>NC_064628.1:394830229-395455229 GCF_023864275.1 Schistocerca cancellata
AAGCATAATGCAATACCTAAAGACTCTGAACAAATAAATCTTATATTACAGTATATTCAAATATTAAAACTATATGAATACATAAACCAAAAATGTTGCACAAGTAATGGTACAGGCTACGACAGATCCAAAAGGGGGGGGGGGAGAAAGAAGTCTATGGAATATGGGTGTGGAAGAGTTAAAAGAAGCTACCATCTAATGGCGAGAGAAATAAACTGGCTGCTGCTATTTTAATAAGGGTGAGTAATAGAATTGTTTGGTCATGGAGGACCGGGTCTAGATTCTTTGATGTTTATTAATGGCTAGAAAGTAAAGTAATGTTAATTTTCAGCCTTTATGGAGAGCATCACATTTCGCATCCATGAATGACATTCGTTCAGAGCATGTTCAGCAAAGGTGGAATCTCCCTTTTTCAGTTACTAACACCTTTCATGTTCAGTCTAGTAACAGCCCTAATTGATTCAGCGCCATATAATTTACCACACAAATGGCAGGAAATTTTGTAAATTCCACTCATAATAGTGGAATATTGTTTTTTTTTTTGTTGAATAGGTGGGCGACAGTTATAGTGTAAAAAGATGTACATTTTCAGGGGTTTCAGTTTCCTGGAAAGAACCTGTGAAGTCCTACTCACATATAGCATGGGCGCCCATTTGTTATCTGTGTGGTTTTGTGCTATTTGAGGTGGATAAAGGAGTACAGTTATCCTCTTTTTTTTCGGAGTATATTGTCAATTAGGGTAGGGCTACAACCGGTGCTGAATGATATTTCTTTAATTATTTTCAGTTAATTTTCAAACTATGGTTTGGTTTGTGGTATGGATGGTAGGCGGTACGCTATGGAGTGAAAGGCTGCATGTTTGTGTTTTATGGGATGCTGGGAACTGGCTGATATTATAGTATCTATTGATATTACTTCCTTGTATATCTTAAATGCTGTTGTTTACCGTTGTAATTGGTGGGGTCTAAAAAGTTGATACTGTCTCCTCTTAACTCCATTGTAAACTTGATTTTATTGTGGTGTGAATTCAGATGTTAAAAACTTTGTCTGGCGGTTCCTGTCCACAAGCACAGTATATCACCACATACATAGTCCATTATTTTATTTTAGAACTTAGATGCTCTTTATCTAAGAATATTTGCTCAAAACTAACCGTAAAAATTTCGACAAATAAGCAGCTCAGTGGGGGTCATTACTAACCCAACTGAATGACTGTACAGAGTCTTTTGAAGTTGGAAATAATTTTGGAACAGAAGATACGAAAAGGATGTGAAGTGTTTGCATAAGAAAACATTATTTCTTTCTTTCACAAAAATAATTACATTAACTACAAAATGGGGAAACAGTTTTTATGTGGGCATTCATTTATACGAATACAAAGCTGGCATTGTGTGTCGTGTTTGTTGATTTCCAGTAGGGTCATATTTATGCTTTTGTTAATAGAATGTATGATGTAGAATGTGAAATTTACATTCTATTAAGAAAGCAACAAGAATTGACACTGAATGCCAACTTACTATCAAATTATAAGAGTCAGTTTCCTTTTTCTCCTTCGTTAAATTAAGTTTTACTTACAAATACTAGACCCAGATAGTATAATAATCTTATTTCCCATCAGTTGTTAAATATATATCAATACATAGTTAATGTAATTATCTGTATGTGAGGAAAAAGTAATGTTTTCCTATGTGGACACTGTCAGTTTTGTATTATTCGTACAAATGATATCTGTGCAAGTCGCACATCACGTTTATCTGCGTTTGCGACATTCAGTTGTCACCTAAAGATGGGTTAAGAAGCGGAAAGCCGGTTCGTGACCAAATAAATATAATTTTGCGCAACCTTAGAAGTCTTTTCCTATTTAATATCTTCAGGTTCTGCAAAGCAGTTAATGTTAGTGGTCATGGGCTTTTTAATTGGTTTTGCCAAGTAAGCATCACATGACATCAATTGGGTCTTCTTTCGTCCCATAGTTTCTCATTCTTTCCCTATGTTTTTATCGTCTTTCTTCTGTCCATATTGCGCCTGTCCTTTCCTTTTTTCCTGCTGAAACCCCATGAAACATTCTGCTTTCACTTTGAATTTTTCTCTTAGGCCTATTAATTCCTCCGTCATTTGCATTTCTCTCATGTCTACTCCACCTTCTTCGACCCATGTCTTTAATGTTTTTAAGTTTCTGCCAAAAAAGTCGAAAATTATTTATATTCTTTTCATCTAGTCTCTTTAAGTGTCCATAGAACAAAACGTTTGTGTTCCTCTTTGTGTCAGATATTGGTTCTATTTTTCATACACTTCTTTATTACTTCTTAATTTCCCTTTCCCATACTCGTTCCTTTGGTCCAAGATTTTCCTTATTATTCTCTTCCCTTTTTTTCTATTCCATCTACTGATTTAACTGTATTTAACGAAATGCACTGTGAAACATAAATGCATTCTGGTCTAATAAAAGTGGTGGTGTGCTGGAGTTTTGCATTTTTGGAAATAGTTTTCTTGTTGTACAGTTTTTTCCTAATTATAATTTGTTTACTCCAATGCCCGGAGGATACTTCGAAGAAATTGTGATTGACAAAAATACAGCACTTGAAAAGCATCCGTCCGAAAATTTCAGGAGTACACGGGATGCTATTGACTGAAGAACAATAGCAACGGCCTGTCTCATGTGACTATATAGTAATTTGGATTATATAAAGTCAGAGTGTTCGCTCAACATTGTTAGTATTTCGTTGAGAAGCGAGACTTTGAGAACACGTCTGCAGAATTTGGGACCGTGTCTACGATTTTCTTTCCCTTCCCGCCTTGCCTTACTCAACAGCCTGTGGTTTGGCAGCGGGTACGCCCCGCCTCTTTAACAGGCGCGGCTGCATGGCAGGAAGATTTTCCGTAGCCCTATCAAGCTCTTCAAGCACAGTGCCAGTAGGCAACCTCTCAAGAACGAAACAGAAAAGCAGCAAAAATGCTGACACTGTCGTTTCGTGCCACTTTATTTTCCGAAAGGTAGGTTACAAATTTGGTAATTCATATATGTAAAAACTTAAACGCTTGTACTGTGTGTTTCTTCATTATATCGACGATCCCTCACGTCTTCTGGTTCCGCGCCCAACACTGGTGCCGTTCTGGGTACGCAAAAAAAAAAAAAAAATAAAAAAAAATGTTAACACAGACGAGAAGGGAAAGCTGTTACTGTAATTGAGAGGGAGCTGCATCTACAAACCATCAATGCGTTCTTTGTTGCAGTAAAGGGCAAGCAGTGTCACTAGTTAGTTTCTGGTCACTAGTTAGTTTCTGGTCACTCTTACCGCTGAATCCGTCTTTAGCGAAGGCAGGACCAGTTACTTCGTGCCCCGTAGCACCTCTCCAGACCATTACGCCGGGACTTTCGTCATTGTATTCACGCTACCAGATTGAGTTTCCACTCTATCCAGTAAACACAATTACGTCTGCCTGCGCTGCTGGACATCTGAAATTTGGCTTCGTCATTCCACGCGCGTTCTCTTCGAACTTGACGAACCACTCCTCAGTAAAACAGCTAAAACAGTCGGGACTGCTCTTCCCAACTTGACGGTCAGTTTCCTGCGATATGGCGTGTTCCACGACTCTGAGCATTCCCGGGAATTGTCGCTGTCGCGGACAGCCTGCGTGTGGCTGTGACACCATCCCTTGCATCTGCAGCAGCTCCTCGTTCGCCGCCTTGCTGACAGTTTGGCCTCCCTCGAGGGGGCGTATCCAGTGCGGCACCAGTCGCCTGAGGCAGCGTGCCTAGAGTCTTTAGAGCACAGCGCTATAACACGTCAACTACAGGTTCAGCTTCCGTTGGACGTAATGATAATCGCTACTACTTACGAAGCATCATCTGTGTAACTTCGTTTGCACATACATTGAAGAGCCAGAGAAACTGGTACACCTACCTAATATCGTGTAGGGCCCCCGCGAACACGGAAAAGTGCCGCAACACGACTCGACTAATGTCTGAAGTAATGCTGGAGGGAACTGACACCATGAATCCTGCAGGGCTGTCCATAAATCCGTAAGACTACGAAGGGGTGGAGATCTCTTCTGAAGAGCACGTTGCAAGGCATCCCAGATATACTCAATAATGTTCATGTCTGGGGAGTTTGGTGGCCAGCGGAAGTGTTTAAACTCGGAAGAGTGTTCCTGGAGCCACTCCGTAGCTATTCTGGACGTGTGGGGTGTCGCATTGTCCTCTTGGAACTGCCCAAGTACGTCGGAACGCACAGTGGACATCAACTGATGCAGGTGATCAGACAGGATGCTTACGTGCGTGTCACCTGTAAAGGGCCCATATCACTCCAACTGCACACGCCCCACTTCACTACAGAGCCTCCACCAGCTTGAACAGTCCACTGCTACCATGCAGGGTCATTGGATTCATGAGGTTGTCTCCATACCCGTACACGTCCATCTGATGGATACAATTTGAAACGAGACTCGTCCGACCAGACAGCATGTTTCTAGTCATCATCAGTCCAATGTCGGTGTTGCCGGGCACAGGTGAGGCATAAAGCTTTGTGTCGTGCAGTCATCAAGACTACATGAGTGGGCTTTTGGTTCCGAAAGCCCATATCAATGATGTTTCGTTGAACGGTTAGCACGCTGACACTTGTTGATGGCCCAGCATGGAAGTCTACAGCAATTTGCGGAAGGGTTGCACTTCTGTCACGTTGAACGATTCTCTTCAGTGGTCGTTGGTCCCGTTCTTACAGGGCCTTTTTCCGGCCGCAGCTATATCGGAGATTTGATGTTTTGCCGTATTCCTGATATTCACGGTACACTCGTGAAATGGTCGTACAGGAAAATCCCTGCTTTATCGGTGCCTCGGAGATGCTGTGTCCCATCGCTCGTGCGCCGACTAACACCACGTCAAACTCACGTAAATCTTGATAACCTGCCATTGTAGCAGCAGTAACCGATCTAACTACTGCGCCAGACATTTGTATAGGCGTTGCCGAACGCAGCGCCGTTTCTGCCTGTTTACATATCTCTGTATTTGAATACGCATGCCTATACCAGTTTCTGCGGCGCTACAGTGTATCTTGTTCCGTCTTTAGCCGGTTGAACGTATCCATACTGGAAGTGATATTTGTCCAGTAACTTCAGAGATTGATTTTATTCCTGGTATACAAGCGAAGTCAGCACAGTAGAGACGGTGGTAGCTTAAACAAATAACAGTAAATTACTACAGACAACAGATTAGCAACCGACAGTCACTTGTGAGCAGACAGTGTTAACAAGATAACGTCCGGCCGTAATGTCATGCCACAAACCACAAATTACGCTGGAGCGACGAACTCGGCACCTCTAGGTCAGCTTTTCAATACATTTTGAAGAATGTTTTGAAGAAAAGCGTAATGTGTGCATAGTCTTTCCCGCACGCCTGGACGCCCGAAGAAAAACGCAGACACGTGTAGCGAGCCGCGGCTTGATTGGAATGCAGAGCGCGGACAATTATTTTGTGGGAAAAATCATCACGGGGGACGAGGTTAGATGTTACCAATATCAGCATACCACAAAACGACACAGTGCAGAAATTCACATAAAGGGTCAACGCTTTGACGACATAACACTCATTCAAGCCAATGTGACGTGCGAGTTGAACAACGGCCCAAAAGACTTTTCTGGCAGTTTCACATGATAGTATGATCGTTGTCTGCGTTGTACCCAAGTGGTGTGGGAGAATTTCGTAGAACGCGTCAATCATACGAGCCACCAACTTTACTGTTACTCGGATTTTAATAATACAGTCGCGTGGACCGAAGGGGTTATGTAGCAAAGTTGTGGCGTTTGATGTCATAAGGGCACAGAGAGAGACGATAACGCAGACAATATTTATTTCGGTTTTATATTACATTTTTGGAATGTAGATTGTAGTGACTGATCCGTAGCGCAGTAAGAGATTGTCTGGTTTCGAAGGTGACTGCCTGGTTGTGAGTTAGTAAAGCCACTCTGTATGATTCGCGGGAATGGCTGTAATTGATGTTACAAGAATTTTGGATTTCGGTAAGTGCTTAATATCCAGATTTTGATGGTGTCGTAAATCTGCTTGGAGGCATCGTAATGTTCAGTATTTCCCTACATCTTCTATTTACAACAGGTACATTTCACAACCATTCATGAGAAACCAAACACAATTAACATAACTTTCGAAACCTCCATTTTACTGTATGGAGTATATTTATATCACAAGTCGATTTAGAGTGTCACAACAGCAAACTACGTCCGCCGTGTGTTTCGCACAAGTCATCGTTAAAAATACGTATGAGGTTATATAAACCAGTTGTAAAAAACTATGAAAACAAATCTTCGATGCAGGAAATGGCTGCAAATTTGCGTGTCTTGCCAGTGTAGTGAAGTTGTGATGCAAATTGGATGTCCAAAACACAGATCTGAGCTTCATTACACTGGCCATTTTCTGTAAATCGGAGTGAAAGCAACCGACTCTCGTAAAGGACAATAAAATAATTTTGTTAATATGAGTAGCGAGTATTTGGTGCAATGCGTTTTACAGTACAGGGTGTATGAAAAAGAATTATCCGATTTGGCACGCTCGTTTGTCTGAAGGTAATAAGCATATGCAACGAATTTTGTTTTTTAATGAACTGGAAACTTAGTTTTTTTCATACCTTTTCATAGGTGTTCAATATGCCCCCCTTGAGATGCACGGCATATGTCAATGCGGTATTCAAATTGTTCCCAAACAGCAGCGAGCATGTCTTGAGTTACAGATTCCGAAGCTGCTGTTATGCGATGCCCCATTTCACTCACTGTTGTTGGTAACGGAGGCACATAAACGGCCTTTTATAAACCTCCACAAGAAATAATGTCAGGTCCTGTGACCTTGGAGGTCAGTAATGTAAGGCTGACTCGTTTGGTCCAGTGCGACCGATCCATCTTTGAGTAATTCTTTGATTTACAAATTCCCGCACTTGCAGATGCCTGTGTGGCGGTGCTCCATCATGTTGGTAAGTGAAGTCGTTCGAATCAGTCTCCATCTGTGGGAAAAGAAAGTTCTCAAGCATATCGAAATATGTGCTACCTGTAATAGTGTTCTCGACAAAGAAAAATTAGCCATACACCTTTTCCCGTGAAACTGCCCAAAAGTGCTGCTACCTAGCGGGATCCATGTAAAACTCAAGACTTTGCTTTTTCCAACAGTACGTTGTTCACGGACATATCTCAAATAACATAATAGCTACGATTTTTTTTTAAATTGGGTGATTCTTTTTGATAGAACCTGTATAACACGACACAGCCACTATATTCTATAATCCGTAGGGAAAAAGTATTTAAAAATGTTTTGTAGATACAGTATAATTTACAGCTTCTGTTGTATTTATTTCCTCTTTATTGATTCTTTTTATGAACCAGAAACTATTCGCAGAAACCACTCGAGTCTTTAACGTTAGGTTTTGTAAGGCCTTTTAAAATGTTTCATTGCACTTCTGTGTCAAAAATAGCAAAGCATTTGGCAGTTGAAAATGTTAGTTCTATTTATTCTCCCATATTCTGTGATACCAGTTACGTAACAGGCTGCGCATTGGTATTGAGGCAAGCAGTCAGCCTGCGAAGAAAACTGCACCTGGAAGGTTGCTCTATTTACAGAAACTTTTACTAGACGGACAGTCGGCGACGGCATCAGTAGAGATGGAGCATATCATCACACTGGGAAAGGGCAGGAAAAGAATTCAGCCGTGTCCTTTACAAAGGCTAAAGTGACTTAGGAAAAGCACGGGAATCCTAAATCTGGGTTGCCGGACGGAGATTCGAACCGCCGCCGTTGCTATCACTCTGTACCTCGGTCGATACAAGCCCTCTGAAGACGACGACGGACGTCCAATATGAAACCATTTGACCAATCTAGTAGAAAACATGCCAAGTGTGCCAGCAGAGTTGATACCCGTAGAGGATGCAGCAGCGATGATGACCCACAGCTTGACGCGGCAGTTTTCTCCAACTGCATTTTGAGAAATATTTACTTCTTCATGCTATATGACGCTTACCTCGTCCATTTTATTTCGTGGGAACTGACGTGATGCAGTTCCTTCACATCTTGAAATCAGTAGATACTTGCGTTCACAAGTGGTGATAAGATAGCTGAAAAATGTAAACCCTTGCTCCGCTAGGCACTTGTGGCCGCTGAAGAATGCAGATACAGAAACAACAAGAGCAGTGTTTGAGAAAGCTGTGAAGCGGGTCACGAAACCACACAGGTGTATTCACAGCTGCTCTGTCATACAGTGCTGAGTCAACAGTCACAACAAAATGGTCGTAATACCTTGAAGAATCCTCTCGTGGAAACCACAGCGGAGGCTCTGGGACAGAATGCACGAAGTGATGTGTACTTTCCTATTGCAAAATTAAAGTTACAGTGCTTGCCACGTAGTGAAACGAATTTTACATTACGCGACGATAGTCAGAGCAGGAGCATGCTTTCTGTTGGCACACACACTCAAAAGTTCTGTGTCGTTGACTGAAAGGGAGAAGTGAAAGTAGACTACGAACGGGCCAGTACTGTGGAAGTTATTCCCTGATGCCATAACGCATTTACCATTATCCTGTCTCTTCCTGTTAGTGTTTATCATGCGTTCCTTTCTTCGGCGATTTTACGGATAACTTCCTCATTCGCTAATCACTGCACCTAATTTTCGGCATACATCTACAGCGTATCTGAAAAGCTTCGATTCTCTTCTTTTCCTGTTGCCCCACAGCCCATGACTCAATACCGCGTAGTGCTGTGGTCCAAACGTTCATTCTCAGAAATTTCTTCCCCAGATTAAGGCGTATGTTTCATACTAGCAAACTTCAGTCGTTCTCTGCTAATCTGCGTTTTATTTCCTCTTTGCTTCATGCACAATGTGGGTTTCCGCCAATTCGTGGTCATCGATTTTGATGCAAAATTGGTTGCTATTCTCGTTCCTGCTACTCCTCATTACTTTCATCTTTCTTAGGTTTACTCCCAGTCCATATTCCGTACTCCTTAGACTGTTTATTCTATTCTACCCGCCCTGTAATTCTTCTACTGTTTCACTGAGAGTAGCAGTGTCATCAGCGAATCTTACTAACAAAGAATCTTAATCCCACTCTTGAACATGTATTACTTCCGTCATTGCTGCTTCGATGTATGGGTCGAACAGTAGCGGCGAGAGACTACATCTCTTACACTTCGTTCTTGGTCTTCCAGTCTTATTCCTTCTTGGTTCTTCTGTATATTGTATATTAATCGTCATTCCCTGTAGCTGACCCCATGTTTTCATAATTCCGAAGATCTTGCACCATTTTACATTGTCAAACTCTTTCTCCAGGTCTACAAATCCTATGAATGTGTCTTGATTTTGCTTGAGCCTCGTTTCCATTATCAGCCGCAACGTCAGAAATGCCTCTCTGGCGCCATCACCTGTCCGAAGGCCAAACTGAGAGTCATCTAACAGATTCTCAATTTTCTCTTCCACTCTTCTATATACTATTCTTGTCACCAACTTGGATACGTGAGCTGTTAAGTTGATTGTGCCATGTTCGTTACACTTGTCTGACCGTAGTATCCTCTTCGTTGTGTTGATATTATTCTGACAGTGTGATGGTAACTCTCCAGACGCATAGGTTGTGCACAACACCTTGTATAGTCGTTTCGTTGCCAATTCCCCAATGATTTCAGAAATTCCAATGGAATGCTATCTATCGTTTCTGCGTCATTTGATCCAAAGTCTCCGAAAACTGAATGAAATGCTGATTGTAATACTGGATATCCTTTGTCTTCCATACCGACTCCAGTTTCTTCTTCTGCCGCGCCATCAGACCAGACAGTTCCTCCTTGTAGACGCCTTCAGTTTGCTGTTTCCATCTATCCACTTTCTCGTTTGCGTTTAACAGTGAAATTAGATTGTTTTGACTTTATATGCTGACTCAGATCTTCCGACAATTATTTATTTCCCGTTTTAGCCCGAGAATGACTTCAATTCATTGAGAAAGATATTCGAGTTTCTTCACGTGTGCCGTAACCAGCGGAAACCACTCGTTCATGATGAGATCTCGTAGAGCCACCGGACTGCGGGGATGGGTTCCTACGTCTCACCCGCTATTCCACATAGTCCTGTTTTCCATGGGGTTAAGACCGGGTGGTTGATAAGGCACTCGAGGCACGTGATGGGGTGTGTAATTTGGTGTTGGACAAATGGAGAACGTATTCGTGTAGAACCTGTTAACACGGCTGCTGTCATCTGGAAGACCGGAGTGTCCACAGCGTGCTCATCAGGAAAAGGTAAAAGAAGAGCAACATGTAATCACCTAGAATGACGAAATAAATGTTAACCTGAAAGAGTGGGCCAAAGTTATGGTAAGGAAAGCACTCAAGAACGTTACAGTGCCATCTCTAGGCTGAACTAAATCCTCCCCACAGGCGTCGGTGCACTTCACTGTTAATGTCATTTGAACGAAGGCAAAATGGCTGCGGACTGCACTGCACGTCCCGCGCCAGCTACTGGCCCACTGAAGACGTGATTACTTACGCGCAGCTGTGAGGAGAGGCCTTTTGCGTGGTACACGACCCCAAAAGTGCATTGTATGGAGTTCTCTTCGCAGGGTTCGCACGAAAACAGGTATAAAGATGGACCTGCACTCGCTGGCCGCACGAGACCGCTGCTGGACTCGCTGCAGGTAACTTCGTCGCTGTCAATGTCGCTGTTCTACGTCGCAGACATGGCTGGACATGGCAAGGTAGGCGAAGCCAAGATCTCGCCTTCTCACCGTCCTACTGGAGCACCTGGCCGACGAAATGCGAAGCGAAAATAATAGCGAGAAGAAGATGAAGACGCAGCAGTGCTACAAATGCCAATAGCTTGGCCATGTAGCAAAGTCCTACAGCAATACGGTCGCGTGCTGAGGCACATGATATATACGCGACTGTAATAAGCCACGAGATGCCGCTCCGAAGTGCGTCAACTGCGGCGGCGCACACGCTGCAAACCATCGTCGTTGCAGCTACATAGAGAATTGGAGCAAGCAGAGGCGGAATAAGACGACTGAGGCCGCTAAACCTGGAGAAGTGGCCCAACAAGACAAGCGCCCCCTCCCCTCCCTCCCTATCCAAGGAAGAAGGTGACTACGATAGTTTCTGCGAATCGCTACAGAAAGCCACGGACGAAGCCGTTGCCCTTAAATCCGCCGCCGCGGAGGAGAGGGCGTCCCACAGGGCGAAATTGGAAGAGGCGCGCCGTCAGGTGTGGCAACTGACGGAGGCCTTGACCCTTTCGACTCGCAAAGAGGAGGCGCCGACCCCCATTAGGAAGGGGGTAGATGCAGAAACTCAGACGACCGCCTCTCTGGCCGACGCTGAAACGCAGGTTGCTGGAGAGGTTGTCGAGGAAAAGTAGGAGGTAGTACAGCAACCAGAAGAAGAAGAAGAAGAAGAAGAAGAAGAAGAGGCAGCACAAGTTGCTGCTGTCACTGCTATGGTCCGAGAGGAGGCTGCCAAACATGGCAAACATGACCGCCGAACAGCCCGGGAGCAGCTAAGCTGGTGATGGACATGCCAGCGGAGTCGCTGCGAGATGGTACATATCCGTACCTCTACCATCCATACCCTTTTACCCTTCCTGATGTTCCCAAACCTCGTCTTCCCCACCAACCATATGACTTTGTTTGGGTAGCTGCAAACCTGCACAACGTCGTATCTAAAAATGACCTAACTCTGATTAATTCCCATCCGATCTTCACGCCCCGGGATTGGCAATGCATCATAGATGTGGTGCCAAGAGCCAGGACCAAGAAGAAACATCGCTAGATCTATTAGCACATAAAAGTTATTTTATCCTGCCTTGCTCGGGCAAGTCCAGTTTTTTCCTTGTCCCAGTTTTAACTTTCAACCCATTATTTTGGAGTAAATGTCATAGGACAAGGACTCCTCTTTTTTAGGCAACCTCTGGGAGGCTGTCATTCATAGTGAACAAGGAGGCTGGCGGCAGCTATCTTGTCAGGCTTGAAACGGACTGTCATTGGCACGTGTGTCCCGCCCCTGCCGTTTAGGGTCTCTTCTCACGCGCTCTTAAGTGGCTGCAATTCGTTTACTGTTGGGTCTCCATGTTAATGCACCCTATGAATTGTTCAACTTCATTCGTGGTAGTGTCGTGGTCAAACATAGTTCTTTTCAGCCTTTCAGGTAAGTTTCCACGTCAACCTAGGTTACTACGGTGATTCCACACAACATGCTGGCACTTAGAGACCACTTACTTCACTGCTGTGACTTGGTCAGCGATGGATGGTTATCGAACAGCCTGGTAGTAGTGGTACACCGTTTACAGCGCGGTGTGGTATCAGCTATCAGGATAAAGAGATAATCTCTCCCTCTTATCAGAGGCAGATTGATGTAGTCAACACTGAAAGAGCATTTCACGAGACCGGTATCAGGAGAAGCGCAAAAGGTGGCCTTGTGCACTGAAGAGGCAGTGCGGGAAATGAGGCGAACAAGGGAACTAATATGCTAGTAGGGTGCCAGCTGATAGCCAGAACATGCACAACAAGCGCGCACAGAGGTTAATGGTCTGCGCAGATCGTGGGCGTGTAGAATAGTAAATGGTATCCTTGGGCATGAGGCTCTTCAACAGGTGGATGAGAGTGCTGTGCCGGAAGTGGAAAGAATGGGAAGGAAGGTCGAATGCAGGGAAAGTAGCAACGATTAAACTGGGAAAATTTCTTCCTGCAAAAAAGAAAGGGCTGCTAAAATTGTAAGACGTATGCGTTGCCGGCGATGGGCGAGGCATGGCAGAGTCTCTGACCAGAGAGTAGTATGTAGTTAGTTGTTGCTTGTCGCGAGTCGGCGTCTGTCGGCATTACTCTTCAGTCCGTGCTAGTAAGGAGTAGTCTTGAGTAGTATACAGTAGTCCACAGTAGTCGGCGCGTGCATGCGCGTGTCGGCAGTCTGCTCTGGTCGGGACTCTGGAGGATGAGTATTATTGTAGAAGGTAAAGAAGCAGCCTTGCGCATATCTAGTAATGTATATTAACTGTCATTAACTTCTTTTAAAAATGCCCCAATAATAATTTTTATAATATAAAGTAATTTTTTAAGAAAAGCATTCATTACAATTTAAAGAATATTTCCAATGCATAATCATTCCTTCCAAGAATAAAAAAAAAAAAGGCCAGCATTGCACGAAGCTGTGCCGGAAAATTTTTACATAAGAGCAGATATATTCGCAGTTTTTATTGAGGTAAGAATTTTTTCCTTTTTTTAATCAGAATACAGGGCCGAGGCGCAGCGCTGCTGTTATAAAATTTACCAGGTTACTGAATTTTTTTTAAATTATTTTTGGTGTTTAGGAATTTTTCTGTTTCTAACTTAACATTAAATGAGAAGAGAATTTTGTGCGTACATTAAATGTGAATGCATTTCTGCACAGAGATTATAAATGGGAGCCAAATTTGTTCAGAGGTTACATTAAAATTAGTTTTGTTCAGAGGTTACAATGCTTTAAAAGTTCATTTAATTATTATTTTTGTGCGGAGGTTACACATGGTTCATGGTTCATTTTTATTATTTTTGTGGGGAGTTTACATCTGTTTCATTTTAAAGTTCATTTAAATAATTTTGTGGGGAGGTTACAAAATTCAGATATGTAGAGATTTAGACTAGAAGCTCCTGGAAAGATATGGTGCTCGTGACTTTTCGCAATACATATAAATGACTAGTAGATAACGCCGGGTGTCACATGATGCTATTCGTGGATGATGCTGTTGCGTACAGAGAAGTCAGAACGCTAGAAAATTGTAGAAAAATACGGGAAGACCTGTAGAGGGTCGGCTCCAGGTGCAGGGAATGGCAGTTGACCTTCAATATACACACATCTACATCTACATCTACATTTATACTCCGCAAGCCACCCAACGGTGTGTGGCGGAGGGCACTTTACGTGCCACTGTCATTATCTCCCTTTCCTGTTCCAGTCGCGTATGGTTCGCGGGAAGAACGACTGTCTGAAAGCCTCTGTGCGCGCTCTAATCTCTCTAATTTTACATTCGTGATCTCCTCGGGAGGTATAAGTAGGGGGAAGCAATATATTCGATACCTCATCCAGAAACGCACCCTCTCGAAACCTGGACAGCAAGCTACACCGCGATGCAGAGCGCCTCTCTTTCAGAGTCTGCCACTTGAGTTTGTTAAACATCTCCGTAACGCTATCACGGTTACCAAATAACCCTGTGACGAAACGCGCCGCTCTTCTCTGGATCTTCTCTATCTCCTCCGTCAACCCGATCTGGTACGGATCCCACACTGATGAGCAATACTCAAGTATAGGTCGAACGAGTGTTTTGTAAGCCACCTCCTTTGTTGATGGACTACATTTTCCAAGGACTCTCCCAATGAATCTCAACCTGGTACCCGCCTTACCAACAATTAATTTTATATGCAGCGTATTGCTGCTAATAGGCAGAAAGACCCATTATTGTACGGTTACGCGATAGCAGAACAATCATTGGAAGCAGTCCAATCCATTAAATATCAAGCAGTATGCGTACGGAGCGGTGTAAAGTGTAACGGCCACATAGAGCCAGATGAGCCCTGGACGAGTCTGAGGTTCATTGGGAAAACCGTCGGGAAGTGTCGTTCACTCTGAGAGACGGTAGCTTACAAAACCCTCTACTGCCAAGTATTCGAATATTGCTCGATAATCTGGGGTCAGTACCAGATAGGGCTGTTACAGGAAGTAGAGAAGATCCAAAGAATAGCAGCGCGTTTCGTCACAGGCTCCTTCAGCCAGCGCGAGAGTCGCGGAAATGTTCAGCCAACTCCAGTTGCAGACGCTCCAAGAGAGGCGTTCTACATCGTGATGTCCTCTACTGATAAGGTTCAGAGTGGCTACGTTTCTAGAAGAGGCAACCAACACACTGCTTGCGCTTGCGTATATCACGCGAAAAGACCATGAAGATATAATTAGAGATCAGAGGTCTCACGAAGAATTACTGGCATTCATTCATCCGGCCAAATACTTGGGTCTGGAGCTGGAAAAAGGGAAGTGATAGTGATAGAAAAGGTACCCTCCGCCACATACAGTAAGGTGGCTCGCCGAGTGGTAGTAGAAGCTGTTAGAGGAGGGTGCTTTAAATTAAGTGAGCTGATAAGATGTAAAATGGGGTGATTCGCCGCAGATTTGTGAAGGAGAGGAATATCTGGAAACCTTTAACTGGTAGAAGGGACAAGACGATGGGAAGTTTCTTATGGTATTAAGGGATAAGTACTAAGATACTGGACAGAGCAAGAGCTGTAGAATATTATTAGGGCGGAGTTGGAACTTCTGTAATATCGGGTTAAAATAATATGGAAAAACTAAATGCAAATTTTTCTGCGTTGCTACACTCCTAGACAGGTGTTTGTTTCATAAAAAGTTAAGTACCTGTTGTAAAGATGCTTTTTATGTGGAACAGACCAGTACAGAATCTTAATTTGAAACATTTTACCGTCAACTTACGATAAACACCTACAGTCGTCGTCACTGTTAACTATATCGTTCAATTATTATGATTTTCTGTCGTGAATATGACTTGGGCCACCGAGAAATTTCTCACTCAGAGTTGGAAAAATGGAGGCACGCTTTACAGTAACCATTTGTATAGTCTGCAAATTACTTTTAAGTATGGAAAAGGTACGTCTTATTTAAGACACTGAGAGCGAGAGAGAGGATAGACTTCAACTATTCTTCACAAACCATACCACCTCTTCATGCAGAGTAATTTAGACGACAGGATAAATATACTCCTTCAAATTCGTCGTGCAACTACGAATTTTAAATTATCACTTGCTTAATGTGCGAGATACAACAAATAATAACGTCGGAAGATGGAGAGGCTGGCAAAGGAGAGAACTCTTGATGATGGAGCGCATGAAGCCAGTCAGAAGACTGGTGAGAGAAGTTACATACTGATGCCACACATTGTAGAAAAGAGGTTCCCCCCCCCCCCCCCCCTCTGTCTCTCTGTCTCTCTGTCTCTCTGTCTCTCTGTCTCTCTGTCTCTCTGTCTCTCTGTCTCTCTGTCTCTCTGTCTCTCTGTCTCTCTGTCTCTCTGTCTCTCTGTCTCTCTGTCTCTCTGTCTCTCTGTCTCTCTCTCTCTCTCTCTTCCTTCCCCCCCCCCCTTCCTCTCTTCCCGTTATAATGTTCGCACGAAAGGTTTTACATACGAGGGGCGGTCGAAAAGTTTCTAGTCCGAAATAGTTACCGTAATGTCTCGCACCACCACCACCTACTTTTATGGTGACCCTTTGGGGGTATGCAAGTCAAGTTTCGCGGCTCCATCTTCGTTAGTTTTGCCGCTAGGATGCGTTGTATAGTGTAATGTAAACAAAATGGAGAATATCGAGAGAATCAAGAGCCGCGCTGTGATTGAATATATTCACTTGAAAGGAATGACACCCAAGGAAATTACAGAGGACATGCGGAATACGCTTAAGGGCGGTGCTCAGTCTTATGCAACAGTGAAAAAATGGGTGTCAGACTTCAAAAGCGGAAGAACGAGTGTGGAAGATGCGTAAAGGAGCGGAAGGCCTGTCACGTTGCCACTGATGAATCAGTGATTGCAGTGCATGATACGATTTTGCAGGAGCGTCGAACAACGTTGCAGCACATTGAAACCACATTTGGAATCTTCCATGGGCGTCATGACATTGTTGTGGATATTTTAGGAATGCGTAAAGTTTCATCTTGGTGGGTGCCGAAAGACTTGAATGCAGATCAGAGACGGCAGCGTGTGCATGCATGTGCAATGTTGTGAAGAAATCGTTCGTTACATTGAAGCGCACGAAGACGGCTTTCTTGCAAGGTGTGTGACAGTGGACGAAACGTGGACTCACCACTTTGAAGCTGACACAAAACAAGTCACACAATGGAAACATTCTTCATCCCCCGCCCCAAAAAATTCTGGGAGCAAAAATCAGCAGGTAAGGTGATGGCATAGGTCTTCTGGGATGCAGAAGGGTAATTATGGTGGATTACTTGCAAAAGGGCGTAATTATCAATGCATCATACTATCGAACCCTCCTGCGCCGTTTGAGAGAAGTGATAACAGGAAAAAAAGGCGCGGAAAATCAGCGCACGGAGTTCTTTTGCATCAGGACAAAGCCCTAGCAACGCTGGAAACTCTCGTGACTGCGGCTTCGAATTGTTAAGTCATCCTGCATATTCTCCAGATTTGGCTCCATCAGACTTTTTTCATTTCTCAAATCTAAAAGACGACGTCAAAGAACGAAGATTAGACAATGATGATCCTGTGATTGATACCGTGAACGCTTGTTTGGACTCGAAATGGAAGAGCTTTTACTCGAATTGTTTGCAGAAGTTACCTGAGCGTGCCCGCAAGTGTATTAGTGTACACCGGTATTATATTGAAAAATAAATTGGTATTATTGTTGTGTACATAGTTCCGCATAGTCAGCGCGTACACAACTTTACCACTAGAGCGCGCCCTGCTAAGCCCAACAACAGCAGGCGCAGCGCTCGTCCATCTCCGCACTACGAGATGGCGCTGCCATAGAGACGGACCAAATACTGCTTCCGCCGATCCGCGTATTAATATGTAACGCAGCCAATGAGATTGCTGGTAACGTAGAACCTTTTCTCCTCGCGGATCACACTCGCGCAGTGATACCTGAACGCTCGAGGTATTATAACGAGTGTACAGACCTCCGATTAGTCAGTCTGCATTAGTCTATAGTCAAGTTTCAGTTTGCGCCTAATAAGATTACCATATTCCTGTACATAGCAATGAAGATAAATGACTAGACACTTTTGTCAAGTATCAGACATATATGTGAGAATAAGATTAACATACCAAGACCAAAGGAACTTCAGATTGTCAATTGTAAACAGCATCCAGAATCAAGTTACGTAATGTGTCTATTTTTTATTATTTTAATAAATGTGTGTGAAAATTAATAAAGTTCTGTTTGTTGGTCACCGTCCATCTGCTACTCTAAGCGTGCACGTGGCATTTCTATCGTCTGACCTAACGGCAGAAGATAAACACGCCACGATAAGACCACAAGACATATTGCTGACGCTCGCCTACTTCGTTAGAGCGACAAGTCAAATAATCTGATGGTGTGTGTACTGAAGGTCTTACAGTACGCTCACCACAATTATGAAATTTCTGATACTCCTTATTTGTTAGACTACAAACTTTTCAACCCCCCTCGTATATTAGGTGGCACGTTACTGGCCGTGTGTAGTGTTTCGCAATGCCGGCAGACAGCGGAGGCGCCGGTGACGTAGCGCGCCACGCATTCCTAGTGCAGGCGGCTGATAGGATAGGATAGGATAGGATAGGCTGGGCTGGCACCGCGGCGCCGGCCGAGTGGCCTAAACCGCGGCGGTAACGCGAGCCGACACTTCCCGTGTAATTGGCGTGTCCGCGCTCCGCTCGCTGGAACGCGTCCATCAGCTCCCACGCCACCGCCCGCGTAACTGAACACTGCGTACGGTACGCTGCTAGCCCTTTACGTGTCCGCTTGTCCTGTGCCAGAGGTTCCATTCAAAACGTCCGCCGCAGGTAACTACCCTACCTGTCAACGCTTCGAAGTCAAGGAGACGAGCACATTCCCGCGTCCACGGAGACAGAGGTGCCGAACAACGGTGGCGCTCGAGACGGCTGCGTCGTCTATCTTTGTTATTAAACAACACACGGCCGCCAACACTAACATTAGCGATAAGGACTGCGAGAAAGTAACGCCAGAAAGCCGAAGGCGCTGGTGAAGTAACTGGCTTCGTCGGCAGGGGTGGCCGAGCGGTTCTAGGCGCTACAGTCTGGAACCGCGCGACCGCTACGGTCGCAGGTTTGAATCCTGCCTCGGACATGGATGTGTGTGATGTCCTTAGGTTAGTTAGGTTTAAGTAGTTCTAAGTTCTAGGGGACTAATTACCTCAGAAGTTCCATAGTGCTCAGAGCCATTTGAATCATTTTGAAGTAACTGGCTTCAAATGGTGGGCCCCTTAACTGCTGAATCCCTCACAAAGGCCAGGCACAGCTCAGGCTGAAATACCAAGTGGAGCTATTTTGTGTGTGTCTAATAATCATACTTACCGTTTCTGTTACTACACTGAAACGTCAAAGAAACTGGTATAGGCATGCGTATTCAAATACAGAGATATGTAAACAGGCAGAATACAGCGCTGCGGTCGCCTATGCCTGGTGCAGTAGTTAGATCGGTTAATGCTGCTACAACGGCAGGTTATCAAGATTTAAGTGAGTTTGAAAGTGGTGTTATAGCCGACGCAGGAGCGATGGGACACAGCGTCTCCGAGGTAGCGCTGAAGTGGGGATTTTCCCGTACGACCATTTCACGAGTATATTGTGAATATCAGGAATCCGGTACATCATCAACTCTCCGACATCGCTGCGGCCGGAAAAAGATCCTAGAAGGACTGGACCAATGACGACTGAAAATCTTCCAACGTGACAAAAGTGCAGCCTTCCGCAAATTGCTGCAGATTTCAATGCTGGGCCATCAACAGCGTGCGAACCATTCAAGGACGAACCATTCAAGGAAACATCATCGATATGGGCTTTCGGACCCGAAGGCCCACTCGTGTATTCTTGGTGACTGCACGACACAAAGCTTTGCGCCTCTACTGGGCCTGTCAATATCGACATTGGACTTTTGATGACTGGAAACATGTTGCCTGCTCGCACGCGTCTCGTTTCAAATTGTATCGAGCGGATGGATACATGAACCCTGTATGTCAGCAGGAGACTGTTCAAGCTTGTGGAGGCTCTGTATGGTGTGAGGCGTGTGCAGCTGGAGTGGTATGGGGCCCCTGATACGTCTAGATTTCCCATTCATGTCCATTGTGCATTCAGACGGACTTGGGCAATTCCAGCAGGACAACGCGACACCGCACACGTCCAGAATTCCTACGGAGTAGCTCCAAGAACACTCTTACTTACGCTGGCCACCAAACTCCCCAGGCATGAACATTACTGAGCATATCTGAGATTCCTTGTAACGTGCTACTCAGAGATCTCCACCCCCTCGTGCTCTTACGGATTTATGGACAGCTCTGCAGGATTCACGGTGTCAGTTCCCTCCAGCGTTACTTCAGACATTAGTGGAGTCCATGCCACGTCGTGTTTCGGCATTTCTGCGTGCTCGTGGGGACCCTACATGATATTAGGCTGGTGTACCAATTTCTTCGCTCTTCAGTGTAGATCTATACTCGGCGAGGTATCGTCTAGCGCGTGAGGATATTTCTTACACGAAACGCACGAGTATACCTATCAGTAATCAACTCCTCTTATGTAGTGACTATTACTCTATAACCAAAGTTCTCTCTCTCTCTGTTTGGGGCAACCATGGCATTTGTCCAGGGCTCCTGACGTTCAATGGCTCCTGGCGGCACGCCCGAATCTCCCCCCCCCCTCCCGCCTGCCCCCCCCCCCCCCCCACACACACACAAACGAATAAAGGGTATGTGCAAGTAGTAATAGTACTCGCTCTCCGAGGGTTCTGTGCGACTTAATTATGTATTTAGGTAGCTCATCCGTAGGTTTTGATGAATGAGTCAGCGAGTATCAAAATACATGGATTATATGGCCGTACCTTTTGACTGCATTGACTTACAAGTGTAATGTTTTTATATCGCCAAGGGACCTTAGATCGTCATACCTGACCTAAATTTCATTTTGATGCCACCATCGTTCCTTACGAAAAAGGGTCCTAACAAAGGAGGACAACAAATTATCCTACAAGTGTTTCGATTCTACCGTATGAGGTACGGAACCCTGAAGAACAAGAAAAAGTTAGAATGGAAATATTAGTAAAAATCATCAGTCAAGTGACCTGTTCTGGTATATTAAAATACTCAGTTGATTTTGGAAATCATATGACGTTAATAAATATAAATCGTTCAGCCAACTTCAGACAGCACGTGATGCTGTACACTGGTAAATGGAAGCTGATGTCATACGCAGAATTAAGTCACAGAAACAAGGTTTATAAGTGAATGTCACTGAATCTGAGATGGTTGTAATTCATTGATACGTTCTATAAAAATGCTCTGAAGGCATACATAGCCTTTTGACTTATATCAATACGGATACTCCTGTCAGCCACTGCTCTGAGACTCTTCGTAGAGTGAATGATTATCACTATCTCAAATCAGGGGGGTACACAATGGTCTAAGAGATCATTTACAAATTACACTTACTGACACGAATTGTTTATCGCCGAAATGAAACGCGTGACTGAAGGACGACTGTAGTTTCTAGCCTGTTGCGCACAGGATCATTTGATCGCCAAAGGTGGCAGCGAGAAGAATCAACTCAGTAGCAGCTCCAGGAGGACAGGAACCGCACTGGCATAAAGGCGAAAGCTCGTTCGAATTATTTAATTACACCTAACAAGAAACAATTATTTCGAATCACATTTGATTCCGCTTGTAAGACACCTGTGGGTTAAAAGACAAATTAGTTTGCTGACAAAATACAGGTTAATGTTCGAAATTCGTCTTTAAGCGTTAAGAATTCTTACGCGCTGTAGTATACGTTTCTGAAAAAGCTGCTGCCAAAATCGAGGGGGGGGGGGGGGGGAGTCCTGGTGCACGTGTCGAATTTGAGCTAGTTTTTGGTTTAGCCTGGACCATCGGCCATTTGTATAGCCATTCGAACACGTGTTTTATTTTGCCTATGTTTACAGTATATTAAGCGAAGTTAGGGCGACGAATCTGAGCTGGTGCCCAGGTAAATTATGCGAATCTATTAATTCCTTTTGCAAAAGATTTTAATTGGCCTGAAATTAAAGCCCATCTAATGGCACATTTTTAACACCATACTGGAGCGAGACTGATGGTTGAAATTTGTTCACTGGTGTATCGGATTTTGGTGTAACATAAGTTTTAACCGTTTGAAAAAATAAGTTTTCTGCGAGGTTTGTAGTTTCAATCTTGTACCAACCGGTTCAAACTTTGCACGTAGGTAGATAAATGAATAAAGTCAAAACGAAATTTTTTATAGAAAAATACGTATCCGTTGTCAAGATACGATGATTTGCAGTCGAGCTAAATGTAGCACGTAAAATTCGTTCTTCGTTAAGTGAATGCGCGGGAACGGTTTACAGTGAATCAAATAAAATAGAAAATGTATTCTTAAGAATAAAATTGAAAACTCGCTTTCAAAAATCGAAATTCATTCGAATTTTACGTGCGAAAAACAAACATATTGCGCCACTCATATGTTGGAAGAAATAGTGCGAATTGGTTGAGATTTTGCAAGAAGGTGGACTACTACATGTAATTAATGGTCGGCTTGTTGTTTCGTGAAGATTTATCCGTTGTCACGATATAAGCAACATGGTTCGGAAGACATAAGAAAACCTATACTAGATCAGTCGTTGCCAGAGTCCACAAAAATCTGCATCGGTTACCAAACTACGGCGGACTGACGTCAAAATTATGGAAGAGTAAAAGTTGGGAATCAGAATGAAAAGTGCTCCTATCATAGCATGGAAAACGCGCATGTGTCCTGGGCAGAGTTAGTTATGTAAAGGAAAGAAACTAGGTCTTCGAATTACGTGGCAGATTCAAAGACATTTAAATCATAACATCTTTACACACACGCGCTTTTTACTATTTAACCCTACTTCTCTAGCTCAACTTCCTTTAGACCCATCCGCCGTCACGTGTATGGTGAGGGGTGTAAGAACAGACATACATATTCATGTGCTTAGAGAATGTGGGACGCAACTACAATCGGAAGTATCAGAGAGTGGGGTGCATCTGTAATACGAAATATCCGTGAGTGAGGATACTTGCATCCTAAACTTTAATGACACGTTGTATCATATCGCACGACGGGAGATATGCCATGCTGGGTAACATGCTAGCATGTGTCGTGTCATACATGATACGACATTATGTGTCACGTTACTTTGCTTGATGCTATGCATTGCATTACGTAGCATAGGTACTAATGCTAACAGGTAAAAAAGCGCGAGATGTCAGGATTTTTCGCTTTTTATGTCTTGGAAGGCGCTAGATAAGTCGAAAAGCCACTTCCGTTCTTTTACCTTCCAAACTGCGCCCAGAGCATTTTTAGCCATTTTTCTGCTAAGATATGAGAATTTTTCATTCTGGTATGTTCATGGAAAACGTGTGTTTCAAGACGACATGGCGAGACACTCGTCGAACAGTGTTCATACGAGAAATGCAGAAATCATTTGGCACGGAAACTTCGTAAGAGAATGTGTAATTTGTTGTATTTCGATTTGGTGTAATTACAATATTTATAAAATTCATGCGTCTCCAACGTAATCTGCATCAAACAAACCTTGCTAAACAGACTGTCGAATTACCCTGACTATAAGTGCAAGTGTAAAGGATCTCTGCTTGTGAGAATTTTATGTTATTGATCAACATAAAGGTGGAATCGACGGTTTGACGCCTGCGTTCGGACCCTTTCCACATCCCGGAGACTCCTCTCCAAGGGATCCATGGAAAACGATAAATGTAATGTAATATCACAGATTGGCAGAACTGATGCCTTACCTTCTGCCTGCTATCCTTGATCTGCGCCCTTGCTGCTTTCCTCGGTTTCTTAAGATTTTGGTGGCGGGGAGCGGACTCTGTAATGTTGCTCGCCAGTCGCCTCGTCTCGAACTGATGCTAAGCAACGGTTTGGGCCGCTGCGTGGACCCTTGTATTGTTGACAACTTCGGCACGTCGGGATATGTTGTTTACTCTAAGAAGCTTTGCGGGAAATAATAGCAACACGATTGAGGAAACTATCCAGCGATAAATGACAGGAGCGCAGCTAGGCTAGGTCGGCCGGACAATGCTCGCGAAAGTGAGGTCAGACCTGTTTTATACGGTCATTATATACCGAAACCGGTAGTCTGATGACAAAAATAAACTTGTGACTATAGACGTAAAGGAAAGGAAGGGCCGCCTCCAGTAGTTAGAAGGAAGCAGACGTCACTCCTGTCAAATCAAGAAACTGTTGTCCAGTTTCATTGAAGCCTACGTGCTGTAGAATCCTAGAAGATATTCTGAGTGCAAATGTAACGAGATATCTCGAACAAAACGAGGCCGGCTGTTGTGGCCGAGCGGTTCTCGGCGCTTCAGTCTGGAACCGTGCGACCGCTACGTTCGTGGGTTCGAATTCTGCCTCTGGCATGGATGTGTGTAATACCCTTAGGTTAGTTAGGTTTAATTAGTTCTAAGTCTAGGGGACTGATGACCTCAGATGTTAAGTCTGAGTCCTTAGAGCCATTTTTTGAACAAAACGACATCCATGCCAACCAGGATGGATTTCGCGAACATCGGTCATGTGGAACCTAGCTCGCGCTTTCCTTACATAACATCCTGAGAGACACGGATCAAGGCGTTCAGGTTTATGCATAGCGTACAAATGATCTAGTAGACAATGAGGAACCGTGAAGTGTCTAGCAGTCACCAAAGAGGTGTGACCATACAAACAAGGAGGAGATGTAATTCATCCACGAAAGAACAGTTGTCAGACCTGTTCTACAGGCCACAAGTGGCCCATCGGGACTATCCGACCGTCGTGTCATCCTCAAGGATGATGCGGATAGGAGGGGCATGGGATCAACACACCGGTTTCCCGGTTCGTTATAATGGTAGTCTTGACCGAAGCCGTTACTATTCGGTCGAGTAACTCCTCAATTGGCATCACGAGGCTGAGTGCACCCCGAAAAATGGCAACAGCGCATGGCGGCCTGGAATGTCACCCATCCAAATGCCGACCACGCCCGACAGCGCTTAACTTTGGTGATCTCACGGGAACCGGTGTATCAACTGCGGCAAGGCCGTTGCCCACTTACTCCCATATACGGCTCTCGAAATGACAAATGACCATCGTGGTAAATATCAGAGTAATTAGACCTTATACGTAGCTTCCGACCATTCACGATTGTAAAAGGAAAGGGGGGGGGGGTAGTAAATCGTACTGTGGCACGTTGGGCATCGTCTACCACACACCACACATCGTCAAGTTGACAAGTGATGCTGGTCTGTAGTTATGCGTTAGAATTAGAATCAGCTTGCGATCCGCAAGACTATTGTATGAAATTCTGATAAGCTGTTGCTTAATGACGTGTTAATAGACTTCTGGCTAGCCTTCAATACGATTACGCGTTGTACTCTTTAGTGGGATCAAAATAACAAAGCGACTGACAGCTAGTTGTTTACAAAAGAGCTATCTCAGCAACAGCCAACCAGAGGAGAAGCGCGGTCACGATGTCTTATTCACTAGTATACCCACAACACACCACACCACACATTCATATAGTTGATTCGCCTGCACGGGCAAAGACTCCACCACCTTCAGGGAGGATACTTAATTACGTTCGACCTCCTGAGAGAATCTCAAAATACGAAGCATGGAGGACATGGACAGAGACTGTGGATAGATGGCGCTAGGTGGAAATGTGGACCGACGAGGCGTGCCGAGATAGTCCACGCAGTTGCGATTAACACTGTGTGTCCGGGTGGCACAGCGGTTAACGCAACTGCTTAATAAGCAGGAGATCTCGGGTTCGAATCTCGCTCCGGCACACATTTTTCACTCGTCGCCGCTGATACCACATAAAGTCCCGATGCGCTGACATCAATAGTTCCTTCCCTTTCCTTTCTCACCCTCCACCTTTAATTTACATTTTTTTTTTCGCCCTCCTGGATACCCACAATTGGGACTGTGCATCATGAGCTGGATTAGCCGTTTACAGATACAGGTTGCCCGATGTCATAACGCTCTGCGGACGGCAGTTACTTCAGTTGACGTAACTGTTGAGATTACTTTTCGTCGTGTGCTCAAGTGGTGATTTCTTGCAGGTTTCTTTATAATACTCTTGGCAGTTTCAGAAGTAACGTCTGAGTTTGTGGAGTTTCAGTGGCGATGATATTAGGTGCGGAGAAAGGAAAAAGGAAGACATGTACTCTTCTATTGTCACAAAATGTACTACGTGGAATTCGTAATGAAATTGCTGTGCACAGTTTTTACGAGTCACTAGTACAGGGAATCAGTCGTTCCGTTATTCGCCAGTTAGAAGAATCTTGACATACATGTGCACATTATGACCAATTTTTGGCTTCCTATCTTTATTATTTAGCGCCACTTACTGTTCTTTAAAACGATGTATTTAGGGAAAAACATTCATCTATTCAATCTGAGATTTGACAGTTTAAACATTAATATACTAAAGCACATGCTGACAAAGTTTTGGAAAGCAAATTTTAATTCAAATCTTAAATAATGGTACAATACTTGTGCGCTACTCACGGAGGCGTCGTGACGTGGCGCTACTA
The DNA here is from genome assembly GCF_023864275.1 of Schistocerca cancellata. Lineage (NCBI taxonomy): Eukaryota > Metazoa > Arthropoda > Insecta > Orthoptera > Acrididae > Schistocerca > Schistocerca cancellata. Next base: position 394,856,538 of record NC_064628.1, read on the forward strand.
GCAGTGAACTGGGGTAAGTCCCACCATACTCGCTCGCCTCTGTATCTCTCAAATGATACAGAGCTTGTTTCGCCACAACTCGTTGGATATCCGGAGTTGAATGATATGAAGATGTGGATTCAGATCGTTGAGTCAAACGTAAAAAGATGCATGTACTATTGAAATACATTTACCTGTTAGGTACCACAGTTACCTACTTTAAAATAATAAGGGTAATAAATATCAATCTCCTGATGACAAACAGTAAGTTTCGTGTGTGCGTCATGGCAAATTTAATTCGTGGGTTACGACATGGTTTTAAACTCAGCGAACCGACTATGTAAAATCTTGCTTGTTTTGAACATTACCACCTCTTGGAATAATTTGTGTGTCATGCAGTTGTCCGAAGAACTACCGGAGCGGAACGACTTGCTTTGACAACTTCGTAATGTGTACTGTGTAAAATGGAACGAGTTAAATTAACTCGCAGATTAACACAGGTCTGCAGACTACGTGGATTGCTTCGTCGAGGATCTTTTCCCGGCCGCAGCGATGTCGTAGGTTCACGGTACACTCGTGAAATGGTCTTAAGGGAAAATCCCCGCTTCATCGCTACCTCGGAGATGATGTCCCACCGCTCTTGCGCCGACTATAACACCACGTCCACCTACGTTCGGCAGCGTCAGTCTTTCGGTTCTTTTGTTTCGTTAGTGCAGTATCTTCCTCCTTCCGTCTTACTTTCTCTCAGCCTCCTGTCGTTTGCCGGATCCACGTGTGGGCTCACGATCCGTGTCATGTGAGTTTCTGGATGGAGATACGGTCACAGCTTCTGAACTACAGCCTGTTCCCGGTTGTAAAATTTCCTGCTGTCCATGCTTTTACTGGGCGATGTAGAGAAAAGATGTAGATGTATACAGGGTGTTACAAAAAGGTACGGCCAAACTTTCAGGAAACATTCCTCACACGCAAATAAAGAAAAGATGGTATGTGGACATGTGTCCGGAAACGCTTAATTTCCATGTTAGAGCTCATTTTAGTTTCGTCAGTATGTACTGTACTTCCTCGATTCTGATGATCAAATTGTAAATTTTCACAATCAACATATGTGGGCTGACGAGAATCCGCACGCAATTGTGCAATCACGTCATCAACACAGATTTTCTGTGAACGTTTGGACAGGCATTGTTGGTGATGTCTTGATTGGGCTCCATGTTCTTCTACCTACGCTCAATGATTCCATACGGGATACTCTACCTGTGCTGCTAGAAAATGTGCCTTTACAAGTACGACACATGTGGTTCATGCACGATGGAGCTCCTGCACATTTCAGTCGAAGTGTTCGTACGCTTCTCAACAACAGATTCGGTGACCGATGGATTAGTAGAGGCGGACCAATTCCATGGCCTCCATGGCCTCCACGCTCTCCCGACCTCAACCCTCTTGACTTTCATTTATGGGGGCATTTGAAAGCTCCTGTCTACGCAACCCCGGTACCAAATGTAGAGACTCTTCGTGCTCGTATTGTGGACGGCTGTGATATAATTCGCCATTCTCCAGGGCTGCATCAGCACATCAGGGATTCCATGCGACGGAGGGTGGATGCATGTATCCTCGCTAACGGAGGACATTTTGAACATTTCCTGTAACAAAGCGTTTGAAGTCACGCTGGTACGTTCTGTTGCTGTGTGTTTCCATTCCATGATTAACGTGATTTGAAGAGAAGTAATAAAATGAGCTCTAACATGGAAAGTAAGCGTTTCCGGACACATGTCCACATAACATATTTTCTTTCTTTGTGTGTGAGGAATGTTTCCTGAAAGTTTGGCCGTACCTTTTTGTAACACCCTGTATTGGGAAAAGATGCAAGCTAACAATGGAATCCTGAGGGACACCAGAAGTTATTGTGGCCCTTTCTGAAGTAACGTCCTGTGGTGCATATTGCAACGTACTACCTTGTAAATAAAAATGAACGCTTCTAGCTGCATGATATACTGATGTTGATTGTTTTGCAGTACTTCACTATTTGTGTGGCCGGGTCATGGTAAGCAGCTGCGCGCCACTGACTGAGAGGAGTGCCGGTGTGTGGTTGTGACACGGTGGCGGTCGCCGCTGTTGCAGGCGCGGGGAGGCATGGAGGAGAAGCGCGGCGCGGGGGCGGCCGTTGGCCGCGCGGGCGGCGGGGGCGGCGGCGGCGGCGGCGGCTCCAAGGTGTCGCAGATGGCGCACATCTTCCAGGCGATGGCGCCCGCCAAGGATGCCGACGGCCAGCAAGGGGCGGCGCCGCCCGCGCACCCCCACCCCCATCATAACCAGCACTCGCCTCGGCCGGAGCGCCGCCGTACCGTCGCCGGCGAAGACGTCTTCAAGGTGAGCCGCGGCCAGGGGACAGGGATACTCGTGTGGTGCGGCCGTGACCCCCTCTACTCGTCATTGAGCTTCGTCCTTTTGTGCGGCGTGGCACACTGCTGTGGCGCGGGGGTTTCGAACTGTATCGCGTCTGCAGACAAGTGCCTGCAAACGAACAAAAAATCAGCCGCGTAACTTTATTCTTTCTAGTTGATGGTTAAACTGTCAATACCCTCTCTCTCTCTCTCTCTCTCTCTCTCTCTCTCTCTCTCTCTCTCTCTCTCATATTGGGTTGGTCCATACGTTGCTAGCGTTTCTCCGGTAATTTAAAACACAACAGAGACTTTAGTCATCAGTAATACACCGAAAAGCCAAAGAAACTGGTACACCTGCCTAATACCCGTGTAAGCCCGCCCCCCCCCCCTCGCAAACGCGCAGAAGTGTCGCAGCACGACATGGCATGGACTCAACTAATGTCTGCCGGTCGGAGTGGCCGTGCGGTTCTAGGCGCTAGTCTGGAGCCGCGCGACCGCTACGGTCGCAGGTTCGAATCGTGCCTCGGGCATGGATGTGTGTGATGTCCTTAGGTTAGTTAGGTTTAAGTAGTTCTAAGTTCTAGGCGACTGATGACCTCAGAAGTTAAGTCGAATAGTGCTCAGATCCATTTGAACCATTTTTTCAACTAATGTCTGAAGTAGTGCTGGAGAGAACTAACACCAGGAATACTGCGGGGCTGTCCATAAATCCGTAACAGTATGAGGGGTTGCAGATCTTTTCTGAAGAGCACGTTGCAAGGCATCCCAGATACGCTCAATAATGTTTGTCTGGGGAGTTTGGTGGCCAGCGGAAGTGTTTCAACTCGGAAGAGTGTTCCTGGAGCCACTCCGTGGCAATTCTGGACGTGTTGGGTGTCCCAGTGCCCTGCTGGTATTGCCCCAATACGTCGGAATGCACAATGGACATGAATAGATGCAGGCGGTCAGCCAGGATGCTTACGCACGTGTCACCTGTCAGTCGTATCTAGACGTTTCACGGGTCCCACATCACTCCAACTGCACACGCCTCGCACCGTTACAGAGCCTCCACCAGCTTGAACAGTCCTGCTGACATGCAGGGTCCATAAGGTTGTCTCCGTACCCTTACATGTCCATACGTTCGATACAATTTGAAACGAGACTTTTCCGACCAGACTACATGTTTCCAGTCATCAACAGTTCAGTGTCGGTGTTGACGGGCCCAGGCGAGACGTAAAGCTTGGTGTCGAGCAGTCATCTATGGTACACGAGTGAGCCTTCGGATCGGAAAGCCCACATCGATGATGTTCGTTGAATGGTTCGCACGCTGACACTCGTTGATAGGCCAGTGCTGAAATCTGCAGCAATTTGTGGAACGGTTGCACTTCTGTCACGTTGAACGATTCTCTTCAGTGGTCGTTGGTTCCGTTCTTGGGGATCTTTTTCCGGCCGCAGCGATGTCGGAGATTCACGGTACACTCGTGAAACGGTATTAAGGGGAGATCCCCGCTTCATCGCTAACTCGGAGATGATGTCCCACCGCTCTTGCACCGACTATAACACCACGTTCAAACTCACTTAAATCTTAATAAAGTGCCATTGTAGCAGCTGTAACCGATGTAACAGCTGCGCCAGACACTTGTCTTACACAGACGTTGCCGACCGCATCGCCGTTATTATGTCTGTTTACATATCTCTGTATTTGAATATGCATGTCTATACTAGTTTCTTAGGCGTTTCAGTGTATATTCTCCTGCACTATTTCCAACAGTCCAACGACGCTGGAGTAACTTTTCGATTCCACGATTGTAAAAAGCACGTGGTTTTGAGGCGAAGAAGTCGTTCAGACATGTTTAGAGGCATTTTGATCCTGAGAGGTAAATTCCTTGAAGAGTGTTCGATAGAGAGCGGAAAAGGTGAAAATCTGGAAGAAGTTGGTTGTGGAATGACTTCCCAACCCAGCTCCTCCTATATATTGGCGCGGGGGGGGGGGGGGGGGGGTGGTGAGGAGGAGTTATCATGAAATAGCATCACTTCACGCACTCTTCCATGTTGTTGTTATTAGATTACGTCTGCAAGACGTCTCTGTGTTGACAGTAAATGCCTGCCTCCTGATTTAGGTTTCTCGTGATTTCCATAAATCGCTACAGGCAAATGCCGGGAAGGTTCCTTCGAAAGGGCACGACCGACTTCCTTCCCTAATCTGATGGGACCGATGACCTCGCTGTTTGGTCCCCTGTCCGAAATCAACCAACCAACCACCGTCCCTCAGACGAGAATATTATTTGAGTTGGGCATGCTTTCATGATGTGAGACATGGGTGGGGGGTGGGCTAGCAAATAGCAATCTCCCGCACTTACGAACTCACCCACATCCCTTACGCAGATTTCCGTCACACTGCGTTCTCTGATATGACGGGGATGGCACTGCTGTGGTCGCTCATTGTACGTCACACTGATATGACACTAAAATTTGTCAGACTTACCGATCGGGCAATCTCAATATAGTTCACAGTTGTGATAATGCCACTGTGGAACCCAAGAGGAGATAAGATTTAATCCGTTAGGACCAGCAGCTGATAGCATATCAGTGACGGTGAGGAAAAATTTGAACACAGCGGGACAATATCGCAGCTGTGCGCTGTCTCCTGTGTGTGTGTGTGTGTGGGGGGGGGGGGGGGGGCAAAGGACTCTCAGGTACTTGAAGTATCCACGCCTCTGTTTAAAAAGAATAGCTCGATGTAGTCATAGGATCTTAGCCGCACACGTCTGCTGTCATGTCCTGCAGCTAACTCCCTGCTAATAACGACCTGTAGCTGTGATCCTGTAGTCAAATAGTCTGCAGTGGCTGGCATTGCGAATTAATAAAATGCACAGAAATACAAAATAAAATATAAACGAATAATTTAATAAAAGGGTTCTATTCTGACATCTGTAACTGATGAAGACGGCAGAGAATTAGGCTGAATAATTTTTACTGAAGAAAGGACATCTTACATAAACGGGAAGTGGTCCAACGATATTCGATTAAAATACAGACACCATATAACCTTATCAGATGCAGTAAAGTTATGAGAATGGTAGCAAACTCCCCAAACTAAATAGTCATCAAAGTTACGCGAAAATGGAGTCCATTTCGTGATCACAATACACGAAAGTTTAACAACTAAAAATAGTTCAGAGTTTAACATGATGATTCACAAATTAACTCACACGATACAAAGAATAGTAACTCATTCTCGGCTTACTCTGTTACATAAATCAAGCCAAAATAGTTAGTCCTGCTCTGGAGCACATTCAGAACTCTCTAAACACACTGGTGTCCGAAATTAAAGGAACAAACCGAAATTTTGAGAGGCTGCGTTTATTTTGTCTCAAAGCAGTATGAACAGGTGATAGTAAAGTAGAAACAATGTAAAGGGTAGAGAACGGAAGCAACTGCAACACGCATAACGGTAGACAAAAATATTCTTTGTTTTTCTAACGTATTTACACACACATTCCAACTGGCTAATGCGCTCAGTATGGGGTGTGACCACCTCTGGCAGTAATCAAGGCCTGACAAACGATGGGGTATTTTGTGAATGATGTCATCAGTCTCATGTTGGGGCGCAGTAACGCACATTCTCCCTGCAACGCTGTTCGCAAGTCTTGGAGAGCGGTTAGTGGATGTTGGCGTGATGCAACCCGTGTCCCAGACGTGCACTATCGTATTCAGAACGAGAGAGCACGCAGGCCACGCCATGCGTACAGTATCTTCCGTTTCCAGGATAACTTTAACCACCTGTGCTCTGCGAGGTCGAGCACTGTCGACCATCAGTACGAAGTGTGGGACCCATAGCACCTCGCAACAACTGCACATGGGGTCCCAAGATCTCGTCACGATACCTAATAGCAGTTAAATCTTGCCGATTTAACCGTGCAGTTTCACGAAGAGATGTTAGAGTGGTCAACATAATCCCTGCTCACACCATTAGAGATCATCTCCGATATCAGTTTCTTTCCACGATGGTCAGTCCCGAAATCGTGTTCCACGTCCCCTCCAGATGTGAATCCGTCGAGAATCACTGTCCAGGACATATCGGGACTCATTTATGAAAAGACATTGGTCCACTGTTCGACAGTCCAGATGACATGTTGACGGCTCCACTCTAGATGTTCCCATTTGTGAAGACGCGTCAGAGGCACGCATACAGCAGATCTCCGACAATAAACCATTCTGTCAGAGCCTTCTGTACGCTGTTTGACTCGTTACAACACGTCCAGTGCATGCTGCGAGGCCAGATGTCAGTTGCTAAGCAACACTATCCTCTTTGATAGGTGCCATGACGTCATTGTTGGCATGCAGGACACGATTGTACGGGACATCTGTTGACATTTTGTGTGATTATATCGTGAGTTATCCACAGGATGGTGAAATAATGGTTTGTTGCGTTAGTTTTGGACACCAGTGTGTAAAGTGCCTTCAATAGTTTGTGTTGTAGCAGCCGTTCACCGTCCAGAAACAATCACGTGTACAACTGAATCGTACTTGTTGCTCTAGACAGGCCTGTCTTCTTCCTAAACTCGCATAAAACTGTCCAGAATCACCCACTTGAACTCTTCACTCGAGAAGTCGCTGTCTCCAACTCGCTCCCATAGCTTTGCATCACTGTCTGCTTTTCCATTGGCTGAAGGCCATCCCCAACAAAAAGAAACCTTCCTTAAGCTCCACATATATGGTCTGATTCAAGTTGACAACTTCCCCGGACTGAATTGATGTATTATAACAATATTTACAATATTTAAGTAAAGTAATGTCATAGAAATTCAGTTACTCAGTAATTTACAATAAATATAAGTAATAGTTTGTTTATAAATAAATAACCCAGCACTGGTGTGCTCATGATGATTAACTACAGATTGTCCTTAAGAATTGTTTAAACAGTTAATTTATGCCTTTTTGACAAGTGTCTTTTGGTTCTGTTTTCAGTCGTGGTGTCCACTAGCACAAGCGAATGATCACTTTTAAGTTATCGTGGCTTGCAAATAACATGTAAATAAAGTTACTGCCAAAATAGGAAACTGTCAAATAACTGCACCAGTATGACAATATGAGGTACTGATACTGTGTTCATTAGCTGTGCAATTGTTCTGACGTTAATTTGCATAACGAAAGCGATAGAAAAGACATCATAAATCAATAAATGAAATAAAGATATGTAGCTTTCATGGATAATAGCTATAGTGCAATGCTATATTCTGAATTACAGTTTGGTGAAATCGCACGAAGCGCTTAAAAGTTCTTAATTCAGAGGTTTATTGCGTAAATGTTTATTCACTGCGAAATATTAACTTCTGTACTTCTGAGATTATCGATGTATTGAAATTTGCATTAATACTTCGTGCGTTACTGTCAAATCTCAAAGAGCTGCAACTTAGCCGATTATCTGACACTCTTTCATTTCTTTTTAGCATTGTCTCCTGCACAAAGGCCCCACATAAGCGGCAGCTGTCCAAATTCCCAGCTTTTGGTATTTACCTATTTGCGATGACGCTACTCGCCTCTGGAGCAGCGGTCTCTGCGGTCCGCCTCGAGCCCTGTGCCTGCTGGCGTTCAGCCGTACATCAGATACTCCTCACCTCGTAGCAATTCTTGGTGGCCGATTAGTTCGCGTAACGTTACAAACGTACATGGATGTAATAGTTTCAGCAGGTACCAGGCTTCCCGTATGCTTGTTTAAAAGCTAATTGCGGAACACGCAATCGATCCTCGCTTCAGACCCGATATTTTCGCATTCGTTTGAGGCGTCAGGCCACCGTGGAAGTCATTGTCATTCAAGAGCCATTCTGGACCGAGAGGAAGCCCCTCTACAGACTCTACGGAGATGCAGAGTACTCGCACCATCGTGCGAGGCTGCTCTGGCAGTAGTAATGTGCGTTGGAGGTAACTGATAAATCTGTTTGGTGGCAACTCGCCATATCGAATGAGGGTATCTTCTGTTCCATAGGTGCTGGCTGAGAACGCGGGTTCGATGGTGCGCAGTTGTTCCATCTCCCATTTTGACTCTGTAGTGACTGGAAAGCAGTTAGAATCGCCGACCACAGTCTGGCTCCTTAACATAGGAGCTTTCTTCTTGGTTGGTTGGCTTCCTAGGTGGTATAACCATCGGCCGTTTAGACTGTAAGGTACACCCCGGAAGGACCTAACGCTCCGTCTACATTGTTACGGAGCGGTAGGAGAGTGCTAGGACTGGGTTAATTGCACACATCGTTTCTCAGTATTCATTAAACACAATATGCCGAGTGGTTATGATTAAAGTGCAGCTACTCGTGGAGGTACAGTGTTCGCTGTCAGCGAAAAATGGTTTGTACGCTAATATGTTAATGCGGAACTGCCGAATTTGGCGAACTGTTAAACCACGTATGTGCATGAAGAGCCATTGCACTCGGCGTATTTGACTCTGTGGTGTAGATTCACGAGCACCTTTGTTTTCGCTCCGTTCTTCTTTGAAGAGAATATACCCAGACATCTTGTCAGATGTACCGTGACGTCTGCACGTTATCGAGCCATCCTTCTACAGCACGCGATTCCTGCTGTGGAAGAGGATTCTCTGTGGAGCGCACCTCATCTCGCTCGCTTGGTGAAAGATATGCTCCATGCACCCTTCCACGAACGTACTATATCCGCAGGTTTTGCAAATGCACGGTGTGCAACATCGCCTGATCAGAACCCATGTGACTTTGTTCTGCGGACATCTAAAACAACGCGTTTACCAGGAACACATTGCTGAGGCTGCTGGCAGTAATTGCTGATCACGTCGTTTCACGGATGCAACACCTCGTCGACGTCTCCGTTGCTCATAATGAATAAGCTGAGTCAGCAGCGTTTTATAATAAAATCAACATTATTCTTTTCTAACTTGTTTGACCTTTGAAGCCGACGTCCCGTTCCTAATGCATTACACACTACTGGCCATTAAAATTGCTACACCAAGAAGAAATGCAGATCATAAACGGGTATTCATTGGACAAATATATTATACTAGAACTGACATGTGATAACATTTTTACGCAGTTTGGGTACATAGATCCTGACAAATCAGTACCCAGAACAACCACTTCTAGCCGTAATAACGGCCTTGATATGCCTGGGCATTGAGTCAAACAGAGCTTGGATGGCGTGTACGGGTACAGCTGCCCATGCAGCTTCAACACCATACCACAGTTCATCAAGAGTAGTGACTGACCTATTGTGACGAGCCAGTTGCCCGGCCACCATTGACCAGACGTTTCCAGTTGGTGAGAGATCTGGAGAATGTACTGGCCAGGACAGCAGTCGAACGTCTTCTGTATCCAGAAAGGCCCGTACAGGACCTGCAACATGCGGTCGTGCATTATCCAGCTGAAATATACAGTTTCGCAGGGATCGAATGAAGGGTAGAGCCACGGGTCGTAAAACATCTGAAATGTAACGTCCACTGTTCAAAGTGCCGTCAATGCGACAAGACGTGACCAAGACGTGTAACCAATGGCACCCCATACCATCACGCCGGGTGATACGCCAGTATGGCGATGACGAATACACGCTTCCAATGTGCGTTCACCGCGATGTCGCCAAACACGGATGCGACCATCATGATGCTGTAAACAGAACCTGGGTTCATCCGAAAAAATGACGTTTTGCCATTCTTGTACCCAGATTCGTCGTTGAGTAGACCATCGCAGGCGCTCCTGTCTGTGATGCAGCGTCAAGGGTAACCGCAGCCATGGTCTCAGAGCTGATAGTCCATGCTGCTGCAAACGTCGTCGAACTGTTCGTGCAGATGGTTGTTGTCTTGCAAAAGTCCCCATCTGTTGACTCAGGGATCGAGCCGTGGCTGCACGATCCGTTACAGCCATGCGGATAAGATGTCTGTCATCTCGACTGCTACTGATACGTGGCCGTTGGCATCCAGCACGGCGTTCCGTATTACCCTTCTGAATCCACCGATTCCATATTCTGCTAACAGTCATTGAATCTCGACCAACGCGATCAACCATGTCGCGATACGATAAACCGCAATCGCGATAGGCTACAATGCGACATTTATCAAAGTCGGAAACGTGATGGTACGCATTTCTCCTCCTTACACGAGGCATCACAACAACGTTTCACCGGGCAACGCCGGTCAACTGCTGTTCGTGTATGTGAAATCTGTTGGAAACTTTCCTCATGTCAGCACGTTATAGGTGTCGCCACCGGCGCCAACCTTGTGTGAATGCTCTGAAAAGCTAATCATTTGCATATCACAGCATCATCTTCCTGTCGGTTAAATTTCGCGTCTGTAGCACGTCATCTTCGTGGTGGAGCAATTTTAATGGCCAGTAGTGTATATGGAAACATCTTCCTTGCATCCACAGGACCAGATTTGTGCATGGTGGCCAAAATTGGAATTATTATTATTTTCCCGCGTAAGTCGTTTCACAGCCAGTGACAATGCTACTGGTGTGTGCGTATCTGTCAGTGGCAGAGACGCGTCCCTGACCGCCAGCTGAAACCGTAGCCTCTGGCCCAGATGCAATGGCGAACCAAGCGAGGTGGCGCAGTTATTAGCACACTGGACTCGCATTCGGGAGGATGACGATCCACACCCGCGTCCGGCCATCCTGATTTAGGTTTTCCGTGAGTTCCCTAAGTCGCTTCAGTCAAATGCCGGGATGGTTCCTTTGAATGGGTACGACCTACTTCCTTCCGCACCCTTCCCTAATCCGATGGGACCGATGACCTCGTTGTTTGGTCCTGTGGGGCGGCGAGTAAGTTTCTTCACTGGTTTGAAGTTTTGATGCCGTCTTTAATCACGTGAGCCTGGCAACTGATTTGGTGATCAACCAGAAAGCGAAGGGAAACATATCGACCTTAGTTTCCAGTCTGCACGGCCACATTCCGGTCCAGCCCACTGAAAGAAAAGTGTCTATTTCCCAGTTCTTTTCGGGATCAGGATTATGAATTCAGTAAAAGTTCAAAATTCCAATCAAGATTTAATTTACTTAAAGTTTCTCACAAACAACACTTAAAATTGCGTTATGTTCAATTGAAAACAAGTCTTTCTAATCTAACAGCACCTTTAGCAGTTCAAAGGCGACCTCTACGGTTAGTTCCTACAAAGTTGTTTTTCGCCCTGACTAACATCACTCAATTGAAAGTTCGCAATAAATGTTCAAAAATTAATGCTCGCTTAAAAGTGGAAATAAATTCACCACTTGCCTCGCGGAATTGAATTTCACACGGACGGCACACTAACAGTTATTTTACCGAATTCTAAACGATACAGGACGGTGTACAGTCCTCTTGAGTTCACTGCCAAATACGCGCTTGTCACAGCTCGGCTCTGACGTCATGCGAGGCAGAGCGCGACCAGACGTTTAGCTGGCGTGGACCTCAGTGTCTGAGAGCGAAGTAAACCTTCCTACTGCTTCAGGGGCTGTATTTATAAGGTGCCGGTGCGGACTGCCGAGAAAACATCTGTTGTCTCTATTTGCATACGGCGGCAGTCTACAAACGACCGCTATCTAGGGCACATAATATTTAATAATATAGTTACCAATTACTTCAGAAACTACTTAACTTTTGCTGGTATGCAGATAAGCGGTTTGGAAGCACGTAGAAAGTTTCAGCTCGCTAGAATGAAAACTTTGCCTAATAGAATTTATTTAGTGGAACTAACGGTAGATTGTTACGTCTGAACCATACCTTTGCAAAGACTTATCAGTTGCTATTTATGTTAAAAGTCTTAAACTTGGTGTAGCTCTATTATTTGATATATTTGATCATCTGGTTTAACCAAAATCCTCTATCATTAAAATTTCAAGTACTTAATCTAAAACACTTCGGTACATTTTAGTTACAAAATTAGTTTTTATTTAATTAGTGAAACACTATAAGAGGTAGATTAACGTGGACGCTGTTATTATTTTTGGGGTGTACTGAAGCATAAAACAAATTTTAAAGTTTCTAAGTCCATTATTTAGCGCCTCTGATTTTTCCGAAAAACTTGGATTCTGGCGTTAATTTTTGTTGTATGGTTTTGAAAACCAGCATCACTTATTTATATCTTCTAGCTGCACCTTCTGACCAAATTCAGGCTTCCTACCGTCATTATTTAGCTCCTCTGATTTTTCTCTTAAAACGGCATTTTTCCATAAACTATTAAGTTTAGAACATTATTACGCTAAACTATAACTTAACAAAGTTTTAAACATAAATTTTGATTTTTAATTTCATACTAAATTGTGGTGCAATACTTGTGCGCTACATGCAGACACGTTAAGGTGACGTGGCGCTACTAGCAGTGAACTGGGGTAAGTCCCGGCGCACTCGCTCGCCTCTGTATATCACACACGATACAGCGCTCGGTTTGCTTCAGTCCCTTGCCCCCAACCAACCACTGTGCGTGGTGATGTGATGTAAGTCGAGGTGTGGTGAAGAGGACTCTGACTTGTGGTTGCAGGAGCCGGCGGGCGGCGGCGAGAAGCCGCAGCAGGCGACGGTGGTGCGCACCGAGAGCCACGTGGCGCGCTTCATCACGGCGCGCGCGCTCTTCGAGAAGCTGGGCGACGCCCCGGGGGCGGCGCCGGGAGCGGGGGCGGCGCCGGTGCAGCCGCCGGCCGCGGCCGCCCCCGCCGCTCCCGGGCGCCGCGCCGCCGTGCCGGGCCGCCTCCAGCTGCGCGCGCCCCGCTCCGACGGCGCCGCCCCCGCGCGGCCCGCCGCCAACGGCCTCCACGACGAGGGCACGCCGCCGCCCCCGCACCCGTTCGGTACGTAGCGCTGACGCTGAAACCTCTTATGTGGCACGTCGGGTGCCAGGTCCGCCGCCGTGCTCGGTGTACAGGAAGCTGGTTGCCAGACGGGATGGACGCGCTTCTACCCGCCACGGCCGGCACACACGAGTATCTACACTTGAAAACCGTTCAATATTATTTTATGCTTTTTGTTTTGATGTGGGATCAAATGAAATACATTGCTGTGTTGTGGTCTTTAGTCCAAACACTGCTTTGATGCAGCTCTCCATGCTACTCTATCCTGTGCCAGCCTCTTCATCTCTTACAAGGGAACCTCCCCATCGCACCCCCCTCAGATTTACTTATAACTTGGCACAGTGGATAGGCCTTGAAAAACTGAACACAGATCAATCAAAAAAAACAGGAAGTTGTGTGGAACTATGAAAAAATAAGCAAAATACACAAACTGAGTAGTCCATGCGCAAGAAAGGCAACATCAAGGACAGTGTAAGCACAGGAGCGCCGTGGTCCCGTGGTTAGCGTATCTGCGGAACGAGAGGTCCTTGGTTCAAGTCTTCCATCGAGTGAAAAAGTTTACTTACTTTATTTTTGCAAAGTTATGATCTGCACGTTCGTTCAGTGACGTCTCTCTTCACTGTAATAAGTTTAGTGTTTGTGTTTTGCAACCGCACCGCAAAACCGTGCGATTAGTAGACGAAAGGACGTGCCTCTCCAATGGGAACCGAAAACATTTGATCGCAAGATCATAGGTCAACCGATTCCTCCACAGGAAAACACGTCTGATATATTCTATACGACACTGGCGACGGCATGTGCGTCACATGACAGGAATATGTTGTCGACCCACCTAACTTGTACACTTGGCGAATGGGTAAAAAGATTGTTCTACCTTGCTCGATTTAGGTTTTCTTGTGGATGTGATAATCACTCCCAAAAAGTGATGACGGACAGATAATAATTGTCTGAAAATAAAAATTAAACTTTTCACTCGATGGAAGACTTGAACCAAGGACCTCTAGTTCCGCAACTGCTCACGCTAACCACGGGACCACGGCGTTCCTGAGCTCACACTATCCTTGATGTTGACTATCTTGCACATGGAGTACTCACTTTGTATATTTTGCTTATTTTTTTCATAGTTCCACACAACTTCTTCCTGTTTTCTCGATTGATCTGTGTTCAGTTTTTCAAGGCCTATCCACTCTGCCATCTTATAACTAAATCTGAGGGGGGTGCGATGGGGAGGTTCCCTTGTAACCAATGCAACGTACATCATTTTGTATCATCGTACTGTATTCATCCCTCCGCGACTTTTACTACCCCCCCTCCCCCACCCCCCACGCCTCACTCCAATAAAAAATTGGTGATCACTTGATACCTCCAGAACGTGTCCTACCAATCGATCCCTTCTTCTATTCAAGTTGTGCCATAAATCCCTCTTCTCCCCAGTTTATTCAGCACCACCTCATTAGTTACGTGATCTACCCAAATCCTCAGCATTCTTCTGTAGCACCACATTGCAAAAGCTTCTTTTCTCTTATTGTCTAAACTGTTTGTCGCCCATGTTTCACTTCCATACATCGCTACACTCTGTGCAAATAATTTCAGAAAAGACTTCCTGACAGTTAAACCTATACTCGATGTTAACAAATTTCTCTTCTTCAGAAACGCTTTCCTTGTCACCACCAGTCTACATTTTATATTTTCTCTACATTATTTAACTTTAATTATGTGTTTATAAGCAAAATAACTGATGATGGTCGAAGTAGAGAGGATATAAAATGTAGACTGGCAATGGCAAGGAAAGCGCTTCTGCAAAAGACAAATTTGCTAACATCGAGTATACATTTAAGTGTCAGGAAGTCATTTCTGAAAGTATTTGTGTGGAGTGTAGCCATGTATGGAAGTGAAACATGGTCGATAAATAGTTTGGACCAGAAGAGAATAGAAGCTTTCGAAATGTGGTGCTACAGAAGAATACTGAAGATTAGATGGGTAGATCACATAACTAATTAGGAGGTATTGAATAGAATTGGGGAGAAGAGGAGTTTGTGGCACAACTCGACAAGAAGAAGGGACCGGCTGGTAGGATATGTTCTGAGGCATCAAGGGATCACAAATTTAGCATTGGAGGGCAGCGTGGAGGGTAAAAATCGTAGAGAGAGACCAAGAGATGAATACACTAACCAGATTCAGAAGGATGTAGGCTGCAGTAGGTAGTGGGAGATGAAGAAGCTTGCATAGGATAGAATAGCATGGAGAGCTGCATCAAACCAGTCTCAGGACTTAAGATCACAACAACAACAACAATATGTGTTTATTTACAAAATGTACAAACTTATCATCCAAACTGTTACAATATATCTTTATTCAGTGTCAAATTGTTGGTCATCGTCGTTTTCGTCGTCTTTACCTTCCTGTATAGTTTCGTCGTTGTGTTTTCATGTAGAGATAAGACGATTAGTTTGCAGTCATTAGACTCATGGCCTCTTGAGAAAATCGGATGCCTTGGTCTGCTATAACTTCGATATGGGTCTGAATCTCAAGATTTTGAGGTAACACAAATACCCATAGAAGTACTGTCTATTAACGTACAATTCAGTAACAGGGTGTGTACGCCGCGGGAAATCCGGCAACTTTTTCACTCCGAAGAAATCCGGGAAATACGTGAGAACTTCTTAGAATTCGTTGAAGACTAAAGAGGACTTCGTAAAAACGAACTGCTTTCGATGAGTGTGACGTCCCAAGTGTTTGCATTTCTAACACGTCACGGAAAAATATTGCAAACGGTGATTTGAGAACCGTTATGTTCAAAGTAAATTTCCTTTTACACAAGCTCAGTTACCCTATGTCCATTATCCACTGGAATATCCGCGGCATTCGAGCCAATCGGGATGAATTGTCGATCCTCTTACGATCCTACTCGCCGGTCATCTTCTGTCTTCAGGAAACAAAGCTGCGTCCCCATGACCGCTTTGTTCTCCCTCATTTTCAGTCCGTCCGATATGATCTACCCTCTGTTGAAGGCACTCCAGCCCATGGAGGACTCATGATTCTTCTCCCTGATACTCTCCATTATCACCCAATCCCCTTAGACACTTCCTTCCAAGCTGTCGCCGCCCATCTTTCCCTTTCTGGATACACGTTCTCTCTTTGTACTGTATACATTCCATCGTCCACACCAATGGCACGAGCTGATCTCCATCTTCTTGGTCAGATTCCATCCCCCTATTTGCTGGTTGGGGACTTCAATGTCCACCACCTGCTTTGGGGATCTCCACATCCATGTCCGTGTGGCTCACTATTGCTAGACGTCTTCCACCAAGCTGATCTAGTTTGCCTCAACACTGGGGTCCCTACATTTTTGTCTGCCTCCACGACAAATTTATCTCATTTGGACCTTGCGGTCGGTACTGTTCCGCTAGCTCGGCGCTTCGAATGGTTCGCCCTTGATGATACACACTCGAGTGACCACTTTCCATGTGTCCTTAGCCTGCAGCCTCAACTGCCATTTATGCGCCCGCGACGCTGGAAGTTTGCCCAAGCCGATTTGACACTTTTTTCGTCTCCAGCGACATTCGATGACCGTCACTTCCCCAGCGTCGACGATGAGGTCACACATATTACCGACGTTATTCTTACAGCTGCGGAACGTTCAATACCACGCACCTCCGAATCGCCCCGGCGCCCCCCCCCCCCCCCCCCCCCCAGCTCCTTGGTGGAACGAGGCATGCCGTGACGCAATACGTGAGCGGCGACGTGCTCTTCGCGTTTTCCGCCACCATCCTACTTTGGCCAGCTGTATCCGCTATAAGCAGTTCCGTGCACGATGCCGTCGTGTCATCCGCGATAGCAAGAAGGTAAGCTGGAAATTCTTTATTAGCTCATTTAACACCTTCACTCCCTCCTCGGAAGTTTGGAGTCGGCTTCGACGGTTCTCAGGCGCGCCTAGTTTCTCCCCGGTCTCTGGGCTCACTGTCGCGCATGATACATTAGTGGACCCCGTCGCAATTTCTAACTCATTGGATCAGCACTTTGCTGAGATTTCGAGCTCTTCAAATTACCCGCCAGCGTTTCTCCCGAAGAAACGTGCAGCGGAAGTGCGAGATCTTGCTTTCTCCTCTCAAAATCGCGAAAGCTACAATACTGTTTTCTCCATGCGGGAACTCCAACATGCCCTCTCTTCTTCTCGCTCCTCCGCCCGAGGAACGGATGGTATCCACGTCCAAATGTTGCTGCATTTATCAACCCATAGTCTGCGTTACCTCCTTCGCCTTTATAATCGAATTTGGACCGACAGTACTTTTCCCAGACGATGGCGGGAAGCTATCGTCGTTCCTGTTCCGAATCCTGGAAAGGACAAACATCTCCCCTCTAGCTATCGCCCCATTTCTCTCACGAGTAGTGTATGTAAGGTTTTGGAGCGTATGGTGAATTGCCGTTTAGCTTGGTGGCTGGAATCCCGCAGTCTTTTAACACCTGCCTAATGCGGATTCCGGAAGCATCGTTCTGCAGGTGACCATCTTGTTGCTCTCTCCACTTATATCATGAACAATTTTCTCCGGAAACGCCAAACAGTAGCAATATTTTTTGATCTGGAGAGAGCATACGATACCTGTTGGAGGACAGGCATCCTCCGCACACTGTTCTCTTGGGGCTTTCGAGGTCGGCTGCCCCTTTTTCTTCGCGAATTTATGGCAGAGCGCACATTTAGGGTGCGGGTGAACACTACTCTCTCCCCCCCCCTGCGGGTCCGGGGTAAGAATAGGCCCGAGGTATTCCTGCCTGTCGTACGAGGCGACTAAAAGGAGTTCAACCGTTTCGGCCTTCCATGTGATGGTCCCCCTTGGGGTTTGACCTCCATTTTTCTAAATTTCTACAGAAGTACGAGCCTTTTGGGGAAGGACACCTTACGTGGTGTACCACTGGTCCTAAGTGCACTCAGACCTTGGCACTCAGCATTGCACCGGCGTTGTAACCATACCCACTATTGCTCAAATTGGGCCTAAACGCCTTTTGGGTTGTCCCAGTTACGCCCATAGTGCGTCTCCATCTGCACCAGCGATCATGATGGACTTTCCATGGCACCAGAAATCCAGCACGGTAGCCAGCCCGTTGTGGTGGGGTCGTCATGTACCCTCTAGGTTGTAGCCCCCTGACAACACAGGGATCGTACTGCCGATACCTGAGCTGCACCCTCCCCACGTCGGCCAAGGAGTAGATGCCCGTCTCCTTGGGGCATCAGGACTCCCGGCAATGGTCATCCTGCCAGGTGGCCCTTGCTGCGGCTGGGTGGCGCCCGTGGGGAGAGCCCCTGGTCGGAGTGGGTGGTATCGGGGCGGACGTTTCGCAGATGAAACGTCACCACGTATCGGGTCGCTCTGCGGCCGAGTCTTTTAAAAGAAAAAGTACCGTTTCTGGTTCTGGTTCTCCTGCCCCTTCCCCCTTGGCCACTCCATGGGAGGAGGGACAGGCCCGCCGGCTTGGAGCGAAGTACTTCCCCCGCTATTTAGTCTGTTCTCGGACCGATGGGGGGACATTCGCCACCTCCAAGCCCATGTTCTTTGTTCAGCACATTGAGGACATCTTCGGGGAAATCGAGGCTCTCAGCAAGATGCGTTCAGGGTCCGTACTTATCAAGACCACGTCCGCCACACAGTCGGCGGCGCTCCAGGCGTGCGACCGCCTAGGGGACATCCCAGTCTCCATTGTCCCACATCTGGCACTCAATAGGACGCAGGGGGTTATTTTTCATCGTGACCTCCTGCTACAATCTGATGAGGAGCTCAGGGCCAACCTGGAGCGCCGAGGCGTGCATTTCGTCCGGCGAGTCCAGCGCGGCCCCAAAGACCGTCGCATCGACACTGGGGCCTTTATCCTCGCCTTCGAGGGGGACGTTCTCCCAGAGAAGGTAAAGGTAATGTGCTACCGGTGTGACGTGCGACCCTACGTTCCGCCTCCTATGCGCTGTTTTCGGTGTTTGCGCTTTGGGCACATGTCGTCACGGTGTGAGGCTGAGCCCCTCTGTGGCGATTGTGGCCGTCCTCTTCGTGAGGAACATACATGCACCCCACCACCTCGGTGCGTTAATTGTCCTGGCGTCCACTCGCCTAGATCCTCAGACTGCCCCGCATATCAGAAGGAGAAGAAGATACAAGAAATCAAAACTTTGGATCGGCTGTCTTATTCTGAGGCCAGGAAGAAGTACGACCGCCTCCATCCCGTGCCATTGACCACTTCATTTGCCTCAGTTGTGTCCACTCCTTCCGCGGTATCCTCACCCCTCTCCTATCCCCCCTCCGCCTCCTCCGCCCATCAGGGGGCTCTGCCTCCGCCTCCCAAATCCCTCCCTTCCAAATCCTCCTCCCCTGTGGCCCCCACCCCCTCTGCCCCAGGGGCCATCCTTCCTCCTCCTTCCCCCCACACGCCACCTGAGAAGCGATCCTCTTCTCAGGCGTCCATCGGGGAAACGTTCCGGACCCCGGCTTCCGAGGTCCGGCGTTCCAAAACGGACCCCGCGCGTGAGGACCTTCTTCGGGTCCAGCCCACCGTCCCTGTGCCTCCTCGGCCTTCCAAGAAGGCCTCCAAGAAAAAATCTTTATCCCCCTCTCCACCCCGGCGCGTTTCGACTGACGCTCCATCCGTGAGTCGCCGCTCCCGGCCGTCCTCAGTTTCGCCGGGACGCTCTGCTGCCAGGCGCTCAGCTGGCCTTTCGTCGGCAAATGATGCTGCCCCTCCTACACAACCAGGGACAGCGGCCGCAGCTGGCGACCAGTCGATGGAACCGGATCCGCCTCCCGTCGGTTGTAGCGTTGTTCCCTCGCAACCTGGCCCTCCGCGGCCGTCGAGGTGACCAGCTCTTCCCCCGTCTCGTTCCCACAACTTTTTGACTAGCGATGGCGTTGTTTCATTGGAACATAAGAGGTATTCGATCTCATCGGGAGGAATTACAACTGCTCCTCCGCCTGCACTGTCCGCTCGTCCTTGGACTCCAGGAAACCAAGTTGCGCCCGACTGACCGTATTGCCTTTACCCACTATACCTCGGAGCGGTATGACCTTACCCCTGTGGACGGTGTCCCAGCTCATGGTGGGGTCATGTTGCTCATTCGGGACGACGTCTATTACCATCCCATCCCATTGACCACCCCACTCCAAGCAATAGCTGTCCGCATTACTCTTTCTGCTTTTACTTTTTCAGTTTGTACCATCTACACTCCACCGTCGTCTGCCGTTAGTCGGGCTGACATGATGCACCTGATCGTTCAGCTTCCCCCGCCGTTTTTATTGTTTGGCGACTTCAATGCCCATCATCCCCTTTGGGGCTCTCCTGCATCCTGTCCAAGAGGCTCACTCTTGGCGGATGTCTTCAACCATCTCAATCTTGTCTGCCTCAATACCGGCGCCCCGACTTTCCTCTCGGACTCCACTCATACCTTCTCCCACTTGGACCTCTCAATATGTTCTACCACTCTTGCCCGTCGGTTCGAGTGGTATGTCCTTTCTGACACCTATTCGAGCGACCACTTCCCCTGTGTCGTTCGTCTCCTGCACCACACCCCATCCCCACGTCCTTCGAGCTGGAACATACTGAAAGCTGACTGGGGACTTTACTCATCCCTGGCAACCTTTCCGGACCACGATTTTCCCAGTTGTGACAGTCAGGTCGAATACCTCTCGGCTGTTATCATCCATGCTGCCGAACGTTCCATTCCTCGTACTACTTCTTCACGTCGCGTTTCCGTCCCCTGGTGGAACGAGGCTTGTAGGGACGCTATCCGTGCTCGACGACGTGCTTTACGCACCTTTCGCCGCCATCCTACGTTGGCGAATTGTATTGAATACAAACGACTCCGAGCGCAATGCCGTAGAGTGATCAAGGACAGCAAAAAAGCTTGTTGGGCCTCTTTCACCGGCTCCTTTAACAGTTTTACTCCTTCTTCCGTCGTTTGGGGTAGCCTGCGCCGGCTGTCGGGCATTAAGGCCCACTCCTTGGTACCTGGCCTGACCTCAGGTAATGCGGTCCTTGTTGATCCGGTGGCTGTCGCCAACGCCTTTGGCCGCTTTTTCGAGGAGGTTTCAAGCTCCGCCCATTACCATCCTGCCTTCCTTCCCAGGAAAGAGGCAGAAGAGGCTCGGCGACCTTCCTTCCACTCGCTGAATCTGGAAACCTATAATGCCCCCTTTACTATGCGGGAACTTGAACGTGCGCTTGCACTGTCCCGGTCCTCTGCTCCGGGGCCGGATGCCATTCACGTTCAGATGCTGGCACACCTTTCTCCGGCGGGCAAAAGCTTCCTTCTCCGTACCTACAATCGCGTCTGGACCGAAGGTCAAGTCCCCATGCGTTGGCGTGACGCCGTTGTTGTTCCTATACCCAAACCCGGGAAGGATAGACACCTTCCTTCTAGTTACCGCCCCATTTCTCTTACAAGCTGTGTCTGTAAGGTGATGGAGCGCATGGTTAATGCTCGGTTAGTCTGGATTCTTGAATCTCGACGGCTACTTACTAATGTCCAATGCGGCTTTCGTCGGCGCCGCTCCGCTTTTGACCACCTTGTAACCTTGTCGACATTCATCATGAACAACTTTTTGCGAAGGCGGCAAACGGTAGCCGTGTTCTTCGACTTGGAGAAGGCTTATGACACCTGTTGGAGAGGAGGTATCCTCCGCACTATGCACAGGTGGGGCCTACGCGGTCGCCTGCCCCTTTTTATTGATTCCTTTTTAACGGATCGAAAGTTTAGGGTGCGTGTGGGCTCCGTATTGTCCGACGTCTTCCTCCAGGAGAACGGAGTGCCTCAGGGCTCCGTCTTGAGCGTAGCCCTTTTTGCCATCGCGATCAATCCCATTATGGATTGCATTCCACCTAATGTCTCAGGCTCTCTCTTTGTCGATGACTTCGCGATCTACTGCAGTGCCCAGAGAACATGCCTCCTGGAGCGCTGCCTTCAGCGTTGTCTAGACAGCCTCTACTCATGGAGCGTGGCAAATGGCTTCCGGTTCTCTGAAGAAAAGACGGTTTGTATCAACTTTTGGCGATATAAAGCGTTCCTTCCGCCATCCTTACATCTCGGTCCCGTTGTTCTCCCATTCGTGGACACAACTAAGTTTCTAGGGCTCACGTTGGACAGGAAACTGTGTTGGTCTCCACACGTCTCTTATTTGGCGGCCCGTTGTACACGTTCCCTTAATGTCCTCAGAGTTCTTAGCAGTTCATCTTGGGGAGCGGATCGCACTGTCCTGCTTCGCTTGTATCGGTCCATAGTCCGATCGAAGCTGGATTATGGGAGCTTCGTCTACTCGTCCGCTCGGCCGTCCCTCTTACGCCGGCTCAACTCCATCCACCATCGGGGGTTACGTCTTGCGACCGGAGCCTTCTACACTAGTCCTGTCGAGAGTCTTTATGCTGAAGCTGCCGAGTTACCGTTGACCTACCGGCGCGACGTACTGCTGTGTCGGTATGCCTGCCGGCTGTCGTCTATGCCCTACCACCCCACTTACAAGTCCTTCTTCGCCGATTCTCTCGACCGTCAGTACGGGTTGTATGTGTCTGCCCTGCTGCCCCCCGGAGTCCGCTTCCGTCGCCTGCTTCGACAATTGGATTTTGCCCTCCCTACCACCTTCAGAGAGGGTGAGAGCCCGACACCACCTTGGCTCCAGGCTCCGGTTCATATTTATCTCGACCTCAGCTCACTCCCGAAGGAGGGTACTCCGGCTGCAGTGTATTGCTCACGGTTTGCCGAACTTCGTGCTCGACTTGCCGGTCACACCTTTATTTACACCGATGGCTCCAAAACTGACGATGGTGTCGGCTGTGCCTTTGTCGTCGGGGCCGCCACATTTAAATACAGGCTCCTCGACCAGTGTTCCAGCTTTACGGCCGAGCTTTTTGCTCTCCATCAGGCCGTTCAGTATGCCCGCCGCCACCACCATTCATCATATGTACTGTGCTCTGACTCACTCAGTGCTCTTCAGAGCCTTGGAGCTCCCTATCCGGTCCATCCCTTGATACAACGGATACAGCAGTCCCTCCATTCTTTGGCTGATAATGGTGGTTCTGTCAGCTTTCTGTGGGTTCCCGGACATGTGGGAGTGCCTGGGAATGAGGCTGCGGATGCTGCAGCCAGGGCTGCAGTCCTCCTGCCTCGGCCAGCCTCCCATTGTGTCCCGTCATCCGACGTTCGTGGGGATGTCTGTAAGAGGCTTGTGTCGTTGTGGTGGGATGCTTGGTCATCCCTCCAAGGAAACAAGCTCCGGGCAGTAAAACCGCTACCAACTGCTTGGACAACATCCTCCCGACCATCTCGGCGCGAGGAGGTCCTTCTGACCAGGTTGCGGATTGGGCATTGCCGGTTTAGCCACCGCTACCTGCTCTCCGGTGACCCAGCCCCGCAGTGCCCTTGTGGTCAGGCATTAACAGTGCGCCATGTTTTATTGTCGTGTCCCCGTTTTAGTCAATTTCGTGTTGTCCTGTCCCTGCCATCTACTTTACCGGATGTTTTAGCTGATGACGCTCGAGCAGCTGCTCGTATTCTGCGTTTTATAACTTTAACTGGCTTGTCCAAGGACATTTAATCTTTTTACTTATTTTGTCTGCATCTTTGTCGGTTCCTTCTGGTGTCCCCTCCATCCCCTTGAGTTTTACCAGATTCCATGTGCTCAAACAACAGTGACTGGGCGCTAATGACCTCAGCAGTTGAGCGCCCTTAAACCCAACCAAAAAAAAAAACAAAAAAAAAAAAAAACTACTCTCTCCCGTACTTTCTCCTAAGAAAACGGGGTACCCCAGGGCTCCGTGCTGAGCGTTGTACTGTTTGCCATTGCCATAAATCCAATTATGGATTGTCTCCTTCCTGATATCTCGGGCTCCCTCTTTGTGGACGATTTTGCGATCTACTACAGCTCTCAACGGACCAGCCTTCTTGAACGACGTCTGCAAGGATGTCTCGATCGCCTCCACTCTTGGAGCATCGAAACCGGCTTCCGTTTTTCTCCTAGTAAGAGCATTTGTGTTAATTTTTGGCGACGTAAGGAGTTTCTTCCACCCTCCTTACATCTAGGACCTGTCAACCTTCCATTTTCAGACGTCGCTAAATTCTTGGGTCTTATGTTTGACAGAAAACTGTGCTAGTCCTCCCACGTTTCCTATCTTTCGGCTCGCTGTCTGCGATCACTCAACGCCCTCCGTGTCCTGAATGGTACCTGCTGGGGAGCGGACCGAGTGGTTCTTCTCCGCCTCTATCGCGCCGTAGTGCGTTCGAAATTGGACTATGGAAGCATAGTCTACTCCTCTGCTCGGCCGTCTATTCTTCGGCGTCTCGACTCTATCCACCACCGTGGATTACGTTTAGTGTCTGGAGCTTTTTACACCAGCCCTGTGGAAAGCCTTTATGCTGAGACTGCTGAACCTCCGCTGTCCAATCGGCGAGCAGTACTTCTGAGTCGTTACGCTAGCCATCTGTCTTCCATGCCTGCTAATCCAGCCCATGACATTTTTTTCGACGCCTCCTTTGATGTAGGGTATGCAGGCCGCCCCTCCGCCCTACTACCACCGGGAGTCCGCTTCCGTCAACTGCTCCATTCTCTTTCCCTCCGCTTTCCTAAAACCTTCTTGACAACTGGGGGTGCAGCGCCGCCTTGGCTCCGTCCCCGGATCTGCCTGCTCCGTGACCTTTGTCGATTTCCCAAGGATGGTACCTCTTCACTTGTTTATCGTCGGGCATTTGCTGCTCTATGTGCACAAATGACGGAAGCCACATTTATTTACACCGATGGCTCGGAACATCGTTAGGTGTAGGGAGTGCCTACATTGTTGGCGACACCCCAAATCAATTTCGGCTTCCCGACCAGTGTTCTGTTTATACTGCGGAGCTTTACGCTGTTCTCCAGGCTGTCCACTACATCCGCCGCCATCAGCGGATACAGTACGTTATCTGCTCAGATTCTCTCAGCTCTCTCCTCAGTCTCCAAGCTCTTTACCCTGTGCACCCTCTGGTCCACCGGATTCAGGACTGTCTGCGCTTGCTCCACCTGGGGGGCGCTTCGGTGGCGTTCCTCTGGCTCCCGGGACACGTTGGTATCTGTGGAAATGAGGCGGCCGATATAGCAGCCAAGGCTGCAGTCTCTCTTCTTCGGCCAGCTATTCAATCGATTCCCTTCGCCGATCTACGGAGCGTTTTATGTCGTGGTGTTGTTCTTTTATGGCACGCACATTGGTCGACAGTTCCCCATAATAAATTGCGGGACGTGAAAGCTCTTCCTTGTGCTTGGACCTCTTCCTCCCGAACGCGTCGTCGGGAGGAGGTAATTTTAACTAGACTCCGGATAGGGCACTGTCTTTTTAGCCATTGACATCTTTTAAGCGGCGATCCTCCCTCACTCTGTCCCCACTGCTCTCAGCTGTGGACGGTAAGACACCTTTTAATTGAGTGCCCCTATTTTACTCCGTTACGCTCCCCCCATGAACCACGGACCTTGCCGTTGGTGGGGAGGCTTGCGTGCCTCAGCGATACAGATGGCCGTACCGTAGGTACAACCACAACGAAGGGGTATCTGTTGAGAGGCCAGACAAACGTGTGGTTCCTGAAGAGGGGCAGCAGCCTTTTCAGTAGTTACAAGGGCAACAGTCTGAATGATTGACTGATCTGGCCTTGTAACAATAACCAAAACGGCCTTGCTGTGCTGGTACTGCGAACGGCTGAAAGCAAGGGGAAACTACGGCCGTAATTTTTCCCGAGGGCATGCAGCTTTACTGTATGATTAAATGATGATGGCGTCCTCTTGGGTAAAATATTCCGGAGGTAAAATAGTCCCCCATTCGGATCTCCGGGCGGGGACTACTCAAGAGGATGTCGTTATCAGCAGAAAGAAAACTGGCGTTCTACGGATCGGAGCGTGGAATGTCAGATCCCTTAATCGGGCAGGTAGGTTAGAAAATTTAAAAAGGGAAATGGATAGGTTAAAGTTAGATATAGTGGGAATTAGTGAAGTTCGGTGGCAGGAGGAACAAGACTTCTGGTCAGGTGAATACAGGGTTATAAACACAAAGTCAAATAGGGGTAATGCAGGAGTAGGTTTAATAATGAATAGGAAAATAGGAATGCGGGTAAGCTACTACAAACAGCATAGTGAACGCATTATTGTGGCCAAGATAGATACGAAGCCCACGCCTATTACAGTAGTACAAGTTTATATGCCAACTAGCTCTGCAGATGACGAAGAAATTGAAGAAATGTATGATGAAATAAAAGAAATTATTCAGATAGTGAAGGGAGACGAAAATTTAATAGTGATGGGTGACTGGAATTCGGTAGTAGGAAAAGGGAGAGAAGGAAACGTAGTAGGTGAATATGGATTGGGGCTAAGAAATGAAAGAGGGAGCCGCCTGGTAGAATTTTGCACAGAGCACAACTTAATCATAACAAACACTTAGTTTAAGAATCATGATAGAAGGTTGTATATATGGAAGAACCCTGGAGATACTAAAAGGTATCAGATATTATATCAGGTATTATATAATGGTAAGACAGAGATTTAGGAATCAGGTTTTAAATTGTAAGACATTTCCAGGGGCAGATGTGGACTCTGACCACAATCTATTGGTTATGACCTGTAGATTAAAACTGAAGAAACTGCAAAAAGGTGGGAATTTAAGGAGATGGGACCTGGATAAACTGAAAGAACCAGAGGTTGTACAGAGTTTCAGGGAGAGCATAAGGGAACAATTGACAGGAATGGGGGAAAGAAATACAGTAGAAGGAGAATGGGTAGCTTTGAGGGATGAAGTAGTGAAGGCAGCAGAGGATCAAGTAGGTAAAAAGACGAGGGCTAGTAGAAATCCTTGGGTAACAGAAGAAATATTGAATTTAATTGATGAAAGGAGAAAATATAAAAATGCAGTAAATCAAGCAGGCAAAAAGGAATACAAACGTCTCAAAAATGAGATCGACAGGAAGTGCAAAATGGCTAAGCGGGGATGGCTAGAGGACAAATGTAAGGATGTAGAGGCGTATCTCACTAGGGGTAAGATAGATACTGCCTACAGGAAAATTAAAGAGACTTTTGGAGATAAGAGAATCACTTGTATGAACATCAAGAGCTCAGATGGAAACCCAGTTCTAAGCAAAGAAGGAAAAGCAGAAAGGTGGAAGGAGTATATAGAGGGTCTATACAAGGGCGATGCACTTGAGGACAATATTATGGAAATGGAAGAGGATGTAGATGAAGATGAAATGGGAGATACGATACTGCGTGAAGAGTTTGACAGAGCACTGAAAGACCTGAGTCGAAACAAGGCCCCCGGAGTAGACAACATTCCATTGGAACTACTGACGGCCTTGGGAGAGTCAGTCCTGACAAAACTCTACCATCTGGTGAGCAAGATGTATGAAACAGGCGAAATACCCTCAGACTTCAAGAAGAATATAATAATTCCAATCCCAAAGAAAGCAGGTGTTGACAGATGTGAAAATTACCGAACAATCAGTTTAATAAGCCACAGCTGCAAAATACTAACACGAATTCTTTACAGACGAATGGAAAAACTAGTAGAAGCCGACCTCGGGGAAGATCAGTTTGGATTCCGTAGAAATGTTGGAACACGTGAGGCAATACTGACCTTACGACTTATCTTAGAAGAAAGATTAAGGAAAGGCAAACCTACGTTTCTAGCATTTGTAGACTTAGAGAAAGCTTTTGACAATGTTGACTGCAATACTCTCTTTCAAATTCTAAAGGTGGCAGGGGTAAAATACAGGGAGCGAAAGGCTATTTACAATTTGTACAGAAACCAGATGGCAGTTATAAGAGTCGAGGGACATGAAAGGGAAGCAGTGGTTGGGAAGGGAGTGAGACAGGGTTGTAGCCTCTCCCCGATGTTATTCAATCTGTATATTGAGCAAGCAGTAAAGGAAACAAAAGAAAAATTCGGGGTAGGTATTGAGATCCATGGAGAAGAAATAAAAACTTTGAGGTTCGCCGATGACATTGTAATTCTTTCAGAGACAGCAAAGGACTTGGAAGAGCAGTTGAACGGAATGGATGGTGTCTTGAAGGGAGGATATAAGATGAACATCAACAAAAACAAAACGAGAATAATGGAATGTAGTCGAATTGAGTCGGGTGATGTTGAGGGTATTAGATTAGGAAATGAGACACTTAAAGTAGTAAAGGAGTTTTGCTATTTGGGGAGCAAAATAACTGACGATGGTCGAAGTAGAGAGGATATAAAATGTAGACTGGCAATGGCAAGGAAAGCGTTTCTGAAGAAGAGAAATTTGTTAACATCGAGTATAGATTTAAGTGTCAGGAAGTCATTTCTGAAAGTATTTGTATGGAGTGTAGCCATGTATGGAAGTGAAACATGGACGATAACTAGTTTGGACAAGAAGAGAATAGAAGCTTTCGAAATGTGGTGCTAGAGAAGAATGCTGAAGATTAGATGGGTAGATCACATAACTAATGAGGAAGTATTGAATAGGATTGGAGAGAAGAGAAGTTTGTGGCACAACTTGACCAGAAGAAGGGATCGGTTGGTAGGACATGTTCTGAGGCATCAAGGGATCACCAATTTAGTATTGGAGGGCAGCATGGAGGGTAAAAATCGTAGGGGGAGACCAAGAGATGAATACACTAAGCAGATTCAAAAGGATGTAGGTTGCAGTAGGTACTGGGAGATGAAGAAACTTGCACAGGATAGAGTAGCATGGAGAGCTGCATCAAACCAGTCTCAGGACTGAAGACCACAACAACAACACACGCTCCCGTCTACAGCTGTCGCCTGATATATCGTCGATTTTAGCAGATGACCCGCGCTCATCCGATCGCGTTCTCGAGTTTATTAGTGCCAGTGAAATGTCAGTCATTTGAAGCTTTTTTTTGGGGGACAACCAACCCCTTTCTGTAGTGGATTTTTAAGCCTTCCTTCTGCTTTTAGTTTCTCCAATTTGATGAGTTTCGTTCCCATTGCTGCTGGTTTCCATTTTCGGTTTTTTACTGTTTCCTAAGTCACGGACCATAGCAGTTTTGCGCCCTAAAACCAAAACAAACAAACAAAAAGCTCAGCTACGTTATTTGTGAGAATGTACGATGAATTTCTTAATTCGTGGAGCGCTTGGATCTCATTCAAAACTTAACGCTTTGAGGACCAGCCATTTATGCTACCATATAAAACTTTACTGTCACATTTGTGTTTTATATATGTTAAAAAGTAACAGACGTCTAAAAAAGGCCAGTCTTCAAGGTTAATTTTCGTATTTATTTTAGGTCTTTCACAGATTACAAATTATGCAATAATCCAGCAGCAGCTGTTGAGCAGTTTCACATGTATTTGGCTATTCTATTGAAAAGTCGAAATGCTCGACGGAACATTTATTCAGCCAGTTCACCCACGAAATGTTAGGGCACAGCAGTGGAATTCATAATCGTGCTTGTCAGAAATAGTCAGATGCTGCAGTTTAAGGTGTGCTCTTAGGATGCTGCCTAACCAAAAATGTTACACATGAAATTTTAGTTTTCTTGTTCTAACTGTACGGTATGTATATTATATTAATTTAAACCAATAACTTTTCCTGTTTGCGTGTTCGCGCTACTTAACAGTGATGTTGCTGTTAGCTGACTACATCATGTCCCATGCTCTGAACATATCTGTTGTCATTGGCTGGCGAGACGACATGGCGCGAGCTATGATTGGCTGACAAAAACGCTTCGCAATCTTTGTTTCAGTGCTTTCGAGGCTACCATGAACTAATTGGTGAGATTCGTATTTATACTTCCATAGTACGAAAATATACAGTGTAAATGTTGCCGCATATCAAAAGATCTTTTCAAAGCGCGTTGTTTTTTGCTGGCTTTCGTTTTCTAAAGTGCGGGGAAGTTCAACGACGCATAAAAAGCCTTTACCATTCAAAGGATTGATAAGTTTACAGCTCTGAGGAAAAGTATATTGTTATTTAACACGGAAAAAATGTACTTTTACGCTGGGTATGGTGTATTTTCACCCGGGAAAAACTGTGTTATTACCTGAGAAGAAGTGTATTTCTGAACGTGAAATCCGGGAATATTTTTCTAGTTCGCTTATAGACCCTGAAACAATAAAGGTATGATATAACAAGCTGCAATATGGTCGTAAATAAAACAGTGACGGGAATATATAGTAAATTTCCTTTACTTCACGTGTATGGTCACAGATTTTTTGTCATCAGACTACTGGTTTCGGTCTATGATGACCATCATCAGATCTGCAGCAAAATATGGGAAAAACACAAATACTCTAGCAAATTGTCTACAGCTTAAAACAATAAAATAGAACATAATGAAAAGTACTACTGACATACATATGCATGTGTGCGCTTTAATATGAAGAGGCATATCTGTTTTATAAAAACATGTTCTAATATGTTGGACTCATAGCGCCGTCACCAAATGTTCAACACAAAATGAGCACTAGCATCGTCAAATATATATAAATAACAACATATGCAGGAGTCATCTTGTCAGCAGCACTATTGATCAAAACTACTACAGTACAGTAGCCACAAAATGTTTGTGTTGCAAGTTCACCAGATCTCGCTGCTGTAGGCATATACATATTCCTCAGTGATTAATTGTGCAATGTAAAATAAAGGGGTATACATTCAGTAAAGTCTGTAATAGGCTTATAAGATGTAAGACGTATTACAGTAATAAAAAATGATGAAATAAAACTCGAGAAAAGTTAGATTGTTAAAAAGGGCAAAGTTAAGAGACAGTAATTGACATACGGTCAATGCCAATATTGCAGGTGATGACATTGATAATAAGCAGCTTTCAGGGTGCACAGAATAATATAAGAATTATAAAACAAATAGCTAAAGAAGTCACAGTGAAGGAAAACACTGTCGCACATAATCAGAGCCCTCTGTTAGCGCTAACGCCAGAATTACGCGTAGGCGAGAAATGATTAGAGGAACGTGACTGTGCGGGCCCCTCGTACCCTGCGGCAGGCCGTTGCAAGAAAAGAATAAAACCTCGTCCCAGTGCAAGAGCCAGATTATCTAGTTAATAAAGTATATAATATAAACAGAGAAGGAAAAACACTGTAGAGTTATGCGCACAGCGTAAGAAAACCAAGTAAATACGTAAGGCACTCTACACTAGGTGAGACTATCAGCAAACTATATAAAACATAGGCGTTCAGTGATTAAAGTAGAATATTGTCAAACAATCCGCTAGTGTATTTGTGTTTTTTTCCCGTATTTTGCTGCAGATCTGATGATGGTCATTATAGACTGAAACCCGTAGTCTAATTACAAAAAATTTGTAACCATAGACGTGAAGTGAAGGAAATTTATAATATGATAAGACGAACAACATAACTTTCTTTTCTATAATCAGTCGGTGTTTTTAGCTAAACCGCGAAACAGAAAAAACTGCAATAAACAAGAGCGCATGGACGTGCATCTCTAAGAGGGTAATCCCAAAAGTAAGGTCTCCAATTTTTTTTATAAATACAGAACTCTGTTTGTGTGACATTTGGTCACACTGCTATGAAGAGTGCTTCACGCGCTGTGTGTAAATATGCACACGCCGCGCTGCGGCACTCGGTTTTGGCTAGGCAGCCGTTGAGAATGGAGCTCCTGTTGGATGTTACCACCAAGTGCGAATTCCGCGCAGTTATTCGGTTTTTGAAAGCAAAGGACACTGCGCCGATTGAAATCCATCGCCAGTTGACGGAAGTGTATGGTGAGTCGTGTATGGATGTCAAAAATGTTTGTAAGTAGTGTAGAGTGTTTGCAGGTGGTTGGACCGAAATTCGCGACGAACAAAGGAGCGGGAGACCGTCAATTTCTGAGGAGACAGCGTTGAAGGTTGAGTAAAACATGCGTGAAGATCGGCGGATCACCCAGCATGATCTCTGCGCGTTGGTTCCTGAGATTTCCCGAAGCACCGCTCACAGAATTTTAACGGAAACATTGACCTACCGGAAGGTGTGCGCAGGATGGGTGCCACGTATGCTGACTGAGGACCACATGCGGCAGCGAGTTGATTCTTCCCGCGCATCTCTTCACCGCCTTGCAGCCGAACAGGACAACTTTCTGACTCTATTCTCACGGGTGGCGAAACCTGGGTATACCACTTTACACCTGACACCATGCCAGTGGCGGCATCCTTTTTCGCCAAAGCCGCGGAGCTGGCGGCGAACTGGTATGACATGGTCATACAAAAACTGCCACAGCGTCTACAAAAATGCATCGACAGAAATGATGATTATGTTGAAAAATAGCTAAATGTTCAAGTTGTACACTGATGTAAACCTTAGTAGAAATAAACAGGTCTATGTACTTACAAAAAAACATAGGAGACCTTACTTTTGGGATTACCCTCGTATTTCCCACTACGTCGGGTTTGCGACTGTTAACAGCTGGCGTGAGCGTGGTGGAGGGTTATCGACATTTAATATTAACACGTTTGAAAGGATTTAAAAATAACTTTACGATTTTGATTTTTGACCGGTTTTAGAGCGCAATACTCTTGCGTTCGGCGACAGTCAGATGAGCTTGCAGCAATGTACTACATCATGGGCATACCGCACTACTCTGAAACTGGCGCCGTGTTGTGAAGCACGGGAAACTGCGAACGGATATCGTGTGATGTTGAAAACTGAAATCCTGTGCTTACAGGACCTGTTCGATAAATACGTTAAAAAGATCGCCGAGGGTGTACACTAATGTGACCAGATTTCAAAAATCAAGATATGGGACACAAATTAGAAGTTGAAATGAATCGACATTTTGTGGAAAATTACTTTAATACTTCAAAACTATAGCAGGTTTGTATCATAATACTTGGTTTACGCTACAGCATCATATATCGTTATACTTTTTGTTGAAACCCATACTTTTAACAACTTGCATTGCTAATAGATTATATATTTTGTTATCAGATGCAAACAACAGAATATCAGTTTAATATAGCGAGGTCTTTAAATAGGATCGACAGTTATAACTTACATACGAGGATGTGCTGAAAAGTAGTACATGTTTAATGTGAAAAAACTTTGTTTTTTAAATAAAACAAACCTTATTAATATTAATAAATGAAAAGCACCAGTTTGCTTTTGTTCTACAATATTATTTTTATTGCTAACCGGTTTTCGGCTTACAAGGCCATCTTCAGGCATTTACTGAGTATTATCACCAAAGAAGTTAAATGTTAGCAGACAACATTGGAAGAGAAGTAACACATCTAGAGTGAAGTAGAAACATACAGTGAGTAACATCTTTGCAATGAAATAGTAAAAACTGAACAGTACATAAATAACAATATTCTTAATATTCTTCGTCCTTGTTCATCGTGCCCGATTTTGTTTGATCTAACCGTTTTTCTCGTTTTTTGTGAACCACATTCGTTCTCCATTTAGTTATGTTACACGCTACTTAAAAACCTACATTTCAAAATATACGGGACGGTTCATGAAAAACGGGGCAATATGAATCCCGTATGTATTTTGTCGGGACAACGGGGCACTTAGGGACGGTCCTGTAAAATACGGGAGTCTGGCCATCCTAGCACCCACCATCACCACTCCACAAAAAATTACACAAGCCATTTAGTAAATAATACCCCTATTTTTCTTTAACACCCGAACTTTCGACCAATTCCGACAGATGGCAGAGCCGCAGTAGGCCACGTGGGAAGCATTTTGAATATATCTAAAGCGAAATTCGTGCAGCGGAAACGTGGCTATGAGCACAGGACAAGAGCTTTCACGAACAGCTGGTAAGTACCGTATGTGCTCTAATACAGTGCTGGCTGGAGGTCGGAGAACGTGATGGCGTCTGTGTAAAAAAATAGCACGTGTAGAAGAAATGTTCATTCACATTTTCATCAAATTCCAACTCTTAGGAATAAGTATGGTCTGAGAATAAAGTTATGGGGACATTATTTATTGAGCGATCCTGGTAGTTATGATCATACCCAGCCTCGCCTTACAGGCACGTGTATTCAGTCAGTGTAACAAGTCTGAAGAGAGAAATAACACACAATGAATTTTGTATAGTATTGTTGTACTGAGAGGAGTCATTTATAGTGAAGTCTAGAAATTGTTTCGCCATTCGCCGCAATTCTTATTCCAGCCGAAAATGTCAGATGTATCTGGGTTCTGAAACTGATCTGAACGTGAGGTGCCCGACAGCAAAATATTTCGTACAAGAATGATACAAACTAAACTGCTTTTCGCACTGTTTTTTTCCTTCAACAACAAAAACGCATTTGACTTTATCGAACGAATATTTACACACTTGCTGCGGAAAATGGTCCAACAAATTTAAATAACAGATTTTAGATAAGTACATGGTAGGCACCAGCACATACAGTGGTAATGTTAGTATGTCTGAAGATTAAGAAACAGTTTTTCGATAGTTAAGCGTTACATTTTGTAAGGTTTTGCCTTTTGTTTCCCCTAAATTTTTCCCATTCCCAAAGAC
The DNA here is from genome assembly GCF_023864275.1 of Schistocerca cancellata. Lineage (NCBI taxonomy): Eukaryota > Metazoa > Arthropoda > Insecta > Orthoptera > Acrididae > Schistocerca > Schistocerca cancellata. Next base: position 394,891,103 of record NC_064628.1, read on the forward strand.
TAATAATAGTTTTGAACTCTGCGTACCTGCTATACTATTGTAGGCATATACACAAAACACACTGTAGTGTGCTAGCTAATGTTGGCAGCAGTTGATATTGATTGACGTCATTTGCTTTCTATCCATTCAGCTACTCTCATCTGCCAATTCACCGAGTATCATCTTTTGAGGGAACATCGCGGACTGACCTTAAATTTTGGTCACACTTTCAAGACTGGAAGACCATCCATCGCACAAAAATTTCCTACAGTAGTGATGAGACAGTTCCCAAAAACACAGCGCTGCTTTAGGAAACTCGTGCCCAGTCACTGACCGTCCAGTCCGAGAAAGAGTCTGTCGTTCCCACACGTTACGAATGCGGGTGTTGAGGTGTCCACACACGATGCAGATTTCCTTGTGCACAATCGCAGAAGCACGAGAATAAAATTGCACGCGGACAAATAAGCGGAAAGGACGCATATACACACGGGCGTCTTCGTGTCAACATTTTGCCCAGCTGCCCAAGCAATCTGCTGTGGAGCTCCTACTTTTCTTGGGAGTTCGTGCTGCGTTTATTGAGATTAAAAAGCGTCAGAAAAAGGAAAGACAAAGGCTACTGTGTGAAAAGTACCAAATAACAGAGGTACGAGAACTACATTTCGTTAGCGGGTAACCGGCGACTTACATAGCAGTTTGAAATATTTATTTCGCATTTCAGTTAATTATTCCTGAAGTGAAGAATACTTCGTGTCCACACGATGGCGTATGTGTTTTCAACTTGGAGCATAAATGCCCAATAGAGCACTCATGCATGCCAGCATATACTTCGAAATGGCGGCCGTTCATAAGGGCGCGTTGTTTCCCAGGATCGGTGGAAATCTCTTGCGTTTCTCAACAGACGACTGGCAGCTGCAGTCAATGTTTGTTTCATTGTGCAGTGTGTTGATGCTATGCTGTGAAGAGCTTTATGTGCAGTGATGTCAGTTGCCTCCAAAGGAAGCACGCTTAAAGTTATAGATGATTAAAAACAAAGCAAAATCGTATGGAATGTCACCTCCAAAGATTGAGTAAAAATCTGAGATGTGACTCCCTGAACGTCAGATATCGGATAAAATGCCTCCGATCGTATTACTGTAAAGAATGGTATACGGTAAGTTTCGAAGTAGGAGAACAGAGAAGAGTAAGCCAGAAGTTTTTGAAAGATGTACGTGAAAACTGGACGCTAGTCATGCTATGGCGACATAACAGCATAACTGAGGAACCTGACATACAAACAAAAGAAATAATGCAGTATGTTTAGCTCCTCCACGAAGTGAAGGCCACTGACGATGCAAAAAAAAAAAGAAAAAGACTGAGGAACTGTACCTCCGTTATGGCATTCCGAAAGCTTCCGAGGATGTTAATCCACGTATAAAATGGTATCATCTTTTATGACCAGAGTTGTGTAAACCAGTTTTATTTTAAAATACAAATGACGCATTGAAAGTTATTTAATCTTCACATGACGACTTCTAAGTAGGCCTATTTCTCAGTTTCTGGAGCAATCACTGAAATGCTTTGTTTTGAAATGGGGAAATAAATGGTTCAAGCTCGTATATAAAACGTCGGATGCTAGCTAGCGAAATGCTATCGCCAGCCTTAACGCTGTTGTTTCCCAAGCAGAAAATCTAAATTCTCGCTGTGATCTCGTTCTGAAATTTGCAAACAATACGTTGGCGCCACTTCATAGTTCTCGTACCTATGTTACTTACATACTTCTTTACCTACAGTCACTTTTACTTTTTCTGTTTCCTTGCGATCATAATAAACGCAACACAAGCTCCCAAGCAAAGAAGGGCACGCATGGTAGACTACTTGCACAATGCGGCAACATTTGGAGACGAGAACACCAATGCGTACATGCATTCTTTCTACAAATGTCTCTGCATGCCCTTTTATTCCCGTGCGTCCGAGATTGCACACGAGGAAACAGGTAGGCTATCGTGTGGACATCCGTCAAGGGAGATTCTTGGTCGCCGTGTGAATAGTATTTAATTTTCAATGAACACTTCTATCTTATTTTATAAAAAATGTTTACACGACTTTAACCATAAAATAACATGTATCGGTCAACAACCTCGGACTCGACACACACTCTGGAATGTCACAGATCACAGAATCCACCAGAACGAAAGCTGTGTTTCCAATTTTGTTTTTTGTGCTTCATGAATGCCCTTCGTTTCAATTTCTGTTAGTTTGTTGAGAAGCTGCACATGTCGTATCTGTTCTCTTTTTTTTTTCTGAGATGTCAGATTCTTCAGTTCTATTAAGTCTCCTTAGCATGTGCGCCCACAGTTTTCATATACACCTTTCATAATTTTGTAGACTGCTTCTTCTCTATTTTTCTACTTCGATACTTATTCTTCACATCAAATGGCTCTGAGCACTATGGGACTCAACTTCTGAGGTCATTAGTCCCCTAGGACTTAGAACTAGTTAAACCTAACTAACCTAGGGACATCACACACATCCATGCCCGAGGCAGGATTCGAACCTGCGACCGTAGCGGTCTCGCGGTTCCAGACTGCAGCGCCAGAACCGCACGGCCACTTCGGCCGGCTCTCTGTTTGTAATAATTAGAAATCGGATTACATGCGTAATGAAAACCTTAACATATGCATGAAAACTGTCGAAATATCAAAGATCAAATAATAAAAAACATGGTATTTACTGCGTGCATTATATCTCAAAGTAGAACTTGGGCATGTCAGTTATGAGGGAGAGCGCCGGCCACGCGAAAAATCGGTACATGTAGGACGCTGATATTTTCTGAATACTTTCTGGTAGAGGTTAGGAAGGGGACCTTTCTGGAATTATTTTCTAAAAATTTGCAAAATGGGGACGCGTACCGTGTTTTAAAAATTGTGCCTTCTTTGCTATTGTTGTCGGTAGTCAGCGGATGCGATCCGAGTGAGTCGCAGCGAAACAATCAATATGTGCAGGACCAACTTCGAGATATATCGCACGCCGAGAGGTACACTCAAAAACTCCGTAATATTTTATTTAAGAAACAACGTAAATTAAGAATTTTTGAGCAGCATTAACTTTTAATGAAAACTATTGGACCAAAGCATCATTTACTATTTATTTTACATTTTCCTACTACTGTAAACATAAACGACCAAGTACTGTTCCAAATGTTCGGTAGTAAGATTGTGTCGTCGTTCACGCAAAACATTTTTATAAGCAAAAAAGGATCGTTCTACATCAGCTGTGGTAAGTGGGCAGTATTTGAATTTGGGTGCTATGTTGGCACTTATTGTTTCTGGTGTAAGTTCACCTGTCCCATTAATAAAACTATCAATTTGGCACAAGGGTTCAAAGCCTGGGTTATTATTTAAAATGTTTTCAAACTTTTATTTAAGTTTTCTTGGGAATACCTCCGGCAGTGAGGAGTAAAGTAGAATAATTTTATTCATTGACTGAATAGATTCATTCAGCGCCAAACCTGGAGTTTCAAGTTTTTTAATACTTGCAGGTACATGGGAAGAAAGAGTGCTAATCACAGCAATGTATTTTTTAATACCGGAATCATTAAAATCTCCCTTGCATTGCAAACTGCCAAAGCCTCTGCACTATCGAAGTCGTTTACTATCCATCCAATGGCCTCGGAATGTTCATTGTAAAACAACACAGCTTCGCCCACGTAGCCGCGCGGTCTTGGGCGTCTTGTCACGGTCCGCGCGGCTCCCCCCGTCGGAGGTTAGAGTCCTCTCTCGGGCATGGATGTGTGTGTCGTCCTTAGTGTAAGTTAGTTTAAGTTAGATTAGTGTGTAAGCTTAGGAACCGATGACCTCAGCAGTTTGGTCCCATAAGGCCTTAACAGAAATTTCGACCCACGTACCCCAACGAGTTGCCACTGGTTCGGGAGGTAAACGCACATTTGGTAGTTTTTCTTTATAGGTCTTGATGCGATCAGGATCCTTTAGAAACATTTCCTTTGTGGATGAAATCAGTTTATTTACATTCACAAACTTGGAACGAACTTCTTCAGCAACTTGATGTATTCCGTGAGCAAAGCACGTCACATGAATGAAACTGGCATAAAATATTCAGTGGACTTGTCCCACTTTGATCACATCGGGAGCAGCATCTGAAATAAACACAAACACCCTTTCATCCGCAGAAGATTCTGGAAATATTTTTCTAATACGCTCATTCACAAATCTGGCGATCGTAGAATGATGTACTTTTTCAAGTTCTTTGCAGGTCACTAAATAGTAAGGAGGCTCTTCTTTTAAAGCACCAACAATGAAGTTTGCAGTGTAACGTCCACAAATATCTGTAGTTTCGTCGACTGACATCCAGATAATGCTGTTCTTGAGTTCATTGCGTATTTCTGGAGAACATTTACGTAAATTGTCGGTGTGTAATAATCTATAAATAGTGACATGGTTTGAAACTTCCTGGCGGATTAAAACTGTGTGCCGGACCGATACTCGAACTCGGGACATTTGCCTTTCGCGGGCAAGTGCTCGACCAACTGAGCTAACCAAGCACGACTCACGCCCCGTCCTCACAACTTTTAGGAGTGCTAGTTCTGCAAGTTTCGCAGTAGAGCTTCTGTAAAGTTTGGAAGGTAGGAGACGAGGTACTGGCAGAAGTAAAGCTGTGAGTACCGGGCGTGAGTCGTGCTTCGGTAGCTCAGTTGATGAGCACTTGCCCGCGAAAGGCAAAGGTCCCGAGTTCGAGTCTTGATCCGGCACACAGTTTTAATCTGCCAGGAAGTTTCATATCAGCACACACTCCGCTGCAGAGTGAAAATATCATTCTAGTGCCACGGTTTCTTTGGCGTCAACAGGCATTATTGCACACAAGTCGCCTTAAAGCATATTATCAACACACTACACACAGAAACTCTCACGGGCTTCAGCTGCCTGTCGCCTGCAAGAGATTCCCACCGATCCCGGGAAGCAGTGTGCTTTTACGCGCGACTTCCTTTACGAGGAAGTTACACATGCACAAATCCCCTTCTCCTGGGTCCCTGACAGCTCACGTATTTATCGCTAGTAAATATATTTCAGACGGCTGACACGTATAATGTGTGTTTCCGTACTGCAGGTTCCACGCAGGCCGCGGCAGCGTCGGCGCAGAAGTCGAAGCCGGACAAACCGGAGCGCAAGTTCAACAGCCGCGAGCTGATCGAGAAGCAGCGCAACTGGACGTCGCACTTCTCCAGGGCGTCCGCCACATCGCGCACCGGCCGCGCCGCCGCCCCCGCCCCCGCACACAGCCCCACCCCCACCCCGGGCGGCGGCGGCACGCGCTCCGTCACCCCCACGTCACCGCCGCCGCGCTCGCCTGCAGGCACGCCCGTCGAGAAGCAGGAGCGCGAGGCCCAGGAGAAAGACACCGCCACCGCCGTCGCCTCGGAGGCACCCCCACGGTGTGCGTCTGCCGCCTCCACTGCCAGGTACGCAGAGTATCTGGTTTCAACTGTTACCTCAGGAAAATAACGCTAGCAATTTGACTTGTGTTCGTTTGCAGGCACATACGAGGTGCTATCCGAAATTTTCGGAACTGGTGCTGTCATCTGTTGAAAACCTTACCTTTGGACTAATGGTCACCGTCACCCTCGAAGTAGTTCCCATCTGCACGTACACACTGGTCCCTGCGCTTCTGCCACTGGTCAAACGTTTTCTGGAAGCGCCGTTCTTTGAGGGTGTTTATCACCACCGGCGATGCTTCTCGAATCCTCCCGAGATTGTCGAACCGACAGCCTTTCGACTCGAGTTTCAGTTTTGGGAACAGTGCGAAGTTGCGAGGTGCCAAATCGGGCGAGTACGGTGGGTGGACTACAACTGCCGTGTCGTTTTTTTTGCCAAAAAGGTCCCGGTGAGCGAGGACGTGTGACAGGGCGCATTGTCGTGATGTGGCAGCCAGTTCCCTTGTCGCCCAAGTTCGGACTGTTATCGCCGCACGTTTTCATGGAGCCGTCGCAAAAGTTACGGTAGTACAAGGAATTCACTGTTTGGTTGGGTGGGACGAATTCTTCGTGCACAATTCCCTCGGTATCAAAGAAAACGATGATCGTGCTCTTCACTTTGCTCTTCACCTGCCTCGCTTTTTTGGATCTCGGAGAGCCCGGGCTCTTCCCTCGGGACAATTGTTGCTTTGTGTGCGGGTCGTAACCGTAAATCCAGCTCTCGTCGCCAGTGATAACCCCTGACGAGAACGTCGGATCACCAAATGCGGTCTGTACTGTTCGCGAATCTGTTGTAAAATCGTCACACACCAAATACAGAGTATTATGGAAATCACTGTTGACACACAACACGTCCTCCCACCCACTCCGCACACTGACTCTTCAGATATGCAGCTCTCGCCACCTAGTGGTGCAAAGATCTACTACTCTAGCTTCCAGATGGAAGCACCAGTTCCGAAAATTTTGGATTCCACCTCATATATGCAGCTCTGCTACGCTTTGAAACCCCCCACACGTTAGTACTGTAGCACGCCATCACAGCAGCAGGTACAAAATGCCTCGAGGCTGGACTACTACTTTAGCCACCAGGATTGGCCTAACACAGGCGTGACATTTCCGCCGATTCGAAAAACAAATTGCTGGGAGATACTTCACTTTATAGGCAGTCTGTGCTGTTTTGTTTGTGGGCTGCTATGGTTTTGTTGTGTGTGTGTGTGTGTGTGTGTGTGTGTGTGTGTGTGTGTGTGTGTGTGGGGGGGGGGGGATATGTTTTCAGAGTGCACTGGTACTGCAGACATGCACCAGTAAACGAAAGGATAATTACTAAAAATGATTTTTTGAGGTGAAATTTAATCTTAACCCTTGTACAAACAGATGTCACTCAGGGTGCCCAACCAGCTTTTCCCTCTCCATTGTCCTGATGTTTTCATTCCCAACGTTCACTGTCTCCATGTAAACGGCCATGTATTTGCCTGGGGCAGAATAATTGAGCAGGCCCTTTCTCTCTGCAGATTTCAAAGCCTGACTTAACATCCTGACCACAAAGTGGCCTCTTCACAAGTAAGTCTGAACTCTGACAGTGATTTTCGTGTACTTGAAATACCTGTGATGTGTAGCTGTACTGTCCTCTCTACTGCTCACTGCAGTCCACAATATTTACTGCTGTTACTGGCTACTTATTATGAGGTCAACTTCTCTATTACTAAATCAAATGTGTTAAACTGTGGTATATACTGCTCGTATATTCTGGAAATGAGATACACAGTTCTCAGTGCTCTGAGTAGTGTCTTAAACTTTCTTCACACATGACATTCAGATGTTAAGTGTGTACTGCTGTTTTTATAGCAGTATCACAGTTTTCCAATGTTAAGAGTAATGTTGTGTTTGCTGTTAACTGTAGGACTCCAAGTATGCGGTCTTTGCAAAATTTATTTCTATCTTTTGTGTAACATTTGTGGTGTCGCTGATATTTAACACACACATCTCGTGACTCGTACGCAAAGGTGTAAATACTTTACTACACAATTTTCCTAAAATTCTTCAGGGCAGTGCCTTCAGTCTATTGAATGAACCATTTTTACTTAGTTTGCTGCATATCTTTTACCTATCTGATAATCTGTTCAGTTTTGTGAGTAATTGCATCAGCAGCATGATATTTCGGTGGATCTGTGCTATTGCAATTTTCCCTGACTTACTAATATTTGTGTAGATGGTCTACCTTAAGCATCAATAATTAGTAACATTACTGCCTCTACATGTAACTTGGAGTAATATCTCACTTGTTTGTCAAGATCAAAAAATTTGAACCACATACACATCTCAGCTGATTAGAGGCAACTCTGATCACTTAGTTTCGAAGTGGTTTCCATTCTAATAGGTTCAGAAACATTTGAATTGCTTGCCGACAGTGCGACAGTGCGACAGTGCCACAGTGCCAGTGGATACATGAAAATACTGTGGCTGTATGATCATAAGGAAAGACAGAAAGATGCAAACAAAATGTCCTCTCAGTTAAGAAAATGTAGCTCACTGTAAATGAGGGTAAATGCAAGGTAATGCCAGTTGTAAAGAGAAAGAAGTCCATAGTATCCTATTACAAGATTTTTTGGCAGGCATCTGCAGCAAATGACACTGTTTAAATGTGTAGGGGTACCTGACCTGAAACACAACAGATGCATAGACTGTGTAATAGCAAAGATGAATATAAGATCTTAGTTATAGAAGAGTTATGGGAAAATGCAGTACAGTTGTGAAAGAAATCGCATACAGGGTGCTAGTATGGGCAGTTCCAGGGTACTGCTCCAGTGTTGGGTGGCCTTAGCAAATAGGCATGCTGTTACCATCACATATTTCATACGGATCATGGAAATAAGATAAGAGAGATTAGGTTGCATGCAAAGATGCACAGACTTGCTTGGTATGTCAGTGGAATAGGACAAAAAAACACCATTAATGCTCATATGAAGTACTGTTTGCCACCTATCGTATGGTGGCTTGTAGGGTATATAGATGTGGATTTTAATAGCCTTTTCTAATAGATTCAGCAATTGTGTCCATCAATCCGTAAATGTCAAGGGTGTCCATTTTATTCAGCACTGATATGGATAAAGGTAATTAGTCCACAACAAAGGCCCCAAACTGTGCCAGGAAACTGAAGTGCGTGTCAATAGAAGCACATTGCCAACACAGTCCTACAGTCCTTCTGGTTTGTAGACAGTCCTGCTGTGTAATACCATGCTTGCATTACCCAATAAGGAAGACCATGACAACCTTTGAAACAATGTACAAAAGAAAAAAAAATTGCCAGTCTTGCTGGTCACCTGAAAATATAGCATCTGTCCATGGTTAAAGTGAAGCCTCAGAAACCACACTTGTAAAGTAGTTTCCTTGACAGCATAAATATTGCTCGTCAGTGCTCCTGTCAGATATTGATGATGCCTTCCAGAAGAAATCATTGTTGGCTAGAATTCTTCATATTTTTTTTTCTTTGATCGTATTGAACAACAAGGATCACATCAACAACTTCAGTTCCTCTTCTTCCTGTGTTGTTGTTTCCAATTTTTCCAGTATTCCTTCATTTTCTCCCCCATGAAGTTTCTTCCTTTCTTCTGACAATGGATGTTGTCTCTTTCTAGATCTTCCCTTACTTCCGTAATCCGTGCTATTGTTGATTTCTTCTTCCAGAAATATAGTAATATTTGTTTTGTTAGTCTATTTCAATCCATTAGGTAGAGGCATCAGGAAAAGTTAATCTTTGTTTGGCTATTACTTCAGATATTTTCTCTATATTTTTATAGATCTCCTCATTATTCCTTTTTTTTTTCCCAACCATATGCAGTTTTTATTGCACCCATTATTTTTCTAATAATCCTTCTTTCCTGTACCTCTAGTCTGTCCATCTTATAGTTCATCACACTTTAGTTTTTATTGTTTTCCATACAATTAAGCTGCTCAGTTGTCTGTGGAGTATGTAGTTGTGTTGTGCAAGCTATTAGTCCAAAAACTGGTATGATGCAGTTTCCTCACTAATTTCTTAAACAGGAACCAAACCAGGTATTTTGTGAACCATGAATCGCACAAAACTTTCAGTTGGTGAAATATTTAACATTTAAAAATTGTATTTTCTGCCCATTGAAGTTATGTTGCCTGTTTGAAATCCATACTGTGAATGAGGAAGTACCCCATTAGTACTCAACTGGCTGACAACCCTTGAGTACATTAGTTACAGATTTTTTTGTAAAGGTGACACAGAGTGTGTGGTTAGAGTCTGTGGCTGTGGAGATAACTTTTTTTATATAGTGAGAACTAATGGCTGTGAAAACACTTTCTTATAGTGATGCTTGACAGTGGCATATTTTAATATCTTTGGGAAAAACTTGAAATAATGGTGCATTACACATGTGAGAAAGAACATTACGTATTATGGGGCCACAATATCATGTGTTATTTTCCTAAATTTCCTCTTTCTCTTCCTATCTTTGGTGTAATTTTTTACTTTTGCTTCAGAACTTCTTGAACTAGTTGTTATGCCTTTTTGTAAAAAGTGGTTATGAAAAACATCTGATACAATATTTAAAGCCGATCTTGCCATAGGGATTCTGTTGGTAATTATTAATGAACTGCATGCCCAACACACAGCAGTTAAAAAATGAGTGACAGTTGCAAATGTCAGTCTTTCAGTTAACAGGATATGAATACTAATGTGATAAATAGTTAATTTTTTACACACTGGGTGTAAACTGAAATGAGGACATACCTTGATTATCAGGTAGTCATTTCTTTAAAAGTTTCACGCCTTTTGCTAGTCCAGTGAAGATAACTGTTATCACTCTTCCTCCTCTGTCCTCTCCTAATACTTCTAATCCTCATTTCCTCTTCCGTAATTCAGATTTCTTCTGTGCAGCTATTTGTATTTGTCACAAATCTTTTTCTTGTTGTTCATTACTATGTTACTTCAGTTTCCATTCGGGAGGACGACGGTTCAATCCCGCGTCCGGCCATCCTGATTTAGGTTTTCCGTGATTTCCCTAAATCACTCCAGGCAAATGCCGGGATGGTTCCTCTGAAAGGGCACGGCCGACTTCCTTCCCCATCCTTCCCTAATCCGATGAGACCGATGACCACGCTGTCTGGTCTCCTTCCCCAAACAACCAACCAACCAACCAACTTCAGTTTCCTTATCTCTAAAGCATAGTACTAAACGGAGATATTCTTTCACTGTATTACACCAGCTGCTATTCTTATTATCCCTTTGATTTCAGATAGCAGTTGACGCATGGTTGTTTGCCCACTTATAATTCTTGCCAAAACACTTTTTTTCTTTCCTAAACCATCTCAAGTACAAAATTTACCACATCGACACTGTGTGAGATATTGCAACTGAACTTTTGTTTCCATCACTACCTCCTTTACATTCACGAAGATATGCATATATTTTAATATGTTATTCTACAAGTAAAACTAAAGAAAAAAGTTCATATAGGCGTAGGTCCACAAATGTTTAGCTATGGAGTTACGGCTAATTAAAGATTTTGCCTGAAATTTAGCAACTTCGTTAATATGAAGCCATTGCAAAACTGTAAAAGTTTGAAGTAAAACATGATTTCCATTTATTTTATCTAATAAAACATGTCCCAGACATGCATCTGTAATAGTTTTTCAGAACATCCAGAGAAGCAAAGTAGTAGTTTCATAATTTTATAGTTTATTAACTACTTGGCCCAATTTGTTTTTTATACCCCAGACAATTACACGAAGTTTTCAACAGAAGTTATACAGAATTTAATTTTGGAAAAAAAAATGGTGGTAATAAAGTTAACTGAAACTGTATGAATGTGTCAGATAATCTGCTTTTATTAATACTGTGTGTGTGTGTGTGTGGGGAGGGGGGGGTCATGAGGAAAGGTGCATGCTTTGAGGCACAATAGTATTAGTGATTCAGAACAAAACACTTCATGTGGACATATGCCCTATTGCGAATGGTTTTCGAGATAGAACATGTTTAATATCACTTTTGTACGTTTTTCTTTAATAACTCAAAAACAGCACACTCAAGTGAAAACGTGTCTCAGTGCACAATTAAATTAAATTAAATTTGCAACAAAGAAAGGTCCTATTTATATTTTGTGTGGGACTAACAGTTTGCGCGAAGAGATCGCGAGAATATTGGAAACGTTGCGTGATGTGCATGTGCTGTAGCTTAAGTACTTCTTGTAGGCCAGTTTGAGGTAGTTTTCAGACTTGATAGGCAACAAGCGTCCTGTATCAAAATGTTCTTCTCCACAATGACAATGAATACTACAGAAAATAAATAGAAATGTACATTAAAAGTGTTCTACCTCAGAAACCATTCAGAATAGGGCATATGTCCACATAGGTGTGTGTTTTTTTTCAGAATCAGTAATGCTATCACCTGTCAAAATAGGTACCTTTCCTCTCCTGACTCACCCTCCAGACAGACATAAATTGGTTTGTTTTTTAATACGGTGTGAAGATTTTCTTTTAAAATTGACTGTGACAAAAAAATTCTGTACTATGCTGTGAAACTGTGCGGTTTAGTTGTTTTTTGTATAGTCAGTTTTTAACTACAATAGCAGGTCATGTAAACTGTTAAAGAAATTGTTTCTTCTCTATATATTCTTTGTCCTTGTATACGTTCTTTGTCCTTGTATACGTTCTTTGTCCTTGTATACGTTCTTTGTCCTTGTATACGTTCTTTGTCCTTGTATACGTTCTTTGTCCTTGTATACGTTCTTTGTCCTTGTATACGTTCTTTGTCCTTGTATACGTTCTTTGTCCTTGTATACGTTCTTTGTCCTTGTATACGTTCTTTGTCCTTGTATACGTTCTTTGTCCTTGTATACGTTCTTTGTCCTTGTATACGTTCTTTGGCCTTGTATACGTTCTTTGTCCTTGTATACGTTCTTTGTCCTTGTATACGTTCTTTGTCCTTGTATACGTTCTTTGTCCTTGTATACGTTCTTTGTCCTTGTATACGTTCTTTGTCCTTGTATGTTATTTTTTTTAAAAATGCTGTTTTGTTTTCTTGCTCAATATCGGTTGAGGTATTACATGTGATGCATATTACTCTGTCAACTTTCCCATTTCATTGCCAGTATGCAACCTTCTGCCACTCGAGGACTCTGAGTTGTAGCATGTGGCATGGTGGTGTGTAACGTAACTACGTCTGTGTGTGAGAAACAGTTTGTTGTAATAGCATTTCTAACTGCAGAAAACATTCCTCTAGCTGAAATCGATAGACAAATGAATGCTTTGTTTGTTGGTGATAGTGTCAATCTCAGTAATATGCAACATTGGGTTCATACTCGTAATAAAGGAAATAGCAATGTGGTTTTTACGTGTTTACAATTCTTGCACTGCTCTCCTCTGTTGCAATTGGTGCTTTGGAATTCTAAGGTAGAAGTAAAACATTCACTACTACTTTATTGTTTTGGTGTCAGTATTATAATGTTTCATTCAGAACTGTCTTGTAAGAACCTGATTAGCAAACTGAAATTTTTTTGTATCGTGCATCTGAGTACCAGGATTTGGGAATCCTTACTACGAGCAAGCTGATAATGTGATAAAGAACACCTGTTAGGACTGAGTGGTAAAATCATGGGCTGTTCTGTACATAATATTACCTCACTCCTCAGAACAAAGTGTATATGGCAGTGGGAGAACAAACGGGTAGAGGGGTAGAGATACAAACCGACAAGCCTTCCAAAAACAAGGGTGTGTCACATACAGTTCTAATGACTCATATGGAAAGAAGATGAGGTCTTTGTCCTGTGGCCATCTCCCACTTGGAGAAGAGTTCAGTTTTTAGTGCTGTTAACATGCCAGTTACCGTATGTTCACTGATAGTTCTCCGTATTCCGAAAATATAGCAGAAATTTGCTTGGATTCTGACCTGCCATCTATTTCAGGGAACAGTGAGGCGAATGTGCTAAAAGTTTTAAAGTTTTTGTTTGGCATAAAGATTCCCACCGGAATTGTTACGTATGACTAGAATATGTTATTGTGTTAACAATATCGCAAAAAGCTAGACTGCTGGTTAATGTGTCACCTTAATAGTGAGTAGCAGTCTATACTTCTGACAATATTCTTGATATTCCAGCTTTGACTTTGCACTGTTTGATGTTTTATTGAGTTCAGCAATTTTTTACACTATTTTTTAAAGAGTTTGATTGAATGCAGTATTTATGTAGGCTATATCTGCATGTGGAACCGCTGTTATGCTTCTCTTATCATATCACATTGTTTAATCATACTCACATGACAGCAAAAATAGTATGGGTGCTACTGACCCATGTATTTGCTCTGCAACTGAAACTCGTCCGTTAGCATGATACCGACATTGCGTTCAAACCCTATTTTAAATTATTGTTTCTTAATTTTTCTGTTTGAGAAACTGTTTATGCACCTCATATAAATGTGTGTCATATTAGTGTGACAAGGAAAATGTTTCCTGCAGTTCCAGAGGCTCGAGGAATGAAGATCCAAGCAAGCACAGAACAACTTCCATATCGTCGCAGGAAGAACTTTGTTGGGAGCCAGATTCCCCCTCGGTTTCACCAGGTACTGTTAGCGTTGCTTCCATGTGTCTCAGTGTGTAGTTCACACGATTCAAAGTTCTGATACATAGTCTGTGAGTTAACACTTTCGTCATGAAAAAAGTGAAAAATCAAAGCAGTGGGTTTTCATTTAGTTTTGGGAAGTCTGCCACTGGCTGATAATAGTGTTGAGAATTAACCTTCAGCTTCTAGATACTTGATTCCATGTCTTCACTGGTTTGGAATTAAAAGTTTTGTGATAAAAGTAGATAATAAGGCATCCCTTATTCATCCCTACTGATGTGTGGTTATATTTAGTGCATTCTGTTATCTTGGTTGGATCCTCCGTGATAGTATTAACTCACTTCAGAGTGGATCCAGGTTTTTATGCCTGGAGCAGGACAAAAAGAGGTAAATAGAAGAAGAATAATAATATGGAAAGTTGAGTCTTCTTCACGTACCTAGCTGAAAGAGACACTCTTATAGTCTTCCATTGGACAAGGCCATATTAAGAAATATAAAGTTTGTAATTAAATTAAATTGTGCCCAGTACCTTCAACACAGTTGCTGCATTTGTGTAATTTATAGACAATATGTTACCTATTTTTCTGACACTGCATGCTACAATGAGATGGAAGTAAATGGAAGACAGCTGAACCTGACTGTTCTTTACAATCAACAAACAAGTTTCATTATGTGTACTAATCTTTGTGAAATAGTAAAAGTTTCTGGGCAGCTGTGCAGTACTGATATCATCAGAATAGTGTGAGGTGTCTTGAGATGGAGTTATTTGGTATAATGTCTTAGAGGAGGTGGGGAGAAAAAACTCTTGGCCTTGGGCCAACACTACTGTGGAGGAGGGGGCCTTCCTCTACTATCTTTAGACTACTGGCTGGCCCAAAGCTGTGGCAATCGGACAGTTAATGAGTTGCCGCTACAGCTTGCAGTAAGGAGGCTGCTGGTGTCTTTCTGTACTGTAACAGCGATGTTTGCCAACAGCGGATGCCACCATTGTATTGTCTGTAAATAGATCTAGGTCCCAATTTTGTCTACTCACTGTGAGCTTTGGCATGATTGCTATTTCCTTCTAGTTATAACCCACAGAAATCAGTTTAAAAGAACGTTATACGTACAATTTCATGTATTAAATGTAGACAGTGCTGTAGTTTCAAGACAGTGCATCTGTTAATGGAGACAGTTAACACATTCTCGCTCAATTTTGTGTCGGGGAAGTGTGTACAATTTAAAACTCTGCCAGCTGCGACCGCGGCCAAGTGTTTGTGCGAATAACAGTGGCGTGAGAGGCGTGTGAAGCTGGCGGCGCGGAATGCTGCTAAATCTGGCAGCGGCTCGTGGTGGCTCTGTGCCTGCTGTTCAACTCCTGGTAGGCTCTGTGAATCAACTAGCACGCAGTCTGGAATGCCACACGGGCCAGGCGAGAGATGGTTCTGTCTTGTTTACATGTGTACGTCATCTCGCAGTTGATGTGACATGTTGTATATGTGTGTGTGTGTGTGTGTGTGTTGGTTGTCAATGACTGTGAAGATTTAAAAAAAATTGATCTGAGTACATGTGTGCAGTGCAGATAAATTAAATCCTTTATTCATTCTGGAACACTGTTTTTTCCATTGAAGGATTTTGTTGTGTTGCATGATATATTCTTTTTTTGGTTTATTGAAGTAAAAATATCTGTGAATAAGTTAACACACTACAAAGGTTTTTGTACTTATTACTTACGCAGCTATTGGACGGAATAGTTGCATACAACAGAAAAAGACTTACGATCAAGGTAAACTTTGCACTGAAATGTTCTATTTGTCATTGCATGTGTGCTGTGAAATTTCTCCATTTTCTTTGTGCGAAAAGTCTGTTCTGTTCACATCTGTATTATAAGTAAATTTTCACTCACTACCTTCACTTTGTTAAGTTCTAATTTTGCACTGTGTGTATGCCCCTGAAAGAGAGATTGTTAGGAACAAAAAATTTCCAATGTGTTTGTTAAATGTCACCTGTGAGAATTAAAAATTTGTAATCACATCAGCTTATAATACTTGCCTACTTTGAATGGATGCACATTTTAAATAGGGGACTCAAGTTTTTCATCAAATTTTTTATCTTTATTTTATTCAGAGGAGTTTCATCTCCAGGAACACTTTAATTTGGTCCTTGAAGTATATGTTGAAGCAGCTTTTTCTGCTAAACAGTGCCATAGTAGATTTCCCTTTAATGGATAGAATAAATGTATGCAAACCCCTCATTATCTCCCTGTCCTACCTAGGCAATATCTGCATGCTGGTAATTTAGAGCCCTGCCCCAGTATGATACTTGGTGTATTACTGAAGATTATTGTAAAGTTTTTGCACTCTCTTTGTTTTTCTAAATGAAGGTTGTAGACATTTACAAAAGACATAAACTATACAGCTGTCTTGCAGCAAACAATTGATCATGAAGTCCATGTTTCACAAGTGTAGTAATACTCCAACTTACCATTATTACACCATTTAAGGGTTAAATTTTAAATTGTCACTATCTTTCTGACATTTCATTAATATTATATTTAATAACTGAGATAGTGGTAAAAGTATTTCGCTTAAATAGCAGGATAAATACTGTAAATGGCTCAAGTTCTACCATTACCTACCTACCCAGAATGTCTGTAGAATGCTTTGTATCACGGTTACAGGATGAATCAACAAGAAATTACTCACTTGATTCTTGTTGTTGTTGTTGTTGTTGTTGTTGTTGTTTTTTCTTTTTTCTTTCCTTTCTATATCATTGAAAAGACAAATATGTGATATATTCCAGAACTAATTAACTCTGCAATGAGCAAGGAAAGATTCTCTCTCATATTATGTTTTAAAAACTTTGTGTAACACATTTGTTGTTGTGGTCTTCAGTCCAGCGACTGGTTTGATGCAGCTCTCCATGCCACTCTACCCTGTACAAGCCTCTTCATCTCCCAGTACCTACTGCAACCTACATCATTCTGAATCTACTTAGTGTATTCATCTCTTGGTCTCCCTATGATGTTTACCCTCCATGCTGCCCTCCTGTACTAAATTGGTTATCCCTCGATGCATCAGAAAATGTCCTACCAACCGATCCCTTCTTCTAGTCAAGTCGTGCCACAAATTTCTCTTCTCCCCAATTCTGTTCAATACCTCCTCATTAGTTACGTGATCTACTCACCTAATCTTTAGCATTCTTCTATAGCATCACGTTTTGAAAGCTTCTATTCTCTTCTTGTCTAAACTATTTATCATCCACGTTTCACATTCATACACGGCTACACTCCATACAAATACTTTCAGAAACGACTTCCTGACACTTAAATCTATACTCAGTGTTATCAAATTTCTCTTATACAGAAACGCTTTCCTTGCCATTGCCAGTCTACATCTTATATCCTCTCTTCTTCGACCATCATCAGTTATTTTGCTCCCCAAATAGCAAAACTCATTTACTACTTTAAGCCTCTCATTTCCTAATCTAATTCCTGCAGCATCATCCGATTTAATTCGTCTACATTCCATTATCCTCGTTTTGCTTTTGTTGATGTTCATCTTCTATCCTCCTTTCAAGACACTGTCCATTCCGTTCAGCTGCTCTTCTAGGTCCTTTGCTGTCTCCGACAGAATTACAACGTCATCGATGAACCTCAAAAGATTTTATTTCTTCTCCATTGATTTTAATTCCTACTCCGAATTGTTCTTTTCTTTCCTTTACTGCTTGCTCAATATACAGATTGAATAACATCGGGGAAAGGCTACAACCCTGTCTCACTCCCTTCCCAACCACTGCTTCCCTTTCATGTCCCTCGACTTTTATAACTGCCATCTGGCTTCTGTACAAATTGTAAATAGCCTTTTGTTCCCTGTATTTTACCCCTGCCACCTTCAGAATTGGAAGGAGAGTATTCCAGTCAACATCGTCAAAAGCTTTCTCTGTTTACAAATGCTAGAAATGTAGTTTTGCCTTTCCTTAATCTATCTTCTAAGATAAGTCGTAGGGTCAGTATTGCCTCATGTGTTCCAACATTTCTACGGATTCCAAACTGATCTTCCCTGAGGTCGGCTTCTACCAGTTTTTCCATTCACCTGTAAAGAATTTGCATTAGTATTTTGCAGCTGTGATTTATTATACTGATAGTTTGATAATTTTCACAACTGTCAACACCTGCTTTCTTTGGGATTGGAGTTATTATATTCTTCTTCAAGTGTGAGAGTATTTGCCCTGTCTCATACATCTTGCTCAGCAGATGGTAGAGCTTTGTCATGGCTGGCTCTCCCAAGGCTATCAATAGTTCTAATGGAATGTTGTATACTCCTGAGGCCTTGTTTCAACTTAGGTCTTTCAGTGCTCTGTCAAACTCTTCATGCAGTATCAGCTCTCCCATTTCATCTTCATCTACATCCTCTTCCATTTCCATAATATTGTCCTCAAGTACATTGCCCTTGTATAGACCCTCTATATACTCCTTCCACCGTTCTGCCTTCCCTTCTTTGCTTAGAACTGGGTTTCCATCTGAGCTCTTGATACTCATACAAGTGGTTCTCTTTTCTCCAAAGGTGTCCTTAATTTTCCTGTAGGCAGTATCTATCTTATCCCTAGTGAGATATGCCTCTACATCCTTACATTTATTCTCTAGCCATTTTGCACTTCCTGTCAATCTCCTTCTTGAGACGTTTGTATTCCTTTTTGCCTGCTTTATTTACTACATTTTTATATTTTCTCCTTTCATCAATTAAGTTCGATATATCGTTTGTTACCCAAGGATTTCTACTAGCCCTTGTCTTTTTACCTATTTGATCCTCTGCTGCCTTCACTATTTCATCCCTCAGAGCTACCTATTCTTCTTCTACTGTATTGCGTTCCCTAATTCTTGTCAATTGTTCTCTAATGCTCTCCCTGAAACACTCTACAACCACTGGTTCTGTCAGTTTATCCATGTCCCATCTCGTTAAATTCCCACCTTCTTGCAGTTTCTTCAGTTTTAATCTACAGTTCATAACCAATAGATTGTGGTCAGATCACTTCCCACGCCCGGGTTCCCGGGTTCGATTCCCGGCGGGGTCAGGGATTTTCTCTGCCTCGTGATGGCTGGGTGTTGTGTTCTGTCCTTAGGTTAGTTAGGTTTAAGTAGTTCTAAGTTCTAGGGGACTGATGACCGTAGCAGTTAAGTCCCATAGTGCTCAGAGCCTTTTTTTGATCGTGGTCAGAGTCCACATCTGCCCCTGGAAATGTCTCAGAATTTAAAACCTGGTCCTAAATGTCTCTCTTACCATTGTATAATCTATCTGAAACCTTCCAGTGTCTCCAGGCCTCCTCCATGTATACAACCTTCTTTTATGATTCTGAGTCCAAGTGTTGCCTATGATTAAGTTATGCTCTGTGCAAAATTCTACAGTCAGCTTTCTCTTTCATTCCTTACCCCATTCCATATTCACTTACTATGTCTCCTTCCTTTCCCTTCCCTTCCTTTTCATATTATCGAATTCGTCACCCATGACTATTAAATTTTCATTCCCTTCACTATCTGAATAATTCATTTTATCTCATCATACATTTCATCACTCTTTGTCATCTGCAGAGCTAGTTGGCATGTAAACTTGTACTACTGTGGTAGGCGTGGACTTCGTATCTGTCTTGGCCACAATAATGAGTTCACTATGCTGTTTGTAGTAGCATACCTGCATTTCTATTTTTTATTCATTATTAAACCTACTCCTGCATTACCCCTATTTGATTTTGTGTTTATAACCCTGTATTCACCTGACCAGAAGTGCCACCGAACTTCACTAATTCCCACTATATCTGACTTTAACCTATCCATTTCCATTTTGAAATTTTCTGACTACCTAAGAGATCTGACATTCCACACTCCGATCCGTACAACGCCAGTTTTCTTTCTTCTGATAACGACGTCCTCCTGAGTAGTCCCCGCCCGGAGATCTGAATGGGGGACTATTTTACCTCTGGAATATTTTACCCAAGAGGACGCCATCATCATTTAACCATACAGTAAAGCTGCATGCCCTCAGGAAAAATTACGGCTGTAGTTTCCCCTTGCTTTCAACCGTTCACAGTACCAGCACAGCAAAGCTGTTTTGGTTAGTGTTAAAAGGCCAGATGAGTCAATCATCCAGACTGTTGCCCCTGCAACTACTGAAAAGGATGCTGCTGCTCTTCAGGAACCACACGTGTGTCTGGCCTCTCAACAGATAGCCCTCCGTTGTTGCTGCACCTGCAGTACGGCTATCTGTATCGCTGAGGGACGCAAGCCTTCCCACCAATAGCAACGTCCATGGTTCTTGGGGGGGGCCTGTAACATACTCCTGAAAACTGAATACGCTGTTTCATGATTCCTCTAAAGATCTTCCGTATGTCTAATTAGACTCAGCAGCAGAGATCTTTCAGGTGTGAGCAGCTGTAGAATCCAAAAAATTGTAAAAAAACTAAACAACTGATCTTTTTTATGAGATTGTTGTAAATGACGAAATTGTTTTTTTTGGAGACTGTGCAGTAGTGAATGTAGCCATTTCAAATTCCCTGTTCAGCAGAAATACATTTACACAGTGTGTCTAAAAAAAAGTTGCGCGCGCGCGTGTGTGTGTGTGTGTGTGTGTGTGTGTGTGTGTGTGTGTGTGTGTGTGTCCTAAATTTATTTGCCCGCTGTGTACTATAATGTTACATATTCAGTGAAATAAATGTAAGGCATGCCTGGCTATCTCCTGTGAGTGTAGAGATGCAGATACACGCACACGCACACTTGTGCTTGAAGTGAGTCAGTAGTTTTTGGGAATGTGTTAATCCTTTATTTGGCAAAGAAGAGAGGAAAAAATAGGAGACAATGGAACTTTCAACAGATGCTGGTCCTGTATTAAAGAAGACAGAGCAATGACAGATTGCTGTCGTAGACAGGTCTATCAACTTTTTGGATGTACTTTTCTGTCTACCGTTATTGTGTATGTATTTGGTTTTTGTCGTGTTACACTGTCAATAATATCATGTTATATTTTTATTTTCCATTCTTTTGTTGTGACTTCCTCCCATCCCCTCCCCCCAAAAAACGATATTTTCACTTCCTGTTATGTCATGTGTGCTCCCCCCCCCACCCCCCCCCCCCCCCACCCCCAGCCCACCCTCTGGCTCCTACCCTTGTAACCGCCCCCGGTGTAAAACCTGTCCCATGCACCCTCCCACCACCACCTACTCCAGTCCTGTAACCCGGAAGGTGTACACGATCAAAGGCAGAGCCACGTGTGAAAGCACCCACGTGATTTACCAACTGACCTACCTACACTGTGAAGCTTTCTATGTGGGAATGACCAGCAAGAAACTGTGCATTCTCATGAATGAATGGACACAGGCAGACAGTGTTTGTTGGTGATGAGGATCACCCTGTGGCTAAACATGCCTTGGTGCATGGCCAGCACATCTTGGCACAGTGTTACACTGTCCGGGTTATCTGGATACTTCCCACTAACACCAACCTGTCAGAACTCCAGAGATGGGAACTTGCCCTTCAGTATATCCTCTCTTCCCGTTATCCGCCAGGCCTCAACCTCACCTGTCTTTCAACAACATCTTTGCCTCTGTACTTCCGCCTCGACTGACATCTCTGCCCAAACTCTTTGCCTTTACAAATGTCTGCTTGTGTCTGTGTATGTGCGATTGGATATGGGTGTGTGTGCGAGTGTATACCTTTCCTTTTTCCCCCCTAAGGTAAGTCTTTCCGCTCCCGGGATTGGAATGACTCCTTACCCTCTCCCTTAAAACCCACATCCTTTCGTCTTTCCCTCTCCTTCCCTCTTTCCTGATGAAGCAACCGTTTGTTGCGAAAGCTTGAATTTTGTGTGTATGTTTGTGTTTGTTTGTTTGTGTGTCTATCGACCTGCCAGCGCTTTTGTTTGGTAAGTCTCATCATCTTTCTTTTTAGATATATTTTTCCCATGTGGAATGTTTCCCCTCTATTATATTTATATATATAGACACACACACACACACACACACACACACACACACACACACACACACACACACACACACACACACACACACACGTTTTCATTTCCTATTATGTCATACGTCCTTGCTTTCATTCTTAATTGGTATCCATGTAAGTAGACAGTAGTAAATATGTAGTTCTGTTTATTGATATCCAGTCACAGGAATGTGTAATTTCATATGAGGTATTGAGTAGATGTAATTTTACTACTGTGTATTGACCACCTTGTTTGTATCGTCTCTGCATATTACCTGCAAATATAATTAAAGTAATTTTAATTATTCATGGGTGTTTTTATGTCCGCCATACTTGTCTGAGATGAACTGATCTGTTACAGCGAATGCTCATTGAAGATGAAAGAAAGTAGTTTTCAGTGTGGAATGACTCTCCTGTACTAGGAGCAATGAAATTAAAAACAATATTCTTCCCACACTTTGGTCTCCGCTATTGGTGACTTTCTTGCTGGACTTCATTGTGCTGCTAGCTCGGTTGTCTTTATCTGGTTCCCAAGTTGTGGGTATCCTGGGAATGAACTGGCCGATCATTTGGCTAGAGGAACGCTACTTGCTTCTTCTTCACTTCATCGAGCACAGGTTCAGATTTGCAGGTGCACAAGAGATCTCTGCTCACTTGGATACAGATCTGACAGGTTACTGCACCTTTTAATAAACTCTGAATGATCAAGGTGAATAACGCAGCGTTGTGCTCTACCTTTTGCTTCTCCTAGAAGAAATCCACAATATGTTATCTCTGCATCAGTCATATCAAGGTAACACACAGTTTTCTTTTTCGTTACGAACACATTGTGGTTGTAGCTCATATCTTGGTGTGTAATGCCCACTCCTTTTGCCCGTCCGTACTATATACAGACTTCTAGAATCATTGCCTGTAATATTGGTGGACAATTCATGGATGGTTGAATGAGTTATCAATTTTATCCATGAAAGAGGTTATTGTTCTCAGTTCTAAGATGTGTATCTACAGAGCAGGGCCAGGGTGGTTGGCCATGGGGGGTGTGTCAGCGCATGTCACTTCTGGAGGATACCAGTCCCTACCTCAGGGTATTCCTCCAACCCTCTTTAACTTCAGGTTTCACAGAAGTAATATAGGGAAACAATATACTTTCCTGTTGGTTTGCATTTTTCTCAAAAAAGTAGCTCTAGCTGCTACAATATTGGATATTTTCATCAGAATGCATCTCTCATTGTCATAGTTTCTGTATTTAAATCCCAAAGAATTCGGAATTCTTCTACTCAAATGGCAGCTCCCTCTGAAAACAATCTTGTTGTTTAAAACATCTGCTACCTTCTGCCTTCTAGGATACTTACCACTGTCACAAAATTCCGATACAGTATGGTGAACATGATATTCCTGGAAATCGTACGAATTAGTGACAGTTCTTCTTCCACCAATAAGTTTCCTTGCAGATTGAAATTTCAATTCTTGATAAAGGTTTCTGTTGCCCGTGCTTCTGCAAATATTCTCTCTGTGGTTCGTAGCTGTACTGATAAGATTTCATCTCATCTGGCAGTTTCTTTAGGGTTGCAAAGAAATTCATATACCTTGTATATAACACTCACAGTCTGTCTTTGAGTGTTTTGAAAGTGCAATCTTAACTCACAAAGAAAAACAGTACTATCTGATGAAAATCCTGGCTCTTTAAACTTCCATGAAGGGCACACATAAGAGACTGCTTGCGTAGTGGGTGGCAACAAAGTTGAAAAGCCTCACTAGCAGCAGCAAGAGTGAAATGTAGTATTGCCACACCTAATTATATGTGTTCGTTTGGTAGCCATAGCTTCTTAAGATGAAACCTGGATGGCAACTGTGGTAGAAATTACGCTGTGGCAACAGTGTGAGCTTAATTGTGGACCAAAGCCAAAGGCTTCTTGTTGGCACTTAGAAACAGAGGAATTATTGCTGCTTCCTAGTATAGTTCTATTTTGCTGTAACATGGGGTATGATTTGTTACCAGTATGAAGACTAGTTTGACACTGCTCTCGATGCTAGTCAATCCTGTGACAGTGTGTGCTCCTGTCTAACTTGCTAAACCTAATCCATTTGAAATTTCTTACTGTTTTCAAACCTTTATTTTCCTCTTCGGTATTTATTTTCCCGTACTTCCTTGCAGTACCAATTTAGTTACTCCTTGGTGCCTGAAGATGTCATATCAACCTATCCCTCTTTTTGTAAAGTTGTGCTCTGTAACAATTTTCTCTTGATTTCAGTCAGTATCCCTGTATTAAACACGTGATCTACCTCTTCAATCTTCAGCATTCACCACATTTGAACATTTAAAATTCTCTTCTCATCTTATCTTACCATATATGTTCTACTCTAATATAATGCTATACTCAAGACAAAAATTTCCAGAAAAGACTACCTGACACACACACAAAATATGTAACTGAAAGGACATATTTCATGTCCAGAAATTTTTCTTACTTTTGCCTGTGTACATTTATAATCATCATTATTTGTGACATTGGCTTTTATTTTGAAGTCCAAATAGCAACACTCCTCTGTTTTTTTCGCTGTGTAATTTCTTAATCTAATTCCTCAGCATCAGCTGATCCAATCTGACACCACCTCTATACCCATGTTTTCCCCTTGTTAATGTACGTTTGAAACCACCTTCCAAGACACTATTCATTCTGTTTAATTCACGTTCCGGTGCCTTTGCCATCTTTGACAAACTTTGGCAAATGTGAAAAGTTCTATGTTTTATTTCTTGCTATAAGTGCAGACTGATTAACATGACTGGTAAGATAGAACAGTGCATTGTGTGATACATCATCACACATTTTCTTGTTGTGAATCTGTCGTGCTTTTAATTCCCAATAATAAGAGAGATTTCTGCTTACAGGGCGTGGTGGTGAAAGCACAAGCGATTTGGCAGGTGATGGCCGCAAATCTGTTAGAGGGGATACAAAGACTGGAGTTCTGCAGGAAGACAAAAAGGCTAAAGAACTTTCAAATGATAAAGAACATTCAGAAAAGCCCAAAACAGTGGTGTCATCGGTGCAGCTGACATTGCAAGATCCTATTACTAATTCAGTGCTGCGAGAACTGGAGTCGCAGAGCGACGGAGGGGAATGGCACCCCCCAGGAGGGGCACTGTACACGGAGGTTCCGAGCCCTCCAGCTGTCATCTCCACCTGTGGCATCACGGACCACCCAAAACCACCTGGAGTCAGCCCCTCTCATGAGCCCTCATCACTTCCCGACAGGATCGACGTCACGAGTGTTACTAAGCAAGTCAGCGCAGAAAACTCTACAGCAGTACCAGCTTTTGTCGAGAGCACCCAGCTGTTTGTTGAGGCTCATGAGGAAAAGTTGATTTCTGAAGTCAGCAAGTTAACAAACAGTGTGGTGGCTTCGGGAGGTCCTGAGCTGGTGGAGCCCAGGTCTGGTACTGGTGCTGTGGATGCCAGCCATTCAGAGCTCCTGGGTGCACCTGAACTGACGACAGCCAGTACTCTGAAATTAGATGCTGCTGAGAAGAATGAGGTATGAAGCAAATGTTTAAGTGTGGACGGAAATGTACTGCCAATGCCACACCCATTAGCTCTCCGTAATTCTTCCTCTCCCCCCTCCCCCTTCCTCTTCCCTCTCCCCATCCCCCTCCTCTTCCCTCTCCGCCCCTCCTCCTCTTCCCTCTCCGCCCCTCCTCCTCTTCCCTCTCCGCCCCTCCTCCTCTTCCCTCTCCGCCCCTCCTCCTCTTCCCTCTCCGCCCCTCCTCCTCTTCCCTCTCCGCCCCTCCTCCTCTTCCCTCTCCGCCCCTCCTCCTCTTCCCTCTCCGCCCCTCCTCCTCTTCCCTCTCCGCCCCTCCTCCTCTTCCCTCTCCGCCCCTCCTCCTCTTCCCTCTCCGCCCCTCCTCCTCTTCCCTCTCCGCCCCTCCTCCTCTTCCCTCTCCGCCCCTCCTCCTCTTCCCTCTCCGCCCCTCCTCCTCTTCCCTCTCCGCCCCTCCTCCTCTTCCCTCTCCGCCCCTCCTCCTCTTCCCTCTCCGCCCCTCCTCCTCTTCCCTCTCCGCCCCTCCTCCTCTTCCCTCTCCCCCTCCCCTCCCCCTCTTCCCTCTCCCCTCTCCCCCTCCCCTCCCCCTCTTCCCTCTCCCCTCCCCCCTCCCCTCCCCCTCTCCCCCTCCCTCTCCTCTTTCCTCTCCCCCTCCCCTCCTCTTTCCTCTCCCCCTCCCCTCCCCCTCCTGTTTCCTCTCCCCCTCCCCTCCCCCTCCTGTTTCCTCTCCCCCTCCCCTCCCCCTCCTGTTTCCTCTCCCCCTCCCCTCCCCCTCCTGTTTCCTCTCCCCCTCCCCTCCCCCTCCTGTTTCCTCTCCCCCTCCCCTCCCCCTCCTGTTTCCTCTCCCCCTCCCCTCCTCCTCTTTCCTCTCCCCCTCCCCTCCCCCTCCCCTCCTCCTTTTTCCTCTCCCCCTCCCCTCCCCCTCCCCTCCTCCTCTTTCCTCTCCCCTCCTCTCCTCCTCTTTCCTCTCCCCTCCTCTCCTCCTCTTTCCTCTCCCCTCCCCCTCCCCCCCTCTTTCCTCTCCCCCTCCCCTCCCCCTCCCCTCCTCTCTTTCCTCTCCCCCCTCCCCCTCCTCCTCTTTCCTCACCCCCCCTCCCCCTCATCCTCTTCCCCTCCCCCTCCCCTCCCCCTCCTCCTCTTTCCTCTCCCCTTCCCCTCCCCCTCCTCCTCTTTCCTCTCCCCTTCCCCTCCCCCTCCTCCTCCCCTCCCCCTCCCTCTCTTCCCCCTCACCCTCTCCCCCTCACCCTCTCCCCCTCCTCCTCTTCCCTCTCTTCCCCCTCTCCCTCCTCCTCTTCCCTCTCTTCCCCCTCTCCCTCCTCCTCTTCCCTCTCTCCCCCTCTCCCTCCTCCTCTTCCCTCTCTCCCCCTCTCCCTCCTCCTCTTCCCTCTCTCCCCCCTCTCCCTCCTCCTCTTCCCTCTCTCCCCCCTCTCCCTCCTCCTCTTCCCTCTCTCCCCCCTCTCCCTCCTCCTCTTCCCTCTCTCCCCCCTCTCCCTCCTCCTCTTCCCTCTCTCCCCCCTCTCCCTCCTCCTCTTCCCTCTCTCCCCCCTCTCCCTCCTCCTCTTCCCTCTCTCCCCCCTCTCCCTCCTCCTCTTCCCTCTCTCCCCCCTCTCCCTCTCCCTCCTCCTCTTCCCTCTCTCCCCCCTCTCCCTCTCCCTCCTCCTCTTCCCTCTCTCCCCCCTCTCCCTCTCCCTCCTCCTCTTCCCTCTCTCCCCCCTCTCCCTCTCCCTCCTCCTCTTCCCTCTCTCCCCCCTCTCCCTCTCCCTCCTCCTCTTCCCTCTCTCCCCCCTCTCCCTCTCCCTCCTCCTCTTCCCTCTCCCCCCCTCTCCCTCCCCCTCCTTAATAGGATCTTTACGGGACCTTCTTTTACAATTAAAGATGTTCTCTTCCTGTTGTACTGATACTGAATTTTAGTCACAATTACATTAAATATGTCAAGAAGACCAATCGTTGCATCATTAATTGGAATAATGGTAGTAACAATAATAAAAACAATTTTAAGTAAAACAAGATTTTGATGACAGAGGCATCAAGCTTCCACACCCATTCAACCTATATTTCAGTGGATATTAGTGGTTGATAATGTAATTAAATGAAATTGGAAAGCATGTGGTTAGTGGGAAGGGGGATGGGGAGAGAGCAGAATGAAAACTTCTGTGCAGGTTAGCAAAGGAGATGGACAGTGTGCCTAGCACCCATAATTATTATTAAGTTTTCAGTTCAATTGTGTAACAGGAGCACATAGTTTGGGTTGAATAATTAAAAGTGAAGAGTGTGTGTAAATACAAGTCACAGTTCCTTAGTAGAGCATTTCAACCCTAACAGTTCTCAGCACACTTCCCCTGCTTACATACTGTCTTCATTTAATTTTGCATTTAATATTCGTTGATATTCGATTTGCTCAAAATTTTGCTTACCTCTACTAGATTCCGAGAATCCATTTGACTGTATGAAAATTCACACACATTGCAGTTCAAAACTTTGCATTTTCAGAACTATGTTACCCAGTAAATATCCTTCTTTCCTATGTTCTGTGTTGTAGTTAATTGTAGTGGTAGAGATGTTACACATTTGTTCTTCGAAACAAGCACTGAGGATAATTAAGGGTTCAGAAAGACACATTATGTGGTGGCTGTTGCGCTCATTTGGTCACGTTGATTTGTCTGAGCACATGAGCCACTGTGGTCACAAGCAGTTGTTGCAGACATAGAACTAGTTAGTTTTTTGTTCTATAGATCAAATTCATGATAAACATTAAGATGCGGAATGTGTCAGCAGAACAAACACAAACCATTCATATGCAACAGAATAAAAAATGATAGGAATCTCATGTCCACAAGGCACATCAGGTTGACAGACCGGCAGTTGCCACCATGTCTTGCTGCCAGCGAACAATCTGGACCACAGACTGGAGAGGTAGCTGAAGAGTTAACTCCTGCCCCACAGCAGCTGTCAGTATTGAGTTGTTAAGGAGAAACCTCTTTAATCTAAATTCGAAAACATTTCCATTATCTGTCGGACATTTTATTTCCATGGATAGATTGTCAGAGTTTCATAGGTGCATATTTCACCCTTTTCTGTGCTAAGGTCAGATTCATTAAAGGGTAATGCAGATCATTTTGCCTTCTAGCATTGTAATTGTGATTACCTCTGTTACTCTGAAACTGTCATGTCTTATTGATAACAAATTTCAAAAGTGAATAACTCTACTGTGAAGCTGTGCTTAATATTCCCAACTGCTTAGATGGATACATAAACTCCACACACAACTTTTTCGTGCAATGAATACTTTTTTTCTGAGCAAGAAGTTACCCTGGAATATTATCCCATAATTCATCAGTGAATAAAAATACAAAAAAATGTGTTAACCTACTGACCTCTATATCCCCAAAATTGGCAGTTATTCATAATGCAATGATTTCTGAATTTAAATGTTTTAGCAGGTCTGCTACATCATTTTGACAGCTTAAGTTTTCTTCAATCAAACTTCAAAGAACTTACAATTTTCTTCCCCAGTTATTATTTATTTTTGGTAGACTAAGTTAATATAATGTGGGATATTTTTGACAGTACAAAACTGGATGAATTGTATTTTTTAAAAGTTAAAAGCTAGCCCATTTCTGCAAAATCATTCAGTAACTTTCACAGAAACATCGTTTCCTATTTTCTCTGTTGATGCCTGTTTGCTCAGCTACATAACAATGCTTGTATCATCTGCAAACAGAACTAATACTGCTTCCTGATTCAAATAAAATAGCAGGTCATTAACAGAAAGTGAGTGCAATAATATGTCAATGATTGAACTCTGTGGGACTCGGTTATAATGCCTTCTCATGCAAATGATGCAGTGTCCCTCTTTGTATTGCTCCAACAGCCTAAGGTAACTTTATACCTGCTGTTCCTTAAATAAGAAATTACTCATTTTCTGAGCTGTATACTCCATAAAAACTTAACTTCTCTAAAAAAATATATATATTATAACTGACACCACCAAATACCTTTAATAAGTCACAGATCATTCCAGTTGGTGATATTTTATCACTCAAAGATTTTATTATGTGCTCATTGAATGTATATGTATATCACTCAGTAAAAAGACTCCTTTGCAATCCAAACTGTGG
Organism: Schistocerca cancellata; assembly: GCF_023864275.1. Taxonomy (NCBI): domain Eukaryota; kingdom Metazoa; phylum Arthropoda; class Insecta; order Orthoptera; family Acrididae; genus Schistocerca; species Schistocerca cancellata. Next base: position 394,920,740 of record NC_064628.1, read on the forward strand.
TGGGCTAAGTATCACATTCCTATACAGGTGGGTGACAAGCTTAAGAGTACATTACCTTCTCAAAAATTTTGGAAAATTATGTAACGATTGACACTGGATAAAAGTTATTGACACCTGTGGAGTCACTATTTTGCTATAGAGAGGCCTAACTCTAGCATATTTCAATCTTTCTGGGAAAACATCTTAAGTTTCTGACTCATTACTTACACGACTAAGTACGTCACATTTTGTAGGACCAAAACTTTTTTGTGTCTTATTGGAGATATTATCCATGTGGTGTGAACTTTTACTTTTTATAGTCATGCTAATCTTTCTTATTTCAGATGGAGACTTGAGATTAATTTTTATTTCACTAAATGATCTTTGTATTGTTTCTTCTGTGTGGTGTTTCGCTCTCTTCTGAACTAATTGCACTAATTTTCTCACCTATTTTTAAAAAGTGATTCTTAAAATATCTGCTACATTTGAACTTTTTTTAACAATGGTTCCATTCTCTTTGATACAAACTCATTAAGAAATACTTTGAATTTAGAGTTAGCATTAGGCTAATGGTAAACATCACATCAGTCAACCTTTTTCAAGCTTCGTTTAAAATCTTCAGTAGTTTTGGCAGTAATCAGCTCCACTGTTGTCATAGTATTTGCGAATGGTACATGGAGCTAGGTTATACATAAGCTGACAGTCATGGGATACCTCCTGATATCATGTCGGACCTCTTTTAGCCTGGCGTAGTGTAGCAGCTTGATGTGACATGGACTCGACAAGTTGTTGGATGTCCCCTGCAGAAATATTGAGTCGTGCTGCCTCTATAGCCATCCACAATTGTGAAAGTGTTGCAGGTGTGGGACTTCCTGCACAAACTGACCTTTCAATTCTGTCCATAAATGTTCGATGAGATTCACGTTGGGCGATCTGGATGGCCGAATTGTTTGCTCAAATTATCAGGAATGTTCTTCAAACTACTCACAATTATGGCCTGGTGACATGTTTGGGAACATGAAGTGCACAAATGGCTGCAAATGAACCCAAAATAGCCAAAGGTAACCATTTCCTGTCAGTGGTTGGTTCGGTTGGACCACCCAGTCCATTCGATGTAAACACAGCCCACACTGTGATGGAGCCACCACCAACCAGCTTGCACAGTATGCTGTTGACAATTTGGAATCGTGGCTTCATGAAGTCTGCGCCACACTTGAACTTTGCCATTAGCTCTTACCAACTGAAATTGGGACTGGTCTAACCAGGCTACAGTTTTCCAGTCATCTAGGATCCAACTGATACGGTCACGAACCGAGGAGAGGCACTGCAGGCGATGTCACGCTGTTAGCAAAGGCACTTGCATTGGTCGTCAGCTGCTGTAGCCTTTATGCAGATTTTGCCACATTTTCCTAATGGATATGCTTCTTGTTCATCCCACATTGATTTCTGCTATTATTTCTTGCAGTGTAGCTCATCTGTTTGCACTAACAATTCTACACAAATGTCGCTGCTCTTGGTCGTTAAGTGAAGCCTCACTGTCAATGCGTTATTTGTGGTGAGAGATAATGAATGAAATTTTGCGTTCTCATCACACTCTTGACACTGTGGGTCTTCTGAAATGGACTGTCACATGCGTCTAGCTCCAACTGCAATTCTGCATTCAAAGTCTTTTCATTCCTATAATGCCAAAATAACTGTGTTGAAAACCCTTTAAAATGAATCACCTGAGTACAAATGACTGGTCCGCCAAAACACTGCCATTTTATATCTTGTGTACATGATACTACTGCTATCTGTATATGTGTTACCACTATCCCGTGACTTTTGTGACCTTCGTGTATAATGTGACTCTCTGTGCATCGTGATCTGACAATCTGTATACGACACGACGAGTTTGTGTTTGTTTAACTTCTGTTCGTTGAATGAATACATTGTCTATAAGGGTCATATATCTTGAGCAATTCGGGTAGGGAAATTTATGACTGATATCAAATAATAAGTGGCTGAAAGACTTCTAGATCATTTTTCCTGTAAGATTTCTTCCAGAAATTTACATTAAAATCATGACAAATTAATAATCCATCCCTTCTGTCTGAAAGACAGAATGCTTCATGAAAATTTCACAGCTACCCAATGGAGACCTTCTGTATCATGTTCTATACAGAATTGACATATTTACACATTTTTGTATTTATATTCCTTTTTTATGAATGTGACAATGTCTCCTTTATCCATATTGGATCTAAATGACTATGCAGCTAACTTATAACCATTTACATTAAGATTTGCTGTCCCTGTTGTTATATAATATGCAGATAGACAAATGACAATGATTCCTTTCCAGCTACTAAGATCTTAGAAACAAGTGCAAACAAAAAAGAAGTCATCTACTTTGTTTTACCCCCCCCCCCCCCCCCATTTTCTGATGAAACGATTTGATTTAACTTTTTCCTTTATTTCACTTTCTTCTCTGTTGTTATAAGATGAATTGTGAGTCTCTGACATCTGAATTTCCTTCAGTGCTGTTTGCCTGAATTTGATCTCAGCTAGGATAACAGGGTGTCATCCAGAAATAGACTAAATATAGTAGGAGTAGGAACAGGAGAAAAATACAGTGTAGTAAAATATATGCAAGCATAGAAAGTTTTGTAAAGGGACTTCGCCTTTTCAATGTTGGACAGCAAGGTGAAAAATTATCAGATTGGTGAAGGGATGACACAGATTCCAAGGAAACTTGTTTGTGCTATGTTAGTGCATATTTCACAATAGTGCAAGTCAAGTGTCAACCTGGTACATGGAGGTTTATTCGTACAGCCTTTTTTTAATGCAGTTGTGCGCATTTTGTACGCATAGATAAACTGATAAACTGCAGTACTGAGTTTTTATCTTTACTATTGTGTGAGGATTTTATTACCAGTGGAAATAAATTCAGAGTAAGTGAGTGTTTATAAAGAGTCTGCTGCATCATTTTAAACAGTTAAGAAATGGATGGTTGAAGACTAGCCATTAATATCTTAAAGATGGTTCATATGAAAATGTCAAAAATGGGAACTGCAGCTGAAAGTCGAAGGTGATGATCAATATGGTATTCGTCAGTTGGTGATGAGTGGCATGAAATAGCTGAAGTAAAAGACATGCAGCAAGAAGAAATGTACAGTGTTCTTAGCCAATTTTTTACTGCGTATGAGACCATGGTTCACTTATTTACACCAGTCAAAGAGCAATTGACGTCATCTGCTGAAAAGGCTACACAAAGAATGTTTGAGGCCAAAATCAAATAACATAATAATATCTTAATGATGTTTGAGGCCAATAATTCTCAGGGTGAAAAAAATAATAATGGAGAAACAAATGGGGAGAATATGGTTAATATGAATGGTGAATGAAGCAGAGCTTTGTTTTGTTGTTAAATTTTGATTTTTCTTCTGTAAAGTAGTTAATTTAGACTGATGTTGGTATGACTTGTGATTTTTTCCAATCTCTCTGTACAATTATAGCGTTCATATTCATGATCTTTTTTAGTTGACAAAATTATTGAATTGGGATAGATAAAAAATCTACTCACCAAGTGGTGGCAGAACACACACATAAAAGATGGTTGTAATTGGCAAGCTTTCAGAGCCAGTGGCTCCTTCAGGCAGAAGGATTGAAGGGGAAGGAAGAGGGGTGAAGGAAAAGGACTGGAGAGGTCTAGTAAAAGGGGTAGATTTCCTTCACTCCTCGTCATTTCCCTTCAATCCTTCTTGAAAAAGGAGCCACTGGTTCTGATAGCTTGCCAGTTACAACCATCTTTTATGTGTGTGTTCTGCTGCCACTCGGTGAGTAGATTTTTTTTATTTGTCCAGTTAAATATTTTGTCAATAATTGATTATTTTTGTTGATCTTGTTTAGTGATGTATGAAAATAAAAATAACACATTTTGTTGCCTCAGATGCAGTGTTTAAAGCTGGTTTTCATCTTTCAGCCATCGGAGAAGGCTCCACTGTCCCCAGCAGTGCCAGCCCCAGTTGCAGTTGCAAATGCTGCTCCTAGAGAGGAGGAAGCGGACAAGGAACTGACTGAAACCACACCTGACTCCTATTCTGTGGATGGGAATCTTGTGTCCACAAGGCACATCAGCTCGACAGACCAGCATTTGCCACAGTGTCTTGCTGCTAGTGAACCATCTGGGCCACAAACTGGAGAGGTAGCTGAAGAGTTAACTCCTGCCCCACAGCAGCTGTCAGTATTATCCGAAGGTGTTGTAATTGTGCCCTCGGAGGATGTTTGTGAGCGTGTTCCTAGCCCAGTGACAATGTGTGCAAACAGTGAAAGTGCACATCAAGTAGTTCAGTCATCGAATGCCATGGATGCTAATGTGGTTAGTGAAACATCAGAAGGAAAGTTGGAAAGCAGTATTTTGGACCTTCAAGATGTTGAATTTGCTGACGCAGATGCCGAGGATGGAGATGATGAAGCTGAACGTGAAGAGGACAAAAAAAGGCAAAAAGTGAGTTGAATAGTTAACAGTAAATACAAGAACAAAACAAGTGTGGTAGTTGATAATGATAAAACACCAAAGAAACAATTGTTTTTGTGGAGGTTGATGTTAAGCATAATTGGAAAAGGCAGTAAAAACTTTGAATCTATCTATATTTATTTTCTACAATATGAATAGGATAGATTACTATTCACCATATAGAGGAGATGTTGAGTCGCAGACAGGTACAATGCTAAAAACTTAAGCTTTTGGGTGTTAAATTTTTAGCAGTTTCTTCATTGTGCCTGTCTGCAACTCGTTGCCGCTTTCTATATGGTAAGTAGCAGTCTATCCTTTTCAAGCTACAGTGGGGGAACACATATATAAAAGGTATTACAGTTTGCGAGCTGTCAGAGCCAGTGGCTTCATCTTCTGGCAGAAGGATTGAAGGGGAAGGAAAAAGGATGAAAGAAAAGGCTTGTGATATTCAGGAAAAGGGGTGAGTTTGGAAAAGTTGCCCAGAACCCCGAACCAGGGAAGACTCAACGAATGGGGTGAGAAGGAACGACTGATTGTTGGAGGACATTTAAATCTCATCAGCTGCAGTCCCCAACAGTCGGTCTTTCCTTCTCATCCCATCCGGTGAGTCTTCGCTGACTCTAGATTTTGGGCGACTTTTCCGAACTATCTCCTTTTCCTAAACATCACCAGTCCTTTTCCTTCATCTATTTTCCTTCTCCTTCAGCCCTTCTGCCAGGAGCCACTGGCTCCAAAAGCTTGCAAACTGTAATACTTTCTTTTTTCTCCTGCCACTGCTTGGTGAGTAGGTTTTTATCCATCCAGTTTCATTATATTTTCAGAAATTGATTTTCATCAATTATCCTTTCCGTGTTGTAGTTATTCCATCCTGGACTTTCCATTGGTTTGTGTTTATTTTCTGGCATTTAATTGAGCCGCCTCCCATTAGCAGATATCTGAATCCACAACTTTTGTTGATAGTCTTGTTTTGGGTGATATACCTTCATCCTGTGTTACGGATCCTTGGTTTCATTTGACTTCTGAGTTTTGAATAAGAAACTAAAATTTAAGAGAATGTTCATTTACAGTCAACTTCAGCATTTGAATAGGGTTGCTATCACTGTTGCCACTATACCACTGTTCAAAAGGGAAAATGTAGTGCCACCTGAAGCTGTACACAGCTACAGCCAGCAAACCGGCCGCTGTTCACTCCCATCGCTCCAGTGATAGATATTCCGCCAAACTTGTGGCCACTCTGCCTAGGCAGTTTCTTTTACAAGGTTGGCATGTGGCGGCAGTGGTACGGCATCAACCAAACTATACATCATAATTACAAATCGTATGCTAATTACAGTTACCTTTTGTACAGTTTTCCAGTTATGCTAAAGATCAGTTTAATGGAAGATTCAGTGAGTAAAAATAAAAATAATTGTCCCTTACAGAGTGCTGGTTCAGTTCACATGGAAATAGTTTATAATATCTCGACTGAACCAGATTGTCATGGGGATACAAGAGCCAAAAATGTAAAAATTATCACTACAAAAATGCCAAAATAAAAAATGAACAAAATGTTATTTTTATCAAATGATTATGTAATGAGGAGGTGTACAAATCAAAAATCGGATTTTGTCCAGGCATATATTTTCAAAGTTACCAAGTTAAAACATCTTTTATATAAGACTGTCTGACACGAGGTACTTTGGCCTGTTGCTTCAATTGAGAACTTCGATTGATTAAACCCCCCCCCCCCCCCCATAATAAAAGAAAGTGCAAAAAATGTAAGTTCTGCAGTAATCTGGCTTGGTAGGATTGCTTCATAGGTGCTACTCTCCATGAAACCTATCATGCCAATGCGAATAATAAGAGGTTATTCTGACTTAACAATAAATATTCGTAATGTTTGGCATAATTCCTAAAAGGGAAGCAAAAACTTGAATCACACAGTGGGAACTGATATAATAAATATAAGTAAAACAAAAACTGTAGGAGACTGGTGTAAAATTGTCTGAAGTATTGTATTATAACGTGTAAAATTACGTTAGCTGAATTACCTGTCAGTGCTTTGTAGTACATGATAATATTAAATAGGAAAACACTTCCTTATGTTCTGCAAAATTGTATTTATTTGGTCACAACCTGCATTAAGCTTCGTAGTCCGTCTTCAAGTGACAGGTGAAACTCACAAACACACACAAAAATGATTTGTGACTTACACAGACCTTATTTGTACAAAAAGATACAGAAATTATACACAATGTTCACATAGGAATACATAATTTTTGTCACATAGAAATAATTATGTTAACTAAAAAAGGGAGCAAAGTTTTTATGTTGGGATACATTTAACAACTGATGAGAAATAAGACTAATTTCTAATTTAAATCCAGTATTTGCAATGAAAACTGAATTTAACAAAGGAAGAAAAAGAAAATTGAGTCTTATTATTTAATAGTAAGCTGGCACTCCGTGTCTTGTATTTGCTAGTTTCCAGAAAACTCATAATTCTGCTTTTTTAACAGAATGTAAAGTTTCACACTCATCACATGGATGGTTTTCTGTTAAGATATTCAGCAAAAGTTGAAGCTTTGGTCATTAAAATCCAACTTCTGTCGTGTTCAGATAACTTACAGACCGTCAAACATATTTCTTCCAGCAATGGCTTTAGCACTGCCCTGATTAGTAATATACTATGAAAAAAAAGTGTAATATTATATCAGTTTTACATCTACATCTGTACTCAGAAAACCACTATGAGGTGCATGGTAGAGGGCAGAGGGCACGTCCCATTGTACCAGTTATTAGTTTCTTCCTGTTCCATTCGCGTATGGAGCTTGGGAAGAATGATTGTTTGAATGCCTCTGTGCATGCAGTAATTAATCTAATCTTCTCCTCAAAATCTCATGTGAATGATACGAAGGAGTTTGTAGTATATTCCTAATCATTTAAAGCCAGTTCTTGAAACTTCACTAATAGTATTTCTCGGGTAGTTTTTGTATATCTTCAAGAGACTTCCAATTCAGTTCCTTCAGTATCTCTGTGACACACTCCCACGGATCAAACCAAGCTATGACCATTCATGCTGCCCTTGACTGTATATGTTCAAAATCCAAGCAATTACTAGGATTGGTTGCATGAATGACTTGTAAACAATCCCTTTAGTAGACTGATTGCACTTCCCCAGTACTCTACCAGTAAACTGAACTCTACCACCTACTTTACCTCAACTGAACCTGTGTAATCATTCCATTTCATATCCTTACGATGTGTTACAGCCAGGTATTCATGAGTTGGGCAGTTCCAAGAGTGACTCGGTGATGTTATTGTCATAGGATACTACTTTTTTTGTTTTTATTTAGTGAAATGCAAAATTTTAAATTTCTGAGGATTTAGAGGAATTTGCCAATCTTTGCACCACATTGAAATCTTCTCAATATCTGACAAATATTTATGCAGCTTCTTTCAAGTAGTACTTCTTTATAGGCCACTGCATCATTTGCAAAAAGCCTGATTTTTACAATATTATGAAAAGGGAAGTTGCTACTCACTATATAGTAGAGATGCTGAGTCGCAGGTAGGCATAACAAAGAAACTGTTATACACTTTCGGCCAACAAGGCCTGTGCTGAAAATGGATATAACTCTCTCTCTCTCTCTCTCTCTCTCTCTCTCTCTCTCTCTCTCTCTCTCTCTCTCACGCACACACACAGGACTGCAGCCAATGGCAGCTGAAGAGTGTGACTTCAGCTGCCAGAGGCTGTAGTGTGTGTGTGTGTGTGTGTGTGTGTGTGTGTGTGTTTTCTATTCAACAAAGGCCTTGTTGGTCAAAAGCTTGTATTGTGACAGTCTTCATGTTGCGCCTAGCTGTGACTCGGCATCTCTGCTATATGGCGAGCAGCAACTTTCCTTTTCATAATATTCTTACATTCTATCCTGGATTTTACATTGTTTGATTTTACTGTTAATATTGTCTGTAAGGTCATTAATATACAACATAAACAGCAAGCGTCCCAACATACTTCCCTGGGGGCACGCTTCTGTACAATGGTCAACATCAATCTGTCAGTAGTTATGAAGCCAGGTGCAAAATCCCATTTATTGACAACATTTCAGACAGCCTTGAGAAAAGTTAGCCTTGCAATTACAGACCTGCATTTTATAATACCAATGGCAGAATTAAAACAACAGTCAATGTACTGGCGCCATGGAACTTAATCAAAACTGAAAAAATTCAGACAAGGTCTGTAGTGCAGTTCAAAGGTGAAGGTTTCCATGTTGTGGGACAAAAAGGGTATTATTTTGCTTTCATAAGCTGTGGGTTGCCAGTTATATCTGACGTGTACTGCAAAATGCTCATGAAATGAGCTGTGGCATTGCATGTCCACACACTGACAGTTCTCTCTACTTGCACCTGAAACGATGGCATGATATGATGTACAACAGTTTGAAGATGATGAGCTAAAAACTACCATTGTCAAGTGGCTTGGTTTTCAAATTATTATGTGGGAAGTAAAAGTTAGGAATCTCTCTCTCTCTCTCTCTCTCCTCTCTCTCTCTCTCTCTCTCTCTCTCTCTCTCTCTCTGTGTGTGTGTGTGTGTGTGTGTGTGTGTGTGTGTGTGTGTGTGTGTGTGTGTGTGTGTGTGTTTTAGGAGGCAGCAAAACACTTCCTCAGTTTTGCAGACAGTTAGTAATTGATTCTCCAGTCTGGCTAATGCAGCCTATTCTTCACAATCTGAAATAAAAAATGTCCAGTGCTAACCAAACATATATATTGATGTATCTCTCGCAATTTGGAAGAGAGGATTTTCTATGAATTCACTGCACTGTGCTGAATGAAAGTTGACAAGGCATGGAAGTTTCTGTAAAATGGTGTAAAAGCAAGAGTGGGTATAAATGAAAAATGATGTTCAGTACTGCAGGGATCATCCTGCAATACCAACTACTGGATGGAAAAACTTATAATTTGCAGAAGACTTACAGAACAAGGTGCACTGCTTCTACTTGGGCAACTGTGCCACCAGTCCCATCAATGTGGACATGCTATTTTCTAGCATGGACGGTTTTGAGACTGTGCAAAGTAGAAGGAAAGAGTTTACCTCACCTGCACTGCTAAGGTTCAGAGAGCATGATGGCATAGACACAGAAGCAAATAATAAGAAAATGTAGGGAGAAGGGTGATAGTGATAGTGATCAGTCAGAAAGGAATAAGACAAAAATGATATGTTACTTTAGTCTAAGGAAGTGAAATCTTTGATTGGAATGTATATTGCAAAGAGAGGTTGAACGCCGATGGTAGAGGCATGTTTATAGTTATAAAAAATGTGATAGTGTCCGGTGAGATTAGAACAGGTGGTGCAGCTGTACTGTTGTGCATACTTACTGCCTGAAGAGCTGAAGAAAAGTGAAATTTGTACAAATTCAGAATGCAAAATAATTTGGGTGGATTAAACATGGTTATTAGATGCTTTTACAGGCACCCTGTCTCAGTAGTAGTAGTGGCGAAACGTTTGAGGGAAAACTTGTAAAATATTTCATGTTAATTTCCTAGTCATGCTACAGTTGTAAGTGGAGATTTCTTCTGACCAGCTATAGATTTGGGTGATTCAAGTGATTAGGATGGGTAGGAGGGACAGGGAAACATGTGGAGTTGTTCCAGATGCCTTATCTAAAAATTATTGCAGAACTGCATTGTGGAGGTGACAGCTTAGACCTGATAGTGACTGACACACGAACTCTTTGACTCTGCATAGTAGTGACTATAAGGCCATTACAGGATCGCTGAATAAGGCTGTAAAGAGGAATATGAGGAAAAGAAGGAAGATCTTTCTGCAGAGCAAGAGCAGAAAGAAACATGTTTCACTGTACCTGACAGGACAACATGGAAGCTTCATCCTCAGCACTGACAATGATGAGCATCAGTGGACAAAGTTAAAAAGCATTCTACAATATACTTTAGAGAGGTATGTGTGAAGTAAAATTGTGTGGGGATGGAAAAGACCCATAATGGTTCTACAGCTGTGCTAGAAAGCGGTTACAAAATCAAAGAGCGATGCACTGCAGATTTAAATGCAGCCAAAGCCTTGCAGATAAACAAAAACTAAACAAAACCAAAAGTGCAGTCTTGCCCCAAGTTCTGAAAATCAGGGAGATTCTGACATGTCTCGTATTTGTCTCAGTAGATGAAATGGCTTGTTTACTGAGATGTTGTGCATTGTTGCTGGCTGGGTGCAACTGAGTATGTGCGCTGCTTCCTTACTCCCTCATTCTTACTGCTTCTCCCCTTTCTACCGCTCCCCTCAGCTTGCAGTCAGTGCAGCCACCACTTCTTGCTGCTAGCTTAGCAGCTGCTGACAAGAGGCAGGGAGGTGTGACGAGCAGTTTGTTTCCCAGAGACTGTTGCCACGGGGGCTGGAGACGGCGGTCATGTGTGAGCAAGTTGTCTGAGTAGCTGTGTGAGCCCATTGTTTATTGTTTCCCATTCATGTGCAATCTCTGCCCATTGTATCTAGTCTCACTGATCGGCCCACAGGCCAAGTCTGTCTGTGTGTGGCATAATGTGGCAGATTTTTCATGGTTTATCCATGGACCCAGGACTGCAGTGCTCCTCGGCAGGCCAGAGGCCACGGGCAATGGATTTCAGGAATTTCTACTGTCTCATCACAAGTTCATTGTACAGTGCCACATTTTATAGTCATTTTATTTATTCTAGTACATTTTGGCACTTCGAAAGTAGTTTTAAGTATTAGAAAGTATGCTTGGTAAGAAGGAGTAAACTGTGGCAGCCTCTGGCAATTTGTGAGGTATGTTCTCATGTGTTTCTTGAAAGAAAAATCACACAGTACTTGTAATATAATAGTCATATCACAGTGGGTAATATCTGACAACAACAAACATAGTAGAACCTACAGTTTTTTGGCGGTCACCTATAGTGTTGGTTTACATAACTCTTCCCCACCTTATACCCTTCTTTCAAGAGACCTACCATTTTCTGAGTTACTTGTGAAACCAGTGAAGGTAGCGACTCAAAGGAAATGCGTGTTTTTGTCACCAGATGTGTTTAGTTTTATTGAAATAAAATAACATCAGTGTTCTTAATAAAACATATATACCATCTGGCTTGCTTTCTCCATCTAAAAACAGTTCATTACAAAACACATTGATGTTAGTACTAAAGATTTTTGCTCACACATTTAGAAATACAGAATTCCTTGTCAACTTATGTCTTCACTTACCCTTGAGATCTCAAAATTTGTCAAAAAAAAAAAAAAAAATCCTAAAACTTCTCTGTAAATCATTCACTTGGGGCAAATTGTGGCAACCCTGAATTGGCGTAAGGAGAGTCGTGCATGAAGTGTTCAACTAATTCAAAAGCTAAATTCTGTCTGCTGACTCGATAGAAAATCTTAAGTTGTTTTGGTCTTAATGTTAAAGCCATCTCTCCAGGCACAGAGAGATCATAAGGGTATTGTAATGGAGATTGACGCAGAAAAGGCTGCAGTACTGAGTCCTTTTTCAACACTATTTCATAGAAGAAGATCGCACTGTAATACCTCCTTTAAAATGTCACATGAACTACGGAATAGCTGATATCGAAATAAGTGACCATGGTATAGAAAAGCAACTGAAGTCACTCAACAGAAGAAAGGCCACTGGGCATGATGGGATACCAATACGATTGTACCTAGAGTATGTCAAATAACTCTCCCTCCTTCTAGCAGCAGTGTACCGTACATCTATGGAGGAGTGAAGTGTTCCTGATAATTGGAAAAAGGCACCGGTCATTGCCATTTTCAAGAATGGTCGTCAAACAGATGCACAAAATGATAGGCCTATATCTCTGGTGTTGGTAAGCTGTCGAATTTTGGATTATGTCGTATGCTCACACATTATGACTTTCTGGAGACTGGAAACAGCCTGTGTGGGGAATCAACAAGTTTGTAGCAAACAGAACACAGCATGTTACTGTCAATGGAGCAAAGTCTTGAGACATAAAAGTGATTTCAGGTGTAACCCCAGGGGGCTGTTCTAGGTCCATTACTTTCACAATTTACATAAATTGCATTGTAGACAACATAGGAAGTACCTGTAGTCCTTTCATGGACGGTGCTGCTGGATGCAGAGAAATTGCAATCCTAGAAAATTGTAGTGAAATGCAGGCCATGCAGAGGACTGAGGCTTAGTGCAGGGAATGGCAATTGACCCTCAACATAAACAAATGTTTCATATTTCATGTACGTGGACAGAAAGACCCATTATTGCACGATAACATAGTTACAAAATGTGCAGTCTTGCCACAAGTTCTCAAAATCAGGGAAATTCTGACATGTCTCGTTTCTGTCTCAGTAGATGAAATGGTTTGTTTACTGAGATGTTGTGCATTGTTGCTGGAGGGTGTTACTCCCATAAAATATCTAGTAGTGCGTGTATGATGTGATTTGAGATGGAACAACAACATAAAGCAAATTGCAGAAAATGCAGACACCAGACTCATTCATTGGAAGCATCATCAGGAGGTGGTGTCCACCAGTAAAAGAGGTAGGTTACAAAGCCCTTATTCGGCCAATATTTGAATATTGCTCACCAGTATGGGTTCCGTACCAGTTACAATTGATACAGGAAATAAAGATGATCCAAAGACGAGCAGTGCATTTCATTAGAAGTTCATTTAGTAAGCACTAAAGTCTCACGGAGATGATCAGTGAACAGTGGCAGAGGCTGCAAGAGAGGTGTTCTACATCACAGTGTAGTTAATTGTTAAAATTACGAGTGTGTACGTTTCTAGAAGAGTCCACAAATATATTGGTTTCCCCTCTGTATATCTTACTAAAAGACCATAAAGAGAAAATTAGAGAGATCAAAGTCCACACAGAGGCTTATCAGCAATCTTTCTTCTGCAGAACATTCTTGACTGCAACAAGAAAAGGGGGAAGTGAAAGTGGTACACAAAGTAAGTTGGCTTGTGGAGTATAGATGTAGACAAGCCATGTGCAGTTGTTTACTCGCTTATAGTTGTAATTATTAAAACGCAAAGCATGAAATGGTATACAGATAGACATTAGAGAGAACTGGACACAGAAAGCTTATAAGTACTAAATTAAAAATACACACATTTAACTTAATGGTTATAGGAACTTACAGTCTTGAGGAAGAGAGTGGAACAGTTAATAAACAGGTACAGAAATAGGCAAATATCTAAAATAAGGAAGAGGCAACCACTCACCTGTAGTGAAATGATGTGTGGAGCACAGTAACATGTAACAGAAAACAGCAATCACACTAGCTCCTGAAGCTTGCCTAATTATAACGTTCTTTTACATGTGTGTCTTCTGGTGCCACTTGGTGAGTAGATTTTTTATCTATCCAATTACATTATGTTGCAAAAATTGTTTTCATTGTTATAAACAATGCTTATGTATTTAGGTTGTTCACGTTGCTCTGTAGGATTTCTTGTCAACAATTTTAACCATATCCCTTTGTGAGCTGATAGATGTAAAATGTCTGATGTAAACTTACCTGATAAAATAAACAAACAAATAAAAAATGTCCATGTGCTTGGACTAAGTAGAGTACTCATATAAAATCTGTATGGGTTTCTGCTGCATTATTGCTCCATAAATTTATTATCTCGTACTGTCTAGGTTGTCTTACATTTGTAGACTAGATCCATATTCTTCTTAATGCAGTTATCAATAATTTTTGTAGGACATTTGTGCTACAAGCTCAGATCAACAGCAACACCCTCAGGTTAGTGATTCTGCTGAAAGCCGCAAGCAGATGCTTGAGGAGAAGGATAATATCAAGAAGGAATCAGGGATGCCAGATGCAATGACACCTGATGAAGCAGAACATCTTCTCAGTACTAAGTGAGTTTCTTCTTAAGTCTGAAAGCAATTCTTACTTTGTTTTTCCCTTTTCAACATGAAATTTATTTTTACAGATAAAGAGGAAAATGTAGATTCTACCAAGAAGCTAGACTTCTGCCGTTGTTGTTCTGTAGCTCATTTCCTTTCACACATAATTCATTCTCCCTAGACTGTCGTGGAATGTGAAGGACCTTAAATAACTTCTGCTTTTTCAAAAAAACAACAAAAAAGAAAAAAATAGATGTAATCTGCCTGCTTAACCTAATTAATTTCCCTAAATACATCTGGCCTTCAGTATTTTCAGCAAATTTTAATCATGGCATAGTAGTTTGATAATTATTAATTTATACTTGGGTTATTGGACTAGCGCTCTTCTCACTTATTTTGTGATTTCCATTTTTTTTATGTCCTTTGAGAACTGTTACGTAACATTTGAAATTTAACACAGTAAATCCCAAATTTTACGTTGATGGTGTACAAGAAGCTTGATATTTTGGGCGTATTTCTAAGGAGAAGTAAAGTATCAGTATGACCATATAGCTAATATTTTTATTCTGCGACCATTGATCGTGTGAAATTTAGACAGTGTGGTCCATGTTGGTGCCAAGTCCTTCTCAACTTCCAGAATATCTATGATGTCCAGTAAACAAAATATCCCCATAAATAGGTAGAAAGAACAGATTCTGTTTGATTAAACTACTATTGACTGATTAGTGAAATCATTCTCAACCATAAAATATCTAGTGCAGAGGTTTCCTACGTGGGGGTAATTATCCCTTAGTGTTAAAATGTAATTTTCTGATGAGTAAAAAACAAAAGTATTCAGTTGTGTTTTAGTGATGAAAACAAATTTTTAAAAGATCATTACTATTATCACTTTCATAACACTCACACACTAAGATACCCTTTTTCCCCCAGTGCATGAGGCAATGTGTTCAAAATTACAGCTTATGACATGAATGTCTTCCTAATCTAGACCATTCACTACAGTCGTACGTTGCACCTTGCACCTACAACAGTAAAAATGGTGTGCGCGTGCAAACCCCCCCCCCCCCCCCCCCCCTCCCACCCACACACACACACACGGAAATACCTTCTCAGAGTTGTAGGCAGTTTCTGCAATAGGCTAGAAATTGTGTCATTACGCACTTAGCAACAACACAACAGTAACTATGTGATGGCTAGTACACTGCTGTAGGGCCTACACATACATCTTGTGTGGCATAAAGCAAAGAGAAGTTGGGAAGGTCTTCTGATAGTTTTTCCCATATGCCATCCCCAAATGTGCTACAAAAATGACAGTACATTATCTACCATTGCCTCGCAGTGTAAAGTGGCTTGCAGGGTAATCTATTTGTGCCTTACAGACCGACTCGAGTCTCTAATTAGCAGGCACCCCGTTGTCTTCTTCTCTTCCAAGATCTTCAAGGCTCTCCTGCTCACTGCACATCAATTGCGGAGGCAGTATGCTGCAGAGAATGGCTAAGACTTAGTGTTTATATTGCTTCCAGAATGAATCGGGCTTCAGATACAGGAGGACTGTGAGTCAGATCCCCTGATTTAGGTTTCCCTGTAAATCAGTTAAAGCAAATGATGAAACAGTTCCTTTTCAAGTGACACGGCTAATTTCCTTCCCCATCCTACCCCAGTCTCACGTTGTGCTCCGTACTTAATGACCTCATCACTGATGGGATGTTAAACCTTAACAATCCCTTCCTTCAGTCCTTCAGCATGAAATTAGGCAATGCCGAAAAACTTGGAATTGTGGTGTGAGGCACACTCAAGGTGTCGAGTATTGACTCGACTTGCTACATGATTGAACATTATTTCTAATTTTACTGACAAGAAAATTCGCATGAGAAAACTATAAAATTACAAAGAGGTACTATGGCTTCCAATAATTTACCTTCAGGAAGTGAAATAACTTTGCGTTCTGCCCTACGGCAAGTCTAGTCATGGGGGAAGCCTCGTCAGAGTGGTCCACCGCATGAGCATCTAGGGAATGTTTTCGGTGGTGGTTTCCCGTTGCCTTCCACTGGTGATGATGAAATGATAATGAGGACAACACAACATCCAGTCCCTGAGCAGAGAAAATCTCCAACCCAGCCGGGAATCGAACCCGGGCCCCTTGGCGTGACAGGCTGCCACGCTGATCACTCAGCTATCGTGGCGAACGAAGTGAAATAACAGTACTGCTAATACATACATTTCAAAAATGGCAACACTGTTTGTAGCTTTTGAAACAATTAGTACCTCCCCCACATAGGAAAGAGGGTTAGTTTGGGGAAGGTTTGAAAGGAAAATGTGGTCATTGAGAGCTCAGGATGAACAGGTGGATAATTTTTATTTCAAAGTGCTCCAGAAATTAGTGTTAAAATAAAAATAAAGAAATGTAAAATTTGGGATTAGTTGTACGAAAATTAAATGAGAAGTCTCATTCTAACAAAAATCTTGTGCTAACAATTAAGGTATTTGCATGAACTATACGAGGGTCATACAAACTTTACTTGGTTTCTGATAGGCTGATGCATGGCATAGACAAGCTTTCTTTGCTGTTAGTGCACATAGTCCACTATCTAACACATTTTTATCTGTATTTATTTTAATCTTTTGCAGTTCTGAATCACATAATAAAGCTGATTTATTTAAGTAATCTACAGAATTTGAGAGTAGTTATTTGCCTCCTGTTGTTCTCTGTGTGACTCTCTCTCTCTCTCTCTCTCTCTCTCTCTCTCTCTCTCTCTCTCTCTCTCTCACACACACACACACACACACACACACACACACACACACACACACACACTCTTCTTTCTGAATATAGAAGCAAAACTTTTGTAGGAATGAGTATCTCCAAAATTAAGAAAATAATTTAATAAAGATATGTATCTCGGGCACAGGCATGAACAAAGATGAAAGAAACATTACATATGAGTTTCAGAACCATATGTTTCTTTATTCAGAAAAAGAGAGGAAAGTGTTAGAGAAAAAAGAAATTAAGTAGAAAAATTGCCCTACACACACGTCACACTCCAGGACAAGGTAAGAGATACAAGGGTGGCTTTGTTACTTAACACTTGAATATTTGAGGTTCAGTTCACAGTATATTAGTTCAGGACTCAGTCACTTGTGCAACGTCTCTGTCAGGTGCAGTCTCTCTCAAGACATTAAAATACTTGTTAATAATCTAGTTTATAAAAATGGAAGGAAAAGAATTGTATGCAATTAAAAATAAATTTTTGTATACATGTGTATTTCAAGATGTTTGGAAGACTGCATATAAAAGTGGTGGTAACGCATAACCTCAGCATAATTCCTTGTCAGGTCCAGTTTAGCCTCGGTAAAGAAGGATAAATGGAAAATGCTGTTTATTCTGTTGGGTGCGATGCACCTGCAGACTTTCATGTTCTAAGAAACCGGAGAAAAAAATGATGAAATAAAATTTTGATTCCTCCAACCCTATCCTCTTTTTGCAGGAGGAAGGAACCTTTTGTTCAATAAACTAGCTGCTGTCCCCACTCCACTCATACTGCCTTCTTGCCCAAATCCAAGTTTTGTCTGCTACTGCATGATAACACCACCACTGTGAAACATTGTAACTCTGTCACCTCTTTCATTCACACAGAGAAATGGCCGGATTTGCAAAAGTAATCTGCTAGGGCAGACACTGCTCTTGTTATGTGGTTCAGGCATGCATCTTGTGTACTGCTTGCCAACTCACTAATATGCTGTTCTTATTTTCTTGCTTTCACACATTCCTCAAACATGAAGAATTCTGGAAAAGAAAATTCGGTGAGTATTTTAATGCATACATTTATACTAAAACAAATATTTATTGCAATGGTATATACGTTGACACCATCCACGTAATAAAATACATGCAGACAGTAATCTGTAACAAATTTTAATGGGAGGGGAACAAAAGAATAGTAACGTAAAGAGGACGATGCCTTTTGTCATTTCTATTACTTGGGATTGCTCACTGTACAGTTTGTATTAAAATTGTTATCTGGAAATCATGTCTGCAAATTGTTTGTTAGTGAATTTGAAGATTAAGGATACTGCTAATGGGTTGTTGTACAGGACAGTCCAGACAGTGGTTTCTGAGTCACCAGGCATTAAATCTGTGGAAGCGAACACCACCATTGTATATCACTCACAGTTTTCTCTGATTGTCTGCTATGAAGCAATATGTTGTGCACAATACTATAGCAAAATATTGCCGGTGCCAGGTAAATGCAAAGTGCTGTTGCTGTCTCACATAGCTAATGCCCACTAAGTAAAAAATAATGACTGCTTTATTGCAGTGTTCAGATATTAAGGTTTTTATAATTAAAATGCACAAACAACATTGAAAATATTTTGTAATTACTTTTCTCTTGCATGTTTGTAGCCAAAAATTTTTTAACTACCTGTTCCACTCAAAGTAACTTACTGTTCTCATGCCATAGTCTGCGAACTTTCCCATTTCCCTGTAGAGAACTGTCTCGGTGTTCATGCTTCATCACTTTGTACTCATCTCCAAAGACAGAGCGGTAAAAAAATCTAGTAACACATAATTATTTAATTTCAGAGGAACCATCCAGTTTTCATCAGTTTGGAGGTACTTCTCATTAAAGTAAAAAATCGGCTCTTGCTTCATAGCTTAGAAGCAGACAAAGAACTGTTTGTAAAAGTATGTCCTATACAGACTGACTAACCAAAAAAATTTGACATTTTTTTAAAGAAAAATGTTAAAAGATTGTAAAATGCAAATCACTAAATATAAATTTAATTTCAGAAATACCTAGTGTAACCAAAAATATTTGAAAAGCTCTTGCTGACAGGTGCTGGTAAATGAGGAGGCAGACATGTGGTTTTCTCAGCTTGTGCTCTGTGGCATTATACATCATTCTACAGTAATATTGTTAGTTTCTTGACAATGGTTAAAAACTAATAATTATGTGAAGGTAATATAAATTGCTACCAATCAAAGTGTTGACACCTTGCTCAAATTTTATTCATCAGATATCTTCAGATTAATTTTCCCTAGTGTGCTATTGCATGCCCAAAAATGAAAGATTTTGCAGTGTTAATATGGTTGCCCAAAATATGAAAGTATTTTTTAATATTAATACTGTGAATGGTTTACCTTTACTCTTTCCATTTCGGGTATTCCACTGAGGAGTTTCCATTAGCATAGAAGAAAGACACATGAGAACTGTAACTCAAAGTACAACAAATGGCCACACATACTTTTTATAATACAGAAAGAAAAATTCCATTAATAAAGTTGTGAAATTCACAAAAAAGTGGGCCGGCAAGCAATTATTTCAGGAGGCACCTGTTTAAATACAACAAACACAAAC
This sequence comes from Schistocerca cancellata, assembly GCF_023864275.1. Classification (NCBI taxonomy): domain Eukaryota; kingdom Metazoa; phylum Arthropoda; class Insecta; order Orthoptera; family Acrididae; genus Schistocerca; species Schistocerca cancellata. The sequence goes on from NC_064628.1 coordinate 394,940,401, forward strand.
ACACACACACACACACACACACACACACACACACACACACACACACACACGAGCTATTGGGACTATAGGTTTCTTCTGGGAAGAAAGGAGAAAAGTTGATGAAGTTACGGAAAATGACAGGTTACTCCCAAATAAACTGGAAGACAATATTCGCTGATGTCCATCCATGCATTATGCCATCTTGGCAGTGATGTCCTTGTGTAGGAAGCAGTTCATTGACTGTGTCAGTGGTATATGACCGGAATAGTTTTACATTTGGCTCTCCTTATGATCTATTGCCTGTCTACATTTGATATCTGATTTATTTCTCCTGCTGTTATTACTGTTATTTTGCTGTCCAAATAGTGAAACTGACCTACTCATTCCTAATTTAATTTCCTCAGTACATGAGATATAATTAGGACAGTATTCATTCCCTTTAACTTATCTTCCAGATCCTTGTCTTTGACAGAATTAGTGTCTTCAGCAAATCTGAAAGTTCTTATTTCTCCTTCCTGAACATTAATTTCTTTCCCAAATTTCTCGACAGTTTCCTTTACCGCTTACTTCATATAGGTCAAGGAAAACAATAAATATTTGAAAATTTATTTTATTTTGATAGATAGAAATGTACTTGCCAAGCAGCAGTAGCAGAATATGCATATAAAGACATGAAAGTTTACAAGCCTTCAGAGCCAGTAGCTCCTCCTCCTGGCAGGAGGACTGAAGGGGAAGGAAGAGGGGTAAAGGAAAAGGACTGGTTAGGTGTAGAAAATGGGATAGAAATGGGAAAAGTCGCCCAGAACCCCAAGTCGGGGGAGGCCTACTGGACAGCATGAGAAGGAAAGTCTTTCCTTCCTTCTCATCTGTCCAGTAAGTCCCTCCTGACCTAGGGTTCTGGGCAAATTTTCCGAACTGTGCCCCTTTTTCTTAACCTCACCAGTTCTTTTCCTTAACCCCTCTTCATTTCGAGTCAGCCCCTCTACCAAGAGGAGGAACCACTGGCTCCAGAAGCTTACAGAATTTACTGGCTTCATATGTGTCTTCTCCTACCATTGCTTGGTGGTTCTTTCTCAACTGTTGCCTCCCAGTCACCGTTCTCAAAATGTACAAGTGCTATGAATGCATGTTCATCTTTCTTCAGTATGTTCTAAGATAATTCGTTGAGTCAGTACTATCTTGCATATTCCTATCTTTCTCCTGAACTCGCTGATCTTCGTCCGTATTAGCTTATACTCATTGTTTCATCCTACTGTATATGATTCATGTTCATATTTTAGAACAATGACTTCTTAAACTGACAGTTCAATAATACATCAATTTGCACCTCCATTCTTTGGTACCAGAATTATGACATTATCTTTTTGAAGGCTGGAGATACTTTGTCTGACTCTCCTGTTCTGCATACCAAGAAGAACAGTCTTAATACTTCTGAGGAAATGTTCTCTTCCCCAGGTTTCTTGTTTTGGTTTAGGTCTTGGAGTGCTCAGTCAAATTTTTCTTGTATAATAAAATCACCTGTGTCATCGTCATCATCATAGTCATCATCATAGTCATCATCATAGTCATCATCATAGTCATCATCATAGTCATCATCATAGTCATCATCATAGTCATCATCATAGTCATCATCATAGTCATCATCATAGTCATCATCATAGTCATCATCATAGTCATCATCATAGTCATCATCATAGTCATCATCATAGTCATCATCATAGTCATCATCATAGTCATCATCATAGTCATCATCATAGTCATCATCATAGTCATCATCATAGTCATCATAATCATCATAATCATCATCATCATATAATCATCATCATCATCATATAATCATCATCATCATCATCATATAATCATCATATCATCATCATATAATCATCATATCATCATCATCATCATATCATCATATCATCATCATCATCATATCATCATCATCATCATATCATCATCATATCATCATCATCATCATATCATCATCATCATCATCATCATATCATCATCATCATCATCATCATCATATCATCATCATCATCATATCATCATCATCATCATATCATCATCATCATCATATCATCATCATCATCATATCATCATCATCATCATATCATCATCATCATCATATCATCATCATCATCATATCATCATCATCATCATATCATTATCATCATCATATCATTATCATCATCATATCATTATCATCATCATATCATTATCATCATCATATCATTATCATCATCATATCATTATCATCATCATATCATTATCATCATCATATCATTATCATCATCATATCATTATCATCATCATATCATTACCATCATCATATCATTACCATCATATCATTACCATCATATCATTACCATCATATCATTACCATCATATCATTACCATCATATCATTACCATCATATCATTATCATCATATCATTATCATCATATCATTATCATCATATCATTATCATCATATCATTATCATCATATCATTATCATCATATCATTATCATCATATCATTATCATCATATCATTATCATCATATCATTATCATCATATCATTATCATCATATCATTATCATCATATCATTATCATCATATCATCATCATCATATCATCATTATCTTAGATTCTTGCCTAAACGTAACATGAACAAAAAATACACCATAAAATTAATGTAATTAATTGATCATGCACTTTCACAAACCACTTACTGCTCAACTTAGGGCATAGCGTCCATAATAGGTTAAAACTGTGGGCTTCAAAATGCAAACAAACAAGTAAGTACCATCTGAAGATCAGTTTTGTGAGTGGTGCATCTGTAAAGACTGAAAGCAGATTCGTGACGAACTAAGGTGATATAAATTAAATTTCATATATGTACCATTAAAACAACATTTATCAGTTTATTGTTACTGTACAGGTACTAAAATAAGTGAAAGTACAAAGATTATTAAGTTGTGTATCCATGAAATCAGAAACCAGTAGCTCTTTTTCTTAGTCTTCTTTTCCTCTTTTCTTTCGTTTTATTTTTTTTCCTTTTTTTGCCATTTACTATTATACTGGATGCATCAGTTTAAAAAGATGAAACGGGAGAATAAGCCAATCCAGTCATTTCTTTCGCTTCATGACCAACCAGTTTTGTGTTGTGAGGTTACAATGCTCCACTGCCTATTTCATCTCTGTCTTTTAGCTTTAAATTTACTATCATCTCTGACTCATTACAGACAAGAAGGTTTGCTGTCAGATGAGGAGGCCCAGGAAGTGGTGCGATTACTTTCTCCGACGGATGACAAAGACCGTGAAGACCCAGAGTGGCTGGCAGATGTGCTGTCAGTCACAAGTGACTCCACGGCCCAGGAATCAACACTTGATTACAGGTATGCACACAACTTACAGTTGTTCATTGTACCTGGAGGTGAGGTCTTGATTGTGAAATACTTGTAAAATAAACTTCTTTCAAGCACACTGTGACTATAAGTCTTATGAATTTCATATTGTTGAGCCATATTTTAGTATTTTACTGGTGCAAATGTCTGATAAATCTGATTTGTTTACGAAAAATTGCAGTACCATAGATGAGAGGAACTTTACTTGAGAGGTAAATGTGTGCCTGATAATGATATGAACAGCCTCATTTGTCACATCATGTATGTGGAGATTGTTTATATTTACAATAAATTTTTCACTAGTATGAGACCAGTGACAAATTTACTTTACTGGCTGGATGTCTTTTTTAATACTTTTCATTGATTTGCTGATGAAAATCCTTATCTTCATAATATTTAGCCCCATCTACCACATATGGCAGATAAATTACAGCACTTGCATGTAACATAGGATTTGTCTGTTTTGTTCTTGTTAGTTTATTTGTGATTAATTTATTGCTACATATTTTGTATCATTTCTAATTTAGCAGGAGTTGTCTCTCCCTCACTCCATTCCAATTCGACTTGGTTGCCTCTTTATTCCACATCATACAGGACTTGTGGAGAACTGTATTTGGTGTTTAAGAAAGAGAATTGATAATATGCAGCCGAAACTGTGTTCTCCTTGTGCCTGGCAACTGCGTTCATTCATTGGTCTTCTTATAAAACTCTGCACGTCTCATTGCAGACACTCATTTGTTACTGAAACTGACATTAACTTTTCTTCATGAAATTTAAGTTAATTTATAATTGTTGCTGTTGGTATATTAAATAACAGTATAATAGTTCGTTCGTTATTCATCAACAGTGCTTTTGCTAGTAAAACAGTTGGAAAGCTAGAAAGCTCTTTTCAGCTTATGTATTGGCTGCCCCAGGATTTCTTTCTTGACCACAAAGAACACCACAACTTGTGGAAGTGTAATGTAGTTATCATATTAAATTTTGATGAATTTCTTCATTCAGATTCATTATGAGTGGTTACAATAGTTACAGATTTTTCATAGTACACTTCTGTAAACTGACTAGAAGGAGAAGAGGAAGCAGGATGAAACTTCATATTGTGAGAGTACATGATGTTTTCCATAAAGCCGATATATCTTCTCCTGAGACAAGTAGGCCCGCAACTGTTGTAACTGATGGCTACTGGAGTGCATCGACATCACACAGACAGCTAGAGATATGCCATTTGTGGATGAGCATTGTCCTGTTGAAAAATGGCACTGTCACTTGAGAGGTAACGCACAAGGATGCAGAATGTTAGTGATGTACCATTGCGCAATCAGAGTTCCCTCAGACTCTACCAGCCGGGCTTGAAGTCGTACCTCGTGGCTTCCCACGTCAGAACACCAGGTGTAACACTGCTGTGCTTTTTCAAAACACTGGAAGAATGGAAACTTTCCTCAGGTTGCTGCCCTACTGGCTGAAGGCAGTCATCTTGCGTAGTGTAGAACTGCGATTCTTCACCGAACGCAGTGCAACGCGATTCATCAGCTGTCCACATTTCCTGGTCATGGCACACCTCCAAATGCAGATCTTTGTGCTGTGGTGTTAAAGGCAGCCTGCACATGAGGTGGTTATTCCCTGGTCTGACTGCTGTTAGGTTCCAACCAAAGGTGCAGGATAACACAGAACGTTGCAGGGAGCCCATTACTTATTTCCGAATGGCGGGCACAGATGTGAAGGGGTTACAATGTGCTCGGTGCACAATTCGATCTACCCCTGCTCTGGACAGATGTGTTGGACTGGAACCTTGCCAATGAGTGTGGTTGCCCCTGGATTCCCATGCAGCAGTGTGTCAGTTGCATCCAAATGCCCCACAAATCTGGATATTGCACAATTTGATCAGCTGGTCAAATGGAGACCAACATCAAGGCCCCTGTAAAACCTTTGTCAGGTGCTGTTAATGCTGTCTTATAAGACTATGTGTTATCTCAGTGTCCTTCAGTGATCTCAGTATTGACACTGTTCACGCCCCTCACATACCCTACCAGGCATAACAACACTAAACAAAGACAACACTAATGCACTCTGATGGCTGTTCTAACTGTCTTAGAGAACTGCAACTCAAATCACCGACTCTGTGTATGAGTACGAAGTTACACTGACATCAACCATTCCCTTTTTTCCCTGGCAGCATAGGTGTTAAGTTTTGTAGTTTTTAAAGATAGTTGTAGAGTAGGGAAATACTTACGCAACATCCCATTGTTTATCTTACATGTTCATTCATTTTATAATTAATTATCTGTTTACAGTTCTTGCCTCGGAGGTCAGCACAGGTCTCGCAGTGATACCAGTGTAACTATGGAAGACTCGATGACGTCGAGTCACATTGGGTCCCAATCAGGCTCTGAGTCTGGTTTGTTGGGCTCTGTAAGCAGTCTGAATGATGTTGATGTAGTTGAAGCAAATGACTTGGATTACAAGCCAGCACCTGGGAAAGTGGTGAGTAGTGTAAAAGAGAGTTTGGAAGGTTACAACCCATATTTTTGATGGATTCTTTATAGCCACTACAGCAATCCGATGAAAGATTCCAGAACGCAACAGTTTAAGCAGATGAAAACTGTAGTACTTGTTTCTGTTTTCCCATTAGTCTATGTTCTTGGAAATTGCATAACATCTGTATCGTATCACCTGAGTTGCTTGATGCATGACCTACTTTGCACAGTAAGTTTTCCTGCCTTCCTCTATTAAGGTGAGGGGAATAGAATTCTGAGAGTGAAAGAGATCAAAGAAAGAGCGAGAAAAGCAAATATTGGAAAGGTAGAATTAAACCATCATTTAGTTATAATAATTTGATTTAAAACTTGTTTATTTCTGTATAGATGAAAATATTAAGTGTGATTATTATTCCGAGAGTGACACAAGAAGCACTAGTTCATTTCTTTTTTATTATTGTAGTGTAATATATATTTATGTTGAACATATAGCATCATATTCAGAGCAGTGTTCTTAAGGTACACATTATACAAAATCACAGTAACTGAGTAAGCTATACAGTTTCCTTTTGCTTTTCATTTTGAATTGGAAAGATATAATGCCCTACATTTTAAACTTGTTGTGTTTTTTGTTGTTCACAGATTCTTATTGAGAATGGTGTTCACTACTTTGAAGATGGGCACTTCTGGATGGAAGTTCCGGGACTTCCAGAATCGGATGAAGATGAGGACATGGAATATCGAATACCAATTAAGAGAAAGAGTACAAAAGTTACCTTCAGCACTGAGCCTATAAGGGTCAGTAAATGTTGCTCAATAACTTGAATTTTTACATCTCACTTGTGATAAAGTTGTGGATGTTTTACATTGTAGGTTGTATTCTTCATTCACTTTTGTGAATTACATTCTGCTGTGCAATGCCACAATGATAATTGTTGTTGTTGTTGTTGTTGTTTTTTTATACACGTAAGAATTTTCTGCATACGTGTGTCAGCTATGTGAAATTAAAGGGAGGACATGGGCAGTTCAGCTTACTCTCATTCTCCTCTACACGTACCTTCTCTCTTGCTCAATTTTCTGTTTTTAGTCTCATCTCATCTCATCTCATCTCATCTCATTGGGCAAGGTGTAGTAATCTCGACATTAACTGCTCCATTATGTTCTAATCATCTGTACACAATTAGAACATTTCCAATTTTGGTCTCGGGCATACTCACACACGGTACCTATAAAAACAGCCAAAATTATAGCACTCTTAGATTCTCACTCATTTTCTGAGAACAACCGACTGTTCCATTTTTCTGGCTTCATTTGGAAATTTCTAGTTTACATGACCTGAAACAAGATTTTGCATTTATGCTGATTTTATAGTGTTCAATTACTAGTAACAGTATATTAGATGGACTACGATCTTCGTTGTAGCTGTGCTCACTGCAGTGTATTTTACTATATAATCTTTGGAAACAATGGACCCAGGTAAGTTTTTTAGTTATATTACTGACTGTGCAGCTGTGTGCATTTCAGTAGCAGCCACATATTTCAGTTCAGAAGTTCTGTGAAAAATGTTTTTATGTCCCATTACTTTAGAAAGGCATCCCATTGACTTAATGTCATTCAGTTACACATAATATTGTCTATATTCTACCACAGAACAGAAGGGTTCGGGCTTGGTGTTATCAAGATGTCTTGACATTTGAAGGTTTACCAATGGATATGTTTGTTGTTCTAAAAAGTTGCGTATGTATGCACATGCGTCCGCCCCCTCCCTCTCCACCAGTGCCTCCCCCCCCCCCCCCCCCCCCCCACACACACACACACACAACACACACACCTGCTGTATATTCTTGCACCTAAACTGTCTCCTGCGGGTACCTGCAATTTAGTCCAAGGTTTATCTCATGAATGAGACATACATTCACCCTTTTTCTTTCTTTTCTTAATGTTTCACATGTTTTCCAGCACTATCAAGCATATTATACTTACTCCTACACTGCAACCATCCTATTTACGATTGTAGTGTAGGAAACAGAACCGAGCGAGGTGGCGCAGTGGTTAGCACACTGGACTCGCATTCGGGAGGATGACAGTTAAATCCTGCGTCCAGCCATCCTGATTTAGGTTTTCCGTGATTTCCCTAGATAATTTCAAGCAAATGCCGGGATGGTTCCTTTGAAAGGGCACGGCCGATTTCCTTCCCCATCCTTCCATAATCTGAGCTTGTGCTCCGTCTCTAATGACCTAGTTGTCGACGGGACATTAAACACTAATCTCCTCCTCCTCTTAGGAAACAGACTTGCAATTTTTATTCATTAACACAATTTTCTGACACCAGTTCATTGATCCTTGTGCATCAAGATTTGTATTTTTGCACACACTAACTTCACATCTATTAATTTATTTTTCATTTTGTCATTCTAAGGTTTGATCTTCATTGTGTGCATTTTTTACAATATAATTATAAAATTAAGAAATTGACTATCATATTTGTATAAAAAGACTGTCTCAGTTAAGTTATTTTTATTACAAATAGTGCATTTTGTGTCGTTAAGGCTTCCTTAGATTTCTGAAAGGCTATCAAAGCAGTGCCTATCACTGACTGGTGGGGCAGTTAGTCAGAACATTGGTAATAAACCATCTAAAAGAGGAAACATATAACAAAAAGACATTTGAAATAGTCATAGCCGCCAGGTGAACTGCAGCATAGTGCCACTGGCTTTTTATATAAATATGAAAACTGGTTGCTGCATCAATCAGTCTAGCATGGAATAGAATAATAACAGTATTATGAAACGGATAGATTGCTACTCATCATATAGCGGAGATGTTAGTTGCAGATAGGCACAACAGAGAGACCGTCAAATGAATAAACTTTCTTTTGTTTGTGTGTGTGTGTGTGTGTGTGTGTGTGTGTGTGTGTGTGTGTGTGTGACTCAACATCTCAGATATATGGTGAATAGCAATCTATTCTTTTTATAATGTTGACATTTTTCCATTTCTGTTGTTTTATGGAATGAAATAAACTTTATAAGTTGACTGTCTGATGTGAGGGAAAAGTGGACAGATAACTGATTGTCTGCTCAAAGAAGGTAAGGAGGCAGAACAGTAATCACAGGTACATATGTTGAAGTTTTCATCCTGTGTTTGTCAACAATGCTCATGGGAAGCAACTGTATTTGCTCATACTAATGACCCCCAGAAGTAGTAGAGTCCACCTGTGGAGCATTTTTGTGAACTAAATGTGTCACCAAAAATGTATGTATTCTTTTGAAAGAATGTACTAGTCCATAAAACTTGATATTTTTTTTAACAATAAGCTCGTATGTTCGGAAAAGCAAGAATCTGAATTACTTCATCAAAAGATAGAGTGATGCATGCACAAGTCATTCCCTTCATCATATAACATGTGAACATTTGCAGAAACTGTGAAGATAAATTTTTTAACCATATTACACATATTGGAAATGAAGAAATGAAACTGTCTTTTTTTGGAGACTCCATGAACAAAAAAATCTGTTTAATTGCATCTGGGTTAAGATATTGGGCTCATATTTGGGAGTCTTTTGGGCTTGCATCCTGATCTGGTCACCTAGATTTAGGTTCTTCGTAGCCTCCTTGGACACATGAGGTTAATGCTGAGATCGTTCCATTGAAAAAGCCAGTAGCAGTGTCCTTGTTCTGTGAGATAGTTCCTCCTCTCTAACAACCCTGATGTCAATGAGATGTTAAAACTTGAAGGTACCTTTCCTATGGCCAGCCTGTCGGTATTGCAAAATAGGTTGTTTATTGGCGAAGTCAACATCGAGGCAAAATTTAACATGGAAAGTTCTGAACTTCCCTGTACTAGTGTTGGACTCAGCATTGAATGAAAATGTAGTTTGCAATGTGTTCTTAAAAGTGATTAGTGACATACTGATTAAGTTTCTTAAGGAATGGGCATGGCAAGTACTGTATAATCCTAGAAAGAGAAATGCATGTATATTTTCTTATCCAGTACTACACAAAACATCTTCAGAGTGATACTATATGACATCCCTGTTTGAAGTGACAGGTCATGTTTGTATATGTATCAACTTGGGGTAAGGAAAATGTATTGTGAAAAATAGTGATTTTTTTTTTTCTTATATTCTTACTCAGTCCAGGCTGAATGGATGAAAAGTGTCAGCATCCACAGTTTTCAAAATGGAGTAAGTTATTAAAAACACACCAGTCACTTCATAATTTTCATACATTTTGGTCATTCCGTAATGGTTTTCAAGACAGTTCAGCTCATCTTCAAACAGTTTGGCCTATCCTGTTATTGCACTTCATTTTACACCTATCACTTGTCACTTAGAATATGCTTTTCCTGTTTTAGAAACAAGAACTAAGAGTGTAATTCAACTCTTCACCAGTTTTATGGAAATCTGAATTAGTACAAAGGAACGCATAAATGGCTGAATGTTTCAGTGGACATAAATGACACTGTCATTATTATTTCAATTTTTTACATTGGATAGTCAAATTTATGGGCTATGCGTGTAAATCACTAATGTAGTAGGAAGATGTGTAGACAGTTAGTGTGTGCAAGTGAAACGGCCAACCATCTAGTGTGGTGCTGTAATTGTGTTGTTGATCTTTATGCAAGCATTTAAAGATATTAACTAAAGAAATATTACTTTCAGTGCGATTCCATATTTCATAAACATCTAGTGTGAAATATTTTGCTTATATCCTAAATGTGACTGCTTATATACTAAATGTGACTGTAAACGCTGTCTGACTTTTTTATTGAGCACATAATCAAAGAGAAACCTTTTTTATAGCAGTAACAGCCGTTTTGCTTTCATAGTACCTCTGCTATTCCTACACTAGGCTAATGTCATAAAGAGAAAAAATACCAGGAATATGTGTAGCATTCCTGTTTGATATTTCTACATGTAACTTCCATGTTATTTTGGTGTGTTTTTTTTTCTTTTATTTTTTCTTTCTATTTTTTTCACATAAATAATTGAATCTGCTTTTGCTTTTGCGAAGATGTAAAGCTGGAAAGAGAATAGTAGTGGGTCCCCCCTGTTTTCGAAAATTGAAGATGTCTTTGACACGTGATAATTGTGGTTTCATTTAATACAAACACTCTTTGTACTGTAAGAACTAAGGAAACCGGATTCTCAGGAGATGAGTACTAACATAGTTTCGTATTTATGTTCTGATTATTGTGCTCCCTAACATCATAGTATCACCTTGTGAACTGTTTTGTGCTCCAAAACTGCATTGGAGTGCAGAGATCCTTGCCCTGTGTCAACTTCCAGTTATTTGATTCACAGGTGTACAGCACATTTTCAGTGACAGATTATGATCGCCGTAATGAGGATGTTGATCCAGTGGCAGCATCTGCAGAGTACGAGTTAGAGAAGAGAGTGGAAAAAATGGATGTATTTCCTGTGGAATTGACCAAAGGGCCTGAAGGGCTCGGTCTCAGCATCATAGGCATGGGCGTGGGAGCAGACGCTGGTCTGGAGAAACTTGGCATATTTGTCAAGACAATTACAGAGAATGGTGCTGCAGCTAGAGATGGCCGCATACAGGTATACTTGGACAAAATGTTTACATTTTAAAACATATGTGCAATGAAATTGTCAAAGTGAGATGTGGCTGTACTCATTGGAATTGGGCAAAAATAACTGGATTAAGATGATAAAGGTGGTAATTAAAAAAGGAAAAAAACATTAAGTTTTTTGCAGATTTTTAAGATCTACAGCCCACAATATTAGTGTGTGTATATCTATTTAATATCTTCTAGGGAAGTTATGCTTGTATGTGTAGTTGGCCCTGTGTACGTGATGTGTGGAGTGGAGTTGCGGATAATCTGCACACGAATAATTGGGGCTAGACTGTATATTCAATTTTTGTTGCTAGATTCCTAATTCAGAACATTTTATATTTTGGACACATTTACTTGGTTGAAAAATAGTAACCATACCGTGTTTCTCTTGGATAATTTTTCTGTCAGTTTGAAGTTCTTTACACTCGGTGGCACTTTTTAGTGTAGATTACTGAAAGAAATTATCTATCTTTTGTGCCAAACACATGACTGTTCATTAATTTTTTTTAGGTGAATGATCAGATAATTGAAGTGGATGGAAAGTCTCTGGTTGGCGTTACACAAGCTTACGCTGCTTCTGTGTTGAGGAACACTAGTGGCCTCGTCAAATTCCAGATTGGCAGAGAGAAAGACCCGCAGAACAGTGAGGTGGCCCAGCTCATAAAACAGTCATTACAGGTTACGTATTGTTTTGTTATATAATTTATAGTAGCAGTAAAAACAATGTTCCATAATTTTGATTCCTATTTGATTTCATTCCATTGTGGCAGAGCTAATAGAGAATCATCCTATGTAATCTCAAACAGTTTTATGATTTCATGTTTTGAGAGCAATAAATCTTCAGTATCAGTTAAGCACCACTCTTTTAATACTAACATTTCTCAAATGGCTGTGTACAGGTTTTCGGTATTTTATATTAGTCAGAACAAGGCATCTATTACTTTGTCTGTAATATCCTGTGTGCACAACTCTGGCAACAGGCAACAACAAATGGAGAAACCATCACCCAAACCATTAGCAGGGCATCCCAGTATGAGAGATAAATTCCAGATCTGCTGTGAGATTGATGATGCTGCACACTACTGTACCAGAACTGCAAGCGTAATGCTACAATCTTCCTAGATTCCAGAGAGTGGGTGCTAGGTTAAAAATTTAGACAGACATTACACAGACATGTAAACGTAAATGCTTGGAATATCCACCATACAATCTCAGCTTTCCCCCCAGTGATTTTATATGTTTGGGCTCTTTTAAACAAGATAGGTGGGGCAGTAGCTTGAAGAAATGAGGCTGTAGCTCAAGAGGTCAGTCATTTGATGGAACGAGTACCACAAGAATTCTGCAGGCTTCCAAAGGCATGTCATAAAATTGGATAATTGTTCAAATTGACAAGGGGTAGAGGAGGTTGAAAAGTGAAATAGACAGCAAGCTGATACTTGGGAGTGATGATAATGCCATTACCTCATTTTGTGATTTATTGACTCACCCTTGTAAATGAATCATTGAAAAAAAAAATCTCTCTTCTTTCCTGCTGTGAACTAACTGTAGAGGAACTGTCATTGAGACATGACATGAGACATGAAATTTTTAACAACCAGTTCTTAACCAGAATTTAGATTTATAGATGGTGACAGTTTATCCTCTTGCATTGTACAGTCACAGAGAAGTACTTTGGAGTCTACAGAAGCATCTTGCAGTGAAGAATGTTAATGCAAGCAGAGGACAGATGTAGCTAGGATTTGGAACTAAGAGTATAGTCATCTGTAAAAACAGAAGACTTGATAAAAAATCAATCCTCAACATTTGCTTTGGATGGGTGCTAATCTTGGGTGAGAGATATACTTCTAGTGGCAAATGGAATGAGAAGTTCACAGCAATATGACAATGAATGAATGAATGAATGAATGAATGAATTCAAGAGAGAGAAAAAAATCTGCAGGTGTTTTATGAGGGTGATTCAGAAAGTAACGACTTATTTCATGTTGCCATTGCACATATGACCGATATCGGGCTTCTTGCCAACATAAGATGGTTTACTTGACTTTTGTCTCAGTGTTGTTTGTCACTTAAAACTAGTTGTTGTGCATTTTGTGATGGATGAAATTAACTGTGTGACACAGAGTCGTACTGACTTTGAGCTGAGAAGTGTAACTTGATTTTTGAACGCTTTGAAGCCGAAATTTGCAGATATTTGCTGTCACATAAAGAAAGTGTGTGTAGATACAGTAATGAACAAAATAAATGTGAGAAAGTGGTGTGGAGTGTTCAACAATGGATGAACAAATGTGTATGACGAAACTTGATCCTTACATCATTCGTTACAAATGAATTGAGGAATCGTCTGAATAACAAAACTGTTCAAGACACCTTTACAAGACACTCAAAGCGTTCCTGGGCAGGAAGCATTTTGGAAATTATGCCAAAGTGAAGAATGCAGTGAACTGCTGGCTGCTGAAAGTGGCAGTAGCTGACTGAGACAGGGATTCTAAAGCTTCTGGATAAATATCACAAACACTAAAATAAAAGAACTGTCAAGTCGAGAAATAAAGCAAGCTTCAGTTTAAGTGACTTGTTTTATGTTAATAAGGTATTTTTTTCTTGAATGTATTAAATTCACTCACTCATTATTTCACGGATTACCCTTGTGCAGAAGTGGTGTAAATAATACAGAAGAATGCTTGTAACAATTTTCATGATGATAGCCTTTGGTGGTATTGGATAAAATAGTGCAATAAACTGAAGGGTCTTTCTGAGAAGCTTCCAACAAAATTGCTGTGTTACAAAGTTTAATATATTGTTTGAAATAAGGCAGCTTTCGTTTTTATAAGAAAATTGTCTTGGAAGTTTCTATTGCTTTGTGATTATTTTTGTTGTGGGACAGTGACGTAGCAAGAACGTTATGGAATGAGGGACTTCCTTTTTATATATACAGGTTGGTCCATTGATAGTGACTGGGTCAAATATCTCATGAAATAAGCATCAAACGAAAAAACTACAAACAACAATACTTCTAGTTTGAAGGGGAAAACCAGATGGCGCTATGGTTGGCCCGCTAGATGGCACTGCCATGGCTCAAACGGATATCAGCTGCATTTTTTTAAATAGGAACCCCCCACTTTTTATTACATATTCATGTAGTACGTAAAGAAATGTGAAAGTTTTAGTTGGACCACTTTTTTCGGTTTGTGGTAGATGGTGCTGTAATAGTCACAAACGTATAAGCATGTGAAGCATGTGGTATCATGTAACATTCTGCCAGTGCGGATGGTATTAGCTTCATGATACAGTACCCGTGTTAAAATGGACCATTTACCAATTGCAGGAAAGGTCGATATCGTGTTGATGTATGGCTATTGTGATCAAAATGCCCAACGGGTGTGTGCTATGTATGCTGTTTGGTATCCTGGATGACATCATCCAAGTGTCCGGACCATTCGCCGGATAGTTACATTATTTAAGGAAACAGGAAGTGTTCAGCCACATGTGAAACGTTAACTATGACCTGCAACAAATGATGATGCCCAAGTAGGTGTTTCAGCTGCTGTTGCAGCTAATCCGCACATCAGTAGCAGACAAACTGCGCGAGAATTGGGAATCTCAAAAACGTCGGTGTTGAGAATGCTACATCAACATCGATTGCACCCGTACCATATTTGTATGCACGAGGAATTGCATGGTGACGACTTTGAACGCCGTGTACAGTTCTGCCACTGGGCACAAGAGAAATTGCGAGACAATGACATATTTTTTGCATGCGTGCTATTTAGTGACGAAACGTCATTCACCGACAATGGTAACGGAAACCGGCATAATATGCACTATTGGGCAACAGAAAATCCACAATGGCTGTGACAAGTAGAACATCGGCGACCTTGGCGGGTTAATGTATGGTGCGGCATTATGGGAGGAAGGAAACTGGCCTGCATTTTATTGATGGCAATCTAAATGGTGCAACGTATGCTGATTTCCTACGTAATGTTCTACCGATGTTACTACAAGATGTTTCACTGCATGACAGAATGGTGATGTACTTCCAACATGATGGATGTCCGGCACATAGCTCGCATGCGTTTGAAGCGGTATTGAATAGCATATTTCATGACAGGTGGATTGGTCGTCAAAGCACCATACCGTGGCCAGCATGTTCACCGGATGTGACGTCGCCGGACATTTCTTTCTGTGGGGAAAGTTGAAGGATATTTGCTATCGTGATCCACCGACAACACCTGACAACATGCGTCAGCGCATTGTCAGTGCAAGTGCGAACTTTACAGAAGGCGAACTACTCGCTGTTGAGAGGAATGTCGTTACACACTGGACTCGCATTCGGGAGGACGACGGTTCAATCCCGCGTCCGACCATCCTGATTCAGGTTTTCCGTGATTTCCCTAAATCGCTCCAGGCAAATGCCGGGATGGTTCCTTTCAAAAGGGCACGGCCGACTTCCTTCCCCATCCTTCCCTCATCCGATGAGACCGATGACCTTGCTGTCTTGTCTCCTTCCCCAAACCAACCAACCAATGTCGTTACACGTATTGCCAAATGCATTGAGGTTGACGGACATCATTTTGAGCATTTATTGCATTGATGTGGTATTTACAGGTAACCACGCTGTAACAGCATGCATTCTCAGAAATGATGAGTTCACAAAGGTATATGTATCACATTGGAACAATCGAAATAAAATGTTCATACGTACCTATGTTCTGTACTTTAATTTAAAAAACCTACCTGTAACCAACTGTTCATCTAAAATTGAACCATATGTTTGTGACTATTACAGCGCCATCATCACAAAGCGCAAAATGTGGTCCAACTAAAACATTCATATTTATTGACGTGCTACACGAATATGTAATAAAAAATGGGGGTTCCTATTTTTAAAAATCCAGTTGATATCCGTTTGACCTATGGCAGCGCTATCTAGCGGGGCAACTGTAGCGCCAATCTGGTTTCCCCCTTCAAGCTAGACAAGTTTCGTTCTTCGTAGTTTTTTTGTTTGACACTTATTTTGTGAGATATGTGGTCTGGTCACGATCACCCAGCTGAAGAAATTAGGTAAGGAAATGAGATGGTCAAATTAGTAGACTAGTTTTCCTGTGCATGAAGGAAGGATGAAAGTTGTAGAAGAGTTTCATATTTGCTAAGGCAAAATTACTGTTGATGGCAGAAGTAAGAAGTATATGGAATGGAGATTGGTAATAGCAAGGAAAGCTTAGATTTAGAAGACAAATGCATTAACAATTAATAAAAATTTAAATGTTAGGAAGTATCTTCTTAAAATTTTTGTTGGGGTTGTAGCCTTATATGAAAACAAAATGTTGACAACAAGAGAGTAGAAACATTTTGAAATGCGGTGATACAGAATGATGCCAATGATAAAATAGTATATTGGATAACTAACAAATACGTACTCAATTGAATTGGGGGGGGAAATACAAGCTTTATTGCACAAGTTGAAAAATAAAGTGATTGGCTATTAGGCTGTCTTCTGAGGCTTGAAGGAACAGTTAATTTGTTTATGGAGGGGCATGTGGGCAGATAAAAGTTGTAGAGAGAGATAATGACTTGAACACATTAGTAATCCAGAGATCAAGAGACTCACATAAGATAAACTAGGGCAGAGTGCTACACAAAACCACTAATCAGACAGTAAGAAGTAACAAAAACAACAGCAGATACACTGGAAGTATACTTAAAATAAGAAGTTCCAAAGACTGGCCATAATATTATCATTGTTCACTATAATTACCTGCCTTCATACACTATTTTATTCCTCTTTGTGAGGAGGGAGATAAAAAGTTTTGACAGCTCTGAGATGACGCACACAGTACTCCTCGACACTCCTCTGACCTTGGGTTGCTGTTTCTGCTGCAGGCTGACCGTGAGAGGGAGGAGGCACGCCGTCAGATGGAGCTGCAGCACCAGCAACAGCAACGGGCGACATTAGGGGGTGGTGCCACTTCTCCAGAGGACAGCAGCAGTGTCACGCTGCCACTTGTCGGCAGCACTGCGGTTTCCCCCACCCCATCCTCATCTCCGGAAGGTCCCGCCTCGCCGCCAACTACTGCGTCGGACACTACTCTGGAAACAGAAACTCCAAAGTCACCGGGTGTTACAACTGCTACCGATTTGGAAACACTCCGCTCTCTTCTTCACGAGGTATTCTTCATCTGCTCTGTTATGTGCCACTGTTAATCAGACTGTTAGTGTGGAAGTGCTGTCTGGTCTTTTTGTATTCTGGAACTGTGAATTTCAATGACAGTATTAAGATTACAAAAATTAGAATGCACTCTTTCGACAGGGAATGAGATCTAGGTCACCAGATATGCAACAGGGTAATAAAATTTTTCTTCTTTTTGTTTAGAACGCAGAAATCTATCTTTGGGAGACAGTTGGACAGCTGTCTTCACCCTCTAATCAAATTCCACTTCCTGCATGCTTTTCGGCATAATAATTGTGATTTTGTTGTAGAATGAGAAAATATCCATTAATTACTGCGAGGCAGTACCCATAGCTTCGCATTCTTTACTTACAGTGGTGTGTCAAAGCATGTAATATTGTGGCATGAAAAATATGTTGCTCTCTTTTTGGAGGGAGGGAGAGGGTTCATTATGAACAGTATTTTATTTAGAAACTTGTCTTAATGTTCCTTAGAGAAGATTACACATTTCCTTATTAGCGTTGCTTGACAGATTAGTATGTTGCACATGGAACTTTTCCATCCAGTTATTGCATATTTACTGGCAAAGAAGATGGCTCTGACTGATGTCATCTGCTGTGTTGTTAATTACAGTTCTATAAAGTTAAGTGCTGCCCCAACCAAATTGCAGTGACTGGTAGAGTGTTGAAATTCAGATGTTGTGAGAAGATTTTGTAAAATTACGTATGTAGCTTAAGCATTAAAATTACCAATCTCAGAGATCCCAATCTGAATTTGATCTTATTATAACTGAGTCGACACAGTAAAAACAGTAAAAATAATGGAAGTTCAAGTAAGTGAAGATACAGGTTTGTCTTTAATAGGAAGATATTGAAGTATACCAAAATGACTAAGGGGTTACATTTTCTTGCACTTCCTGTTAGAGAGAGATGAGGAAAGAATAATAATAGTATGAAAGATAAACTTAGGAAAGGGAACAAAAAGGATAAAATTACCTCAAAACTTGGGTAATGAGACAGACATTAGAGTTACATGGGACTGGGGAAGGCAGCAGATGTGCTTTGCAGTTCAGATAACTTACCAAAACAGTGCTGCGGCAAATTTAGCTGACATATTTTTTCCTCTTGTCTTATTACAATTAATGTTGACTAATATATTAACTTACTCTCTGACCAACTAGGCTAGGATCATTGAATCTGTGCAGTTCAAAAGAAATATGTAGGTAGCAAATAGTTTAATACAACCCCAATTTTCTTGCTCAAATCTCCCATTGTGACAAGCTGTTACAGTGGTTTGCTTTTTGGAACAGCACAGGGGCTGAAAAGATCAAACTGGTCCCTGACATTATTAATATATTTTTTTATTGTTAGGGGACAGGACATTCATCATTTTGTGACACATATGCAAATCACAGCCACCAATTAACATAAAAAATTAAAATTAAGTAACTGTTGTTCTGAAATCAGTTTGAAGAGTTGTTTGATACTTCTCTCCATGTTAGTTTACTGTGTAAAAGCCTCTTCATCTCTGCACAACTACTGCAGCCTACTTTCATTTGAATTTGTGTATGGAGTTCAAACATTTGTCTCCCTATACAATCCCCACCCACCCCACCCAAGCCCCCTCCAACAACCCTCTCCCTTATAATGATGTCTTGATGCCTCAGGACATGCCTTATCAACTGATCACTTTTTAGAAAATCAGATTGTGCCATAACTTGTTTTTCCACCAATTCAGTTCAGTACCATTTCTTTAATTATTTGATCTATTCATATCTTCAGCATTGTTCTGTAGCACCACATTTCAAAAGCCTCTATTCTCTTCAGGTCATAAATGTTTCATTCCCTGTGTTTAACTTCCACACCAGGCTACACAATGCCAGAAGCATATGTTTGTCCACATTTATCCTATTTTCTAAGGTAAATCTTAAGCCATCCTCACATGGGATAAGCAAGCTAACATAAGCTTGGAGCTGTACTAGTCTTCTGGCATCACTTTTTGGTATTTCATGTTGGGGAGACATTTCATCAGATGAAATATGCAGTTAAGTTCTGTGATATTTCAGCACCTTGCCACATAAAGCAGAACAAGTGGGAAGCAAGAATGTTCTACATCACAAGCAGAACCTGCAGGATTCTGTATTGTATTTGTAATTTTCAGTTGAAGCCCATATTTGGTAGGAATATATAAGGGGCAGTCAGATGAAAACTGAACACCTGCCACAGTGGGTCCCTGAAATGGTTTCATTCAGAAGTGCTCACCACCCATGTTAACATGTTTATCCCCCTGAGAAAAGAGACAATCAATTCCTGTTTTGTAGAAAACAGCCAGCCACTGATGGATCAAAAGCCACACCCATTCTTACAGCTCCTTGTCCTTCTGAAACCAATGTCTGCACATGTCCGTCTTCAGGTTACCATGTAAAAATCACACGGTGAGGGATCTGGGCTGTACCGAGGATGTTGCAGTGTTTCCCAACCAAACCACTGATATGTAGCCTTCCTCTGATTTACAGTGTGGGAGTGGGCATTATCATGCAACAAGAGATTCCGCCTGACAGCATTGCAGACCGT
Organism: Schistocerca cancellata; assembly: GCF_023864275.1. NCBI lineage: Eukaryota > Metazoa > Arthropoda > Insecta > Orthoptera > Acrididae > Schistocerca > Schistocerca cancellata. The sequence goes on from NC_064628.1 coordinate 394,960,557, forward strand.
TTGGACTTATGATGCATCATAGTTTATGCAAAGGTTTTTTGTAGTGCTGAGGGCTGATTGTGGTTCCACACTTGAGGAAATTGGTGAGCAGAGTGCCCCTGCAGTTGGAGGAGGAGGTCATTGTGACTTTATGTGATGTCACCTCTTTGAGCCCAAACAATAACAGCAAAGCCAATAGCGGAAGCTGTTCACACAGGTTCTGGTAACGTCATAATGATCCTATTCTTTGACTGCAGGCCCCCTCTGCTGCTGACTTTTTGGTAGGATTTGCTACACTTAAATATCATTTAATGACACATCAATAATTAAAGGCTTAAGAAGATCTTGACATAAAATACAAGCTCGTTCAGTGTAGCATATTTGGGAGAGGTTCCATGTTTTGAAACAATGTGTAAAGAGTCCGTAGTTTGCTATATCCAGATTATTATTATTTATTTTTGTCATTATTTTCCCCCACATCCACATTTTCTGAAAGGTTCTGAGACTTTCTTATTAAATTAATGGAAATAATTTCTATAATATTCGATGTTATGTAAATATAAGTGCACTATCACACACAAGTGAGATTGTCCAATTTTGTAAAGCCTTCTGTGCTGATGTCCCTGCTGACTCAACATAAAACTTTCCGTTTTGTCTTACAACATGTTCATAGATATCAAAGTTTTTATTTTTGCTTACCACAGACAGAACAATGTGACTGGCTTATAGACAAAAGGAGGAAATATGCATTTTGATAGAGGTCATGTAGGTATTTTACTAGCGTTCATTTTCGTAAACAAACTGTGTGGTTTGCAAGCCATCTGCCACTGGAGAGTGCTAGTTTGCAAAGCACATTAACCAGCATGCCCTTGTGATGCGAGCACTGTGTCTCGTGAGGTCAGATTTCCTGTCCTCATCCAGGTCAGTGTTAGCTGCCTGATGCTGTGAGAGGATGGCCTTAGAGTCAGTATTGTGGTGCATGTTCCTACATTTTTCCAGAACTGAAATTGATCTTCTCAAAGTTTGGCTTCTACCAGCTTTGCCATTCTTTTATAAATTATTTGCGTCCATAATTTTCAATCATGAGTTACTAATGTGATGGTTTGGTAATATTCACCATCTGATGTATCTTGCGTACCAGGTGGAAGTGTGTTGTCGTGTAGTGCTCTCCAAATGATCTTGGTAATTCTGAGGAAACGTTGTGTACTCCAGACACATTGTGTACTCCAGACACATTGTTTACATGTAGGTCTTCCAGGGTTCTGTTAAATTGTTTCCATAATGTTGTACCCTCATCTCGTCTTCGTCTACTTCCTCCTCCTCTTGTCTACTTCCTCCTCCTCTTGTCTACTTCCTCCTCCTCTTGTCTACTTCCTCCTCCTCCTCTTCTACAGTATTATCTTACATTTAATTTCACTTAGGTAGTATAGACCCTCTATGTATTCCCTACATCTCCCATCCTTCCCTTCTTTGCTTATTATGGGTTGGGCATGTCAGCTCTTAATATTCATGCAAGTGTTTATATTTTCTCCAAAGGTCTTTTTTTCCTGTAGGAGGTGTCTGTCTCTGTCTCTCTCCCTCCTCTAGCTACACCTGCGTATCTGTTTTCCACTTTGTGTCAGTCTCATTATTTAGATGTCTGCATTCCCACTTGCTTGCTTCATTTGCTGCATATTTCAGTGAAGTCAAGTCTCTTGTGCATTACCCAAAGATTTCTACAGTGCTTTATCTTTCTCCTTATTTCATCTATGCTGCCTTCACTATTTAAGCTACCGATTCATATTCCCCCCCCCCCCCCTCCCCCCCCACTGATTCCATCAATCATTGCCTAATGCTCTCTGTCACTCTCAACAACATGCGGTTCTTTTGCAGTTTCTTTAGCTTTAACCTCATTTTATAATCAATAAATTATGGACAGTCTGCAACTGCCCCGAGAAATGTTCAGTTGAAACTCTGGTTTTGAAATCTTTCTTGGCATTAAGTAATCGAAACCTTCTGGTGTCTGCAGGTCTCTTCCATTTTTACAGCCTTCTTCAGGATTTGTAAACTAAGTACTAGCAATGATTAAATTGTGATCTGTGCAAAATTCTGGTATACTACTTTCCCTTTCATTCCTTTCTCTCAGTCTATGTTTCCACATTATTTTTACGTGTCTTCCTTTTCCTAATACCAAATTCAATTCTCCCATCATAATAAAATTTTTGTCTCCCTTAATTATCTGAATAAGGTTGTGAGAAGGCGCTGACTTCCTACAATCATGCCTTGAAATGAGGGTCATTCTGTCAGACATTTTGCCCAGAACATCTAGAATAGATTTTTGTTGTCTCTGTCCCCCCTCTCCCTCCCCCCAAAATCTCCACATCATTCTGATCAGAGCCTGTACTCCTTCTGCAGCCATTTCTCTACCATATGGCTCATACCCCTGTGACTGTACCGAGCGAGGTGCCACAGTGGCTAGCACACTGGACTCTCATTTGAGAGGATGACGGTTCAATCCCGCATCAGGCCATCCTGATTTAGGTTTTCCTTGATTTCCCTAATTTGATTCAGGCAAATGCCGGGATGGTCCCTTTGAAAAGGCACGGCCGACTTCCTTCCCTGTCCTTCCCTAATCCGATGAGACCGATGACCTCACTGTCTGGTCTCCTCCCCCAAACAACCCAACCCAACCCTGTGACTGTGCGCCCTGTAAGACTTGGTCCTATGCACGCTCCCAGCAGCACCTATACCAGTCCTGTAACTGGCAAAACATATGCTATCAAAGGAAGAGCCACTTGTGAAAAGACACATTTCGTGTACCAGCTGTTATGTAAGCACCGTTAAACTTTTTACATTAGTAGGACTACCACCAAGTTATCAGTCAGGACGAGCGTACTTGGACAGAGGTTGTACCCTGGCAACACACAATATGCTGTTGCAGAGCATGCCGTACAGCTCGAGTCATGACCTTCGTACCTGTTTCACCACATGTACAATCTGGATTCTTCCCCTCGACGATGGCTTCTCAGAACTCTGCAGAAGGGAATTGGCATTACTAAATGTCCTTGGTTCTCACCATCCACCTGGTCTTAATGTACCTTAATTTCTTTGGTCTTGACATTTCTTTTCAGTTACTGTTCCTCCCCTTGCCTTGTTTTACTTTTCTACATCTTTCATTTTCTGACCTGTCTGTTTGTGTTCTTCCTGCCACTGTCCTTCACTAATTCCATCTATATCTTAATTTAAATCCATTCAGTTCCCTTTTAAAATTCTGTAGTCCACTATCTGATTAATGGACCTAACACTCTGTGCTCCGAAGAACACCAGTTTTTCCTGACGACATTGTTTTCCTCAATAGCCCTAGCCTGGAAACCTGAATGTGATACTATTTACTTCTGAAATACTTTATCCAAAAGGAATGGTGTCATCATCAAACCATACAATATAACTGGATGCCCTTGGGGAGAATTACGGCTGTCATTTGCCTTTGCTCTCACCTGTTTGTAGTACCAGCATAACAGCCACATTGACTAAATGTTAAAAGGCCAGTAGTGCTGACTGTTGCCTCGTGTAACTGTTGAAAAGGGCGCTGCCCATCTTCAGGAACGATGTTTGCAAGATCATTGGGAGGATTAAATCATTAATGAGTGCATCTCCAGATCTATTTCTAATATTTTAGTTAATAAGTTTTCCCTGATTCATGTCATTGCATTGCCTAAACTCTTGTTTTAAATATACCAAGGCCTGCCAGTGGAGCGGAATGATTTACAGAAAGAAGTGATTTTTTTTTGAAAAGCATTCTGCCTGGAATTGCAACCTCACAGAAGCCATTAGCAGGAACTTCATTTTCTTATCTATGGGGCATGGTAGTGTTGGGGTGTATAGAGCTAGAAAGATTTCTCAGATGACCATTAACTACCACAGAACAGTAGTGTGTCTTCTTCTATAACCTGGAGTACATCACCAGAGTGCCCTATCTCATTGTGCCTATTATTTTGTAAAGTGTTTGTGGTGGCCTAGTGTCATTGCCTCCCATACTGATCAGGGTTTACGTGGTGATTTGTCCTCTAGCTGTTTTAAAGAAGTGGGATTGAAGTCCCTGCCCATTCTGATTTTTTAAAATGTGCTTTCATTAACTTACTTCAGACAAATGCCATGTTGACTTGTTGAAGAAACTGAGCAATGGAGTGTAGTGGTCAGCTTAGTGACTGACATTTATAAGGGCAACGGTTCAAGCCCCTGTCTGACTATCCTGATTTAGGTTTTCTCTGGTTTCCCTAGACTGCTTAAGGCAAATGCTGGAATGGTTCCTTTAAAAAGGGTTGCGGGTGCTGGACCCAATCCTCCACAGCGGGATACGCCTTGCCACTGGTGATTTCCGGACCAACTCTGTGGACAGCATACTTGTGGAGGCAGGTGTCCCTTCACTGCGGTTACGCCGCCAATTACTGGTTGCTTATGCTGCCCATGTTTTTAGCTTGCCCGGGCATCCAAATTATCGTCTTTCGTTCCCGCAGTCAGTCGTCCATTTCCCAGAACGTCGGCCACGGTCGTGTTGTCCGATCGTCATCCGCGTCAAAGAGCTTCTCTCCGGGCTTGGGATTTTCCCTGTTCCACCTCCTTTCCAGGCCCCTCTGCATACACCCCCGTGGTGTGTGCCTCGCCTTCGGCTCGAATTGGCACAGGGCCCGAAGGACTCAGTCCCTCCGGAGGCCTTCCGCCACCGCTTTCTTTCCATCCTCACAACGTATCAGGGCTCCGGCATTGTTTACACTGACGGCTCGATGGTTTGCTGGTCATGTCGGTTATGCACTAACTCTAGGGGACCATTCCGAACAACGTTCATTGCCGGCTGGCTGCAGTGTTTACACTGCTGAGCTGGTCACCATCTTTCGTACCCTAGAGTATATCCGCTCCTGCTCAGGTGAGTCCTTCGTGATCTGTAGCGATTCCCTGAGCAGTTTACGAGCTCTCGACCAGTGTTTCCCTCGTTCTTGTCTGGTGATGGCTATCCAGGAGTCCCTGCATACTCTTGCACGTTGCGGCCGCTCTGTGGTCTTTGTGTGGACCCCAGGCCATGTTGGGATATCCGGCAATGAAAATGTTGACCGCCTGGCGAAAGAGGCCACCAGTATACCATCTCTGTATATTCGCCTCCCGGAGACTGATTTGAGGGCAGTCTTACGCCGCAAAATTATCTCGCTTTGGGATGCTGAATGGTGCGGTATGACCACCCCTAACAAACTCCGTACCGTCAAGGAGACGACAACTGTGTGGCACTCCTCCTTGCGAGTCTCTCGCAAGGAGTCTGTTGTCCTCTGCCGACTGTGCATTGGGCACACACGGATGACCCACGGCCACTTATTGCGCTGTGAGGACCCACCTCTATGTCGCTGTGGCTCGGCATTGACAGTGGTCCACATTTTGTTGGACTGTCCACTTTTAAGTGTGCTCAGGCAGACATTTGCACTGCCTGACACGCTCCCTGCCCTTTTAACAGATGACTCTGCCAGGGCCTGCAAACAAGCTATCTGTCTGCTAGACATACTGCACCAACTCCTCGAGCTATGGTCTGGGGTTGTGATTTCATGTGCCAACGGAGAAGTCTCGTGGCTATTCCACGCGCCCTGAATGCAAATTTATAGGTCAGTCTGGTGATTCGAACTGTTGGGCTGCCATTCACGAACAGCATTCCAGGAAGTGTTTCCAAAGGGATAACGCTCATCCACATACCACTGTTGTAACACAGCATGTGCTACAGCGTGTTGACATGTTTCCTTGGCCTGCACGATCACCAGATGTGTCTCCAACACGTATGAGACACTATCACTCTCTCTCTCTCTCTTTCTCTCTCTGTGTGTGTGTGTGTGTGTGTGTGTGTGTGTGTGTGTGTGTGTGTGTGTGTGTGTGTGTGAGGGTTTTTTTTTTTTGTTTTGTGGAAAGGGACCGATGACCATAGCAGTCTGGTCCCTTTAATCCCACAAACCAACCAACCAACTTAAAAAGGCATGGCTGATTTCCTTGACTGACCTTCTTTAATCAGAGTTTGTGCTCCGTCTCTAATGACCTCAAAGGCAACAAGATGTTGCACTAATCTTCCTTCACCAATGTCGTGATCAGCTGTTTCCTTCAATCTCCATCGACAACCACCTTGTTGTCCATGAAAGATTACTTCTTTTCTGCGGGTGCTGATAACCTCGCAGTTGTGCGCCCTAAAACACTAATAATCATCACTTCTTTTCTTTTCTTGTTGGAGGACTCCCCTCTATCTGTTACACCTCTTCCTTTTCTTACTTCTCTTCATTCGTCTTCTCACAATGTGGAAGTAGCTCAGAAGCATATAATAACTACTGTCAGTTCTAGTGAATAGTGTGTGTGTGTGTGTGTGTGTGTGTGTGTGTGTGTGTGTGTGTGTGTGTGTGTGTACATAATTGTTTCATGTAGTCTTACTAGCTTCATGTAGAAATTCTGTAATGTTCTCTGCTTGTTAATTTCTGTATTGTGATGGAGGAACTGATTGATTATATCTGTTGCAATTTTTTTAATTGGCATGCTTTTACATGATTATTATCTAAATCTTTGTGTGTTTGTGGCAGGTATTAGCAAGACTCCTTTTCTTCAGCTCATAATACACACTGCAGAATATCCACACACAAAAATATGAATAAAAGCATGTTTTTTCAGTCCCACCCATGTTTCCATGTGTGTGAGGGGAAGGGGGGGGGGGGGTGATATTGGCAGTAGATATTTATACAAAATTGTATATCATCAAATGCAGGCATATTGGGTTTGTTCTCACGTAAACAATTATCATCAATAGTAAACAGGGAAATATTCCATTAATTAACTTGTGTGCATAAATACAAGCCTGCAGCACTGCTGCAAGAAATTACAGGAGGGAGACAATGGAAACAAAGCAACTGTGCATAGCAGGTTTGCACTTGATTGAAACATTGCAAACTTCGTTTTTTGCCGTAATAATGTTAATGCAAAAGCATTGTTCTTATAGAAGGAACCTCACTAAGTTATCTTTGACATTTAAAATCTAACAAATTATGTTGAAGAGACATAAATTCGTGGAAAATTCAGAAACATTCATGATAATAAATCGCTTCTCAGTGAACAAAGACAGCATGTAGGGGCAGACAGCACATGGGAAAGGGTGATTAATATGAGATTTCAGATAGACACTAAGAAATAACACCAAATTCAAAGTTAGAGGAAAAGAGGAGAGGAACATGGGAGTAAGCTAAATTGAAGTGGAAAAGTACCAGAGGGAGTTTGAGGAAATATGAAGTTATGTGTGATGAGTGAGGTAGCAAGAGAGCTAATGGAGGACAGGCTCTGTTGAGATGGTGGTTGTGGAAGGGTACAGGAAAGGAACTGAGAGGACTTGCGAAAGAAAGATAATGGGGAGGATCAAAATGTCACAGATTGTGAACCAATGACTGATGTAAGCCACATTATGTTCAGCATTTAAAATAAGGAAAATACAAGCAAGTAAAGTGATCACCACAAAAAAGAATGGTTCCAACATCTTTGTCATAAGATGAAAATAAATTTGAAATTTTAAATACATTCAAAATTCCATACCAGAGTGTTTGCCCCAATTACTCAGCAGAAACTACAGAGAATAATATTTCTTTCGTCAAATAAGACAACTTCTGTAGTTAGAATATTTCCAGAATTTCCAAATAGATGCCTTGTGCCAATCCTTGCTCCTGTATTTGAACTTTTTGCTCTGTTATGCAGATACAAAAGGGAAGTCCAGATGAAAGAGATACATTTTGTCATAGCCATGTTTGTGTGGAGAAGTGAAGTTAATATTAGGATTGAGGCAAATAGGGAAGAATGTAACGTTAAATTTAGCATTGCAAATGTCAAGGTCAAAAATGTAATTGTTGTGATAGGACAGACAATAACATTTAAAGAAAGATAGAAGAAACCTACTTCTACAGAATGGAAAAGGAACAAGGGAAGCGATGGATTGAAACTCTGAAGATAAGACATAAAGAGAAGCCCCTCGAGACGGGGACAAATGTACAAATAACAATTTAAAAAAATGATAAAAATATGGTGACTTGAAGAGGTTGATACCAAACAGTTGCAAACCAAATATTTATTTAGCCCTTGACTAGGTCTTGATATTTATGAAAATTTCTTCTTCAGGAGGAGTGGGCCCTCAAAATGTATATAAATGGTTACAAAGTATGTTTGCGTAAGTAACAAAATATTAATAATAGAAAAATATTTGTGAGGTAAGTGTACTCACTTGTTACATCACATAGTGGTAAGTTACATTAGTTGCAGCTGAGCAGCTCTTGACATATATAAAATTGATATAAAAACCATAAACATAACACGTCATGGCTTAAGGGGAGTTAGAATGGAAAAAAATTTTGTTTTCATATTTTCGGATTTTTATCTCATTATAAAATTTGCAATTTTCTGAATAAAATGATACATGCATCACTTATAAACTCACATGGGAAGTATTTTACTTTATTTTTTTTTTAAATATAATCTACACTGGTTGAAAATATTAAAATAATTACCTGCATTACTTCAAGATCTAATGAAATCGGTAATCTTTTTATGTAGAAGGCTGTAGAGTGCTGTGTTATGAAGGTTAAATTATGTGTTTGTATTGGTCATGTCCAGAAGAGGATAGGCACCAGGTTGAGGAAGTTGAAACAACGTTTGAGAGAGAAGAAACTTTCTGATAGTAAAACCATAAGAGGTAGGCTGATAGACAAAAGATTGATGAACTACAGCAGTATTATGGGCTGGCCATTAGAAATAATACTGAGGATTTGTTGAAACTGAACCAGGCAGTATGGGCTACCTTCTTCCACAGACTGTCAACCGATGAAAAGTCAGTACACCACCTTTGCCATCCTGGACCTGATTCATGGTGCAAAAACTGCAATACCCAGTTCTCAAACAGTTCATATAGCCATAAACATTCCATCCCAGCAGCAGTCATGGATATCATAAAACCTATTTACAGAAACCTGGCAAATCCTGAATTACTGAAGTGTCTGCATGGTCAGACTCAAAATCCTAATGAGTCGTTCAGTTATGCTAGATGGACTCGCTTACCAAAAGATGTCTTTGTGGGAATGAAGACACTAAAGTGGTGGTGGTGGTGGTGGTGGTGGGGGGGGGGGTCAGTGACGCTGTTATTGCCTTTAATGATGGCAACATTGGTAGGGTGAAAGTCCTACAGCATATGGGAATTAATCCTGGAGCAAACTGCGTCAGAAAACTTGAACGGATGGACAAGGTTCGCATTGATAAAGCAGAGTATGCAGCACAGTTGTCCACTAAGGAGTCCAGAAAGAAGAAAATACTTGGAAAAATATCTAGAGGGTGATATATACACTCCTGGAAATGGAAAAAAGAACACATTGACACCGGTGTGTCAGACCCACCATACTTGCTCCGGACACTGCGAGAGGGCTGTACAAGCAATGATCACACGCATGGCACAGCGGACACACCAGGAACCGCGGTGTTGGCCGTCGAATGGCGCTAGCTGCGCAGCATTTGTGCACCGCCGCCGTCAGTGTCAGCCAGTTTGCCATGGCATACGGAGCTCCATCGCAGTCTTTAACACTGGTAGCATGCCGCGACAGCGTGGACGTGAACCATATGTGCAGTTGACGGACTTTGAGCGAGGGCGTATAGTGGGCATGCGGGAGGCCGGGTGGACGTACCGCCGAATTGCTCAACACATGGGGCGTGAGGTCTCCACAGTACATCGATGTTGTCGCCAGTGGTCGGCGGAAGGTGCACGTGCCCGTCGACCTGGGACCGGACCGCAGCGACGCACGGATGCACGCCAAGACCGTAGGATCCTACGCAGTGCCGTAGGGGACCACACTGCCACTTCCCAGCAAATTAGGGACACTGTTGCTCCTGGGGTATCGGCGAGGACCATTCGCAACTGTCTCCATGAAGCTGGGCTACGGTCCCGCACACCGTTAGGCCGTCTTCCGCTCACGCCCCAACATCGTGCAGCCCGCCTCCAGTGGTGTCGCGACAGGCGTGAATGGAGGGACGAATGGAGATGTGTCGTCTTCAGCGATGAGAGTCGCTTCAGCCTTGGTGCCAATGATGGTCGTATGCGTGTTTGGTGCCGTGCAGGTGAGCGCCACAATCAGGACTGCATACGACCGAGGCACACGGGGCCAACACCCGGCATCATGGTGTGGGGAGCGATCTCCTACACTGGCCGTACACCACTGGTGATCGTCGAGGGGACACTGAATAGTGCACGGTACATCCAAACCGTCATCGAACCCATCGTTCTACCATTCCTAGACCGGCAAGGGAACTTGCTGTTCCAACAGGACAATGCACATCCGCATGTATCCCGTGCCACCCAACGTGCTCTAGAAGGTGTAAGTCAACTACCCTGGCCAGCAAGATCTCCGGATCTGTCCCCCATTGAGCATGTTTGGGACTGGATGAAGCGTCATCTCATGCGGTCTGCACGTCCAGCACGAACGCTGGTCCAACTGAGGCGCCAGGTGGAAATGGTATGGCAAGCCGTTCCACAGGACTACATCCAGCATCTCTACGATCGTGTCCATGGGAGAATAGCAGCCTGCATTGCTGCGAAAGGTGGATATACACTGTACTAGTGCCAACATTGTGCATGCTCTGTTGCCTGTGTCTATGTGCCTGTGGTTCTGTCAGTGTGATCATGGGATGTATCTGACCCCAGGAATGTGTCAATAAAGTTTCCCCTTCCTGGGACAATGAATTCATGGTGTTCTTATTTCAATTTCCAGGTACAGGGTGCTTCTGAGTGACTAAAAATAAAAAATTAAGCATATATTAAATGAGTTACAGTCTTCTGAAACTTTAGAAGCCGTTCTTGAAAACTTACATTTTATGTTGAATTTTTCCCTAAATCTCAGAAGCCACTTTGAGTAGAGTATTCAAATTTTCAGGGAGTAATAATATACATATCCTGAGTCTAATGTTATGTATAATTACAATTATTTAAGATAATGAAAAGAAAGTGCACCAAATTTTAACCATGTACTTAAAAAATGTATTTCTGAAAGCAGTGGCTGAAATGCAATTATTTTAGTGTGGTAGACTTGGAACATACACTTTAATGCCCTGAAAAGGTTTCATGTCAGTGGCTACAATGTTTCCTGAAATACAGGGAAGCCAAGTCACTAAATTTAACATTGTCGGGATAGGGTATTACGACTCCCTTTAAGATAGCAGTGTAATCTGGCTTCTCTCTTTAAGCCTTGGCACATGGTGTTTGTGGTTTTTATATCAATTTGATGACAAGAGCTGCTTGGCTTCAGCTAATGTAGTTACCACCATGTGATGCGACAAGTGAGTACACTTACCTCACAAATATTTTTCTATTGTTAATATTTTTTTATGTATGTAAAATTATTTGTAATCAGCCAATGGCCTTGCCATAATGGTAACACTGGTTCCCGTCAGATCACAGAAGTTAAGTGCTGTCGGGCTGGGCTAGCACTTGGATGGGTGACCATCCGGTCTGCCGAGCACTGTTGGCAACTGGGGTGCACTCAGCCTTTGTCAGGCAAACTGAGGAGCTACTTGATTGAGAAGTAGTGCCTCTGGTCCTGGAAACTGACATATGGCCGGGAGAGCGGTGTGCTGACCACATGCCCCTCCATATCCGCATCAAGTGGTGATGCCTATGAGCTGAGGATGACACGGCGGCTGGTCAGTACCCTTGGGCCTTCAGGACTTGTTTAGGGAGGAGTTTAGTTTAGTAATTTTTAATCATTTATATACATTTTTAGGGTCTACTCCTTCTGAAGAAGATACTTGTTTAGATACCAAAGCCTAGGTCAAAGACTAAACAAACATTTGGTTTACAACTGATTGGCTGAATATCTGTTTTTATTTTATACAGCTGCTGAATCGCAGCCTTGTTAAAGATTTCAAAATATGGTGACCCTTAGAGGTAAACATGAATTTGAATAGTGTGGTGATAGCAACAAAAGAAAATGTATGTCTTAGATACCTGAAATAAAACAAGACATACTTAGAGGAATAATCATGATGTAATACCTCAGTTCTGTTTTGTCCTGGACCTGTAGCAGCCCTCATTGATTTACGTATGAATAGAGAAACTACCTGCACAATAAAACTTTTGCCACAGTTTATTAAAAATCCAGTGTGTATGTAATACTTGTTCATACTCTCCTGATTCCACCTGCACTTAATCATTCTCACTGTAATGAATGTCTCATTGTCTCTGAAGAAGAATGTAGTGTTTGTGATGCATTTTGTCGCTCTAAATGTTTTAGTTTCTGTTCTGGTAATTATTAGAATTACTATTTTGAAGATGGAATGTATTGCAATTGTTACAATGCATGCTGCTTTCTGTGTATGTTATATGCTGCTTGTTCAATTTTTTACAGAGTCAGTGTAAGCTAGCTGTAGTAGATGGTGATGTTGCAAGATTCAGATCAAAAGTAAGTATCATCTGAGGATAGCAATATTTCCATGCCTCTCGTACTTACTTCTCTCTCTCTCTCTCTCTCTCTCTCTCTCTCTCTCTCTCTCTCTCTGTGTGTGTGTGTGTGTGTGTGTGTGTGTGTGTGTGTGTGTGTGCGTGTGTGTGTGTGTGTGTGTGTGTGTGTCTAAATATCTATTTATTTGTTCCTTGTGTGGTTGATGCATGTAGTTATGCATACTTTTTGATGCATGAAGAAATGAACAGGTGGGAATTTGCTGTGTCTGTGGTTGATTATATTTGCCTAGAGTGTTGCAAAAGAAAGGAAACTGAAACAGAGTGATACATACAATGTTCAAGATGAAGAGTCCACATTTCACTATTACTAACATCTAGTACTGCCAAAACATTGTGATACTGAGAGGATATTTCATAAACTTATTGCTCAGTACGTTGTTCATCCAGACTAAAAGAACTGTGCATACAAAATCTAGACCTGCACTAGTACTTCAGTGATAGGCTAGATTCCCTGTATGGCATTGAAAGGACCCTTTGAGAATTTTTACCTTGCTGTTTTAATAATGTTACAGACTTTTTTTTCATTTTTGCTGTAGAAGTTCTGCCTAATTAAAGTCTAACAAAAGTGAAGCACCGTATTTTGGAAAAATTTAATTAAACCCTCATACCATTCTTGTGTCTGTGTAGTTCAATAATTTATGCTATCAACAGTTACGTAATGTAGTATAATTCATTGTATCAGAACAAAAAAAAGTCAAAATATAAGTAATTAATGGTAAGAGAAATGGTATACATTAGTGGTCAGTGATCTTGGAGAGGTTGAAACAACTCCAGAATGAAATTTTCACTCTGCAGCAGTGTGTGTGCTGATATGAAACTTTCTGGCAAATTAAAAAGTTTGAGTTAAGTACTTAATAGTTGGAACACTTGTTGCTTCTTTCATTTTTAGGATTTATGGGTTAAAAAGAGCAATCTGTGAGGCAAATACAGGTGGTAGGTAATTCAAAGTAAAAATCAATGGAAACGTACTGTCTGTAATAGAGAATGGAAATTAGTGTAAAGCAAAGGAGTGAAAATGTGTTAGATACAAAGATTAAAATGAAAAATAGCATGTGGCTGGCCAAGTTGAAGCATGAATAGCAGTTAAGATGATGGAGAATGCTATGGTTAGGATGGTGAGGGACAGAACAAAGTGTGAAGGAACTTAAGTAATGATACTGAAAGACTGGAAGCCATGCATTTCATCATGCTATCCTTTTCACTATATATATTCATTTCACTGCACCCCCCCTTCAGTCACTATGAGCACTTAATCTCAGGCCCTCTCCCCTCAAATCACAATATTATTTGATGCCTCTGATTTCTTTTGCATTATTTTACATCAATTAATGAATTCACACACTCATTCCTACATCTCATTGTTGGGGAGAAACATCAGGTGTTGCACCGAGTCAAAATATGTTTGACAGTAAAGGCTTAGCCAAGGTTATCTACTTCTGTAGAGTATATTGCAGGCTGGTGTTAATGACATTTGGCTTCTGTTATGTGTCACTATGGAACTAGCTCCAAACTAGCTTCTTGAGTAATTAGAAGGTAAGTTACAAGCTGATGGTGCTTATCTAATCCAATCTGAGATCACCATTATGTACACAGCTTTTTGTAGGCACCCACGCAATTCCTTGTTGTTTCTTCCATTTCTTCTCCTTCACTCCTGCTCATATCCTTCATACTAACCCCACTGCTTTTGTTGCTCTTGAAGATGTAGTTTTTGCAACAGCTAAGTTACACTTCCACACATTACTTACCAAATCTCAAAGAGCCCACAGTAAAAGTGTCATCTGTGGCTGCAGCCATTTTTTAACCTCTGTTCCTGTGACTTCATGTTAGAATATAAAGTTCTCCGCTTCTAGACTAATAAGTACCCTAAAACACACACTGATCTATGAGTTGTGTATGAACTCAGACATTCAGTTGTGCTAAAGAGCAGCTTTGGCAAACCCTGCCTTGTGTGTATGCACCCCACCATGCTGCTCTCTTTGCTACAAGTACATCTGCTTCAAAACAAACAGCCGCTGTTCACCTATACTGGTATGTTACTGTATGGAAAGTTCTGGTTGAAAATTAAGAATTATTTAGAGATAATGGAGACAACTCACTGAAAGACAGAAGCACTGCCTTTAAGTGTACTAGTATGTCTTATCATATGAATCTGGGCCCTGCAAGCCTCTCCATTACCCAGGTCTCATGTATTGCACGACTTATTCAAATGCCGCAAATGCCACAGTACTGAATGTAAAATTAAATAGACTCTAAATCTTGCTCAAGTGGCCATTTGTAAATGATGATACTTTAAATTCAAATTGCTACTGCAGCTTTGTTTGCTATGACATCATTAAAGCTGAACTTCTTGAAATTGTTATGGCCATAATTCTGTTTTGTATGGCTTTGTAAGATTGTTATTGACATTTTTTATCAGGCTCTATCTTGTTGTTTTTCAGAATATTATTGTGAAGAAAATTACTGGCAGTGTTATTTCCAAGAGAAGGCTGGTGTTATTTCCAAGAACAGGCTCTCTTGCCAAAAAGAAATTAATGACATGGCACTGAAACACTATCAGTTAGTGTTGTAACAGAAATTTATTGGCAATAAGTGATTGCTGCAGATAAAGACAGTTTAGTTTAATGTATTCATTTGACTAAACATTATACGTTTTTCTAATGTAATTGTGATTTTAGTGTATAATGAGCTTGGTCCATACTGAGTCAGCTACAGTAAAATAAAAAAAAAAGTTATTCGGTACAAAAAATTGCATTTTAGCACTTTAGCTACATCTGATTTTTGTTGCTTTGATAGCAATATTTAATTCTAGCTTGTTGAAATGGAGCAGAATGGTGTGGATAATGAGGAATTTTTGGAGCGACTCCGCCACTCCACAGCACGTCTTAGAGAGACAGACAGGAATCTCCTGGCAGCCAAAAAAGAAATCGCAAACATGCAGGAAATGCTTTCGCAGTCACAGGTGAGAAAAACATGTTGTGGTTTCAGACTCAAAAGTTGAATTGGTTGAAAAAGGTACCATTGTGGGAGTATTGCAAGTGGAATGTATCACCAAAGCACTGATAAATGCAGCTTAGTTACTGTTTTCCTGTTGAGGATGTAAATAAGATGTATTATGCAACAGATAGAAGGATATAAAACACAGGAGTCAGCTAGTTAATTCCCTGAGAAGTGAAACTAAAACATTGACTGACCACTCAAATTTCCTTGTGAACATGTTTACTTACCATGCACAAGAGAAATATCAAATGAAATAGTTTTGTGTTATCTAGTTGCAATTTTATTAATACGATATAGGCATTCATGGGCAGTATTTAGTTAAGTTAAAACATCTGGACTGAGAGTCTATGGTATAAAACTAAGTTGGCTATGGACTCCCAAAACCGAAATTTTAACTGAAGTATTAGCTTATTATTATAAAAATAATAGAGAAAATATTTATACAATTTAAATTTTAATAATTTGAGGATATTTCTTCATTTTTCATCTCTTATTTTCTCACAAATATTCTTATGGGGTAGTAAAAATTATTATTTTTAAAAAAAATTATTTCAGGCTCAGTATGCAGCTTTAGAGAAAAAGTATGCAAAGGCTAAGAGACTTTTGAGGGAATTCACCCAGCGCGAAGCAGACATGATCCATCGAGAAGAGTTCTACCTTCAGCTTCTGCAAGAGAAGGACACAGAGTACAATGCTCTCGTCAAGAGCCTGAAAGATCGGGTATGTACCATGCACAGTGTTGTGGACAGGAACAGTTTAAAGGAACTCCTGCATTGCATGTTTGTAGAATCCTTGAATCAACTAAATACTGAGCTGTTCTTGTACTATTAGTCATCTTTGTCTGCCACCCAACTGCCCCCAAAGGCAGAAATGGCTAGAGCAGGAATCTACAAGAATGCGTGCTTCAGTAATCCTCCTCCATATACCGTGTATTTCATAATATGCCTCACGCTGTAGTCTTGTGCTGAATTTTTTGTTTTCTTCCGAGCTTTCTCAGTCTTTTTGCTACCTCTTCTATCATAGACTATTGTTATATCTAATCTATCTTGGCCACATTCTTCCTTTTTCATATTTAATTTCCCGTATCACTGACATTCATGTGCTATTATTGCGAGCGTATTCTATTTTTATTTTTTTTAACTTGAAGAAAAGTAAGAAGTAGGAAATGCTGTGCTGAGAACCATGGGGTTTGAATAATACTCACAATGAAGGGAAAGAGATTTACATAAAGTCTGTATGAGAGTAGAAATATAAAAAAAGTAAGGGTTGAGAGTTACTGACTGTGGTGGTTATATATAGAAAACCATTGACTCTAATAATGAATTACTTAACAGTAACATTTCTCAAGGTAGGTACTGAATGGCTTTTCTTTGGTTACCATGTGCACCAATGGAGACAGAATGTTTCGCCAGTATTTACACTGATGATGAAATCCGAAGTATTGCTGCCAGAAATACCTAAAAGTAGAAAAAACTATTCCTAGAGTTTGTAACTTTTATATTCCTTTCTTGCGGAAGAAGTAGTGATAGTTTTGAAAGTAGAGGCTCAGATGCTTGGCACTCAGATGCCAGGATGTGAAAGCAACTACTGTTCTGAGGACTTTAGAAGACAACGATGAAAGAAAAGATTAATTCGTTTCCAGGCAATTGGTTGTGCACCCTTATTTCTTTGTACTGTGGAATTTGCATTATCTTAATGTTTATAAGATCTGCAGTAATGAAGTGTATCTTTTGTAGGTTATTCAATTAGAACAAGAATTATTGGAGACACAGCGAAAAGCAGGATTACCAGCAGTCTTACCATATGACAGCACAAGTTTGCGGCCTCTAACACCTCAGCTGACACGCAGACAACAGGTAGATCGAAAAAACAAGTTTTCATAAGCTATCAGGAATATAAATGTAAAACTGTATTTCTGTTCTATTGTATTAAAGTATTTTATATATAAAATAACCGTACATTATTTATCTATCCTTAGTAGAGGTGTGTGTGTGTGTGTGTGTGTGTGTGTTGTTGTTGGTTTTTTTTTTTTTTTTTTTTTTGTTTTTATCAGAGTATGACTCACGGCTGGACCCAAACTTTCGTATGTCATCAACCATGTGTCTACAACCTATATCTGTAAATCCATTATGTATATTCCTGTACGGGGGAGACATTCTACTTGAAAGTAAACTACCCAGTGTTGGCAAATAAATACAGTATTGCAGTACCTGTGTTGCTCTGAATTATGATGCAGTGTTCCTTTGTCTTTACTGTCATCACAGGGTCATACATTTGTTTCACTGATTGTAACGGTCTGATGTATAAAGAGCGTCACATGAGGAATGGTCAATATTCAGGTATACGACAGGAACTGACATTCTAAGCAGAAAAGTCACGTAAAGTTCAGTACAACTAGTGCTCATAGCTCTCAAGTTATGCATTTTAGAGACCATGTTTACTTGACAAAATTGCTTTGAATGATTGTTCCTGTTGTATCTCTGAATACTGACCGTTCCTCTTAAGATGCCCTGTATGTACAGAGGTGTGAGGTGTATGGTATGTTGTGCATAGGAACTTGAAGATTTTACATTTTGCAGTAAATGCAAATATAGATGTAAATCCTGCCTCAAAATGTAAAATTATCTAATATACGGTGTTTCATAGTGAATTGTATGTATACGGATGAATTATTTTATCAGAGATAGTTTGAAATGATTTTATCTTCTGGCCATATATATGAGAAATGTAACGAATTTTTGGTTACTGGTATTGCGCGTCATCTGATGAAGCTGAGTTTGCTAAAATAATGTGCATAAGACTGTGTTTACAAAATAAAAAGTGCACAAAGACAACATAATATCAGTATGGCCAATGCTGTGGTGCCACACTAATTGTGGACAGTTGAATGGCCTGTAGACAGTACATACTACATACTACATAATGCTACTTTGTACTTGTCCATGGACCCTTGCATCTAAAAACAAAGAAATGAGTACATTTGTCTGTCCGATACAGTGTAGAAATTGGTATAGTGGGGACACATTTAATGTGGCAGTTCTGGGAGTGGGTGTTTGGAAGTTTGATTGCATTAAATACCAATAGAGGCCAGGTCTGAACTACCTCGTTCGTGAATTTTCACCCTTGGCAAGTAATTACTTCGTAGCTGTTACCGAATGCTTTGTGTTGTGGATTGCTTGTTGTTTTCTTATTTTGAAATGAGTGAAGAGAATAATCCTGGTCCAACACAGAGTATGGTTACCACCCTCACAACACAAGAAGGGATTGGCGAAATTCAGGACACGGGGGTAGGTGTTGTTTAATTCAGAATAAGGCCGAAAGTTTACTTATTTAGCAGTCTTTTGGTGAGAATATCAAATAAAATATTTATTCATTTGTAAATTGAATTATTTATGAATATTTTAGTATATTATTTTTTCCTCAGTAGCAATCGGAAGGGGTTTGTTTTTTCTTGATGCACTGTGAAGTGGTGGTGATGAGAGATGTGTCTGAGTTTACAAACACTAAGTTTTGAAAAAGTAATTGATACTTATTTGAATATCACTGCCACTTACAGTGTTGGAATGGTCACTGTGAATGAAGGTTCCTTTTTTTGTAAGTTGTACAGTAAAACCAAATGAAAGAAGCAGCCATTTACGCAAAGGAACCCTGCTGCAAAGCATTCAGTACAATATTATTAGTACACATTTACCACGAGCTATTGTGACTAAGTGCTCGCATGCCAAAAGCAGAACCCTACAGATGAACTATTCTGACATAAAACCAGAGCCATTTTCCACCATAGCTACCAGTACAGTATGTTATTGTGTTGCGTAACAATGAGACTGAACCTCACACAATAATACAATATGGGTTATAACTTAATGCAAACAAGAAGACGAATAAAAGAAGAGACATCAGTAAATATTTGGCGCCCAACGTGGGTCACCAAATATATGCCGATGCCTCTTCTTTTAGTCGTCTTCTTCTTTGTTCTTATTTGTCCCGGCTTTTTGAAATCTCTTGATGAAGAAACACGATATAATAATTTCTGTAGTGATAACAATGAATTTATGCAACAGTTGGTGATTTAACTTTTTAAACTGCTGCTGAAGAGTAGAATGATTTACAGATTCAGGAGCCTTGGATAGGTCTAAAAAAGTACCAGTAATTTTGTTTCCATCATCAATTTTATTCAGTACCACTTGAAAAAATGTAGCTACAGCTGTTATTGTAGACCTACCCTTCCTGAAACCATTCTGAGAGCTCTTTTATGCACTTTCAGAAAAATGATTAAAATGATTAAAATTCAAACGAGTATTGATGTGAATGAATGAATTAGGCCTATAATTTCATATATTGTTAGTTATTCCTTTGTTAAGCACTGGTCTTATGTCAGTGACTTTTAACAAGTCAGGAATTGACTCCTGACAGAAGGAGCTGTTTATTAAGTGTTGTAGTGGCTTTATTAATTCATTACCACATTCTTTCAGAAATTTGGCTGAGGTTTCATCCCAGCCATTGCATGCATTTGTGATGAAGTTGGAAATGGTTTTCAGTATTTCAAATTCTGTAAAACACCTCAGGAAGAATGAATTACAGACATTACTGGGATTTAACACCTGTGGTGCGTCAGTTGCATTATCCCTGCTCTACGAATCTCTCACATACTTCCTTTGAGTCGCTCATCTGTTTTGCTTACATTTGTGCTTTTAATTTCTTCCCTGTAGTTTTTTCTACAGGCTTTGTATTTAGATTGGAAGTACTGCAGTTTGGTGGTCTCTAAAAAGAATAAATCCTTCATATCTTCCTTTAATTTTGTCATGTTAGGGGGAAGTTTAAGATTCTAGGAACTGTTGGTTTTCCATAGCATTTTGACCACTGGACACACTTGATAGAGACAATGGGTTAACACTGCTTAAAACTTTTCGCACTTTTCATCAATATCTTCTGTTTCATATAGGCCTACTTGATGCCAGTTTGTGTGTACCAGGGTTTCCTTTAATGTTTGATACTCTACCTTTGTTTTATAGGTAAGTAGGTCCCTATGAGATTCTATTTCTTTGTCTGTATGACATTCTGGGACTAATGCACAATGATCTGAAATGTGGTTCTCAACAGTTCTAAAAGGTCTTCTTTGCTTAAGTTTGTAATAACATGGCCACTACATGTCTGAGAGTCACATGTCATTCTTGTTAGCGTTGAACTCACATGGGTGTAATTATAGGACTGTAACATATCAACATATCTAAGGTAATTTACACTATTAGTTAAGGAGTCAGTGTTCACATCCCCTACTATTATAGTCTGTTTTTTATGAGGTGACAGTTCTTCCATGTTACTGTTAGGTTGTCCGTACAGGATAACTGTTATTAAATTGCTATTTCTGAACTTTATTGTTATTTTAGTTATTTCAAAAACTATCCTTCGAATGATCCCATTTATGTAAGTGCACATGATAGCACAAAATAAAATGCAATAATCACCAAATACGTCTGAACATGAGAGATTGTTAAATGGAAATAAGCCTTTTTAAATTTTAACAAAGGTTAACGTGACAAACTTTCAATTCTTGCTACTCTAAGGAATCGATACCAGCAACAAATAAAATAAAACATAATAAAACCTCTCTTAAACAATAAATAAGTAAAAAGATAACTCTTGCACAATCTTCTTTAACAGTCACAGATATTAGATTAACAACTGGTAGTTTAGAATAAAGTATTTGTACGGGCAAAGGAACTACCTCAAAATCTAATTAAAACATTGCGCACATATCGGCCTGTAGGCAGAATATTTAGAAGTTAAAGCAAATACATTAGAGCATTAAGAAGGAAAAGGTGATACTTCCCTTAAAGAAGGCAACCTGCCAAGGTGAACAGTTCCGCCCGCTATAGTAATAGCGGCCATGCCTCAAACACAGCCAGAAGGCTTGTGCAGTGGCACAACAGGCCTTTGCTTCCTGCAGCCACCGAAATGTCGGGCTCGTGCTTCACAAGGCTAGAAGGTGCTGCTAACAAACACCACATAGGTGAGATAGGCTACAGACATATAAATTACATGAATAATTATTGCCACCTTCATAAGACCTCAGCTATGAGCACAAAAAATCCACCGTAAAATAAGGTCGCAAATATTATCCCTGTAACTGCTCTGCCTGTATTAACGGGTACTATTACTACTGTCTCTAGGTGCTCAATGCACGGTTACGCATGCCTTTGTTTGTTATGTCAGGTGCTCTAGATGTGTATAGATGCACCCGCTTGCCGATGCCTTTGTGCTCATGATGTGTTAGGGTGGGCTGCTGCTTGGGTTTCTGTATGTTCCATATGCGTTGGTGTGTGAGCCACATAGCAGCCAGGTAGAGCAACCAAGTAGGTGCAACTCTGCCCCGAGTGCTTAAGGAGCTCTCCATTGCCTTGTGATGAATTGAGCCAGGATATTTTTACTTTGTTTTGTTTTGACATCTGCCTCCTTAAATTCAGTTTTTTTCCAATTTTAACTGATTACCATTACAATTTATAACTAATTACCATTAATATACATGAATATAATCTCCATTTTCAGAAAAGAGAGAGGTTGGCCCTCAGTTTTAAAGAATATAACACCAGATCTAATTTTGTGCTTAGTTTTATGTATGTAATTGATTTTCTAATTTATTTTAACTATTCCTGGTTAGTATCTTTTGTTATAGGGTGAAATCTGTAATCGTTTCGTAACATAAATTCTATTGCTGACACATAAACAAATATATAGTCTGTAATAATTGTAAACATTTGGAAGGCAAAATTCTAGTAATCTTAAAGTATCTATTTGGCTCTCTTCGAAAACATGTTATCAAAGCCAGCCCTTAATTCCCAGGTAATTAAAAGTTTTGTCAAAAGTATTGTTTGCATAACTATATTCGTTAATTTCATGATTTAAACAAATAATTCTGCCTAAACTTTGTACTAGAAGAAACTGTTAAAAGGAACGAATTTTTTTATGTATGCAGATAATTTAATGAGTTAAGTTTTAATTGTAATTTCTGTAAATTTAATTTCAATGTGTAGTTTCAGCCCCTATTATTGTGAGGATATATAAGGGCCTGGTTTTTGGTCACGAGACAGTCAGTCCACGGCAGAGTTTCATATGAGGAACCAGTGTTGGTTGGAACGACAACAGTGCATCAATTTAACAGTGTAATAAGTGTTACACAATTTGGTCATGTGTTAGAACAGTGATAGTTTCTGCTGCATACGTACCTTTCTATTGTTCAAGAACTGTGAACTTTGTGGTTAAGCTTTTACTGCTCATAGATGTTCAACAGTAAACTATTGTAGCAGTATGTAGATGGTTTGCCGGCTAACTATTAATGAGGCTTATAGGAAGTTAGAACAATAGTGCACTAGCCATATATAACTGTGTATTATTGGTGAGAGGGGGGGAGGGGAGGGGGGCTGTGAAATGCAACTGTGCATCTGTCAGCTACATCATTTACAGAAGACAGTACTGCACATCCACCCCCTATTTTTTCAGCCACTACATCGACACCGAGGACAACAAACAATCAACGAATAAATAAAGCATGTGGAACCACGACAGCCTGTGGGTGTTTGCTGCTGCAATCTTATTTGCATTGCTGTTATCATCATCATTTTTGACTGAGAAAATAAGACATTGTTGTGATAGTACAGAGGAAGAAATCGTGAAGATGGTGACAGGCAGTTATACCTAGTACTTGGCTCCACAGAATAAAAGAAACTGAAATACAGTATCAAACACATCTGTATAAAGACCACTGCAGTAGTGTTGCTGGAGAAACTAGTTGGCAAGCTGATGTTTTACAGTTTCTAAATTAACAAAACTGGAATAATTAAAACATTAAGTTATGTAGTGATTACATGTTTTGACATAAGGACAAGCAGGTTTCGATTAAAACTCAGTATCCAACATAGAATATCATGAATATTAATGTGTGCAGTGCTATAGTGTTCATTTTTGATGAGATATTAAACTCTGTTAAAAGAAATACATCACCCCATTGAAAAATTTCTAGTTACTTCTGTATCTTTACAGATAAAGCTTTGAGTATTACTCATGCATCAGTGTATGCACCTCTCTAAATGCTATCATTTGCAGAAAACCGTATTTTGATATCTTGAGCTGTTTGTCAAATCTGATCGGCAATGAGACCACACAATTCACGTTGTGCATGGGGAGTACACGGGGCACAATGTGCACAACTCTCCCATAGATACAAAATCAGTATCTTGAGAATTGTGATATATATCGCTCTGTTCTCAGATTCAGATACAATTTGATGTATGAGGTACATTTCATACACAGCAGTGAGTGACCTAAAATAATCCATATGGAAATTTTACGCAATGTACAATTTTAAAATTTCACGCAATGCTTTACTTCGTTGGGTACTGCATGGTAACTAGGATAAGTAGCAAACACAAATTCAGTCCTCTATCGAACAAAGATATTGTGCTGTTAGACGTGAAAGAACCAGACTTTTTCACCAGACAGTTATCTTAAAATTGGATGGAAGTATTTCATTAGCAGCCCACATGTCTGCTCAACTGCATCACTCACAATATGCGATTGGAATCAGCAGACATGGAATGAAAAAGTTAGTAATGTGGTTCCCAATGATTGCCAATATAATATTGATATCACTGATGGCTTCATCCTTTCCTTGTGTTATTACAGCTATGGCTATTATTTCCTAACCAAAATATCCGAGAATTTCATTTAAAAATCAGAAAATTATGCTTATGTCCTAGTGTCCTCTGTCACCTCCCAAGTAGTCATCTTGCACAATTATGCAATGATCCCAGTGGTGTTCCCATTTTTGGAAGCACTCCTGGAAACCTGCAGGATGAAGGGTGTTCAGAACCCATTGAGATTCCACTTGGATGTCTTCAGTCAAGTCAAATTGTTGCCCTTTGAATGCAGTTATCATCTTTGGAAACAGGTAGAAGACATGCAGCACTAGGTGTGGTGAGTAGAGAGGGTGGGTGAATGTTGCCATGTTATTTTCAGCCAGGAATTCCTTCACAACAATTGAGGTGTGTGTGTGTGCACCAACCAGTCTTTCTTCAAACTCGTCTAGCTATTTTCAGTCTTGGAGAAGATGGCGTTTTCCATTGCGATGATTGCCGATTCACTTTTAGGTCACAACCATAGACCCAAGACACACTTGAACTCGTCGTTGCAGCTCAGTGCAGGTCTGTATATTAAGGTTTTGTTGGTTAGTGCTGAGAAGGCTAATCTAATCTCTAATCTGAGGGGCAGACTTGGCTGCAGTTCATCTCGTGTTGAGTTCATCAGCGAGAATTTATTGACATGTACTGTATGACAGCCCAAGCCTGTTACAAACATCATGAATTGTCAGCCTTCAGTCTTCGTGAATCATGTTCTGCACTTTCAGGATCATTTCTGGTATTGTGCTTGTTGACTGTTGACCAGAATGTTTGTGACCTTGATCGGATTCATGATCTTCCTTGAAGTGAAGTGCCTGAACCACTCAAATGTTCTTGCTTGACTCAGTTCACTCTCACCAGATGCCTCTGTCACCATGTGATGGGTTTCGGCTGTAGTTTTCTTCAACTTGAAACAGAATTTGATGCAAGTCTGTTGCTTCTTCACATTATCCATTTCACAATTTTCAGAAACACTGAAACACATTTCTGCTACGGGCCACTACAACTCGCTACAGGATGCGCCAAAGTTGATGCAGTTTTGTGCTGTAGTAGCTAAGATGTGTACATAGAGTCATTTAACAGTGGAGCGTCATCCTGGTACAGGGTTAACTAGCACAATGAATTCTCGGATATTTGAATATATGTAGGACATCAGGTTTATGGAAGAGTAAATATGAGAGAATACTATGGTACAGTGATGTATCGAAAGTGACGTGTCACTTTCACCACAGGCTTCCAACATCCTACTAAAAATACCAGGGAAGATGAATCCTTATGTGCGAAACAATATTGATATATCTAAAAACAAAGATGATGTGACTTACCAAACGAAAGTGCTGGCAGGTCGATAGACACACAAACATACACACACAATTCAAGCTTTTGCAACCAACCGTTGCTTCGTCAGGAAAGAGGGAAGGAAAGGGAAAGACGAAAGGATATGGGTTTTAAGGGAGAGGGTAAGGAGTCATTCCAATCCCGGGAGCGGAAAGACTTACCTTAGGGGGAAAAAGGACAGATATACACTCGCGCGCACGCACACACACATCCATCCACACATACACAGACACAAGCAGACACTGATAAACATATGTGCTTGCATATGCAGTGATTTATTTCTAGAGATGTTTTAAACAGAAAAAAAATTTAAGTTGTTAGAGTAACTGTATTTATTTTGTATTGGGGTTTGGTGAAATGTGGACGGGCAGATGAAATTGTCACACCTAGTGCACTAGGAATATTCAGCACAGGTGAGCCAGACCATGCGGCAAGCCAGTATGCAGGTAGTGTCTGGAGCATGGTCTCTCACACAGGTACTAGGTGACAACAAAGTCGCACTCAGCATGGAATGGTGAGCATGTCTATAGCAGTCAAATGGTTAAAACTATACAGAAAATTGATAAAAATATTAATGAAAAGCAGTGTTTCTGTGTTTCATTATAGCTAAACTGTTGGAGAACTTTCTGCAGATTTCGTGTAGTGTTTTGCATGAGAATGTGACCAAACAGGTAGTGTACCACATGTTCTTTGCTTACTGGGTTCCAAAACTCCTTTCTGAGAATCTTTTTTATTACAGTACGGCAGGAGAAGACAGAATTGTGATGGGTAATGACACATTTCCTATACTAACCCTGGAGGCATACCATTTTGCGGCAGCTTTATGAGTGGGGTTTCCTGGGTGTTTACCCACACTCATCAGATCCTTTCTGTCGGACAGGTATTTTAAGTATAAGGTTGGGAATGTCCTGTCTGACCGTTTTAAGCAGGAGAATGGTGTCCCTCAAGGAAGTGTCCTCAGTGTGACAGCTTTCGCAATTGCCATCAATAGTATTGTGTCCACAGTACGACGTCCCGTGCAGTGCTCCTTGTTTGTGGACGATTTCTCCATTTTCTGTGCATCTTCCTCCCTCACAGCTGCTACACGCCAATTACAGCTGACACTCGTGCGATTGGAGGAATGGTCTAAGACCACGGGCTTTAAATTCTCTTTGGAGAAGACCGTTTGTGTAGATTTTAATCGTTCCCGTTCTCTTTTTAATCTCCCTGTTTTAAAACTCGGAGACACTGTTCTCCCCTTTATGGAAAAAGTGAAATATCTCGGGCTTATTTTTGATGAGAAGCTCACATGGTTGCCACACTTAAAGGATCTAAAAGTCCGCTGTTTCAAGGCTTTAAACATCCTTAAATGCGTCAGTCATAGATCCTGGGGCGCTGACAGGGCACGTCTGCTCCAACTTTATAAGGCCTTTGTGCGACCTCGACTGGAATACGGATGTCAAGCTTATGGCTCTGCAAGACCTTCCTACCTCAAAATGTTGGATGTGATTCACCATGAGGGTATTAGGCTTTCAACGGGGGCTTATCGCACGAGTCCAGTTGCTAGTCTTTGTGTCGAGGCGGGAGAGCCTCCGCTGTCCATTCGGCGTCTTCTCCTCGTGGTACGGCACGCGTACAGGGCTAAGTCCACTCCTCTTTCATTGGCATCCAACACTTTTTCCCAGCCGGCACTGGCACGTCTCTTCCGCCACTGTTCGCAACAAAGCCGTTTGGCATCCGTGCAAAGGAGAGTCTCGAGTCAGTACACCTGGAGGGCATTATGGTACTCCACCAGGGATGGAGTAGGGGATCTCCCTGGTGACTCCAAAGGCCAAGATTACTTCTTGATCTGGCTGCTTACAGGAAGTATTGTACCCCGGACCACCTTTTTAAAATTAAACTTACTGAGATTTTAGAACGCCATTCCGATTTTATTACTGTTTACACGGATGGTTCTAAACAGGGGGATTTTATGGGCTGCTCTGCTGTGTTTCCCGATACTGTCCGTCAGATAGGGCTCCCAGAGCAGTTCTCAGTTTACTATGCAGAACTGTTTGCCATTCTGCAAGCATTAGAGCATATGCGCCGACATCGTGGCACGAAATTCATCATCTGCTCCGATTCCCAAAGTGCTCTACACGCTCTTGAACAGATGTACCCAGCAGATCGGATGGTGCAAGAGGTGCAGGACGCACTCCTGCTCTTGTAACAGCAGGGTAAGGATGTAATTTTCTGCTGGGTTCCAGGGCACATAGGGATTCCTGGAAATGAACTTGCAGATGCGGCTGCCAAGGAGGCTTGCTCCATCCCACCTCCTGCTCGCTGTTCCGTCCCCCTGCAGGCCATTACGTCTTTTGTGACTCGGAAGGTCATGCGTTGGTGGGAGGCTCAGTGGCTGGACGTGAGGGATAATAAGTTGCGAGCGGTGAAAGATTCTGTCAGACTGTGGCTCCCCTCCTTCCGACAACGACGCGCTGAGGAAGTAGCCCTTACACGGCTTAGAATAGGACATTGTCCTTTGACGCATGGTTTTCTGTTACGTCATGAGGAGCCACCAACTTGTCAGACATGTGGGACACAGCTGTCAATACGACATATTTTAACTGAGTGTGTTTTATATGCGGGTTTGAGGGAAGATTTCAGTTTCCCACCAGACCTACCCTCTCTTTTAACTAATAATGAGGCACGTGTCGCTAGAGTTTTACGTTTTTGCGTGATGTCTGGCCTTCTTCCCAAAATATTGGGATTGAAGTCTTAATGTGCTGTCCAGTGGTTTGGTCACCCATTATTTGCAAGTGGTCACTCAGCCACCATTAATTATTTTTACCTGTTTGTACTGCTATTTTATTTTTAGTTTTATCTCCCTGTTTTGATGTGCTGTGTCCAATCTTGCAATTTAAACACTACCAATTCTCTCTCAATTCGGCTCTGAATTGAACTTTTGGGAACGGGCGCTGATAACCTTGCTGTTGTGCGCCCTAAAACACTAATAATCATCATCATCCTATACTAACCGAGAGGCGAAACAGAAGTCAGTGGTATGGGTTTATACCACCTCAACAAGCCAAAAGAAACCAAAGAATATGTGGGAGCTGGAAAGGTTAGGACTGCCGTTTTTTTGGACTGCCGAAATAATCTTGTTTGAAGATTACATGGAATGTGGAAGGACAACACATTTTGAAGCATGCTATGACTATTAACAGAACTAAGAAGAGCCATTCAAAACGAGTTTCTTCACCACTGCTGCTGTTCTTTTTGTACAGGAGTGCAAGGCTACACACTGCCCAGCAAACACAAAAATTGTTACATCAGTTCAGACGGGACATTTTTACATCCTTTCTACAGCCCAGACTTGGTTGAAATTGATTTCTACGTCTTCAAACATATGTAAAAAGTGACTTGGCTGAAGAATTTTAATTTGCTATCACATGCTGGTTGCAATCTCAGGTTGCAGAATTTGATGCAATTTGACATCTCATCAAAATATGTGATAGTTAAATGTGGATGATGGTTATGTACAGAAGTAAAATGAAGGTGTAATTCTGAGGTTTTTCTAATTTGCTTTACCTATTCCAGTACCTTATTTACAGTCTAAAATAGGTTATTTTCTGATGGGTTGAATTATGACGAAGTCAGACCTTCGTTCAAGGATCGAGGAAAGACAGCAAACTCCTGCCCTATTTCTATTTGTCCTGTCCTGTGAAAGGTGTGAGAGAAAGTAGCAACAAACAAGATCAAAACTTTATTGTAAGAAATGATATCATTATAAGTAACCATTTTGGATTTCAACCACGAAAAAAACCCTGGATGCAGTGAATAACCTTGTTGAAAAAATATGCAAGTCATTGGGTCAGAGGAGTAAAGTTGCAGGTATCCTCTGTGATCTTACAAAAGCATTTGACTCTGTGAACCATATCTTACTTACCTAGAAATGAGGTAAATAGGGTATTAAGTGCAATGCCCTAAATTTGCTCATATCATACTTACACACTTCAAATGCCGTGAATTATTATTCTAAATGGAGTACAGTATCACAAGATATGCCTGAAGGCTCCATTTTGTGGACAATCCTGTTCCTATTCTACATAAATGACTTAACCATATATATAAATTCCCCATCAGTTCTGTTTGCAGACGATACTTCTGTTTTAATGGAAGATGATGACTCAAAAAAACTTCCAAGCTCCATTGTAAGCACACTGGATACCCTAAAAAACTGGTTGCAGTTAAAATGGGTTGAAACTGACCACTGCAAAAACCCAAAACCAAACATTCAAAATGTGTGGAACTTACAATGCGATATAGCAGTAGACTTCTGGAATAAGTTGACACAATCAAATTCCTAAGACTGAAATAGGACAAAAACTTAATCTGGAATACACATATTGACTTCCTATCAAATAAAATAAGCAGCTTTGCATTTCATAGTTATTTTGAATCTTTCATTATATATGGTACAATTTTCTGGGAAGTTAAAACAGTGTATCTCAAATACACTGCAAAAGAAAGTTGTCAGATACATATCTACTGTAGTAGTCGCTCATTATTTTGGAAACTACATATCCTAACTGTTCCCTCCATATACATTTATGAAATTATAATCTGCCTGCACAGCAGATGCAAATTCTTTGAGGAGAATAATTTTAACCACACATATAAGAAATAAAAATAATTTTATGGTACCCACATCCCAGTTGAAATTATATGCCTGGACTCCACGATGTATGGAGATGACAATATATAACAAGCTAATGGACAAAAACGCATTTAATATGAAACCATAGATTTTAAAAACAATGCTACAGCAGATTCTGTTGTAGAAATGCTGCTATTCAATAGACCAATTCATAGATGATGAAACCAAACATTTGAGCAAGAGGTAATTAAACGTTCGATTTTATTGTATGTATGAGGGTTGGAACTCAAATAGTGGTAACTACTTATTCCCAACTGATAAAAGACAGTTACATGTTTGCACCTGTTACTGTCCTTCAAAGTAGTCACCAGCGTTGAGTAGTACCCATTGCCAGTGGTGTGGAAGGTGTAGTATAATGTTAGCAAAGCCTGTTTTGTTGATGGTGCGAATGGAGCAGTCTACTGACTGTCGAATCTCTGGAACAATTCTGAAGCGAATGACACGAAGTGGTTCCTTCATCTTTGGAATCAAAACAGTCACAAGGACTTAAGTCCGGGGAGTATGGTGGATGGTACAGTACTTCAGTCGATGGGACTGGGAAGTACTGTACCATCCACATCATACTTACCATCAACAGAACAGCCTCTGCTAACAGTATACTACAACTTCCAAATCACGGGCAATGGGTTCTACACAATGCTGGTGACTACGTTGAAGAATAGTAACAGGTGCAAACATGTAACTCTTTTGTATGAGTTGTGAATGAATGATGATAATGAGGTACCATACTCCAAGGAGCATAGGGAACGATGCGGGTGACCCGCACCGCCGACTAGGCAAGGTCCTAGCGAAGGTGGTTTGCCATTGCCTTCCTTCCGACCGTAATGGGGATGGATGGATGGATGGATGATGATGATGATGATGATGATGATGAAAACCACACAACAACACCCGGTCATCTTGAGGCAGGGAAAATCCCTGACTCCGACGGGAATCGAACCCGGGACTCCGTGTGCAGGAAGCGAGAACGCTACTGCTAGACCGCGAGCTGCAGACTGTGAGCTATGAATAAATAGTTGCCACTATTTAAGTTCCAACACTCGCATATAACAAAATTATAATTATTGACGTGTCTCCTATACCTGAATCAAATGATTTACATTACGTACATTATGATACCAATAAACCACAATTCAGAATTCAATGTGATAGCCCTAGCGTATCTGGAAGAAATCATCAAGACACAGTGTGGATCTATATGGCTTATTTACTCTTGTATTGGAACAAGAAGAAAATATTGTGGGCTGGCACGGAAATGACGTTCAGATAACGATATATTATAAAAAAAGCTTTATTTGTATGATTTTTTAAAATAAATAATGTGTGTTTCATTGAAGCAGATAAACTAAACAATTTATTGGTTACAGAAATTCATTTGAAGTTGGTAAAGATCTGTAAGGAACATGCTTCCTAATTTTCAAGCCTCAAAATGGGCAACTGAATTCAGACATGGCCATACCCTCCCTGATGCTGGTTCATGAGTTGGATGTGTTCTAGTGATTACAAGTGTTAGAAATAGCCAGTGCTATAGATATATTGGATCTGACCCATTCTGACATCTGGAGATTGCTTTTAAATGTAAAGTGTCTTGAGGTTATGGCAGCTGGAGGCATACATAGAACATGACAAAAAAGTGAAGCCCCCAGAAGAGGAGGAGGAGGAAACGAAATTAAGCTTCACAGCCTGAAAGGGAATGTGATGTTTTCCTGTGATTACAAATTTGAATGAGATTTACAAAGAACTTGGCAATATAAGCCCACTTAACAGGGTGATGTTGCCATCACCTCTGCCCTGGATGTGTGCACTGATTCAGCTGGGAAGGATATCACAAACTTATTGTAGCCTCTTCTGAGGCAAGCTGGCCTGCAGCCATTGTAACTGGTTCTTGATATACTGGATACTGGCACTGGGATGGAACTGATATCCCACACACATTCCATCAGGGACAGATCTAGGGATCTTACTGCCACATGAGTTCTTCAGCGTTGTGCAGCCAGTTCATGGAGATGTGCCATGCACGGGTAAGCATCGTACTGTTAAAAAATGATGCCATGATACTCCCATGTGGGTGGTAGCACTTGCAATACAGAATGTCTGTAATGTATCATTTTGCTGGCAGAGCTCCCTCTGTCGCTAGCAGCCGTGACCTGGAGACATACCTGATGGCCCCCACACATTGACTCCAGGAGTAACAGCACTGTGCCTCTCCAAAACATCAGAAGAACGTGACCTCTCCCCAGGTCACCTGGCTGCCACTGTACTCACCAGTGATAGTCATCTGGGATAGCACAGAACCGATACTCGTTGCTGATCACAATGTGATTCTGTTCATCAGCAGTTCGTGCTTCCCAGTAATGGCACCACTCTAAATGCAGCTGTTCTGTGTTGTGGTGTGTATGGCAGTCTGCATATGGGATGTTAATTCCACAGTCTGGCATAAATCTGAGTGCCATTGTCTGTAGATCTCGTGGAGGAACAGAGCAAGCCAAGTTTTGCAAGGTCTCTGTGGAATACATGTTCATTTTTATAGAAGAGAAGTCTCGAGCGTAAGACATGTTCCATAGTTCTATTACATAACCACAAAAAATAATCAATTTTTGACAATATAATTTAATTTTACAGGTAAAAAACATCTACTCACCAAGCGGTGACAGGAGCACGTGCGTGCTTACACACTTATACTCACTTTATACAGGGTGGTTTCGTTGCACTTAGTGTTCCAAGTGCTGTAGTGTGAGCTGTATATGTTGCAGGATGCTGAAACGTTGTAGGTACATCCATTAATCGGCCCAGTCATGGAATATGCTAAAAAAAATATTTCCATGTTCTGCCACCAGGGAAAATATGGTGCTGTAAGCAGTCAGAATGTGAAATGTTTCCATTTTTTATGTCGGAATGCTGTTCATCACTTGGTGAAGCATATTGATTTCTATTGTGACATGACTGTTGGTGAAGGGTTAAGAAGGTTTGAAGTTTTCGGTATGGAGTAAGATAGCTATTGAGAAGAAAGACTGTGCACTGCTGGTAAAGTTGTTTTGTCAGAACAGCAGCAGTAGCAGTGCTACACTGTGGGAATATCACTGGCAGAAATAGCCCCATATCTATAAATGGGCTGAAGAATATGATAAGAAATTTGGAGAAACAATGAATTTGGAGAAACAATGAATTTGGTGGAGCAGCGGGGAGAGGGAGGCAGCTGATTTCTGTGGCAGTTGTTGATGAAATTGATGTAGCTATAGCCGAAGGTGCAGCACATGCTTGAATTCTGCAGCCAGTACTCGAGCAGTGTCATGGGAATTCTCTCTCCTCTGGTCAGTAGTTAAAAAGATTTTTCTGTGCATTCTACACCGTATCCCAAAAGATGCGTAAAGTACGCCAAATTAAGCTCCAAGATAGGCTACAATGCTGTAACTTTGCCCCTTGTTTTTTTGCAAATATGGAAATGGGTGATACGTGGCCGGAGGATATTCTTTGGACAGATGAGGCACATTTTACTCTATATGATGCCTTGAATATCCAAGACTGTCACATATGGGGTTCTGCTGTGCCACATGTTGTGCAGGGACATTCACTGCACCCAGCTTATGTGACTGTGTTGTGTGGTTTCACAAGATCATTCATTCTCGGTCTGTTTTTCTTCAAGGAGACAATACCTCATAGGCTTGTTACATGTACTGTGACATTTGCACATTATAAAGACCTCCTTGTGCAACATGTGATTCCAACTTTCCAAGAGTGCAGCTGTGTCCACGCCACTATTTTTGTGCAAAATGAGGAAACACCACATGTTCACTTGCCAGGTGAAAGATTTGCATCAAGAAACCTTTGGTAATGACCGCATCATCTCTAGGCAGTTTAAAGATGTGTGGCCTTCCATATCCCCCAACCTAAATCCATGTGACATCTGGTTGTGGTGATATATGAAAGATTGTGTCTATCAGGATATTAATGAACATACTTGTGATGAAATGTATACAGCCCGCACTGCAGGACTTGAAACGCCTTCAGTTTAATTACAACCACCCTGTACATAATACAATGATCCCATTAGTAAAGAAATAAAGGATGATGCGTGGGTGAGATTTGAATACACCATTGCTGTTGATCAACTGCATTTCAGCCAGTGTGCTAGCCCACTAAACTATTAAGACATTATTACTGACGGCAAGACCTGTACATAACCTCGAGTGCCTCTTCAAATTCATAATCCTAGTAGTTCTCTTGCATGCTCATAGTATATGTTGTTCATGCAAAGTGAAGAAGTTTTTCAGCACTCATGTGCAGCTATAAATAATGGTCAGTTTTCAGAATGATACTAGTCCCCTTGAGAAGTGATTGACTTGTGGTTAGTTGGCCACACAAAGATTTTAGCAGTGGCTAATTATCTTGCCCTGTCAAGAGTATATTTCAGAAAAGTAGGCTCACTGTACAAAAAACTTGTCACCCTTGGGAGACGTAATGCTAACACTGCCTCTAGCCTTTGATAACTGCCTCTGTTTGGGGAGTAGGAGTGTCTACAAGTTTCTTCAAGTAAACCATATTCAACTGAAGCCAGTCTCTGATCAAATCCCATAGAACTGCCACTGTTCACTACATTTCATCTGCTGTTCCAGATAGTCCCAGACATTTTCTCTGGGATTAAGATTGGACAATTTAGTGGAACTCTCGAGGTTCGATAAGATGCCAGAGAGTTTGTCAAATGGGGACCGCACATATGCCGCCTTGTGAATGTGGCTGTTGTGATATTGTAAGACAGGAGTGTCCACTGGATACTCAACACAAAGATGTAGCAGAAAGGGCAACATTCGCTCATTGAGAATGTCAAATAAATGTCGTGATTCATATTTGGGGTAACCCTAATTTGTAGGCCCACATCACAGTACAGAGAAACACTGAGGGTTACAGTTGCCTCATTGGCAGTCAGTGCACTTGACGCCTCATATAGAAGTTACGGACCTTTGAAGAAGATTGTCACTGACGAGGCTTGACACTCGCTTGACAATGTGGTCGTAACCTTGTGAAAATGAGATAGCTCCTTTCCGCCTTTGTTTGTGTGTCTTAATGTTGAACCTCCTTACTGTGTAAATTCAGTACAACAGACTGAGATGTACAAATTGACTGCTTCTCTGCATTACTTAGGCCTGTGGTGGTGGTGGCGTCACATGATCACCTGTTACCATTTCTACACCGTCTGCAGCATTCCAAAGTGACCAGTGTGCTCTCTTACGGGGATTAACCAAAATTTTGTTCCATCAGCTTGTAATATATTACGTCTGAACAGGCCTCGAAGGACTGGATCAATCGACCGCCGTGCCATCATCAGCCCGTAGGCATCACCAGCTGTGGATATGGAGGGGCACATGGTCAACACACTGCACTCCTTGCTGTTGTTAGATTAAATGAGACCATAGCCACTACTTCATCTATGTCTACATGGGTACTCTGCAAACCACATTTAACTGCGTGGCAGAGGGTTCATCGAACTGCCTTTACACTAATTCTTTATTATTCCACTTTCGAAAAGTGCACGCAAAAAACAAACATCCATATCTTGCCATGCGAGCTCTAATTTCCGTTAGTCTATTATGATGATCGTTTCTCCTTATGCAGGTCAGTGTCCATAAAATATTTTCGCATTCGGAAGAGAAAGTTGGTGCTTGAAATTTTGTGAGCAGATTTCACTGCAATGAAAAGTGTCTTTGTTTTGATGGTGTCCATTCCAAATTGTGTATCATACCTGTAACACTCTCTCCCCTCTTTTGTGATAATACAAAACATGCTTTTTGTACTTTCTCAATGTATTCTGTTATTCCTATCTGGTAAGAATCCTCCGCCACACACCGTCAGGTGGCTTGCGGAGTATGGATGTAGATGTAGATGTAGATGCAGATTGTGCAGCATTATTCCAAAAGAGGACGGACAGGTATAGTGAGGCAGTCTCTTTAGTAGATCTGTTAAATTTTCTAAATATTCTGCCAATAAAACACAGTTTTTGGTTTGCCTTCACTACAACATTTTCTGTGTTCTTTCCAATTGAAATTGTTTGTAGCATTTTGTTGAATTTGCGGACTTCAGATTAGACCAATTTATTGTGTAACAAAAGTTTAGTGGATTCTTTTTCACACTTGTGTGGATGATCTCACACTTTTCATTATTTATGGTCAACTGCCAATTGCTGTACCACTTAGATATCTTTTCTAAACCATTTTGCAATTTGTTTTGATCTTCTGATGAGTGTACTAGATGATAAACGAGAGCATCATTTGCTAACAACCTAATACACATGCTCGTATTGTCTCCCAAATCAATTGTATAGATAAGGAACAGTAAAGGGCCTATAACACTACTTTGGGGAACATCAGAAATCACTTCTGTTTTACTCGATGACTTTCCGCCAGTTGTTATGAACTGTAACCTCTCTGACAGGAAATCATGAATCCAGTCACATAACGGAGATGATATTCCATGAGTACGCAATTTTACTACAAACTTCTTGTGTGGTACAGTGGCAAAGGCCTTTTGGAAATCTAGAAATGCGGAATCAATTTAAAATCCATTGTCAATAACACTCAACACTTCGTGTGAGTAAAGAGCTAGTTGTGTTTAACACACAATATATGTTCCAGAATCCTGCTGCATATCAACATTAATGATATGACCCTGTAATTTAGTAGAGTAGTCTTACTACCCTTCTTGAATATTGGTGTGGCCTGTGCAACATTCCAGTCCTTGGGTACAGATCTTTCATTGAGCGAATGGTTGTATATGATTCTTAAATATGGAGCTATTGCATCAGCATATTCTGAAAGGAACCTAATTGGTGTACAGTGTGGACTGGAAGACATGCTTTTTGTAAGTGATTTACGATGCTTTGCTACTCTAAGTATATCTACTTCTGTTATTTGTGTTGGCAGCTGTTCTCAATTGAGTTCTGGAATGTTTGCTTTTCTTTGGTGGAGGAATTTCTCAATCATCTAGCTCCTCTGTATGCCTCAAGAGGGCTGAGTACACCCCACTTGCCGAGAGTGCTCAGCAGACCAAGATGGTCACCTGTCAGAGTGCTAGCTGAGCTCAACAGTGCTAACTTCTGTGATGTGACAGCAAGTCTGTTGCAAATGGGGAGCTTGTAATGTATCTTCAATCTGTGTGTGCCTTGCATAGCTTCCCAAGTTGCATTGATGAGTCATATTGCTGCCAAATTAATTCTGCATCAACTAAGTTTCTTATTTTGAGAATCACCAATATGACTGATGTACCTCTTCAACATGTCATTGAAGTGGGGCAACCATTACTATGCTGTACCGTGCATTGATAATGTATGTAGCAGTCCCGTACAATAAAAAAGTACATAAGTGACCGGGGACAAACATGAGTGCACTGGTGCATCATGTTTATTATTTCAGCTGTCATACAGAATAGGAAATGGCTGCAAAAAACATCGAATTGACAGTTGTGATAAGGACTTCACATAAGAAATTGTGAACAGTTGTTATTTTAGTGTGAATAACTGCTCTTGAAATCAATTAACTGTTTCCATATGTTGCACTGACTTTGTTTTGTTTTTCAGTGTCTCAGTTATGATTTCAAATTACTCTGAAACTGTGGAGCCCCTTTAATTAAAATTGTTCTGAACTGTAATGGGAGTAATCAAATTCACCCTTAACATTTGCATTCATTGGAAAACTGGCACTCTTCTAGTACATAACCATGGATTTCTTTACATTACTTTCAGTGTGTTCCAATAAATGTCCCAATAAAACATTTAGAATAGGGTATATAAGCAGTGCACTTGAAGCTGACTTCTGCAAGACAGTTGGAAAAGTTTGAGTCTGAACATAATGTTCACTGTAGCTTGCTTACAATTGATTTGGAAGAATTCGATTCTGACACGTAACAGGTGTGTGTCCTTATCCTACCATGCTGAGCAAAAGTAGAGCTGTATACCTGTTTTTGCAAAATGTTTCCAGCTAAACTGATCTTCATAATATTACATACAAACAGAATGACTGGAAGGTATTTGTCCATAAGAAGGCAAAAATTCCGTTACTGCTGATGTACAAGCACATTTAAAAGCTTTTGGAGCTATTTGATCTTTTCTTGAGGATGAGAGAGAGAGAGAGAGAGAGAGAGAGAGAGAGAGAGAGAGGAGGGGGGGCGGGGTATTAGAAAGAAGGGGGAGGTCACTCTATCCCAAGGATGAGAGTGGTCCACCTGTTGTGAGTACAAGAGAAAGCAGTTTCTGTTTCCTTTAGTCCTCTCGTCCAGGGCTCTGAATAACCTCCCCCACCCCCCTCCCCCCCTTTGATAAAGGAACTAGTTCTTACGAAAGATAGATATAGAAAAAAACCCTTTTTCATTCATAAAAAAAATTCAGACTGGCAGAGATCATGAGTCGTCTTACTGCAAATGTTGCAGGCACCTCCTGTGAAGCCACTGTTGCAGCAGTTAGAAGCAGAGCTGTCAGATACCGAGATATCTGATATCAGCCCTGAGGATGGGGATAAGACAGCTACTGTCGAGAGAAAGGTTTGTCTACCATCCGCAAACTTTCTGTTCACTTTTCTTGTACCAAGTTTTCTGACTTTTTAAGAATGTAATGCACTATCCCAATAAAATTACGAAGCTATTAATTATTGTTTGATTTGGCAAGATAATTTCTCTGACAATGCAAATCTCACATTAACTTCTAACAACATCCCCTTTCTTCTTTCCTAAATTTAAACAGTGTTAGTGGTTTATTTAATTTTAATTTAGAATTTTTGTAAAATTCACTATCATGGAAGGATGACTAAAATTTTATGACATCAGTTTATTGTAATGTGCATATCAGTAAGTCATGTCTACTTCTTTCCAAAGTTTTCTCCCTCACATTTAACATGTGATCTAGTTGTAAAGAAAACAACAAACTTTTTGCAGATATCGTCATAGTTTTCAGAATGAATATATCACTGTACAGATTAGAGTACACTTATATTGTAACTTCCTAACATCTTAAAATCACAATTCAAACTGAGAAGTTTCATAGTGTTAATGTGTCGGAGAACCTCATTAGTGATTTAAACTTCTGTTTTGAAACAATCCCCGATGCTGTGAAAAAGTTGTTCTGCACAGTATGCATTCTCAGTTGTTCAAAAGAGGTTCTGAAGTGTTTGTACCTGAGGTACAAGCAGATTAAGTTCTCATAATTCTCAAAATGTGGAACACTTTTTAGTCATCCTTGTGTGATACTGCAGTTTAAAGTTGTTGACACATCTGTTCCACATGCAACTTTTAGAGAAATATCAATTTGAAGAAAATATTGTTTTTAAATTGTTCTAAAAATCTAATAATGCATCATTTTAAGCACTTATCAAAACACTTTGCACTGAAAATTTATAATCTGTACAGGCACCATCAGAACTTAATGACTATCTTTTGTAAGCTCGCTTCTTTCACCAATTTCGATATGACTGCAGCCTTGTGAGGATCTCAAATGCAGTGTAGACTTCATGAAATTAACGTGTGAAAATTTAATCACTTGAGCATGCTCATTTAATTGTATTTGGCTTGTGGTAATATCTAGATCAGATGATGCATTAGGTGGCCAGTCGAAGCACTTCAGCAATTCTTTCTTCCTGCTATTTTACTGAACAATATAGACAAAGTTTCAGTGGTTAACACTAGAACATAGGCCTGTATGTTGACCGAGCACTCGGCACCATTCTTCTTGTACAGCTATCCTCAACTTCTGTAGAGAACCTCAATAGCAGCTAGTATAGAAATAGGATTTTAGTCTCTTAACTTTACAAATGAACGGACAACAGCATGCATACAAATATTCACAATGGTTTTGTTGTAAAATTTTGAAAGAGAGTAACTCTTTCAAAAATGGTATAGTTTTGAATTGCAAAAATTGTAGAGTTTATTTTATCAAATTTTCTTGAATAGAGAAATAAAGCTGGAAAAGCACACATCACATGTCTGATATCAACAAAGAAACAGCAGATGTTCAAAATTAACCATTGTGACTGCATAATTGTTGTTTTATTGAATTAATTTCTGGTGATGGTATAATAGCTAAATCAAGTGCAGCTTTTTCTAATTTGCGTTCTCACGAACTGACTAGTAATGTACATCTTGGTACACAGCTTACTGTATAATACAATCTAATGCCTTAGGTCTAGTTCCAGCTGTTGGATTGGGTGTTTAGGGCACTACTACTGCAGAGATGTAGCTACTTAAGTGATTATAATGCACTGTGTTTGCAAAATTAGTGCAGAGCTCAAATGTGGGGAGGGTTATCCATAAAACTATTTTGATACAATGATTTCTGATTATAAGTGTCTCACAGTGGTCCACATGACGATGATGATGATGATGATGATGATGATGATGATGATCATTATCATGATGTAATTTCAGCTCTGACTTCTTAGAACACTATAACCTTTCAGAACTGTATATGCATTCAGTAATAATGTCTAGCACACATTATGGTCATCACATCTTGACTGAATTAAACAGGCATGTAGAAAAGTAGTTCCTTGTGAGGCAGTTATTATTCATGTTGAATGACTGTAAGTATTCTTTCCATGGTCAGGATCATAGAGATATCATTGTATCATAAGTAGGAGTGGGGGTTTAGCCGTGAACAAACATTTTTCAGTTATGTTCAAGAGAAAATTCACACCCTTGCCTTATTATCCAGATCTACATTTTCAAACAGTGGAAACTCTGGGTTGAAATATCAGCACTATTAGGAGAAGGCTAGATTGCTACTCACCATAAAAGTGACCTGTTGACTTGCAGACAGGCACAATGAAAAGACTGTTACACATTA
Source organism: Schistocerca cancellata (assembly GCF_023864275.1). NCBI lineage: Eukaryota > Metazoa > Arthropoda > Insecta > Orthoptera > Acrididae > Schistocerca > Schistocerca cancellata. The sequence continues at coordinate 395,001,560 of NC_064628.1, forward strand.
AAAAGGTTAGGATGGAAAAGGAGAGGAGCTGTTAAAGGAAAAGGACAGGTGGGCACCTTGGCAGAGGATGGCACGCAAAAGAGGATGCTGGAATGTGGAAAGGGGTGAGGTGATAGGACAAGGGGGTGGAAAATGTAGAGTGGTCAGTGTGGGCTCAATAGGCCATTGAAACTGAGCATGTTGTGCCACAGAGTGGTCCACTTCGCTCTTGGCCACAGTTTGGAGGTGGCCATTCATCCTGGTAGACAGCTGCGTGGTAGTCATTGTAATATAAAAAGCTGTGCAATGGTTGTGTGGAGCTGGTAAATGACATGATATGCCTTGCCGTCAAAGGTGACCTGCCCTTTGATGGGGTAAGATAAGCCTGTGCCAGAATGGGAATAGGAATTGATGGGTGGATGAATTGGACAGATCTTGGACCTGGATCTTTCACAGGGAAGGGGCTGGGATTTGGAGTGGCATAGAGATGGAGTAGGATGTTGTGGAGCATGGGTGGTTAACAGGCCAGCACTTCAGAAACAGTGGGAAGTTTCTCAGGTAGGATGTCCCTCATTTCAGGGTACGATGATAGGTAATCAAAGCCCTGATGAAGGATGTGGTTCAGTTATTCCAGTTTGCAGCAATATGTTGAGGTGGGCTTTCTTGTGTGAATGTGTGTTTTCTTTGTTGAAGAAGGCTCTGCCCAAAAGCTTTTTATTGTGTAACAGTCTTTTCATTGTACCTGTCTGCAAGAGAATGAGTCATCTTTACGGTGAGTAGAGATTTAAGTTTTCCACTGTTTTCAGCAATTTCATTGCTCACTCTTTCTTCCTTTCACAGGCAAGTAACCTAGTGCACAATTTTTAATGAATCCATTGGCAATGATGCATTAGTCCCATTACAAAAAAAGTTCCAAATATTTATGACTGTATAAGGCTATGATTTTTGGGCAAAAAAAGTCCAAACATCAGATACTTATCACAGACATTATTCTGTTCATGTAGACAATCCAATAAGTCAACCCACTGTGTTGCAACTTAGCGCTGTTCAGTTTCTAAAATGAAAGAACTCTAAATGTGACGAAGTGTGAAACGACCAGCCATTTGTTTTTACTGATGAGCAGATGGGGAAAGTGGATGATTTACAGGCACCTGTCAGTCCCTATTGCCAGAACAATTTCTCATTGTTTTGGCTAATTTCACTTACTTGTTCATCAGTTTCATGGCCAACCTCATTACACAAGACTAATTTGTTTTAATTTGTGAGCATACAGCTTTATACAAGGTGGATCTGAAAAGCTTGATGAATGGTCTCAGAAAAGAAAGGAAACAGGAGTTAGAAACAAAATACTTTTACTGGCCCTCAAAGTAATTGCCATCACCTGCAACACACTTTTGACATGGGTTGTAAATATGTTGGAAATGGTCAGAAAACACATCTTGTGGAATCACTTGAAAAAGCAGGGTCACATGCTGGGTATCTGTATCATCACAGGAGATGAGACGTGGTGCTACCGGTACACTCTGGAATCAGAGTGACAATCAGTGGCATGGTATCCATCATCTTCCCCACCTTCCTCGATTAGAAGTTCATTGTGGATTGACTCCTCGCTGTCAAAAAAGGCTATCAAAAGTGTCTTAATCTTGGATTTTGTGAGCCAACTGTTTGAGGGAAGTGGGGAAGATGAACACCATACCAGTTCTAAGTTCTAGGGGACTGATGACCTCAGAAGTTAAGTCCCATAGTGCTCAGAGCCATTTGAACCATTTGAACACCATACTGTTTACTGTCACTTGGTCCCTTGATTGTATAGGTAGAACCAGGTCTCATCTCTTGTAACAATACAGATATATAACAACTGACCACAGTGCTGTGATCGCTTCCACAAGAAGCATTTGCTGTCAGTTTCTGACAGCTTTACTGCTGGTCAGAAGTGTGTTGTAGCTAATGGTGATTACTTTTAACGCCAGTAAAAGTATTTTGTTAGTAACTTTTGTTCCCTTTCTTTTCTGAGACTTAACGTTTCAGGTGCACCTTGTAATTTGTGAACATGGAACGTCACTGGTAGACAGTATGATCATGTGACATTCTCTTCATGTACTGCATGTAAGTTGTGATGGATACCAAACATTTGAGGTTCTTTTAACAAAATAAGTATCATCAGAACTGACTTCCTAACTGGTAGTCTCGTCAATTGCAAAACATGCTTTGGATGAGTACTGTAGAGAGAGAACAGCTTACACAACCTTTCCCTTGCAGAGATGGACGGACCGAGCGAGGTGGCGCAGTGGTTAGACACTGAACTCGCATTCGGGAGGACGACGGTTCAATCCCGCGTCCGGCCATCCTGATTTAGGTTTTCCGTGATTTTCCTAAATCACTCCAGGCAAATGCCGGGATGGTTCCTCTCAAAGGGCACGGCCGACTTCCTTCCCCATCCTTCCCTAATCCGATGAGACCGATGACGTCGCTGTCTGGTCTCCTTCCCCAAACAACCCAAACCCCAGAGATGGACGTGTACTGACAAGGGGAAGGCCTCAGACACAGCCAGACAATTTGGCTTAAGTTTGACAGATCACTTGTGTGCAACCAAAAATGAAAAACTTATGACATTTTGACTCAGTAGCCCCCACTCCTTTTCCCTCGTTTTTGAGAAAATCGCTCCTAAAGTTCATGACATGCAATCAACTCAAAATTGACAGGATCAATAAATAAGAGAAAATTCAGTGTTTTTCATTTATATGGGAGCCACATATGGATATTTTCCCATAAATCGAGGAAAGAAAGTTATTTGACTGTCACTTATGTTCCTATAAGGTAAACACTGTTCAATGAAAGTGCTACTGATGTAGCAATTGAGGCTTCTGGCTGTAGAGTAGAGAATCTTTGTTCAATTGCCAGAGGCCTTCAGCAGCTTTTTTTTCCCATTTGCAACTCTTTACTGATCGAAATTGCTTGCAATAGGAGGGCTAATAAAGAATTTTCTATTTCTTTCTTTCTTTTTGGTTGTGCCTTATGACAAGTCAACTCTTCTGCTTTTTGTTAAGTAAATCAGTGAGGAATAATAATAAATTGTACAAATAAATTTTTCAAAAGGCTTGGTTTAGTAAAGCACTAAAACTTTAATCCTAGAAACTTTACATTGGCTCTTTCAATCACGCTGTTAAAATTCATCTGTTTCCTTTTGAACAACCAGATGGGTGGTATCGTCATGAATATGTTCAAAGCAAATTTACTCATGGCACCAAGAATGTCTAATGAATGGAATCTTGTCTAAATTACATAGTTCCTTCTAAATATTTGGTGGAAAACAGACTTTGTTTAAATTTATTTATTTATTTTTGCAGTTAATTTTGATGGTTATCAAGCATACCATAACACTGTCTGAAAGATCCGTGCTGAAAAATAGTCGTCAATTATGCTTGAATTGTTACTGCATCCAGATTATTGTGCAATTCCCAATGGGTTTCCAGAAGCAATCTGCAATTCTGAAACCTCAAAACGAAATTGTTAACTCTGCAAAAGAAATAAGTATTGCATAGCTGGCACATAGGTGTGCACTTTGCCAGTATTGCTTCTACTGTGCAAGTTGGTTGAGCCTTATCATCTATAAACATGTTAACATAGTTAATGGTTATTGATTTGTCCACCTCAGGAATCCAGTGTTGAACAAAAGATGTTATCAGCAACGTGTGGTTTTCAAATGTTTGTAACTTTATCAAACCAGATGAGGGAATGAATGACTTAAATATTGTCTGCCACAACATGTGCGCAGGGATGTAAAATGATGCTACACATAATTTACGTTTGAAAGATCCACAACCAAGTAATGTTAAAAATTGTTATAGTCTTCCTTCTTTTTTTAACCTTGAGATTTTCGCTCTGTGAGAAAACGTTTTCATGGAAGTACCTTTGCAATATGGCAGTGAAGTAAAACTGTTGTTTCACCAGTGGCCTTAAGACTTAAGATAGCCCAGTGTGTCTCTGTCATAGACATAAGTACAGATATTTTGGTTGCACGTCTTGGTCATGACCCCCCCCCCCCCCTTTTGAGAATACATGCATCATTATCGTTGTCATTGTCAGACACTCGTTTTGCGTTTGTGGAGATTATTTTTAACCATCAGATCTTCAGTTACATTTAAATTTCTGGCCAGTGTGCTTGGGTACTGTTCATATCTCCCAGAAATTCAACTTGAGATGAAATTTAATGTTGGCATACTCAGAAAGGTGGAAGTTGTCAGAATTACATCACAGGTATGCTGCTGCTTCTCACCATCTGTTGTCATTTAAATTCTTATCTAGCAGCTACATAAATTCTTATCCACTAGTGTAAAGGTGTCACAGGCATCTGTCTCCACAGAATTCTTTGTCAATGTCTGTAACTGCATGAAAACAATATTGCTTTTATTTATAGACTGACTCCCACATGCTTTGATGTTCAAAAGCATCCTAGCTTCTTTGAAACTGATATAATTCAGGAACATAAACAACATTCCTAATGTGGTGGAGGATATTCTTATGGAACTGCAGACTCTTATAGTTTGTCAGAACATGAAATATATGGTAATGAGGTCATTCTGCAAAAGTTACATAGTAAACGAGATTATGATTGATAATTTAAAAAGAAAACTTATGAGTGGAATCAACAAAACGCAAAAAGTTCATTCACTTGATGTATTCAACTTATATTGGAATGCAGATATATCTAATAGATTTTTTAGTGTTCTTATTAATGTGTTTAACACCAGTGCAGACTCAGTTTTTGATGGCTATAATAAACAAACAGTAGAATGAGGAAAGATAATAACTCACCATATAGTGTAGACATTTAGAAGTGAGTCCTTCCTGGAGTGATCTCTTTGGTTTCATTGGTGGAAGTGTGTCTCCCTTCTGCCCCCAGCTTTCATTTGGTGACAGAATAGTCACATTATGTCACTATAGTAGGAGCATTGCCCTGGTTTGACAGTTAAACTGGACTGCAGTTCTCCATAGCTCTGTCGTAAGACATTCCTTTAGGAATTTCTAACGTTCAAATATGCTGGTTATTTATCAGTAAAGACTTAAGTCTGTACTTCACAAACCATTGTGGAGTGCATGCAGAGGCTACTTTTCTTTGTAACACTTATTAGGACTTCTTCCTGTTCCATTCACACATGCAGTGTGGGAAGAAAGACTGTTTAAATGCTACCGCGTGTGCTGTACTTAGCCATTTTGTGCAACATCACTAAGAAAAGTGTGCCCTGCGTGTTTTTTGTTCACCTAATTAGCCATGATAACAAGCTCAGTTGCACAGTTTTGCATTTGAAATGAATGCCATAAGCAATGAAACATCTGCCAATGAAGAGTTCTATGTTAAAACTGTGCACAGGTGATCATTCACAATTTTTGGTCTGGCTTCTATGACATTTTCCAAAAACAAATTTTCTGATAAATATTGTGCTTCGTGGCTTCCTTTTCAATCCAAATATAATATTAACAAGTGGAATGAGAGACGAATTTTCTAAGATTTAAGAAAGGTGCACTGATGTTCATTACATACTGCAGCCACAAGTAGCTCAGTGAATGATCAGTGTTTATTAAATTAATTGTGAAATTAATTGTGGGTGACAACACCCCTTTTTAAAGTAGCCTCAGTTATAATTTTCATTTTCATCTGGCCTTTCTTTATAAGTTATGTAATTGTACCTGAGAAGGAAAGCTGCCACTCACCATATAGCGGAGATTCTGAGTCACGATAGGCACAATAAAAAGATTCACACAATTAAAGCTTTCGGCCATTAAGGCCTTTGTCAACAGTACACACACACACACACACACACACACACACACACACACACACACACACCTACCTGCAGTCTCAGAGAGCTCAGACCAGACTGCGAACAGCAGCACCAGAGCATGATGGGGAGTGGCGACTGGGTCGGGGTAAGGAGGAGGCTGGGACAGGGAAGGGGAGGGATAGTATGGTGGGAGTGGTGGACAGTCAGGTGTTGCAGTTTAGACGGAGGGCAGGAGAGAAGATGCGGAGGGAGGTAGGCGTAAGTAACGGAAAGGAGAGAAATAAAAGAAATTAAGACGGGATGTGGTGGTGAAATGACGGCTGTGTAGTGCTGAAATGGGAACAGGGAGGCGGCTGGATGGGTGAGGACAGTGACTAATGAAGGTTAAGGCCAAGAGGGTTATGGGAATGTAGGATGTATTGCAGGGAAAGTTACTACCTGCGCGCAATTCAGAAAAGCTGGTGTTGGTGGGAAGGACCCCCTCCGCATCTTCTCTCCTGCTCTCCGTCTAAACTGCAACACTTGAGTGTCTGTCACTCCCACCATACTATCCCCCCTCCTCCTCCTTACACACACCCAGTCGCCACTCCCATCATGCACTGGTGCTGCTGTTCACAGTCTGGTCTCAGCTTTCTGAGACTGCGTGGGTGTGGGTGTGTGTGCATGTCCGCGCGGTGCGTGTGTGTGTGTGTGTGCGCGCGCGTGTGTGTGTGTGTGTGTGTGTGTGTGTGTGTGTGTGTGTGTGTGTGTGTGTGTGTGTGTGTGTGTGCGTGTGCGCGTGGTGTGTGTGGTGTGTGTGCGTGTGTGTGTGGTGTGTGTGCGTGTGCGCGCGGTGTGTGTGGTGTGTGTGTGTGTGTCTACTGCTGACAAAGGCCTTAATGTGCGAAAGCTTTAATTGTATGAATCTTTTTATTGTGCCTATCGCGACTCGGCATCTCCACCATATGGTGAGTGGCAACTTTCCTTCTCTGGTATTGTTACATTCCATCCTGGATTTTCCATTGTTGAAGTTATGTAATTTGTAGACGTTTTCTTGAAATGTGGTTTCATTGGAAGTAATGGCTGAAAATAGTGAACTGTAATTAAAGTGTGCAGGCACATTTAACGTGATGCCATTTAAGAGCAGTAAGAATGACCAAACATAAATTTCATTCATTGATTATGTACAGGAAAGCAAAAGTACTAACACTCTTCTGTAGTTTACAGTTACTGGTTTGGTCTCTCTCTCTCTCTCTCTCTCTCTCTCTCTCTCTCTCTCTCTCTCTCCCCCCTCCCCCTCCATCCCCCCTCCCCCTCTCTCCCCCCCTCCCCCTCTCTCCCCCCCTCCCCCTCCATCCCCCCTCCCGCTCCATCCCCCCTCCCCCTCTCTCCCCTATAGCATGCACATACATATAAAATCACCCATATTACACAAAATGTCTTGTTGCTCTGCACCCACTAAAATCTATACCTGAGGCCTTCGTTGAGCATGGAAGTGAATCTGCAGATGCCTGTGAAGGAGGAACTGGACCGCGCAGTCCCACCGCACGAGCTGTTGGATGTATCAGTGGTGAAATCCAAAGCAGAGCTGGCAGCACGCGGTGGCCTCGCAGGGCGACAGTTGCCCTCGGGCAAGAAGGCTCTCAGCTCGAGTGGCTCGGTGAGTTAGGTGAAACGCCAGTACACAGTAAGACGCTGTTATTTACAGCCAAAATTGACCTTGAGAATGTTGAGCAAATTGAGCTTACAATGGTGATTGTCACTATATACCTGAATTATGGAAGCAATTCCATTAATTTGTTGGTGGCAAACTAAAATTTATGACTAGTTTCTCCACTAGCAAGCAAGAAATGGGTTAACCAGTACTGTTCTATGCAGGAAGAGGCATTCTGTAACAGCCTTTTACTGTGTCACTGTACTGTCTATAAAGGCAACTTTTATTTGCAAATTTGTGATTGATGCAACATGAGCAATCAGACTTGCAGTATTGATCACCACTTCTCATAGAATCAAAGATATAAGTACATAACAATCATTAGAGTGGAGGCGATGGGAAGTAAAACAATGGAATTAAGAGTATGGTCATTAACTGCAATAAGAGCAGTTTTCTGCTGCAGCTCGGTAAATCTCTTGGGTAATCACTATTGCTATTAAGGGCGTATTGAGCAGAAAATTAAAAATAGTCTGTCACTTAAACAACTTATTTCAAGAGCATTAATAATAATATCTTTGCATTTTTTCAGATTGTAATATGACATAATCCACATTCTTAAGTAAAATGAGAGAATGTGTAGTATTAGGAATGAATTCTCTGTGTATGTTTTGCAGGAACTTAATCATTAAAACATCTAGTACATTATACCTTCATGCCAAATGCTGGTTGTCCCTTCATTAGTTTGTACATAAGTTTCATCTGATCTATAAGTGCTTCTGTGTTTTCTGTCTCATCTTACTATACTTCTCACTGAATTTGTGGTTTTGTGTGGCCAGTGCCTTACAGATTTATACATAGTTTTTCTAGTTTGTCTGAAAGTTTGTGATATTGTTCTTACTAGAATTACTGTGGTTGTTTTTAAAGTAGATTACTGATCATTTGTGTCCACACTACCCGGAGTCACAACAACATTCTTCACTCACCCTTTATTATGCTGACCAGCACAGCTCTGAATCTACTATGGTAATTCAGTTAGCTTTGATGTGTTGCTCAAGCATTAGTTTGAATCAGAAGGGCACCCATGACAGTTGGAAATTGGCCTTCATATCCAAAATTCAGCATCATTTTTCTCTTTAGTGAACCTGTGGCATAGTATTTCATATAATTAAAGGCACATGAAAAGCCCTGTGGAATCTTTGGAATACTTCTGATGAAATTAAACAATCAGAGCATTTTGATCAAAAAGTCCCAGGCTTTGCAGAGAACTTTTTCTAGCGACACCAGCAGTACTGATCTAGTAAATTATTGAGGCACTTCCGGACAAGTGTACTTCAGACAGAGTAGTTGTTAACTGATATGAAAATATTTTAAAGCAATTTATTTACCAATAAAGAATTGCAAGATTCTCATACCCAAAGCTTAATACTGAGTGTGGGACTGACTTTGTGTTCTTTCACTCTGTCAACAGTTTTGTTCCTGTGGAAAATATTTAACCAAATCTTGGGGACCTTTCCTTACAGAATCGTAGCTGTCAGTCACCAAAAGCAGATGGTGGCATAGCTATTATGTTAAGCTCATGTTTTACTTTAGATGAGAGTCTGGGTTAACAAGAATGTAACTCAGCTACAAGTGTTTACACAGATTGGAGTTTTGACTCGGTTAAGGTTGGGTATCCCAGTAGAAGGGTAATTACAAAATGGAGTTCCAGAAAGATCCTCCAAAGATACAATTTTTATTGCATGCAAGATATGTTGTAAGGTTGTTCAGTGTTAAAATAAAATGACAAATTGTTAAGAACGCTGCTATGAAAGGAAGCTTTATTTGTTGTCCGTCTGTATGCAGCATGTACACTAGAGTGTAAAATTTTAGTTGTTATTTATTATTTTTTTTGTATTGTAATACTAAGAAGGCATGAGGCATTACAAGCAAATTTTATACTTCCTGCCATTTTGCTGTGTTGCATGTGCTATTGTGTTGTAAGTACTTGTTGAAGCCTTTCAATTTATTTGGTCTAAGGTCTTTCATGTGTTTATGTTTAGTGTGACACAGATTTGTGTCTTGCACATAGTGAATATTTCTCTAAAAAGCTGACATTTGTTTGTCTGTTATTTCACTCCCTCACCATGTGCAGTTGTAACAAACTTTGCCTTCTAATTTGCTGAATAAAAACTAGAAAGTTAGTACAGGAAAAAGAGGAAAGATTTCACACATATATTCCTTTAATACTGTTTATTAATTTGGAAATTTTGCAGAAAGGCAGTGTTACAATTGGAAAAGGTGTAAATCACTTCCATTTACATTTGCATGTTCCTAGTTTATCTGTGCTAAAGATGCAGTTGCTTGTATTATGTATCCATGCCTATCCCTAAATATGTGTGTGTGTGTGTGTGTGTGTGTGTGTGTGTGTGTGTGTGTGTGTGTCAATGAAAAGGGTCAGTCCAAAAGTATTGCTATGCTTCTGTGTTGATGTATGAAGCCCAGTCAAATACTGAGTTGTACCTTACCACAGTCTTCATTAGTTTCATTGTCTAGAAATGCAGTAGCAGCAGCAGCAGAGTCAGGGCGGTGCATGAATTGTCATATGACAGAGATTTGTACAAAAGAAAAATAATCATTGAATCTGTAAGTGAAGAACACATTGATCAACGCATCTGTGCAAATAGACATATTAGGTCCCAGAACTACAGCATCCTGTTTAAGTTTGACAAGAAATAAGGTGATGAATGAAGGAACTGATCTTTATAGATGGTGGTGGTGGTGGTGGTGGTGGTGGTGGTGATGATGTAAGTACTCACTATTGATGATCCTGCAGTTCTGTGTGATTTATTAAATCAATACTGTGCCAATTGAGATGGCAGCAGTTGCATTTATGTGTTTCAGCTGCCTGTAGTTTTTCCAATTTTGTGGGAATTTTTTGAGTGAACCTGACTCTTCAAGTTGTCCCACAGATAAAAATAAAAGGGGAAAGAGCAGGCAGTGTTGGCGGCCCAGATATCTTCCTGCCCTTACTGTCTGTCACGTCCTCACTGAACACTTCCATAATTATCAAGTTTTCCAAAATTATATGAGGGGTATTCAATAAGTAATGGTACACATTTTTTTTTTTTTTTTTTTCTGAAAGCAGGTTCGTTGTATTCAGTATTCCAGTGCACCATACTATTCCCCTCTTTCAGTTAAAAACCCTGTTTTTCAACATAATCTCTGTCCAGTGCAGTGGCCTTTTGCCATCGTAGTGGGAGGGCCTATATGCCCACATGGTACCTCTCTACTGGTCAGCATTGCAGCCAATGTCTTGCTGCATCAATAACATCTTCATCATCCACATACTGTTTCTTGTGGAGCAGTGAGGTATTTGATTGTGATCCGCCAATAACCTCAAATGAGTGTGTCCATGTTCTATTCTCTTCTAGAGGAGCGTAACTTATTGAAGTGAGACATACCATTTACAATAACGACTGTTTGTTACAAGAACTAAGTTAAATACAACCCAATGAAATTTGAGAACCACAGTGTATTAAGGAGCAGGTAAGATTAAGTGTGATATAGTCCCACAAAGCTAGTAACTCGTTGGCAGTCTCCTGATGGGCAGCAAGTGCTGTGATGACACTTTTGTATGAGGCCGAGAGTTCATAGGCCATCTACTGGTAATGACACAGTCCCAAAAGATGATGAGCTCGTGGGCAGTCACAACAGATACTGCGAAGCGGTTCTCTCTGAGTGGCTGGTGGAGGTGTAGCATCAAGATGTGGCACAGGGTGAGGGCAGCATGGCACCTTGGCGGGCAGAGTAGTGGCAGCAACAGTGGAGACTTGAGGCAGATGTCGGTTGCTCGGAGCTCGGGATGTAACTGTCTGTCCCTGGGTGAAGTGCCAACTTAAGTGCACAACTGCGGGAGGATACATGTGTGGTATCACATGAGCATGTGGCTGTGCAGATGTAAATTAGTGCCCCCGATTGCAGCATTACACGCTGCCACCTAAATGCCAACATAGTGGTGAGATTGGTGCCCCTAGACACTGTGACGACTGCTGATGGCATGACTGTACACAGCACCGTGCCTCTTCTGTTAATAAATAACCTCCTAGGTAAGGTAGCGCCAGACCTGGCCTGCGAAACATACATGTAAAAGTGGTGGCTGAAATATGCCGGGGTAGCCCTACATCCTCAACAGTCCGCATATTCCAACACTGCAGAAGTCACTGCTTTGTGTGGCTGGCTGGCACGCAGGACATCGGACAGGTTTGTGCAACCTTTCGATAATGACACATGCCTCTCCTTAAGATTCACCATGCTTTTGTTCACTGCTATGTCTCCATAGACATTCTACAAGCACTTATGAATATCTCCCATTGTCTGGTTTTCCACAAAAAGAAACTCTGTGACAGCTTTCTGCTTGGAACATGCCTCTGTTACGGATGCCATTTTGAGGACTATGTATAGTGCAGCCACCTGTTGGAACTTCATGAAAGTATAGGAGCTGAAGCGGAAATAAATCACAATGTCCAAAAACAGATAGTGCATTTTTTGAAGTGAAATTGGCCAAGAAAAAGATATGTTGCATTACTTACTGAAAGCCCTGCGTATGTGCTGTTGCTTCATCTAGATGAAAATATTCATACCATCTCAGTTTGTAATGATCTGCTTGCTGTTTTTGAAAAATGTTGATAATGTTTATTGGCTCAGTTTTAGTTTCGCTAAAATTTGTCAAACTGGATCAGTCAAGATCAGCTGGAGTAATATGAGGCTGAGGGTTGAATTACAGTAAATGTCAGCAGGAATGAAATGTGCGTGAAGAACAAGGCTAAAATTAAAGTCAGGTCATAGAAGAAGTGTGTTATGCTTGCACGACAAGTCTGAACTACATACCAGCAGTGTTATCACAGAATTTAACAAGATTATCCTTACTAAATCCACCACATAGTCTGAGTATAGAAACTTCAGAAATCTCAAGTTGAAAACAGACTTAACCAAAACCTTATCTCATTAAAAACGTTACACTACATCCTTTGTCAATCACTTATATGTAAAGAAAGGGAGGCATTATTTTTGGAGTGACCCTTGTACATACTGACAGTTACCTCAAGACATACCTATTACAGTTTCATTCTTTGTTAGATTTACTTTGGTGAGATACAAAACTGTTAAAACCCATAAAGCAAATGGCATAATGGATTAGAAACTGTTTCTTATTTTAGGCACTTGAGTTTGTTAGCTCTCTAAATATGCACGTTGGCACATGCAAAATTTTTCATTATTGAATGGAAAATAATGCTGTATCATTTTCAGTGAACTTTTATACAAAAGAGAATGTGTGCTTTTGTTTTAGAAAGTGTTTCTGCCTTTCTACCGTAATCTCCCTAATGATAATCCCATCTCTCCCTTTATGCAGCATGTTGAAAAGATTGGTCTTGTACATCACATTAGAATACACTTGACTTGATTGTTCCTGAAAGCTTATGAGCCTGTGACTTAGCATCTCTTGAATGGTGACATCTTTGAAAATAATGATGAACAGCAAACAGCATCTCATCCATAGCAATATTCTCAAATGTGTTCTAATTTCATCTCAGTAAACATACATTTTGTCTCTTACCTGCCTTTTTTTCTTTGTATTCTTGACAAGTTGTCCTTTCCCTTTGTGTGTTTGACTGTCTACATCTAGTAATTAAGAGTTAACAGATTATGAATCAGTGTATAATGATTATTATTTTCTACCTATTGATTTAAGGCATGGTTCATTCCTTCATTTTGTTGTGATTTCATACTAGTGTAGTTTGGACTTCTATTACAGAAACTTGTGGATGAGTTCACTTGGGTTTGTAAATCTATTGTTTAAGGTTTCTTACTATTTTATTTTTATCCACTTGGTTGCTTTAAAAATAATAGCATTACGTCATTGTAATAAGAAGATACAATTAACAGTTAACCAGTATTTTTGATTTCTGTAGTAAACGATAGGTTGAAGTGTCTCAAAAGCTATTGCTTAATTTAACTCTCATTGACTGAATTGCAGGATTATGGGTTGGATGATAGTTGTGACAACTCAGATGAAGATGATCAGACAGGAAGACCTTTGTATATAGAGTATGTGGGTCAGCAACAAGAGCAACAGCAGCAGCAGCAGCAGCAAAATGGGATAGATAACCATTTGGCTCAGCAGCAACACCACGTCCATCAGCAGCAGCAGCTCATTCAGCAGCAGCAGCAGCAGCAACAACAGCAACAACAACAACAACAACAACAACAACAACAGCCTCAGCTGATGGCAACTCGTCCGAGCACCCTTTCCTCTCCGGGGCAAATGTACGGAACAAATCATGTCGTGCCAGCTACATCACATGTTCACTCACTGGTCTCTCAGTTCTCCTCCGTGCAACAGCAACAACAGCAACAAACACAACAGCAGCAGGTCAGTCAGTTGTTTATTTGATTAGAATACTAATTCACCTAAGCACTTAATTGTAGTTATTAATGAAAGATGTTTGATATTATAAGCAATGATCTTACAGAACCTGGAAGCTGTTCAATGATACGAAAGTTCATACAGCTTTTGGAATATTTGGATTTTTGTTTTTTCACTTTCTGGTTGTGTTACAAGTAATAAACAACAGAACATACGGTTATGCAAGATTGAATTACTGAGCGGCAGGCAAAAAATGTGAAAAACTGACATGATATGGTTCATCTTCACATGACAGTGTGTACATCTTTGTGTTTAAACATCCTGCTATGGAGAAGAAAGAGGTTGACTGCATAAATGAGCATTCATCTTCTCTTAAGAGTCAATTTACCCTGCAATTTTATTTGTAGCTGTAGATGATGCTCTGCTGTGGATTGACCTTTGTTGCAAAGTGTTTGTTGAAAAATGAAGCCACCATAGAAAAGGCTGTTCCATGCAGCCCATAGTTTGTGTGGATTACATTAAGGTTCTTCTACAACTTGGTATTATTGTGGGTAACAGATTTTTTACAGCTTGTTGTTGTATTAATTATGTTTACTTCAGTTATCAAGAGGAGAATTTCTCTTCTGTAAGTAAAAGGTGAAAGAGAAGTGTGAGGCTGAGGACTTGTTGGCAAACAAATATGTTTTGTTTATCCTCATTTGGATTCAAATGTCGAGTTCATAGATGGTAAAGGACAGGTTCTCTACAATTGTACCCTTTCATGGTGGAACTTCCATAGTTACCTTACCTGTACAATTTGTTTGCATTGCCTAGTGTTTGCATTATATTATTGAGGAACAAATTGGACAGATATTTGAGAAGCATCATCTGTCATTGTGTGTGTGTGTGTGCAGAATTCTACAGTCATCCATTGTAAAAGCATTCGAATACTTGAAGTCAGAATTGGTGGCTGGTGTCAATCTTCAAAAGCACAAACTCCTAAACTGTGAATAGGCACAGTTAAAAGTGAAAAACTGTTCATAACTGTAGGGACTGTTAGTTCCTTCCCTGGGGGAAGCATCAGAGAGAGTGAGTGTGGGGCCAAAGATAACATATTGGCAAGCACTATGTTGCTTCAATCCAGAGACGGTTGGAGGACGGAAGAAGGTAAAAAGGATTAAGAGGAAAAGGAATTGTACTATTTATTCCATGCCTGTTATTCTATCTTTACCTCTTACCCTGTCTTCCTGCCATCTCTGTACTGAAGCTGGCACAGTGTTCCATCTTTGACCTCCTCCATTTTGTGATATAATTTTGTCCTCCTTTGTCCCTGCTTGCCCTCAACAAGGTGATTCCGCATCAGTGTGGTGTCTGACTGACTGACATGCCACTCTTTCCAAAACTTCCCCACCCTATCACTCCTATCCTATGTAAAAATAACCAACAGTTCCTAAGGCTCACATTCTTCTACTTTTATTTGCATCCATGTATATTATCCTTGTCAGCAACTTGAATGCGTGAGCTGTTGATCTGATTGTGTGATAGTTCTCATGCCTAGCCAGGGCAAATACATTGAAGACCAGTGGAAAAATGCACCTGTCGGAGCACAAAAAAATGCATATATGTTTCTGTTTATTTAAAAGACTCAGGCTGAAAAGGGGGTGGCGGTACCAGCTGCCTCATTCTACCTCCCTCAGCACCTTTAAAAATTCTCCTGAAAATTTTTGCATGCAAACACATTCACCCTTTTTTTTTAAATGCATCTTAATGCAAACTCCCACAAGTTACCCTAGCTGTAACACACTTACACTCGCTAGTCCCATCACAGTAAGTCACTCGTACTCATCCACTCCCAGTTGCCCTTTATCACTCACTCATTCATCCCAACTCATTGTTCTTATATCTCTCTCTCTCTCTCTCTCTCTCTCTCTCTCTCTCTCTCTCTCTCGTTGTCATTGTCGTGTACTCTTGTATCTCTCACCATGTCTCCTTCACTCTTTGTGAACAACAACAACAACACACTATCTTCCAGTATGTATTACTTTTCTGTCTGTTTCCCACTGCCAATGCCTACTTCTCTCTCAGCATAAAAAAGCACCAGTATGTTTGCATGCCAAATATCTTGTAAATTTTTTTGGAGGTGCTGAGGGAGGTAGAATGAGGCAGCTGGTACCCCACTTTTCAATCAAAATCTTGTAAAGAAAAGGAAACTTTCATTTTTTGTGCTGCGATAGGAGCATTTTTCTGCTGGTTCCCTTCTTTTACCTGCTGCAGCAGGGCATGTAACTCATATAAAAACAAATGTATTGCTCAGTAAAATTTAGGTAGTTTACTTATGTGAAACTGGAATAACACAAAACTAATTTTACACCTCATATCAGATTTTACGTGTAAAACAATTTTGCATGTCCTCCAGTAATACAACTTGAGGTTCCCAGATGATAAAGGACACACTCTACAGCATATTTATCCATGCTGTGTTCTTTGTAAACTACTTTTTACGGGCACAAGTTGGGTAAACTTTGAACTGGATAAAGGGATTAAGAAAAAATTCAAGGCTGTTTGAGATCACGACCTCAGGAATAAAATGTAAAAATTACAGCTGTTTGCTGGGCATAGCTGTCTTGGAAGTGAAAATTGGTAAAAAACCCTTTTTGTTGGGCATTGCCAAGGAACTGTCTAGGAACTGATGGTGCCTCCATAAGTCCCACTAAGCCCACTATAGACCACATCAGATGCAAAATGAACAACTGAACTGCTCCATTTGCCTAAGCAGGAGGAAGTGTGTAATATTCATACCTTGACCCTGTGCTGTGGGGCTAAGGCAGTCGTCCTGCTGGGTATACAAACGGTCCATAGCCCAAGGGCTATCGAAAACACTTCACCCTACCTTTTTATCACTAGTAGAACCCGATGTATGAGCAAGCACTGGAAAATCCTGTTTTTGTGTGTGGCATTTTGAAACACATTAAGTACACATGCTGTCACATGCATTCCGATAGTGTGGATGCTATTTTTCCAAAAGTACCGTGGTATGTCTCCTGTCTCAAATATTTTAGCCATTTCATTGTCACTTTCCCCAATAATTCTAGTAATTCTGATGGACTGTTATCTATGCCTCTGTCTTCTTTCATCACAAATCTTCCAAGGCTCTGTTAAACTGTGGTTCTAATACTGGATCTCTATGTCTTCCATATTGACTTTTATTTATCCCTTTAGCATGTCATCAGCCAAGTCTTTCCCCTCATAGAGACCATCAGGTTACATCTGCTTTTAATTTCACATGAGGTTGTTTTGATTTTTCTATATGGTAAGCCAGTCCATTTGATGACCATTTCTTTTTCGATATCTTCACATTTTTCCTACAGCCATTTCACCTTGGCTTTCATGCACTTCCTATTTATTTCATTCTTAAGTGAATTATGTTGCTGTATTCGTGTCTTCTTCTGACCATTCCCGACTATCCTCTGTCATCAAACAGTTGAAGTATTTCTTCTGTTACTTGAGGTTCCGTCAGCGTTAACCTCTTTGCATCTACGTTTGTAAGTCCAACTTATTTGACTGCCCTATTTAGAAATGTCCATTCCTCTTCACCAAAAATTCCTACTATAGTATTAATCATCATTTTATCAACTGCCTTTGAGAACTTCAAACATATCTAGTTGTTCATCAGTATTTCAGTGTTTAGCAAATGGCCTTGCTCCAGTAGTAACACTGGTTCCCATGAGAGTGCCGAAGTTACGTGCTGTTGGGCTCAGCTAGCACTTGGATGGGTCACCGTCTGGGTGTGCCGAGTGCTGTTGGTGAGCGGGGTACGCTCACTTTCACTTCACTACCCGATTACCCGATTGAGAAGTAGCGTCACTGGTCACGGAAACTGAAAATGGCTGGGAGAGTGGTGTGCTGACCATGTGCCCTTCTTATCCATATCTGGTGATGCCTAAGGACTGAGGATGACATGGTGGCCGGTCAGTACCATTGGGCCATTGAGACCTGTTTGGATAGTGGTTGTTCATCTTTATTTCAGTATTCCATTTCCACCCATATCTTCTGAATGATTTTCATAAACTTTAATCTACTGTTCATCATGGCTAAATTGTCATCCAAGATTATATCTGCTCCTGAGTACTTCGTACAATCCAGTATCTGATTTCAAAATCTGCCCCTATGTGACATAATCTTATTGGAATCTCGCTGTGTCTTTGGATCTACTCCAAGTATATCTCCTTCTCTTGCGATTTTTGAACAATGCTTTCACTGTTGCAAACTGAAATTTTTTGCAGTACTGAGTTAGTCTTTCTCCTCTCTCGTTCCTCATAGTAAGCTCATATTCTTCCATAACTCTGTATCTTATGTTCCTTCCACTAACATACATTCTAGTCCTCTGTGATTATTAGATTCCAATCTACCTTTGCATACCAAATTACACTTTCAATAATTTATTTCTCTATCTCTCTATCTTCTGCTTGTGATGCCAACTATAATTGTTGGTGTTTTGTTTGATGTTGAATCTGATGAAAATGAAAATGTCCCTAACACTGCATTCCTCCTAGTAACTGACTTTCTGCTCTAACTTACCATTCATGATAAAGCCAACTCTATTTTCTTATGGGGTTGATATTACCCTATAGTTGTCTGGTTGTGTGACCAGAAATCATATATTCTTTCCTTTCCATTTCATGTCACTGACCCCCCCCCCCTCCCTCTCCCCCCTTTTAGGTACATTGCGTTAAGCCTTTGCATCTCTCTCTTCAGATTTTGTAGCTCTCCTTTCATACTACTTGACTTAGTTTCAGTCTAACCACCTGTTTGTGTTTTAGAATGGTGTGTCCTACCTGTAAATCACCCTGCATCATATGTGTAGTTGTTGTTGTTGTCAATCCAAAAACTGATTTGATACAGCTTTCCATGTTGGTCTATCCTGAGCAAGTGTTTTTATCTGTGCATAACTACAACATAAGCACCTTCAAATTGTTTTCTGTTTTCAACCATTGATCTTATTCTGTAGTGCAGGTATCTCTAAGATTTTTGCACTCCATGTAAGAAATAGTACTTTCGGCAAACTGGAACGGAGTTTCAAATCAGATTTCGCGAACAAGGGTACGCAAGTAGCAGAAGTGCACTGGGACGTCATTTAAAGGAGAACCAACATCGGCTTTAAAAACATTAAAGGTATCATTTCCATTTTGCATTTTGATAATGAAGTTATAGTGGTGGACATTTTAGAAGAAACTGAACAATACTTGAGTGATCAGCTAGATACAGAACTTAGAATAAATAAGCAGATTTTGAGCAATCATAGGTGGTTCTTTGATTTTTTTTTTTCCAGTGGTTTATTTGTGAGTAGGAAAAAACAATAAAGAAGAGTCCCCATTCAGCTACTCTTTCTTTCAACTTTCTCTATGTTTATTGAATTCTTAATGACCCCATGTAATTTTATTAGTGAACAGTTTTTCTTAAGTCATCATTAGAAACATGAAGATGACGTGTAACAGTAGGTTTGTTTTATGAAACCTGCTCTACTGCATTGTGTTTTACTGTTGGCTTTCTTGCACAACTGTGCTGGTAATATTGAAATAATTATTTTGTTTTATTGAAAAAAAGTGTTTTAATTAACTGTGTGTCAGACGTGATATCCTCTGCTGAAATTACGAGCAAATTGTACCAGATGTGGTTCATTATGATGATCTCATAAAGGGAATGTATTGTACTATTATACTGGTTCTACAACTGACCTTGCACATTAGTGCTGATTGAGCTTTTGTTATCATTTTATATTAACATTTTGATTTTATACATCTTCAGAAGTGCTGCCTTGTAGCATACGGGATTACCTTAACAAAATAAATGTTGCAAAAGTAGTCATAACACATCCGTTTAATATATAAGTACACGCATGAGACACAATAAAAAATAGAACGAAGAGTAACCATACTTGGATGTCATACCACTATCCAATCAGAGTATAGGGTTTGGATTGGAGTGCATGGCTGGTATTTTTGATCAGTGAAAAGATTCTATTATAAGGGGAAAAGTGCTTTATTGGCATTATGTTTCAACTACAGTTAAAAAAAGTTATATAAGGCATGCTGTCATTTCATCCATGGTATTAAATGTTCAGTTTTGTTATTTCTTTGAACATAATTTGTCAATTGACAATAATTGTGTATACTAACATAGTGCAGGATTCTGTTTTTTGTAGGCAGTTTCATTTTGAAATTCATTTTAGATTATATTTTGCTCTGTACTGAAGAAACTGAAAAACAGGTGAGCCACTGTTGTAAAATTACTTATTATTGTTGTGAGTTTGTGCAGTATTTGTACATGTCTTTCTGTTTTCTTCTTTCCTCAAGCCTTCATTTGCATTTTACATTGTAGTGTCAGTCATATTGTCAGTGTCATAAGTTCTCCATGTGTATCTTCTTTCTTTCTTTCTTTCTTTCTTTCTTTCTTTCTCTGTCTTGTTTAGTACATTGCTTTTAGCGGATATGTGATTCACAGGAACACATTTTATGCAGAACATTTCCTTCAATTCATAAATTCTTGATTTTTTTTTTTTATTTTGATTTTGATTTTTTTTCCTTCATAGGGACATCAGTCATATAGAACTTTTTGAAAGAAATTTCTGCGATTTGACTGTAAATTACTATTCATTTATGTCCACAATCATGATTTTGGCTTTATAGAGTAGGTTTAATGATGAATAAGAAATGCATGCAAGCTACTATGAACAGCATAGTTAATACATTACCATAGCCCAGATAGACACTAAGCAAACACCCATCACAATAGTACAAATTTAATGCCAACTAGTTCTGCAAATGAAGAAATTGGAGAAATGTGTGATGAGATAAAATAAATTATTCAGATAGTTAAAGGAAATTGAAAGTCTGTGATAAGGGAAGGCAAAGGAAGAGAACAAAAAATAGAAGAATTTTGCACAGAACACAATTTAATCATCGTTAACACTTGGTGTAACAATCATAGGTTTAGACATGGAAGAGGCCTGGAGACGTGGGAAGGTTCTGGATTGATTATGTAATGGTAAGACAGAGAATTTAAACAGTGAAACATTTCCAGGGGCAAATATGGATTCTGACCACAATTTATTGGGTATGAACTGTGGATTAAAACTAAAGAAATTAAAACAAAAGTAGGAAATTAAGGAGATAGAGAGCATGGATAAGTTGAAAGACCTAGAGGTTGTTGAGAGTTTCAGAGGGAGAATTCGGCAATGATTAACTGAAACAGGAAAAAGAAATACAGTACAAAACGAATGCTTAGCTTTGAGAGATCAAATAGTGAATGAAGCAGAGATCAAGTAGGAAAAAGAAAATGCCTGTTAGAAATCCTTGGATATCACAGTTGATGAGAGGAGAAAGTATAAAAGTGCTTCAAATGAAGTAAACGAAAGGTAATGCAAACGTGTGAAAAAGAAATTGACAGGAAGTGTAAAATGGCTAAACAGGAATGGCTGGAGGACAAATGTAAGGGTATAGAAGCATATCTCACTAGGGCAGAGATGGATGATGCCTCCATGAAAATTAAAGAGGCCTTTGTACAAAAGAGACGCAGCTGTATGAATATCAATAGCTCAAGTGGAAAACCAGTACCAAACAATGAAGGGAAAGCTGAAATGTCAAAAGAGTATATAGAGGGTCTATATAGGGGAGATGAACTTGAGGGCAATATTATGGAAGTGGAAGAGGCTGTAGATGAAGGTGAGATGGGAGATATGATACTGCAAGAAGAATTTGATGGATCACTGAAAGTCCTAAGTAGAAACAACGCCCCGGGAGTAGACAACATTGCGTTAAAACTACTGAGAGCCTTGGAAGAGCCAGCCATGACCAAACTCTTCCATCTGGTGAGCAATATGTATGAGACACGTGAAATAGCCTCAGACTTAAAGAAGGACGTAGTAATTAGTTTCAAAGAAAGCAGATGCTGGCATATGTGAATATTAGTGAACTGTCATGGTTCGAAGTACTATCAAAACTTCTTTACAGAAGAATGGAAAAACTGGTACAGCCCACCTCTGGGGAGATCTGTTTGGATTCTAGAGCAATGTGGGAACTCTACTATTTACAAGAGAAGTTAAGGGAAGGCAAAACCTCTATTTATAGCACTTGTAGATTTAGAAAGAGCTTATGACAATATTGACAGGGACACTCTCTGTGAAATTCTGAAGGTAGCAGGGGTAAAATACAGGGAACAAAAAGCTTTTTACAACTTGTGGGGAAACCAGATGGCGATTATAGTGCGTTGAGGGGTATGAAAGGGAGGTGGTGGTTGAGAAGGGAGTGAGACAGGGTTGTAGCCTGTCCCTAATATTATTCAATCAGTACATTGAGCAAGCAGTACAGGAAGCCACAGAAAAACTTGGAGTGGGAAGAAATTAAAACTTTTTTGAGGTTTGCCAACGTCATGTAATTCTGTTAGACACCAAAAGACTTGGAAGAGCAGTTGAATGGAATGGACAGTGTCTTGAAAGGAGGATATAACATGAAAATTTAAAAAAGCAAATTAAGGAAAATGAAATGTTGTTGAATTAAATTGGGTGATGCTGATGGAATTAGATAGGGAAATGGGACACTTAAAGTAGTAGATAAATTTTGCTATGTGGGCAGAAAATAACTGATGATGGCTGAGGTAGAGACAATATAAAAGGTAGACTAGGAATGGCAAGAAAAGCATTTCTGAAGTAGAGAAATTTGTTAACATCGAATATAGATTTAAGTGTTAGGAAATCTTTTCTGAATGTATTTGTTTGCAGTGAAGCCATGTATGAAAATGAAACGTGGATGATAAATGGTTTAGACAAGGAGATAATAGAGGCCCCTTTTGAAATGTGATGCTACAGAAGGATGGTGAAGATAAGCTAGGGGTTGGCATGACTAATGAGGGGAGTACTGAATAGAATTGAGGAGACACATAGGACACTTTCTGAGACGTCAAAGGTTCACAAATGTAGTTTGTGTGTGTGTGTGTGTGTGTGTGTGTGTGTGTGGGGGGGGGGGGGGGGGGGGGACTAAAATTGTAGAGGGACATATAGAGATGAATACAGTAAGTTGATTCAGAAAGACATTGGTTGCAGTAGTTATTTGGATATGGAGAGGCTTGCACAGGATAGAGTAGCATGGAGGGCTGCATGAAACGAATCTCTGGACTGAAGACCACAACAAGAACAGACATCCTCAAGTGAAAATTAATAAAACATACAAATCATTAAGTGCAGGGAGTAATGTTGGGTACAAAATGTTATTACATATTTGAGAACATTACTTAGGTCACAATGTCCAACATGTCTAAATAACATTGTCAAAGTAACATGTATATCATCTCATAAACCAGTTGTATTGCAGAATATGCTTACATATCAAAGATATATAATTTTTCTGGTATAGTGCACAGCAAATAAACTTGAACAAACTGTAATTTGTATTTGACAGCCAATAAATTATTGTGACCTGCATTCTTCATTTGTCAAAACAACGGCAGAGATCATTACAAAGGGACACCGTTGTGTGAGCCATGTGGTCTTTGGATTGCCAAAGGCGTTACCAGGAAATGGGAATGTGATTCTGTATTTGGCTAAGTGGTTAACATATCAGTATAATACGTGCTCATAAAGCCTCTTACAGAAGTATAATGCAGTACTCAATTCTCAAAGAGTAAATATAACCATTTTTACATGCCCAGCAAAATGTGGTACCAGTATAACTGCAGAGATATGTGATGATATAAAATCACAATCATCTGAACCATGCTGACTTGCATAAGCAAGAGCATACACGTGGCAATGTGAACTCCCTTGTGAAATTGCAGGCAGGTGATGTAGAGGTGTAGAGCAGATGCGAGGTTGTAAGGAAGGTGGAAGGGGAAGATCAGTTTGCATTCCAGAGAAATGTAGAAACGTTAGGAAATACTGACCCTACCACTTACCTTAGAAGATAGGTTAAAGAAAGGCCAACCTACTTTTATAACATTTGTAGACTTGGCGCAGGCTTTCGAAAATGCTGACTGTAATATTCTGTTTTAAATTCTGATGGTAGCAGGAGTAAAATACAGGGAGTGAAGGGCTATTCACAACTTGTGCACAAACCAGACAGCAGTTACAAAGCAAAACGGGGATGAGGGAATGTAGTTAAAGTAAATCAGGTGATACTCAGGGAATCGGATTAGGAAATGAGACATTTACATTAGTAGATAAGTTCTGCTATTTGGGAAGCAAAGTAACTGACAATGGCTGAAGTACAGAATGTAGAGTGCCAATGGAAAGAAAAGCATTGTTGAAGAAGAGAAATTTCTTAACTTCAAATTCAGGTTCAAGTGTAAGGAAGTCTTTCCTGAAGGTATTTGTCTGGAGTGTAGCCTTGTACAGAAGTGATATGTGGATAATAGACCACACAGAAAGAGGACAGAATCTTTCGAAATGTGGTGTCACCGAATAATGGTGAAGATTAGATGGGCAGATGACTTAACTAATAAAAAGGTACTGAATAGAATTGGGGAGACAAGAAATTTGTGGCACATCTTGACCAAAAGGGGGGTTGGTTGAAATAACACATTCTGAGACATCAAGGGATCACCAGTTTAGTATTGGAGGGAAGTGTGGGAGATAAAAGTTGTAAAAGGAGAGGAAGAGATGAATACACTAAGCAGATTCAGAAAGATGTAGGTTGTAGTAGTTTTTGGAGATGGATTAGTTTGCATAGGACGGAGTAGCATGGAGAAATGCATCAAACCAGACTTCTGGCTGAAGTCCACAAAAAGAGCAACAAAATAAGAACCACATAAAAATTTGTTAGAAATATAATACAACTGGATATAGAAAAAATGTCTACTCACCAAGCAGTGACAACACAAACACACACACACACACACACACACACACACACACACACACACACACACACACACTCGCGCTGCCATGTGGGCTTTCACATCTTGTAGACTTTCAGGACGTTTCTCATGAATAGCCTGTTGTAGGTGTTTTCAGGAAACTACTATAGTTGTGCAGTATGTTAACAGTTTGTCCATGTTGGACGAAATGGTACAAATCAACTAATGGCACAGGCTTTGATGACCATTAACTTGACAGGAGGGGGATTGTGACAAAATTTCTGCTTGAATGTGAACTTGGCTGACACCATTCCACATACTGACGTTTCAGTTATGGCTCATAGGCCCTGGCCCAAAATTCATCTACGGTGACGATTCTCCCAAGCATATTCTCTCTCTCTCCTCCTTGTAATGCACTAGATATGCACAAGAAGTTTCCCACTTCACCTACTGCTTGAGACACACACTCTGCAGCAGCTTTATGCATGTGTAGCTCATTGTGTAATATCATGTAGATTGATGTCTTCTAAATAGTAGTATGACACTGTAATGTCTGCAGCATCCCTCGTCTATCATTCTCCAAGCATTGGGCAATCTGCGTAGCAGCTCTGTCTGTACGCACACTGACTGGCCGCCTGGATCGGTGCATGTTGGTCGTGCAGTTGTGCCTTGCCTGAATGCATCTACTGAGCAGCCATTCAGTACAATAGAGCAGCATTTCCTACCACTTCTACAACCTCCTCATGGTATTATTGTGCATTCCTTCCATGGCCGCCGGTTGGGTGATTTTCTCCACTCGGGGACTGGGTTTTTGTGTTGTCCTCATCCTCTCATCATCATTCGGGTAGTGGTGAGACTGGAAATGGAAAGATTGGAAGTTGTACAGGCGCTGATGACTACGATGTTGAGTGCCCCACAAACCACCACCACCACCACCACCACCACCACCACCACCACCATCATCATCATCATCATCATCATCATCATCCTTCCACAGTGAACCTTATGTAAGACCAGTGTTCAAGTCAGGTAACATTTGTCCTGAATGGCTGCTTGACTCATGCTATGGTCTCTCATCATGCTCCATTCTCCTGGAAAGGACTGTCATCTAGCATCGTGTCACGTTACTGTGGATTCTTGGGGAGACTCCTGTTTGTAATATACTATTGCATACTGTGGCAATTTATGGTAAAACGTGTTTGCAATGACAAACTTCTTTTTGTCTTTTTTCTCATGTTATATCTTCATGGCAGTTTGTGTGTTAATCCATGTCCCCACCCATAATGTTTACATATGAACTAGCCTTCCATTTGCATATTCAGAATTTTATAATTTGTTACCATTTTGGAGACAAAAAATAGTTACCATGATTTTTGCAATGACTCTTCTATTTGTCATAGACTGCCTTTTGGTTTAGCTGTAAAGTATGTGCCTGGAAACTGAAAGGTCATGATATTGAATCTGTCAGATCATGGATTTTTCAGTCTTTGCTTTAATGTAGCCCTTACCTCTCAACGATATGAGGAGTCAGCAGAAATGACACTTGGTTTGGCTTCCCTATTAAACTGTAGGCCACCTTTTCCCAGTTGGATAACTAGGGTAGGTTAGGGACACCAAAGTCTCCAATGAGACATCCAAGTGAAAGATCTGCACCGGGCCATTGAGCCACACAAAATTATTATTATAGTCTGAATGTTGATTTATCTCACCCTGTTTTGATAAATTATATTTGTGCATTGATTGTGGTTTTATAGATAAGTAGATATGGGTTCAACAGCCTTGTGCATCATACTCCATGTCTTCAGTTTCTGCAAGGGAAGTGTGTGGTTGATCAAGTTCGGAAGCTTTTATTAGGTCTAAAAATGTACCTACAGTAAGCATCACTTCATCTAGATAGCTACGGACTAGGTGCAAAAATTCTTCAAAAGCTGTTGTGGTATTGTGATCTTTTTGAAATCCGTGTTGGGTTTCTGCAAGGAGATTGTCAATAAAAACAATCATGGTATGCTTTGCCAGGATTACTGATTCAATATTGGTCAGTAGTTTGATGCTTCCTCCTTTGATCCTTTTCTATGTACTGATCTGACAATGCTGCTTTTCAGTGTATTAGGAAACATGTCCTCTTCAGGGTTACAGTTGATGGGATATGTAATTGATTTAACCACAATATTTGTGTATTTTTTCATTATTGTGCTGAAAAGATCGTCCCAACCCCTCAAGTGTTTGTTTTTTAGCTACAGAATTATGTTGCTTATCTGTCGTTCATTTACTACGCCAAATTCAAAGCCCGTGTGTGTTGTGCAACAGTGTATTGGAATGTGGAGTATATCTATGTCTCGAATTGTGGTGCAGTTGGAAAGAGGAAATGTTTGTTAAGAATGTTATAGTTTTTCATCCTGTATCAGTTGGTCTTCATGTGTAGTATTTATTGGTTTCTCCTCTGCATTCGAACCTGTTTCACGGTATTGGTAATGAGGTTCCAAGAGGCATGGCTTTTAAAGTTTGCTGACTGCTATTGCTTCATTGTGGATTTGTTTTCTAAGATTTGGGAGGTCTAATTTGAAACTTTGCTTAACACTGGTATATCTTTCTTTGACAATGTGCAGCCCAGATAACATGTACAGTATATAGAGGTCATGGATATTCTGTCAAAACTTGACTAATATAGCTAGTAGTTTTAAATTTTTCGTATTTGACAAGGAGAGCTAAAATACCTCAGTGGAATTATTCCCATTTGTTATTTGAGCCTTCTAATTCATGGTCTTGGGATAGTGATCCGAAGCATAAGTACTTTGTTATATATAGAATTCTTAAAATGACATGCCAGTATGTTCATTTTACAAGTAGTACAATGTGCAACCTGCTAAAATTGTTAGAAAATTATTAGATGACTTAAGAAATTAGTAACAATATGACAACAGGTTTATGGAATGAGATTTTTTTGACAATGGCGTGTGAAAGTAATGTTCTCACATATATAACAATATTTCGTTCCTCGTGTTATGCCGTGCACTGTACAATATGTAGGTTTCATTAATTGTTACTTGAGAACGGTTATAAAGTCAAAATAATAATTGTGTGAACTAAATGAATAGTAATTTACAGTCAAATGGCAGAAATTCTTGTAAAAAATGCTTGTGCGTGAAGTACTTATGCTTGTTCCTGAAGTAATGCAGTAATTACTTGTAATTTTATCGCTGTTATATAAAATTGTATTGAGAAATGCAGTTTGAAAATAATTTGACTGTCTCTGAACAAGCTTAGCCTTTATGTACATTATTGATTCATAAATATCTATCCATTTTTCCTTGCATAACAGGGCATTAAAAAGGTTTGTACCTTCATCATTGTGATGTTTGTAAATCACTGCTTTCATCAATACCTTGTATTTACCTTGGCATGGAAATTAGAAAATTTTGTCAGCTTTAAAAACACTCTCACTTTTAGCAAGGAAATCGCACAAATTTAAGAATAAAGTTCACCCATAAATCTGAAATTCACCAAATACGAAATAATAAAATTAAGAGATTTAGTTCAGTTTTAAAGTAACTATTTTATTATATTTCTGGAGACTGATCGAAGTTTAGGTACAGTTATAGGTATGCTTCCTATTCTGTCATACTTGCAGTTAGTTTTGGAATAACGACGACAAGTTTAAAATTAACTAAGACACTAGTTGCACCGTATGCAGATTATAATTGAGTATTACAGTATGAGGAGCTGCAATAGTTGGTGTTGACCTGTCTGTAAAAAGCTGGCTGTTAACACAGTAACCCCAAAGTTTCTTTTTTAAGGTAGTGTTTAGAGAGGCACATTAATGAAATATAATGTAATAGATTAATTAGTGGAATTTTATATTGTTCCAATCCATTAACTAGATACCTCGCTGGAGCATGTCTATATGTTTCCTGATTAATAAGTTGTGTTCAGAACATTTTACCTTGCTTTCTAGCTTCAAACCTGCTGAAGTGTTGCTAGTTAGTATGTGCTATAATTATTTCAGGACTTGAATCAATATGGTAGTCCCTTGCTAATTATTCTTCCTATTATTATTATTATTATTATTATTATTATTATTATTATTACTTTTTTTATTGCTGTTGCTGTGTGTAGATGGACGCTGCTTACATTAAACTGATCACATACAGGAAAGGTAGCAGATTATCTCCTATGTATGATTGTCTTCATAAAACGATCAGTGGTAATTGAAATTCACCACTGTATAAACTTTGTTATGTATACAAGATAATAATCGATCATTGTGTTGCCTGTCTTTGAAGAAGAAAAAAGTACTGTTTTTCGTGGTTTGCTTAAAGATTATAGCAGAAAGTAAGTGCTTAAAATATTAAACTGCTGCAGTCTGATTCAAGTAGTCAGTATTGCAACTTTTGTACAGCAGGGTAGTAGGACTTTGATGATGTTTTCATAGATGGTGCTCACAATGAGGAAGTTTAAGATGGCAGTTTTTGAGAATGGATAGTGCAGCAATATATAAACTCCGACAGATCTCAGTGCAAAACAGTGAGGCATATTTATAAAACTAAAATAAAATACTTTAAGAACAATACAGCTTGTGGAATTCGAATGAGGTTTATAATAAACTAGATGCCACAGTGGAATTCATTGTATTTCTAAGTAAATGTAAATCAGTTTTTGAAAGTAACTATTTGTAGAAGGAGAAGGAGGAGGAGGAAAAGGAAAGAATGTATTCGAAAGGCCTGAAAAATGCACATCATGTTAGAAACTAATAATTCTCGTTAAAGTTACAAATGCGTGAAATGTTTCAAAATGAGAGGCTGCATAACTGGTGAGTGTACAACACATAATAACCATTAAACAGAATAATTACTGTGAATTGTAACTTGGATTATGCAGGTTAGTTGACATCTTCTAAGTTCAGTAAAGAAAATAGTCAAATATTAAAGGAATATAATATTGAAAATGACATTCTACAATAATTTAAACTACTAGAAATAGTGAAATTATTATTTTGTAAAATTAATAAATTGGTAGTAAAAATTATCGTAAATAGAAATTGATGTGACTTTTCTCGGGATTTCAAACAGAATTCTGAGTCATTAGTGATAAATAAAATGACTCGGTAGCAGAGGGAATTTTTCTTTATATACTAGAATATCTAATTTATATCTCTTTATAATGAGGGTTACAGGAAATGTGTTAAGAAGCATTATCCAGATTTGTTAATGACATAATTCTCTAAATTTTTAAGTAAGAAACTCAGTAGTAAAACTTTTTATTGCTACTAACTGTATCTTTAGTATACAAAAGTACACTTTGCAGAAGAGCTGCTAGATCTAGACTGCAATTTATACAATGTTAAAATGTAGTCTCAACCACTTTTCACAATGCAAAAGCACTAATATTGACACTTTTTGGAGGAGGAAAACCTTCGTCATCAGAATCATTACACAAGAATCTATAAAGGTGATAAAGAATTTTAAAATTTTTTGGTTACTTTATTTAAAACCATGTTGTCTTCAAATTTGTTACATCGTCATTCATCCAATTGATAAAAAAAACTAAAATGAATTGATGTGTGTGTTTCTGAGTATCGGCAGCATCACAGCATCAGCTAATTGCGTGGGCTGTCTGTATACTTCCAGAAAAGACATATCCAGATTACAGACACCCAAATAGTACTGCTGAGCACTTTGTGTACATAAACAAGAAATCAGAGAGACAATAGTGATCAAAGATAATGCACAGCCCTAAGGAGATGCTTGGGAGTTCGAATCTTATCACAAACAGAATGTCAACAATATTCAACTAGTTAACCAAAGACTGATATTAAACGTCTCTACTTAGTTTTTAAAAAAAAAAAGGTTGTGTGTGTGACGCATGTAATGTGCTAATTTAATGTATTTTCTTTTTTTTTCACTATATATCATAGTTTCAAACAGTTCCAGCAGTTGCAAATTTCTATCCTTATTCTGTATGTGCAGAATTGTGTGTTGTATTCAGTTTACAACAAAGAGTGGCTGGTGTCATGGCTACACATGCCTGTCACTGACTTTTTGATTTATTAAACTGAGACCTGTCCCTGTGCTCTTTGTACCTCAACTTGAAGGATCTAGCAGTCTGACCAATGGAAAGGGTGTGATGCAACTTTGTCAGAGAGCTGTTGGACCGGGGGGGGGGGGGGGGGGGGGGGGGGGGGGTTGGCTTATATTAGTGATAGGTTGCTCAGTTGCGTCCATGCTCTTGGAAGGTTAAGATAGCTTCTTTGTGAACCTCTATGTAATAGTTGCATTGAACTTGTGATGTAGAAAACTTTAAAGCAACACTGTGTGCTAAAGCTTTGTGTGAAGCTTAACAAGACACCATTGGAGGCTTTTGGAATACTTATGGAAGCCTTGGTGGATGATTTCCTTTCCAGACTGCAGTCAAACGGGTGGCACAAGATGTTTAGAGGAGTTCATGGACAAGGCTCTGAAATATGCTCACTATTTTTATATACTGTATTTAGCATATTTCGTGACAGTACCTTTTCCGTAAAATGTTTACAAGACGATATTTGTCTTGGCTTCAGTCCTCTAGTGGAAGTATGATTCCACAATGCAGTTTTGTCGGCTGCAGAAATGACCTGGTTAATGCGTTTGCCTCATTTTTGGTGCTTCAAATACCATTTCTTCGAATGTGGTTTCTTCTTGAAGTTTATATAAAAAAAGTAGTAACATAATTCATTTTTCCTGTTCGCTAGCAAATTATTATGACGGCGACCTGCACATTGTTCCACCGTCAACACACACCAAGATTTCACTGCCAACTGACTACGGTCAAAGACAACTCCAGCGTCAAAGACATTTTACACAACACACAAGCTTCCACTTGTAACCAGTCTCTTTGATATTCTTCGTCACCTCTACTAATATTAATCAATATGCTGTCACTCCCAAAAATATAAGTAAATTAGCATAAAATAAGGCAAATTACAATTCACAAACTAATATTCTGACAAAAATAGAAGAAAACATTTACAACTTCCCTCATTAGATTTGGTATCAACAAATCCAGTAGAAAATAACACATCTCCCAGATCCTTTACAGCCCGTGCAGGACGCCGTAAATGTTGTGAACAGATGACGGTGCGACTCGTGTATGCCAGTTACTGAATTCAGACTGTCAAATGGATGTTCGCTTGATGTTGGTATTATTGGACTTGCCAAAAATGGTTGTTAGAGATTGTATTGGAAGGCTTGGCCATGCAGAAGATTTGAGCAAAACTTGTGCCCAGAGTTTTGACCGACACAAAAGCAGCACCGAGTGGAAGTGTGTGAAGAACTCGTGCAGCTCCGAGATGATGATTCCAATTTCCTGGACAACATGGTCGATGGGGGATGAGCCATGGGTCTTTCAATACAATTTGGAATCACAGAGGCATAGTGTGAATGGCAAATGATGATGTCACCGCACCTGAAGAAACATCACCTGTGTGAGCAGTGAGTCTGGGATGAAATCAATGTCCACCACACCCAAAAAGGGGATGGTGCATCATGAGTTCTTACATTCTGGCCAGACCTTCAACCTTCGATTTTAAAGGAAGTGCCACAGAGATGCAATCACAAGGGCACCTGTGTCCAAAAGGAATTCCGCAGACTTCATGGGAACTGCACAATGACAGAGTGTCAGCTCACACCACCATCGTTGTCACAGTC
Source organism: Schistocerca cancellata (assembly GCF_023864275.1). Taxonomy (NCBI): domain Eukaryota; kingdom Metazoa; phylum Arthropoda; class Insecta; order Orthoptera; family Acrididae; genus Schistocerca; species Schistocerca cancellata. Next base: position 395,033,858 of record NC_064628.1, read on the forward strand.
TACCTGACCTTGGAAAAGATCAGTTTGGGATCTGAAAAATGTAGGTGCGTGCAAGACAGTGCTGGCACTGCAACTTCTCTATGAAGATGGGTTAAGGAAAGACAAATCTATGTTTATAGCATTTGTAGACTTGATGAAAGCTTTTGATGATACAGAAACCAGACAACAGGTAAAAGAGACAAAGGGTAGGAAAGGCAAATGTTCCTTGAGAAGGGAATGAGATACGGTTTTAGCCTATCCATGATTTATTCAATCTGTACAATGATCAACAGTAAAGAAAATTTTGGAGTAGGAATTAGAGTTCAGGGAGAAGAAATTAAAACTTTGAGGTTTGCCAAAGATATTGTAATTCTGTCAGACACAGCAAAGGACTTGGAAGAGCAGTTGGAATGGAGTGGACTGTCTCTTGTAGCGGGATACAAGATGAACATCAACAAAAGCAAAATAAGTATAATAGAATGTAGTTCACTTAAATTTGGCAATGATGAGGTAATTAGATTAGGAAAAGAGATACTAAAAGTTGTTCGTGAATTTTTATGTGTAGGCAATAAAATAACTGATGATGGCAAAAATAGAGAGGGTATAAAATGTTGACTGGCAATGGTAAGAAAAGCATCTCACAAAAACACAAATTTGTTAACATCAAATACAGATTTAAGTGTAAGGAAGTGTTTTCTCAACGTATTTGTCTGGAGTGTTGCCTTATACAGAAGTGAAATGTGGATGATAATCAGACCAGACAAAGAGAGAACAGAAGCTTTTGAAATGAAATGAGAAGCTTTTGAAGTGGGGTGCTTCAGAACAACACTGAAGTAACTCCTCATGTGATCTATCCAATGGGTAGATCACATGAGGAGTTACTGAGTAGAACTGGGGAGAAAAAAATTGTGGCACAATCTAACTAAAAGAACACACTCTGAGACATCAGGGAATCTTGAATTTACTATTGGGAGGCATTGTTGCAGTTTCAAATGGATGGAGGCTGCAGTAGTTATTTGGAGGTGAAGAGGTTTGCACAGGATAGAGTGACATGTTGGGCTGCATCAAGCTAGTCTTAGGACTGAAAATGCCAGCAACACAACACATGAAAGTGGAAGAGCGTGCTTTTTCTTTCAGCCGTATTCTCTCTATCTTCTTATACAGAACAGATGCGTATTATAAATTAGCCTGTCCCTAAAAAAGACTCATTGATTTTTTCTTCCATGACTTTAAAAACATCACTATCATTGAAATTCATCATGAGAAAATTATTTATAGTAAGAGCAGTGGGCCAACAAAGATAGAAGTTGCAGATGAAACAGGTGAACATGTGGCAGCAACATAAAAAGTGCTTTTTTGGAATGCAGATAGTTTAGAATTCGAACAGTGTGTGTCAGCAAAATGCAGAGGCTCTTTTCTGTGCAATCTACATGTGCTGCCCAAATCTTATGTGGGTTTCATCCACAATGTGATACCATTCTGAGTGGCATTCCCACTTACGTCCATGCACTGTTTCTTACATATTAATTTTTCCACTAAGTTTTCATGTCATCCATTAGCTGTCTTATAATAGGCCTTTAATCAAGACTTTAAAAGCTCTACCTAATTAACAGCTAAGGTTGGAAAGTATTTTGGCCATTTGAATGGCAAGAGTTATATTGTATCAAAATATCTGTTGCTATTGGCTTCCTGTTCACTATGAAGGCCATTTTTCTTCATGATATTTAGATCAAGAAATTGCAGTTACTCATTTTTTTCTTGTTTGACAGTGAATTCAATTTGATCATAAAATCATTAATTTATTTATAATTTCCATTACCTTTCTTTCACGTCCATTTATCAGAAGCAGTGTATTGTCCGCAGAGCACTTGTAGTAAAAGATTTTATCGACGGGGTGTGAAGGAGCAGTTATATTTAAGAACAAGCTGGAAAAGTTCAATAAATTCAACACTTTGTTGTCAATATAATCTCCTGTGCTTGATGGTTCTGAACATCCCAATGGCCACGTCAACAGGTACATTTGTATATAGGTTTTTAATGTTCAATGATACAAGGCATGAAATGTTGGCAAAAGGCTATCTTCAATATCATTAATCAATGCAGAATAATTACTAATTGAAAAACTATCCCAAAGACATAAAAAATTTTTAATACCTTACCAAGCATTTTCAAAATTTTACACAGATGGCTGTTCATAGAGCTTAGTCTAATATTGTGCTCTTCGTTGTCATAACTTTTCCTCTTCAGTCAATAATAAAGAGGTCCTATTCAATAACTTGTTTAGCAGATTAGCTTTGCTTGTACCTTTCCTGTTGGATCCCAAGCAATTTCAGTAATGTTGTTTTTCAAAAAGAACTACAGTATGTTGTTGATATACTGCTGTTTGCTAACAATATAAGTAGTATTACCCTTACTTGCCTTGCCCCCATTTGCCCTTTTCATGTCTGCATTTAATTTAGTGCCATCTGATGCTATTTTAGTCGCTACAGTAAGTTCCTTCAATTTTAATTTTTTTAATTTTTATTTATTTGTTTTATTTTTTTCCAAAAAAGCTTGTATATTAAATTTTAAGGCACACATACGTAGACTTAACTAAAAGATATGCACCATGCTGCAAGTAGTAAGAGGTTTACTGGCTGGGACGAGATCCTAACTGGAATTCCGTAGGGTTCAACATTAGGTTTACTCCTCTTCCTTACCTGTATGAATGACCACACACTTTACATTCATTAAGCAGAGTAAGAACCTTTTGTGGATGGCACAGATGCTATAATTAAACTTGTTATAGAGAAAGCAACAGAAGAAACTGACTGTAATGTTTGTTTTGAAGAATTATAGAATTGTAATTGACTTTCCATCAATTTTGAAAAGGTAAAACATTGTATTGAAGCTCTTTACAACCACATAAATAGTGCCAACAATGAAGTTAGTGTGTGAGGACAGGTTATGGACTAAAGTGGAATGTTCCATATTTTAGGGTATACTTACTGATGAAAATAAGAAATATAAAATCTCTTTAAATGGCTCATTTCAGAAATCTGTTCTTTGCATTATTACTAGTATTTACAGATGGACAACAAATATGTAGTGACATACTTTTCCTACAGATCAGTAATGCATTATAACACAATACTCAAGAGTGAATCACAAATTAAAAGGAAAGCATTTACTTCATTGAAGTGGCCATGAGAATAAAATAAGGTGTTTACTAACAGCTATCTTGTAACTAATAACTTTGTCAAACCACATCTTCACAATAAGTAATGAAATTTGCCATCAGTAATCCATCACACATTCATAAAAAATAGTTCTACTGACAACTGTAACATTGGAATACAGGAAGAAAAGTCATAAATCAGTCATCTCTAAAGAGTTATCTGTGGCACAGAAAAGAAGCAATATGCAGCTCCAAAAATGTTTTAACATTAATACAATACAATAAAATTCTGACAGGTAGCCCAGAGAAACTTTAACTGAAATAGTTTTCCTGGACAACTCCTTCTCTGCTACTGCTTACTTTATAATTAAAAGCTAACAGCATGTACAACATAGCAGATAAATCTGTTGACTCCCTTTTTTTTTAAATTTCAGTGTTTTTTCACTAGTAGCATGTTTACCATAAGAAGGCTGTTATGTCTACTTTAGCTGGTCGATTCAATATTTTTTTCAATAACAGCATGAATTAAGTCTAAGACTAGTATGTCCAGTTTTACCAAATTTAAATCACTGTGATATTTAACAACTTTGACATGGTCAGCATGTTGTAACAATGCAAACAAGTAATGTATATAAGGTTGAATAACAAGTACACTGTTTTTGTTCTACTGAGTTTTGTTAATTTTGAACTAGTTTCTGGCTTATTAGGTCATCTTCAGGAAACAGCCGACTAGCATCTGGAAGGGACACTGGTTCTTAAGTAACCAAACATTATAGGTGATGATACAATTGTATAGTGTGTTGTGCATCAAACTTGTTTCTTAACACTGAAATGTTGAAATTATACTTTACCCAATAGACAGTGTTAAGCACAGTAAATAAGTAAACTACACAGTGTTACAGAATATAAGTTGTCATTACTTGACACTGTTCGGATTGCAGCTGGCGCAGTCCCACATTGGCACCGCCCCCCACATGTCGAAGTTCCGACCGCACTACCCCGTGACATCCCCGCAGGGTGGCCAGCCGTACCCGGTGGCACCCTCTGCGAGGCACACGCACCCTCCACCGCTGGGCGGCCCACCCCGCTACACTGCACCCCCAGCTGCCGGACCCGTGAGGGGACTGGTGGGCCCACCACCGTCTCTGGCCGAGCAGCTCAAGAGAGTGCTGGCAGAGCGGGAGAGGCGCATTTCTGGTGGCGACAGGCAGGCGTCCGGATCTGGGTCTGGCTCTGGGTCTGGATCCGGTTCCAGAGAGAGTTCAGGGGAGTTTGGGGATACAGTAAGAGATGCTTCCTCTGCACAGAACCTTGCCGAAGAAATCAGGCAAGCAGTGAATGAAGCCAATGCCAGAGGTGAGGGGATTTTGCTACATTTATGTACTAGTATCCTTATTTTCCATAAAAACTGTATTAACAAAAGTTTGCTTGTAATTTGGTTCTTGGACTGCTGCATATAGTGAGTCGTGCTCATACTAGATGTATTAAGATTATGCAAAATGTAAATAAAATGCCAATTAGTTATAAAAATTAAACTATCAAACAAAGACATTATTAGGTTACCTTCCATTCAGAAATCTGTTGCACTCAGCGACTGTTATTCAATTAACTGTGGATGAAATAATAATGCATTGCGACTGGCAAGCTTCTAACCGAAATCTAGATCTGCACAATAAAATTTAAAAAGGACGATTGATCGCTGCAATCTAAAATTTAAGAGACATTATTTCATAACACATTTGCTTATAGTTATAAATAACTGTGACTGAGAAGTTGATGGAAAATCATTATAAATTAAAGGATGTGTAGTCAGCTTGAAATTACTTTAGTATTGATGACTGTGATTGAACTAGTAGTAGTTGAAAATCTACACAGGTCGCATAGTATGCATGCTGCCACTTCCACAAGGCCTGTAGCCTCAGCAATCTCCCACAATTGCCCGTCCTTTACCACAACCACCACCACTATCACAGTACTTCCCATAATGTCAGAAGCAAGTTCATCAAAATTTAAGAATGAAAAAGTTTGTCATGATTCTCTTAGTCCATGGACTGCGGTGAGTCAGTTGAGAGAGATGAGCCTACTTCGAGACTGAAAAACTTAATGGTCGTCACTGCTCTCCATTAACAAGATAATCCATAGAACTGCTTTGGACACAAATGAAAACATTGTTGTGAAAACTGACAGGGGAATGTTCAAGCAGAAGAAACATCAAAACTCGAAACTCCGGTAAAAAACTGTTGTCTGGATAAGCAGATTATCTGTATAGTTTCATTTTCAGAGGATGTAATTCGTCGTCATATTTGTGATTATTATCCCAAAAAGAACATTGGACACTTCGCAAGTTATTGCTGAACCTTAAGGAATCTGTTTTTTTTTATTTTTTTTATTTTTTTTTAATTTTTTTAATTTTTTATTTTTTTATTTTTTATTTATTTATTTATTTATTTATTTATTTTTTTTTTTTTAAGGCAGTCGCATAGTGCTATGCTATTCTCAGTTTTGTGCAGCTTACAATTTCACTGTGGACATTTCTGTGGTCGTGTGCTGTAGGAGGACAGGTAGGGTACAGTATCATGATGATGCTGAATTTTAAGGCAGATCTGTTGGATGAATATATGGTGCGACTTAATGAAAATTGGATCAATTCTGGTCATGTTGTCAAGTAGGGTTGGATAGATGACACAATTAAAGCAACAATGACAATGCCTTCTGGCAATGGGGGCAGACTTATTCTTCTGCTTATAGGCATCTCAGACTGTTTTTGTTTCTCCTGAACAAGCTGACCTTAGAGCTATTCACAATTGCTGTGAACAGGACCTAGCTTTGACGTCATGTATTGAATTGGTATTCCAGAGAAGCAGTATTCATGGATTTGAGTGTTGCTTATGGCTCAATGTGGTTAGATGGTATAAGAAATCATTACACTGAAATCACCTTGCACAAAGAACTAGTGAACCACACTGTATCAAAAACGGGCTGCCACAAGACTCAACATTGTCTTCTCTTCTAGTTAACCTATGTACTTCGGACTTCCCAATAGTGGCTTCACAGAACTTCTGCCAAGATGATGATGTAGCACTTGCCAGCGAGTGAAGCATCTACAAGAAGGAGAACAGAGTCTGACAGCAGACTTGGGACACCTAAATAAATATGAGGTATAAATCATCTGGTGCAAATAGGTGACCCACAGCAATTATGCAAAATACACTGACAACTTTCTTGGTCATTCTGTACCACATGAAAAACACTTGCAGCTGAGTGGACAAAACAAAAGTCCAGAAATAACATAATATGGGAATTGGCAGGAACAGCCTGGAGAGATGACACAGACAGTCCTTGGTGTACTCAGCTCCAGAGTACTCTGGTGCAGGGAGCAGGCATACCAAACAGATGGATCGTAAATATAAATGAATGATAGCTTATGATAACCAGACCACTAAAACCTGTACAGAAATCTTTGCTTGACGCCCGTGCAGATATTGCTCCAACAGACCTGAGATGATAAAGGCCACATGTAAACAATGGAAGAAGAATTGTGCTTCCATACAACAAAGAGTACTTCAGAATCTGTACTAGACTGCATAATGCTCCACACTCCTACATGTTGTCTCATAGATCAGAGTGGGAAAATGATGCCCTGTTGCAGCATCAACTCTTTGTGCTGAAGGGAACACGGAAGGATCAGTAAAAGGTTTCCATTACAACACCTACAAAGATCCGATCATGCCAACATCACCATCTGAACTACCCAAAAAAAATTTTGTGCTGCCTAAACAGGATCTGAACAGGCGATGCCAGAAGGAGGGATACCCTGCACAGATGGGGTGTCGTCAATAGCTCTGAATGTGACTGTGAAGCAGCAGAGCAGACTGTGGAGCACATTGTCCAAGAGTGCATCAAGAGAAGATACTCTGGAATATTATGAGAACAAAGACAAAATAAAAAGTTCCTTGGATATCCTCGACAAAATTAAAAATATAAGGATTCCAGGTAATTGAAAATTCTTATCACTCAAAATCTAAAATATTTCAGAAATAGAGACTATTGAAATCATCAATTAACGTTTTCAAACATGAGAAAATCAGTCGAGCTGAAGTCTGTTAAATAGTAGAACACACAACAATCGATCACTGCATGCAAATGCTTCTAATTTCAAAATTTATCTCCAAGAGGATGGGATAGCAATGGGTTCATGCCTTGCAGGTACATTAGCTGAAATTTCATTAACATTTTACAGCATCTTGGGCTGGAATGCAACATCTCGTGGGATGCAGGCAGTAATCTGGAGGGGTGGGGAAGGGGATGTGGAAGCAATAAATAATAGTGTAAGGGTGGGGGAGAGACGAATGCTGTCTCGTGGAGTGTGCAGGGACTAGACTTACATTGTTGATATTCCTACCTGGAATTTCGATTGTTTGCTTTATTATCATAGGTATCTTGACGATATTCTAATCTTATTCGGTGGCACAACAGATAAGATTAATGTCATGCAATCTCAGTTCAGTAGCTTACATCAAAACTAAATGCTGTAAAGAAAAAGAGAGAAACAAAACCATCAATTTTTTGGATTTAAAAATTTCAAACAAAATGTCAAAGTTACATTTCTTTCATAAACCCACTACAACAGATGAAATTATCTATGACTAAGCTTGTCAAACTTACATGCTGTCACGCCATGATACAAAGACTGGTCACTGTACCAGAAAAAGATTGAACAAGAATAAAATATCATCCAGAACATAGGTATAAATAATGGTTCTTCCTATAGAATTGGTGGACACACAAGAGCCCCAATTCCATAGATGAAATAACTTTAATCATAGACATGTGCGAATTAAAGAAAAACAAAGTTCTCATATGTTCTTATTTAGGTATTGTTTCCAGCAAAATAACTTGTTTCAAGAGCACAAATGTAAAAACTAGTTAAAGGAACATTATCAGTCTACAGTAGCTATTGAGACATACACCATAGATATTATAACATTCCGCACAATATGAAAATACAAAATTAACTGTAAAGATTGCCAGAAGTTTTATATTCGACAAACAAAACGATCTGCACCTGGTTCAAACAACTCGCACAATAAGTGAGAGTAACCCCTCCACCTTTGTTTGCACACTCAAGAGTAAACTTAAAAGCCTCCAACCACAAAACAAACACTATTAAAACATCACTACAGTTCCTGCATAAAATACAGAAAAGTGAAGCCATGGATGATATGGAAGGGATTGAAATTTATATCCACCTAAAGGACCAGTTGGACAGAGTTTTAATCAAACAAAAGAACTACCCAGTGGAAAATTAGTTGGCAATTTTACGCCAATTCTGTTTTGTAATGTTACAGAGCCATAACAACCACAGTCGTTGCTATAGCCAAGAACACTTAGAGCCACAATATGAAGAAAATGATAAAAACATAGGATAAATTGTGGCAGTCTTAATCTAATTTCACAGTTATCATTCCTTTTCCATTAACTGCCACAAAAGTGCAGTTTTGAGCATTTTGGAAAATTGTATACTTCAGTTTTAGTTTAATTAAATTAATCTGACTACTTTTATGTCAACATGACAGAGTGACACTAGTTATGCACCATCTATGTACATTGAATATCTGTGTGTGTGTGTGTGTGTGTGTGTGTGTGTGTGTGTGTGTGTGTGCATACTTGACATAATATCTCTGCAACAACTGATTAATAGTGATGTGCTTTCATAATAACTGAACTAACAGCAGCTGTTCTGTCCTGACAGAAGAGTTAAATTGAAGTCAGTCATGGTGTCTCAGCCAGGACAGATACAAACTCATCAGTTATATGTCCCAATGTTTATGCAGTATTGTGGATATGACAAAAGTCACCAGTATCAACAGTATTAGGAAAAAAAGAGAGTGTGCTGCTTATTGTAAAGATGACATGTTGAGTTGTGCCAGGCACAACAAGAGGACTATTACACACTGAGCTTTTGGCTAAAGTTTTCTTCAGAGAAGAAAGGAATACACACACACACACACACACACACACACACACACACACACACACACACACACACACAAACAAACAAACAAACAAACAAACAAACAGGCACACCTCACTCGTGCATGACCACTGTCTCCAGCCCCTCTGGCCAGACTGCAACAATCGCACTGAATAAAAGCAGCAGAATCCAATGTGGGGCAGGGGAAGAGGAGGGATATCAAGATACAGGTGGAGGAAAGAAGAGCTCTTGCTGGCAGACCATGCAGGAACTAGAAGGAAACAGGAGAAGGGTGTCAGCTGCAATGTCACGAGGTTATGGGGGTGGAGGTGTGGGTGGAGGGCGGGGGTTATAGGAGAGGAGGAGAGAAGCAGAGAAGCAGAGAAGGGGAAAAGACCTGTGGGTGTGTTGGCAGAGAGAAGTGCAGAGTGAAGGTGGGGGGGGGGGGGGGGGGCGTTTGAATCGGGAGTAGGTGACAAAACAGAGGAGGCAGAAACTGTTGGTTGGGTGATCTTGGGATTGGAGAATGTTTTATTGTAAGGATAACTCCCATGTGCACAGCTCAGTAAAGGTACTGATGGAGCGGAGGATCTGGGTGGCCAGGGTTGCGTAGAAGCCATTGAAATCGAGCATGTTATGGTCAGCTGCATGTTGTGCCACAGGATGGTTCACTCTGCTTTTGTTCCACCCCACCCCCGCTCCCCCCAAGTATCAGTTACAATGGAGCACCTCATAATCATCCCGTACTACCCTGGACTGCGACAACTGAATCACATCCTTCATCAGGTCTTTGATTACCTGTCACCGTGCACTGAAATGAGGGACATCCTACGCAAGATCCTTCCTACACTCCCTACAGTACTCTGTCGCCTTCCCAAACTCTGCAGCATCCTGGACCGTCCCTGTGCCACTCCCAGTCTCAACCCCTTTCCACAGGGATTATATTCCTGTGGAAGACCCATGTGCAAGACGTGCCCAATCCACCCACACAGCACTTCCTATTCCAGTCCTGTCACCAACTTACCCTATTCCATCAGATGCCAGGCAATCTGTGAAAGTAGCATCTGTGAAAGTGTGTTGTAACCACTGCACAACTTTTTATATTGGTGTGATTACCAACCAGCTCTCCATAATGATAAATGGCCACTGCCAAACTGTGACCAAGAGCAGAGTGGGCCATGCTGTGGTGGTACATGCTTGATTTCAGTGGCTACTGTACAACCCTTGCCGTCTGGATCCTCCCCTCCCCTACCATCTTTCCTGAACTGTGCATATAGGAATTACCCTTGCAACACATTCTCTGCTCTCGAAGTTATTCTGGCTTCAACATATGATAACCTATTGTCCCCACATCCTCCAACCAACAGTTTCCACCCCTGTTCTATCACCTCCCAATTAACATTGTGCACCAGTCTCTGCCAACATACATACTGATCTTCTCCCCTTATCTGCTCCTCTCCTTTCCCAGAAATAAGAATAATCTTCCCAAAGATTTAGTCTTTCCTTCTCATTCCATCCAGGAAGTCTCCCCTGACCTGGGGTTTCAGTGACTTTTCCAAACTCTACCACTTTTCGTACATCTCTCCAGTCCTATTCTTTCACCCCTCTTCTTTCCCCTTCAGCCCTTCTGCTAAAAGAAGCAGAATCTTGTATATGTAAAAACTTTTTTTTTTATATACTGCTGGCAGTGTGATTTCAGTTGCCTGAGACTGCAGTTGTGTGTGTGTGTGTGTGTGTGTGTGTGTGTGTAGTATTGATTATATTGATTATGGCCTTAATGGCCGAAAGCTTTAATTGTGAAAGTCTTTTTGTTTTGCCTATTTGCAACCCAGCATCTCCGGTATACGGTGATTAGCAACTTTCCTTGTCATAATATTGTTACATTCCATCCTGGATTTTCCATTGTTTGACCTTTTTTTTATATGTGTGTTCTCCTGCTGCCAATTGGTAATTTTTTTATCTATCCAATTGCATTGTATTGTCAAAAATTTAGCACTTACTTTGATCCAGAGAAGTTTCCATTATTAAGGAACACGCAGTTTCAGTAAATTTCCAGCAACCATAAAAAGTCTACTAATGAAGTTCAGCCCAAGTGCCAACTGCTCCTCCTTCAGTGATGATTTTCTTAGCAGAACCAACTGATGTGCATGTTATGCCAATAATATAAACTAATGGAAGAATTTGTAAATTCTGATTTCTGTATAAATTCACTGCAGTAATGCAATCATTGTGAATAAGTGTTGTAAAAAGGTTTTTCTAGTTGATGACGATTGCATGGCTACAATAGCCTGAGAATTATCATATTCACCTCGGTGTACTGAACATTTATGTGTCTTGACAAAAGCTATTCATTACCTTTTAAATAACAAGAAATAGAGTTTATTAAACTCATTCCACATACATGAGGACCATTTCATCTGGGGAAATTGGCATATTTGTTTTTCTTTGTGAGTATTTATTGTGTATTATTGTTTTTCTGACATGTTCTACATCCTGTAGGATCTCTTCATTTTGAATCTATTGGGAACAAAAGTACATTTAGTCTAATCTAATCTTGTGCAGATATATTGCTGCTTTCCTTAACATACTTGCTTTTTATCTTTATCTCTTCATACCCATTGATTTTGATACATTCATTCACTTTTCATTCCCAGGTGTGATAAATTTGTCCTACTTCAATATGTGCTTTCGGTCTACAGTGAAGAAGGTGATGGGCAGCCAAAGCCAGAGCCTGGCACCATCACCCGGCGTGCTGTGGCAGCAGCAGCAGCAGCAGCAGCAGCAGCAAGTCTCGCCGCTCCGCGAGGGTGAGCCCCCGTCCCCGTCCTCTCTCTCCTCCTCTGGCAGCGTATCGCCTGCAGTGGAGCCCAGTCCAAGCAAACCTGCAACTTCAGGTAATTTCCTCACCATTTCAAAGCCGCCTTGAATTTGTTTAACCTGCAGATAAATTCTCGTCTTAGGTGAAAATTGGGAACTGTTTCTGTTGACAGAACTTGATCATCGAGTAGAACAGGTGGCGATGTGTAGCCTGTGACATGGGCAGTTTGTCATGTCAGTGCTTCAACTTCTTATGGATGTACCGTATTTACTCGAATCTAAGCCGCACTCGAATCTAAGCCGCACCTGAAATATGAGACTCGAAATAAGGGAAAAAAAAAATTCCCAAATCTAAGCCGCATCTGAAATTTGAGACTCGAAATTCAAGGGGAGAGAAAAGTTTTAGGCCGCATCTCCAAATCGAAACAAAGTTGGACCATTGTAATATGAGACACAATTTAGGTCGAATGAATGACGATACAGTTACAGTAGTTTGGTTCGAGTCGAAAGCTTAGCAGTTAAGCTTCACCAGGTAGCCATTGCTATGCGTCAGGGGCTCCGTCCGTATTTATACGGATACCCTTCCTTTTTCACGTGCTTCGTCTGGTTTGAATCGATTGCTTATTTTGCTTTGATCTGATAAGTGCTGTTTTCAATGTTATAGGTGTTTACGTCAGTCACTGTAAGCTGAAAATGCATTACTATACTGTGTCATGCATTGTTTGTCGCATTCTGATAGTGCGTGTTTATGGCCTGTCGCTGCTCGCGGCATGGCTTGCTTTTGTGCGCGCTACCGCCGCCTACAATTAAAAAAAGAGAGGAATCGTCACATTAGCGAAACAATGGCAAGAGACTGCTATTTGTTGTTACTTACACTGCTGCTTTCTTTGATAATGATCAACAAGAACCAAATAATAGACTGCGTATGATATAACATGTTCTGAACGAAAGTTTGGCGAAAATTTTTCTCCGTTTGAAAATCTTTGCGGCTGCTTCTTTAGTACATCAAATTCTGCACAGAAATTAGTCATCTTAGATTTAAAAATCTAGTCAGTTGCCGTGCTTCATTTCTGACTGTATCACTATTAGGCATGAGTAATACGAATATAAACATGACACGATACGTATATTCTTCTGCGTTTGCTGTTGTCTCACTCTAGTTTCGTAGTTTATTTGGCAGACAGGATTTAAATGAGATAGAAGCAAACACGAAAGAATACATGGCAAAATGTTTATATTCGTATTATTCTTGTGGTGATGAGAATACTGCATGTGATTCACATTTCATCAGGTTCCTATTAGCAACCATCTCTTCTCACAGGTAGGAAAAAATTCAGAACGTAGAGTTGGCCATGTTGACAAAAATCCCAGTATTACCAGTCGGATTTTCGTAGTACATTGAAATTCGAAGATGAACAATACGGAATTTGTATTTACTTCGTTGGATAATGTATGAAAATGCAGTGGTCGAAACTCGGGCGGAGAAAAATGCTCGTCTTCAATTTTTTTTTTTTTTTTTTTTAATTTTGTTTACTGACGCAGAGGTTTTGGCGCCAGTATTTATCTTTGTGCCTACAAAGGATGCCTATGTAGCGCTACATATATTCGACGGCAGAAGATAGTTGTGGCGGCACCTATCAACATTTTTCAGAACTTCCGCTTGCTTTGCACTCGATTCTAAGCCGCAGGCGGTTTTTTGGATTACAAAAACCGGAAAAAAAGTGCGGCTTAGATTCGAGTAAATACGGTAGGTCATAACATTGTCACTGGTGGGAGTTTATCTGTAAAACAGTAATATCAGAGTTGGTAGCCAGCTTGATCAGTACCATTCTTCAAGACACAAAAGTAGGATCTGTGAGCAGTGGCATAGCATTAAATAATTGTACTGGGAGCAGGAGGGGGGGGGGGGGGGCAGTTGTTTGGTACAAGTGTTTATGTAACATTAACTGTTTTGTGAACAGTTTTTAAGAATGGGAATAAGTAATTAAAACTAACTATATAGTTTAACTGACATTTAATGAAGCACAACAAATAATAAAGGATGTTCTTGGTGATAGGTGACTTTAACATGTAGCATAGACTATCTTCCTTCTAACTTCTTCTGTTACAAATCTTCAAATTTTTCATCAAAGTCGAAAGCCTTAGCTACACTATTTTTGATTGACAAAATGGCTAAATTAGTGTGTCTTGTGTGAGTAATAAGCAACCCAAGATAATATTTAATTAGTTCAAGTTTTGAAAAACCAACTTCTCATCAGAAACCTCTAGTTGGCCATGAACCATCGCAACTCTCACCTAAATCTGTTTTATCATCTGAGTGTAGCATTATTTTATCATTGTTCCCAATATTGTCATCAAAAAGTTCATTATCAGAAACCAATTTTACATTTTTCTCAAGATCATTATGAATAAGCTTATTCTCAGAAATCCAGTTTTGAATCTTTACTACAGCCACTTTCAACAAGCTCAAAATCACTAGTCAATTTTGACCAGTTATATGTACTTCTTTTACTATTAGCCAATATTCATCAAAAATTAGTTTCATAGCTTTATCATCAGCAGTTTGTACCCCTTGCACATGTTCTTGAAAACTACGAGGGTGGTTTGAAAAGTTCTTGGAATCACTACGCGAGATCAGCACTAGCGCAACGAGTTGTTCACGTGATATTCATTGGACTGTTGCCTGTAAACATGTGCCACGTCAGTGCTCTTGGAAGAGAGCTGTGGTGGTAACATGGCTCTGTTGTTGTACCTGTGTAGTGATTTGCGAAGATGGAAAAAATAGAGATTCGAGTAGTGAATAAGTACTTCGTAAAGAAAGGTATGAAAGCAAAGGACATTCATGCCGATTTCCAGAATACACTGGGGGCTCTGCTCCTTCATATTCACCTGTTGCCAACTGTTGCCTTGAATTTAAATTTGGTCGGAAGAGCTTAAATGATGATCCGCGCAGTGGTCAGCCAAGATGTATCACTACTCCAGAAATCATTGCAAAAGTGCACAAAATGGTCATGGAGGATCACCGATTGAAAGTGCGTGAAATTGCTCACACTTTCCAGATGTCATCTGAAAGGATATATCACATTTTAAGTGAAGAATTAGAAATGAAAAAATTATCTGCAATATGAGTGCCACGACTCTTGACGCTGGAGCAAAAGCGCATGAGAATAGACATATCGGAACAATGTTTGGCCCATTTTATGAGAAATGAACAAGATTTTTTGCACTGGTTTGTGACCACAGTTGGAACTTGGATGCACTACTATACCCCAGAGACAAAACAACAGTCAGAGCAGAGGAAACATGCTGATTCTCTGCCACTAAAGAAAGCAAAGGCAATTCTTTCGGTCGGAAAGGTCATGGCATCAGTGTTCTGGGATGTGAAGGGGATTCTGTTTGTAGATTATCTTCCCACTGGGCAAGCAATTACTGGAGAACTAACCTCCTGGACAAATTGCACCAAAAGATACACGAAAAAAAGGCCAGTTTTAGGAAGGAAGGAGGTCATCTTCCATCAAGACAATGTGCACCTGCACACATGTGCCATCACCATGGCAAAATTACACGAACTAAGGTATGAATTGTTGCCACACCTGCCTTATTCACCTGATATGGCATCGTCAGACTTTCATCTCTCCCAAAACTGAAAATTTATTTGGTGGATGAAGATTCACTTCAAACGAAGAATTGATAGCCAGGGTTGACAACTATTTTGCAGGCCTGGAGGAAACTCGTTTTAGAGATGGGATCAAGGTATTGGAACATCTTTGGACCAAGTGCATTAATCTACAAAGAGACTATATTGAAAAATAAAAATGTTTCAGTGATGTAAGCACTTTTTTCTATTCCATTCTGAGAACTTTTCAGACCATCCTCATATCTCAGGAAAAAGATCGCATATTCATAATCACCACAAATTCTTGAATGCTCAAATATCCTCTCCTAGCATATACATATGCCAAGCATAGACACGTTTACATCAAAAGGAGCTCAGTTTGTATTTTGTTTGAAGCATCATCTCTATGTATAAATATTTGATTTGAAAAATTCATTTCCACTGAATTTGCAGTCAGAACGTTTTAGTGTGATTCTATGTGAAAACCCCAGCATGTGGGATCTAACTCAAAATTCGAGGTACTTCAGTCAAAATCAGTGCAGTTAGTTTTTTTGTAATAATGATGATAACACTGAAAATTCAAATAGAATACACTCAGATTCATTTGTCTATCCTTCAGTGCTTTTTTTATCCCTAGCAATAGCAACATTGTGTTTTTCAGTACTATTCCTAATTTCATTTCTATAAGTATGTTTTCCTCATACAATACATTTTTGTTGACACTTTCACTATTGTCACTTGCACTTCAGTATTCTTTGATTTTCGCATTTTCCCATCTCCTCTTCACTGTCTCACTACAGTTTACTGAGTGTTTCTTACATTGAGGCATCTTTTATAGTGGTAGTTAGTGGTGCTTCATCATATCAAAGAACATTAAAGGAACCACGAAGTAGTGTACACAAACATTCACCCTTGAACATGGAAAGTACTTTCTCGTCTCTGCTGTGTCTGAATGGTTGTGTCGTTGGATGTGAGTATAGCTGGTCACACAGAATAAAAATGGGTCTTTCCTGGCTGCCGATTGTCATGCTGTCATCAATCGCCAGCCTCTCGTGTCACGTTAGAGTTGGAACACTGCAGAGACATTGACTGCTAGTGTGTATGTGTGTGTCGTTGTATGAATAAAGTTATGTAAAGTAACTGGACTGTCTGCAAATGTTTTTCACCTGCTCACACTAAGAACCTCGCATCCCATCGCCATACATCATGGACCAGAAACCTTCATAACAATTGAGTCTGCTGCGAATGTCAATCTGCACGTTTGGAAATTGCAAAATGAAACCTAAGTCATAGTTAACCATATTTATTTATGTTGATTTCAGATGCACATATAGATTAGACACATATACATACACAACTATATATGTATGTACAGATTATGCACATATACAGACCTACTCGTATAAAATCAATGTTTCAGTTAACTTTCTGCACTGTTCACATTTATCTAGTAATAGTAAAGCGACTGTGTTTCAACTTTTTCAAAAAATCAAAATGATCACAATAAAAAAAAATGCTACTCCTCCATCAATCTTAAAACATTTTTGACTGAAAACATTTTTGTGAACACATTCCGTGGTAACCAAAAACTCAATGTATGGACATAAAAAAAATTCAAAACTCAAAATATCAAAAGTGATGAAAAATTTGTTTAGCAAATTGAATTTGCCACTGAATTCAGCATGCCAAGATATGTTATGAAACAATTTTCAGCCCTCAGTAATTTTTTTTTATATATGACAAGGTTGAAATTTCACCAGTACGTCCCATTCAGTACAAACAGCATTTACCTATCAGCATTTAATGACAATGAGATTATTACATGTAAAATAAAGGAAATCTAACTTAATATGCAGATGGTGTCCCACAATTCCAGCACAAAACGTTTTGTAGCATTGAAGTACTGCAGTCCACAAAACTTATTATGTTTAAACTGTTGGAAAGCATTTTACCCACCCTATCCTTGCTAGTAGCACACATTGTTGAACACTGGGTAACGTGTGTGCTAGGGCAGATATGAAGTCTCTTCGTTCTCTGCAGCGTTATTGTTCCTTCTCCTACTGCTGCTGAAATGGTACTGCTCTTCCTTTACCTGTAAGAAATAACTTCATTCTCTCTAATGAAATGGGCTATATGGCTGTTACCAGTCTTTTTACAGTATTTTTGATGATAAAAGTCCCTTGAGAAATATTCTTTTTTCTTTTTATTAGTCTTTCATTTGTAAACATCATTTGAGTTTAGTATACAGATATTTAAAAATCAGACAGCAAGGGGCTACATGCTTGTTTTGCACCCATCACTATACTTGTTGCTGATGTGTTCAATCCTTCTTTAGGTCAGTTGTAGAAAGAAATACTTTTTACAGGCACCTGTCTCTTCGTGTACGTTGTCATGACTTTGTATTGCTTATATTGAAATGCCATACGCATTTCCCTCGTGATGCCATATGTATTTGTCTCGTAAAACCAAGCAAACTTGAACTCGACAGCTCTGTGTTCATTGGTCAGGAGCTCAACAGGAATTTCACATTTACGAGGGTTGGAACTTGAATAGTGGCAACTATTTATTCACAACTGAAACAAAAGTGTTACATGTTTGCATCCATTACTGTCCTTCAAAGTAGTCTCCAGTGTTGTGTAGAACCCATTGCCAGCAATGTGGAAGGCATGGTATACCGTTAGCAGAACCTGTTGTAGTGATGGTAAGAATGGGGCGGGTACTGCCTGTCAAATCTCTGGAACAGTTCTGCAGCGAATGCCATGAAGTGGTTCCTTCATCTTCGGAATCAAGTCAGTCACAAGGACTTTAATCTGGGGAGTATGGTGGATGGTACAGTACTTCCCAGTCCCATCGACCGAACAGAGCAGCCACAGCTTGTGCTGTATGCACCCGCGCATTGTCGTGCAAAATGGTGGGTGGGGTTGCACAGAAAGTGTCATCGTGTCTTTCGCAAAGCTGGTCGCAGGTGATGCTCCAAAAACTAACAGGAATACTGCGCATTGATGGCCTGCCATGGAGGAATGTAATGTGTTAGGATAACATGATCGCAGTCGTACACGAGAATCACCGTAACTTTCACCATATTGGGCTCTGATGCACTTTAGACTTTCGCTGAGACCCATGATGACGCTATTTGTTGGATTGGCATTTCAGTTTTGGCTCTTACAATGTGGCCCATGTCTCATCCAGTGTTATGAAACAGCGTAAGAAAGCACTCATAGCACTCAAAGTGCGTCTGAGCAGTGTTGTAATGCATCCATTTCTGCATTTCCGTCAAGTCGTGGAACCCAACGGGATGCAATTTTGCGCATGCCCAGGTGTTCCTTCAGAATGCAAAGCACATTTGTATGCGCTAATCCGGTTTCATGGGCTAGCTCAAGAATCCATGTGGCATCGATCATTGTCCACTAAAGTGGCAACAGCATGCATTACTTCTTCATAGATGCTATGATGACCTGCCCAATGCTTTTCTGCCCCAGTTTGCCAACCTTCATTGGAGACTTTTAACCAACATGCCAAACGCCCCTTGAAGACTGTCGTGCTGTACGACCTCTGGCACATTCAATCTTGATCCAACTCCATTGTTCCTGTTTCAAAAACATAGGGACATCGTTACGTTAGACCTCGCTCACAAGTGACTTTGTTTCCCTTGACTTTGCACGTGCTGGTGATGTGGGACGGTGTAGCGATTCAAGGGATACCTAATTTGTCGTAAAAGTCAGTAAATCACTCAATGGACAGTATTTTTCAGTGCAGGTATTTCGTTCATTCTAAGCAAGTATTGATTCATGACGTCATCGTCCAGACACGAGTTTACTATAATCTGAATCTGTTTTAGCAAACTAATAGTTTGTATCAGGTGATAAATTTTATTGATTATGAAATAAAAGTTCTTGAAGTTTACTCAGAATCAGAAATGTTTAATTAGTAGTTGTATGTCATAATTTATCAGTTTAATATAAAGGTGTTTTGATTTTTGGATGCATGAAAAAAGTGTGAGTTTATGTGCGGCTTTTACTCTGAGATGAGTTGTCACTTAGAATGCAAAAGTGTGTGTGTGTGTGTGTGTGTGTGTGTGTGTGTGTGTGTGTGTGTGTACGGTTTATTGACATGTGCGGTGAATTTTATTTTTATGATTTTGACTCTGATGGAGACAAATCCAGTTCCAGTTAGACTTCACGTGAAATCACGTTATTACAAGAGTGTCGTTCAGCCCATTATGGAAAACTGAAACTGGCGCGCTCAATTTAAAATATGTTACACGCCAGTGTGTAATCAAGCTGTCCTGTAAATCACATACAATATTTGCTAAGCAGTAGTTTAAAAAGTTAAATCACCAACTGTTGCATAACTTCATTGTTATCACTACAGAACTTACTATATCGTGTTTCTTCACCAAGAGATTTCAAAAAGCCGGGACAAATAAGAACAAAGAAGAAGATGCTAAAAGAAGAGGCATCGGCATATATTTGGTGACCCACGTTGGGCGCCAAATATTTACCGATGTCTCTTCTTTTATTCGTCTTCTTGTTTGCCTTAAGTTATAACCCATATTGTATTATTGTGTGAGGTTCAGTCTTATTGTTACGCAACACAATAACATACTGTACTGGTAGCTATGGTGGAAAATGGCTCTGGTTTTATGTTAGAATAGTTCATCTGTAGGGTTCTGCTTTTGGCATGTGAGCACTTAGTCACAATAGCTCGTGGTAAATGTGTACTAATAATATTGTACTGAATGCTTTTCAGCAGGGCTCCTTTGCGTAAATGGCTGCTTCTTTCATTTGGTTTTACTGTACAACTCACAAAAAAAGGAACCATCATTCACAGTGACCATTTCAACACTGGAAGTGGCAGTGATATTCAAATAAGTATCATAATCACTTTTTCAAAACTTAGTGTTTGTAAACTCAGACACATCTCTCATCATCATCATCACTTCACAGTGCATCGAGAAAAAACAAACCCCTTGTTGCCTTCCTTCTGACTGCAACTGAGGAAAAAATAATGTGCTAAAATATTCATAAATAATTCAATTTACAAATGAATAAATATTTTATTTGATGTTCTCACCAAAAGACTGCTAAATAAGTAAACTTTCGGCCTTATTCTGAATTAAACAACACACACACACACACACACACACACACACACACACACACACACACACACACACACGACCACTGCCTCTGTCTGCCTAGGCCACATTACAAACAGCTGATAGCTCGGCAGTGGGGCCTCACTCAGCTGGTATGACATGATAAATAGCTCATGGCTCTGTTGTGACTCAAAGGATTCCAAACTCGAACTCTTGATACTTCACTTACATAGCACTAGCTGCACTTGGCAATCGATTTTCTATGTTTTTTGACTACGGAGAAGTTTCTTGAAGAAACTTGAGAAATTTATTCCAAATGTTTTTCCTCCATCTGTACTACAGAAAACGTTCTATAATAAATGCTGTTTGTCTACAATGTATGATTAATATTTGTGGTCAGACCACAATAGCTGATTTAGCAGTATTGCCGAGAGTGTCTTCTGCTAATTTAGATCAACTCTAGACATCATTCAGTTGATAAAAGTTTATTGTTATTGAGCACACTGAATTTTCGCACTGGGTTCATTTTCTGAACTAGTTAAAAATTGATCTCCAGTGAGCAACATTAATACAATTATTCTTCAGAGAGAGAATAATACATCAAGGTAGTTAATTTTATATGCTGACTGTATCAGATACAATAATTGCACATAGAATTTAGTGTGTGGAGAATGAAAGTAAAGAATAGAGATGTACCGTAAGCAGAAAAAAACCAAATAAGATTTTTGGAATAAATAAAGATCACAAGTAAAAGATATGGTACAGTAAAAATTAAAGGCAGAAATGGCTTGAGGAGAGGAGATGTAGCTATTATGTATAAAAATTTCTGAGTGTGCAGGCATGATTTTGGAATTAGAACTCAGTGTTACTTGTAATTTATACTTCCATTATTATTACTGATTGATATCGGTGTGCTGTAACTGAGAGTGATGCTAGTTTTGTTCATAAATGTAGTATGTGGAAGAAAAAAGGTCGCTTCCCATTGCCTTAGCCACTGACATCTAGAATAAATTCAGGGGTGGGGAGGTGGTGAAAATTGACTACTCCATTCTACATTATTATCCACATTAAATTTTGAAATTTATGAAATTCTCTTGCAGACTCCTGAATACTTGAAATGAATTTCCACTACTGCTCAGTAAATAGTCTCTATGTTTACTAAAAATGTGAAGCATACAGCTTCCACAACTTTTGTAATTGAATTCAAATAACTCAACTGATGGACTCAACGTATGTTGATTTGGTGAGTGAGGAAAGGAACTGTAGGAAGATTACTTTGCAGTGGTGGGATGAAATTGGGAAGTTCATAGTTCATAGTTGGACTGGGTTTGGTAGCAAGCAAGATGAAGTTACATCATACATTGGGGAGATTGTAGAAGTCATCCCCCCCACCCCCCCCACCCCCCACTCATGCAAATTATGGTCTTCCATAATAATTTTATTTCTGTTCAGAACTGTCAGCTACTACAAGAACTTTTGCGTATATACTTATTATTTTAGAATACTCAGGTCCAA
The DNA here is from genome assembly GCF_023864275.1 of Schistocerca cancellata. Taxonomy (NCBI): domain Eukaryota; kingdom Metazoa; phylum Arthropoda; class Insecta; order Orthoptera; family Acrididae; genus Schistocerca; species Schistocerca cancellata. Next base: position 395,056,014 of record NC_064628.1, read on the forward strand.
AAAGAGAAAGTTGTGGTCTTATGCTGCATGCATGTTTTCTTGCTAATTTGCAGATGTCGAAGCTTGGACACCGCCTCACCCACAAGATATGGGTTCGTCATTTTCTTCTGAGAAGAAATCTTCACATTTCTGGCAGAGCGCTCCTGTTACAGAGTGGTCAAAGGAACAGGTATGTATCAGGAATTAAAATACTGCCCCCAAATTGCACATTAATCCAACCTAATGATAATTATTGCTGTGTAATTTTACAATAAATTTCCCGATTTAATAAATTAAATTTACATGAGACACAATATCACTTCCCTCTCACATGAGTGTCCACTTGCCAACTGAGAAGCAGCCTGCAAAATAACACTGTAACTCATGACCTGTAGTGGTCTCAGAAAGAAGCAGAAACTTGATTTTCTGGGAACAGTAAAAGCCCTTCGTTATCTTTGCACATGTTTGAAAGAATCTAAAGGATCTGCATGACTGAGCACTGTAGGCTTCAATTTAAATTATATCTGGGAAATATTGCTTGCATACATCTAAAATTGAACTACTTGCTGTAGATTTTAAAAGTAAGAGCTTCAGTAATCTCAAATAAAGAAGTAACAGTTATTCAAAGAACAAGGTACATGGACTTCCAATTTGTGGACTAAATTTTTCTTATCAATTCTGATTGGCTTCAGGCAGCTGAATTGGTGAACCACTTTGCTGGCAATCTGAGTGTTGCCAGTCCAATGATTTTATAACTTACTGATTCAGCTGCAGTGTTATATTTTGACAGTTCATTAGTTAACTGTCAGTTTGTCAGACCATGCCAAGGTAATGGTAACTGTTTGCATTCTGCAGAAGTAAATTCCTTCCTCCTAATCACCAAGTGAGGACTGAACATTGAACTTGCATCTGAGTGGAGTGAATTTTAAATCCCATTGGCCACACAGATTAAGGTTACTTATGGTCTCCTCTAAATCAGTTAGTGCACATAACCTGAATTAGCCCTTTGCAAAGGGCTGTGATTTCCTTTGCTATACTCTGTGCTTGTCCAATTAGAGCTTGTGATCCAGCTCTCTAATGACCTCACTTTTAATGGGATGTTAAACAAACACCAATCATACCTATCCCTCTACTTAGTCCATGCATTGTGTCAGATGAAGGATGGATGCACTGCTACAAAAGACTTCAGAATGATGTATTTAGACTAATCCATTATGAATAAAAGTTTGAAGGCTTTCATGAACAGTGTCATTTTGAATAAAATAATTTTGGGTATTAGGCCACATCATTATAAAACACTAAAACAACTAAATAGCTGCTGTTTCGACTGACTTTGCAGGGTCCTCAACAGGACAGTTAACTGCTGGTTACTGGTGAATGTCTTTCTCTACATACCATCTACTTTGTTTACCTGGTGGCAATCAGTGTCGCATATCTGGGATGTCATTGGACCATTTGAAAAAAGGTTACTATGGAGGGAGGTGGCTGTGTGGAAGATTATTGTGTGTACTACTCTGGTAGGTGACTGGAAGGCAACACTTTGTAGGTGATTAGTAGACAACAGAAAATCAGCATATTACATCCAGGGATAGTGTTTTCCTGTAGCGAAGCACGGAAGCTGCATGGTAGTTCACTTGCGGCGACTGTTTATGCTGTTAAAACCAGGTAAAGTGGCGCTATCAGCTGGCGAACACAAGCAGTCCGCCAGACTAAAATTGCTGGCTTCCAGGCAATTGGTAACTTGAAGCTATTCTCCCTGTGAGTGCTGTTAAGATGTTTAATTGTTTTGATAGCCTCTCTTACTTACCACTGCTGCATCCACAGCTACTGAGCAGGCACATGAGTTTCTTGACAATTTATAAAATGGCCATATTCCTTGTTGTGTTCAGTGGCGGATGACCTGTCATTCTGTCCCAGTCGTACATAATGTTTGTGCTCCGACACAAAGTACTAATGGCTCAGACGGTTGCACTGACAGACATTGCCACATTCTTGTCAAAGTTTGTAGATGCATGCAGTGTGGAGAGCATCTGTGGCATTTTTTGTGGGCCTTGAAAAAAATCAGATCTTGCTGCCACTCTGTAGTATGGGTTTAATTCCTCTGTGATGCAGAACATCACCTGTGTGGTCACTGACACCTCTCACGTTAGGTAAGTGAGCATCAGGAAGAGTTTCTTCTGTACTCTCCCAGCAGTTAACCATTCAGAAGTGGCCACAACAGTGACAATCCAGTTGCTTTAGTGTTTTACAATGACAACCTAATACCCAAAATTATTTTATTCAAAATCCATAATGAAGTTTTCACACTTTTAGTGTGCTTCGTAACGGGATTGCCTGACAACCTGAACTGAGCGATATGGTGCAAATTTTGGAAACTGAACTCTCTTATAACAAGAACAGCTGAATTTGGTGGCCGACCATCGAGATTGAGGCTTACATAGGGTGAATGGTGGGATGGTTCCTTTGTATTTCCAGATCCACCCACACCCATTCTGAGCTTGTGTTTGATTTGTTTGGTTGTTGACAGTGCATTAATAATTGGGGTTGTTTGCTGTAGAGCAGTTTGTACTAAACTTATGTAAGTATTAACCTGCATTATATCTAATAGGAGAGGATGTACACACGGATTGTTTTGACACCGTATTAACATATTGTGTCTTATTGTATGTAAATGTGAGTAGCTTCTAGTCATTTTGTCCTGTGGTACTTTACATTGTTTCCTCCCACCCTTAGTTTGTCATGTATTATAATCTTTAAATTATCATGTGACAGTGTTTTAAAAGCTTCTTTGATATGTTCTCTAGCAGGGCTTGAAAATGGTCACTGACAAATAGTAGAAAATAAAATATAGTACAGAAATATAACTGTTGCGGAACAGTGGCTTTCATTTGAGCAGCTAATGAGGACTACAAATTCGAGCAAGAAGAAAATTATTGAGTTCATAGACATACCACACATTGCCACATGGCAGTCCAGGTTGCTTGAAGCCTCTGAAGATGAGAGCACTCATCCTAGCAAAGACATTGCTAATATCATACATCTTCAGTAACATAAATGTGATGGTGTGCCTTTGTTTTTGCAAATAGGTCTGCCAGTGGCTGCTGGCTCTCAGCCTGGAGCAGCACATTCCAAAGTTCCTCGAGATGCAAGTGGGAGGTGCCACGCTGCTGCAGCTGGAATCGAGGGACTTCAAGCAGCTTGGCGTGAACGGAGAGGACAAGAACCGGCTGAAGCGGAAACTGAAGGAGCTGCGGGTTCAGGTGGAGAAGGAGCGCAGGCAGCAGGAGAAAGAGCGCAAGGAGAGGGAGCGCCTGCAGCGCAAAGCCGAGAAGATGGCAGAGAAAGCTAGTCGACGCAAATAGTCTGTGCGTGCAGATCGGCAGTTCTTTTGCGAGTGGGAAATAAGTTTGGAACGTTGTACTCGTTATGAAGTGTGTCCTTGCTGGTGTATACTCGTGACAAAATAATTTATTTATATTACATGTATTGTTACCAACTGATTTGGACAAGTGGTGCCCTGGGTATTTGTTTATACCTGTTGGTCCCAATCAATAAAGCCCAAGAATTCTTGTATGGGCATTAGCTGTTGAATATAGTGATCATTTAAAAAAAAAAGAAATACACCCATAGCAATTCTTTAGTCACTCTGCAGCAGGTGTCTGTAGCTGTGAGTGATTCTGTAAGTAATCTTCACATGTGAAAGTTCTGATGTAAAGATAGTATCGGCTTGGACATGTTGTCCCTTTCATATTTACAAGTAAGTGACTTTGCAAGTTCAAGCCGAACTCCAGAAAACTGTGATTTAGTGACGAATCGGTGATTTTTAAAAATAAAATTACTGATGCTCATATTGCATTTTAGCTAAGTGTTGTATGGATATTTGTATGTCATGTATTTTATACATTTTTTTGTCTTTTTCAGTATTTTGATGTGGCAGCTTGAATCAGATATTGGCATTTTTGTTGTCTCTGTTGTACATAAGTTTTTTATTTACAAAACATGAAATGTATCATAAGAGTAAAATAGGATAGTTGTCAGCGGTGTGTGGACATTGGACATCTGTGAGGTGCAGAGGACTTACTCTCAGGAAAGTGAATTGCTGACCTCCATCAGAATGTTTATTTCCTGATTGTGTGGCAGCAAAAGGAAAAAATAAAACAACATAAGAAGATGAAAATTAAAGTACTTCTCATTGTTCCTCTTGATGATCCAAATTTTGATGGGTCATTACTCTGTATTTACAGTTTTAAAGATACAGGCTCTGGAACTGACCAGTATTTAGCACAAGAATGTGTTAGTTATAGTGAAGTACAGTATACGCATTGGTGGCAATATTTCTTGATCTCTTATGTCCAGTATGAAATGTGACTTGTAATTTTTCTTATTACTGTTTTATTTTGTCTGCAGATATTTGAATAGATTATCTGTGAGATCCACATTCTTTTTATGCTACCTAATTAATACTGGACATAGTAACTGCAAAATGTGTGTCAGAAAGATTGCATAATTTATAAATCAGGAAATTACTGTGAGAACCTTATTTATAATTATCTTTCTGGAAACAGTAATTTCCAGCTAATATTTTTTTGCGGTTTATGCCTCTGAGAGCTTCATTTTATTATTTTTAAGTTTTCATTGTTAATAACAGAGACATTTACTGTTCAGAAATCTTTTGCCGAGCATTACTTAATCTCGTAATGGTACTAAGTACTTGGAAACTTACTTCTTTGAGGATATTTTAATTCTGTCTCGGCTGTTACAAGTTACAGCACTTAAGGAAGTGTGTCTATCAGATATTGTCACATTTTTCTGTCTTTTGTACCTTGTTGAAATGTAATGTAATAAGTGCATAGTGGACTGAAGTTAGTGAGCATAAGTATTATAGAAATAAGAAATACTGGCACAGAGATCCTGTTGCATGCTTTCCGTAATATTTTTGTACATGTCATTTTGGAGCAAGCAGATGCATTTTGTACTGGTTTAAGATAAATTGCTGAAATAATCAGTTTTTAGGAAAGTGCCTCGAGAGATATTATTTCACACTGAGAGAGAGGCCACACACAGTGGCTTGTGACTGCAGTTTGTATTTTGGTATTTATAATTGTGAGCACATTTATTTTAATCTGCAGTTATGTAGCAAACTGTGGTTTCTCTGTATGCATTTGTCATTGACAGATTTTGTACTTGTAGTTTTTGAAATTTATTTGCTCTGTAATTTTTGGTAATAATTCTTCATAAGTGGAAGATAATGTCCTGGTGCAAAACAATTATGGCCAATTTTTATAGAGATAATCTTGTTTAATCTCAGGTTTGTGGCAAGGGTTATTTCACTGTTACCTGGAAATTGTGTCCACATTCAGCTGCAGTAACTTTCTGTCCTAATAAACTGCTCCTTGTCAAATTCTTATTTCATTTCATTTCCACACGTCAAAACTATAAACTCCCTCACCCTCTTTTCATTCCTTCAGTTCTAAGGCATATTGATTTTTCACATTTAGTTTAAAAACTGCTTTTATTTTTAGATTTTATAGATGGTTTTACATGTTCTCCTGCAGATAAAGAAACATATTTTCAAAAATAAGGGACAGTTGAGCATTTACTGCAAGAACTATAGTAACAATGAGTTCCAGAAATCGGTGATGTTTTTGTGCCACTGGGACCCTTGGTTTAGTAAAACAATGGGAAGAGAATGCAGCCACCATAGTCATATAAAAGGTAAACTACACAGGTTTCTTCTTAAAAATGACCTATAATCATCATCTACTGAATGAGAGGCATAATCCTTTGGACAGATAAAATTTCATGTGATATTTTAAAATGCACAAGCATCATTTAAACAAAGTTAGCATGTGTAAATAATGTCACAATTATTAAGTACAAGTGATTTACAACATTGGAAGTATTCAGAGATGAAACTTTATGGCATTAATAAACACTGTTTTACAACGGTGTAAATAAAAGGTATTTTGCGGTTTTGGATGCTATTCCAATAGGTTATACATGTTTTCCTGTCTACAGAGGCATAAAAACAGCAATTTACGTATGCTGAATAGATAAATAAGTCTGCTGCCAAATAAAAATCTGAACAAACATTTAGTATTTGATACCACCTCTTCAAAATTACCAGAATATCCTATAAATATACAGGGTGTTTCAGGAGAAATGGTAAATATTTTAGGTAGTGGCAGCATAGATGAATTGCAATAAAAAATGCCATATAATGTGTGTGCAGTTGTTATTGAGTACAGAGATACAGCTTTTATTCCGTAACCCAAACAAACTTAAAGCAAAGACAAATAGGACGTTCACAGTTGATTTTCAAAAATTCCAATGCCCACATCAATGCACTTTTGACTTCTCTTGAGAACACCATGTGTAGCTCTTCTGAGGTTGTCTTTGCACTCTTTTTATGAGGACTACACTACTCTAATCTGAACAATCAAATGAACTCTTGTGGTTACTTTTTCTTTGTAGACTTCTCCTTTCAACCATCTCCACAGGCAAAAATCCAAAGAAGTAAGGTCCAGGGACCTCGGTGGCCAAGAAATATGCCCATATCTACCAATCCATCTTCTGGGGAATGTTAGGTTTAGACGGTACATCACCTGATGATTACAAACTACAGGAGCCCCATTGTACTGGATGAACATACGCATTCCTGTAGCCAAAGGAATCTCTTCCAATAATATCGGCAGCTCATTTTCAAGAAAGTGTAGATAATGGGATCCTGAAAGATGATGTGGTAACACAACAGGCCCAGCCAACTGATTGTTTATCAAACAATGGCATGTGGGTTTTCTTCAGAACACTGATGTGAATTAAGAGTGTTACTGATGCTGTCACGCGTGAAAATGGCTTCATCAGTGAAGAGTGAAAATGAGATTACCTGGCAATTTTCAAGTACCCAATGACAAAATTCCAAGTGTTTACCTTCATCTCCTGCTCAAAGGTGCTGAATGAGCTGTAAATGATATGGATGGAACCTATGCATACGTAATGTTTGTCATACTCTTGTATTTGGAACACCAATACGTGCAGAAACTCTACATGTGCTTCATGAAGGGCTATGTTCTACTGACTGAATAATACCTTCTACTTCATCCACAGTCTGTTCATTTACACATTCAGATGCAACATGATTGCTGGGCACTGTACCAGTGTCGCACAGTATATTGAGCACACAAGTAAACACTCTTGAATCTGGTAGTCTGTGTTTAGGAATTCGTATACCGAATTCTCTACAAGCATTAGCAGCATTTCCATTAAAAAAAACCCTTACACAAATACCGCATCGGCATACTTGGCATCTGTAAATCGCTGTGGTATGTTTACACACTGCAGTGCAGTAGACTTGGCCAACAAATGACAATGAAAACTTTAATATAAACTAAAGCACAACTTCACAGCATGAACATTCACACTGCACTGCTGATATTTGATAAATACGCCATAGCAACCGGTGTACCAACATGTGAAATGAAAATGCATTGAACTCGGCTGTATCTCTGTATTCAATAAAAATTGGACACGTTATATGGCATTTTTATTGCTGTTCATCTATACTAACATCTCCTAAAGTATTTACTGCTACTCCTGAAACACTTTGTATTCAAAATTAAGACAGAGTTGGTAATTATTGACCTGACTAAGTACAAACAGTTGCTAATAAATTTGTAGTTGTAGTTTGTCCCAGCAAACTGAATCCAGTGAAATTTACTGAAACATGTAGCTACATATAATGTATTTGCTGCTAAGAACACCAAGTGTTACTATTGAAAGACATCAGAAATAAATTACAACAAATTCAAAGACATGTCTACTGAGAACTGGGCAGGTTATATAAAGTATGATAAAGAAGCACATAATGCGAATTTTGAACATACAGTGTTGCATCAATGTTTTGCCGCAGGACTCAGTACAGTGGAAATAATCAAAGAAAACAAATTTTCACATTTCATTCTGATGGCAAAGAGCAACATGCTGCTTGCATGAGATCTGGACATGAAGTTTCTGAAGGTTTCAACTGTTATTTGCTACAGTCCTCTTCAGGGTGGTTGACTGCTGTGTACCGGTGAATGAATTCCGGTTATCTCGTGCTTCCGACATCACATATCTGAACTGTCAATGATCAACTTGAAGAGGTTGTTATGGAGGTACACTGTTGCCTGTGCTACCCTTGTGGCTGATTGGATGGTAACTCTAGTTGTTGATTGGTAGACGACAACATATCAGCTGCCTGTTGCCTGTGTCCCTGTGGTGACTGGTAGGCCAATTCTTGTTGGTGATTGGAAGGCAGTAGCAAATTGGCAGTTTGTGTCTAGGGGTAGCGTTTTCCTGAAGCAAGGCATTAATGCTGCACGACAGTTCTCTCTGCTGTTGTTTACACTCTTAAACCTGAGTGAAGTGGCGTCTGGCCACTGAACACTTGGTCCTCTGGTCTGAAATCACTGGCAGTCAGGCTCCAGTACTTTGTAGCCATTCTTCCTGTTCGTGTTGTTAGGGCATTTAATTATTTTAGTAGCCTCTCTTATTTTTTGTTGCTGCACCCACCACTACTGAGTAAGCATGTGAGGTTCTTGAAAATTGATAGGATGGCCACATTCCTGGTGGTGTTCTGCTACAGCTGACGTATTGTTCTGTTCCAGTCATATGTAACGTTCATGTTCCAAAATGCAAGTGCAAATGATCTCCTGGTTTCACCAACATAGACCTCACTGCATTCACACTGAAGTCAGTAGACAGCTGCAATGTGGAGAGCATTCACAGGATGCTTAGTGGGCTTCAACAAATCAACCAGTCGCTTACTAGAGTTGCTTTCAAACAGCTACCAGGGTAGCACACACAACAGCGTGCAGCACAGCAACCCCTCCATAACAATCTCTTCAAATTGTCCAATGACATCTCAGGTGTATGATGTCGGTATCCACCAGAAAATCATAAATGATGATATATAAAGGAAATAGATCAAAAATCTACTCACCAAGCAGTGGCAGGAGAAAACACGTATAAAAGGTATAAATATATTAAAGTTTGCTAGCTTTAGGAGCCAGTGACTCCTCCTTGTGGCAGAAGGGTGGAAGGGGAAGAAAGAGGGGTGAAGGAAAAGGACTGGGGAGGTTTAGGAAAAGGGGTTGAGTTCCTTTGCATCCCGTCCAGTAAGTCTCCCTTGACCTGGGGTTCTGGGCGGCTTTTCCTTTCACCCGTCTTTCTTTCCCTCCAACCTTTCTGCCAGAAGAAGGATCCAGTGGCTCCAAAATCTGGCAAACTGTAATACCTTTTATATGTGTTTTCTCCTGTTGGTGCTCTGTGAGTAGATTTTTTATCTATCCAATTACCTATAGTATATAAACAAAGATGTTCACCGGTATACAGAAGTGAGCTGCCCTGAAGAAGATCGCAGCAAGTCAGTTGAAATGTTGGCAGTTTATTTGTTTTAGTAGTTGACAGTGATGCAGTCCAGTAGCCAAAATTATTTTATCATACGTAATGGATGGTCCAAATGTTTCAGTCTGCTTCGATGGAGAGAAGTTATGGCCCCCAGGCCGTACTCAGTTGGAAGACTGTGTCCTTGTTGATTAAATTATCAGTCACACGAATTTCAGTCATTTCTTTGAAAATGAAAATGGAGTCCCAAAATTTATCGGTGGTAGCCAGGACTTACTGACGATTCATTTTATGTCCATTTTCAGTGAAGTGTTCTACTATTGCAGACTTGTTGGGCTGCAGTGAGTGTGGTGCTCATGGTCTGTACATTGTCCTTTGATTTTGTGGTCCCCTTGTCCAATATATGTTTTTCCCCAGTCCCATGGAATTTGGCAGCCCTTGCTCTTCTTCTTCTTCTTCTTCTTCTTCTTCTTATTTTTTTTTTTCCCCATGTCCTCTTTCACTGTCCCCAGTGAAGCTCATATTTTGGCTGGTTGGTGGAAAACTAGCATTATGTGGTGTTTTCACAGTAGTCTGCCAATTTTAGATGATACATTGCCAGCAAATAATATGAAAGATGCCTTCTTATATTCTTCTTCCATGTTTTCGGCCTCTGTGTTGTTCTTGGCACTCTCGCATTGAAGGGCAATCCGTGTCTGTCAGTTGCTGTATCCAGTCTTGTGGTAGATGGATCCCAGATGCCACACCTTTGCTATTAGGCTTTGTTCATCTATTTCAGATGAACAAATTTTGACACCAGAGCTGTGGAACTTGGAATCCATCCTCCTCTCCTCACCCCTCCCACCACCACCACCACCACCACCACTAGCGCCACCGAGCATGGCACAGGCATAAATACTGTCAGCTTGCAGCAGATACATGATTCCATCAGCATAATGGTTATTCACTGAAATATCGTGGACCTTCAAAAATTGGATCCAGCAGTACACCCAAGAACCTTGGAAGCATTTCTCCATGTTGCCTATGTACAAAAGGTGCCATTAACAAGCTTTCTGTGTAATTTCACAATGTTTCAGCTTAGACAAGGGTATAAAGTGGTCCACACAATACAGTCTTTGGGTAAATCATAGAAGGCCCCTTACCGTCTCAGTAACAAACTAGCTCTTTAAAGTGCCTAATAAAGACGGTAAATACACAGCATTATCTGTTGATGGCCGGCCGCTGTGGTCGAGCAGTTGTAGGTGTTTCAGTCTGGAACCGCGGTGCTGCTATGGTCGCAGGTGCAAATCCTGCCTCGGGCATGGATGTGTGTGGTATCCTTAGGTTTGTTAGGTTTAAGTAGTTCTAAGTTAGGGGACTGAGGACCTCAGATGTTAAGTCCCATAGTCCCATAGTGCTTAGAGCCATTTGAACCATCTGTTGATGACCCTTTCCTGAGAGACAGGGACATCTGTGGTAACGGCATATTTTATGTGTATTATTGAAAGCTTTGGACTGTGGAAATGCCTTGGAAATACACTGTATAATCTATCATTTTCTGATACAGGTCATTTGTACAGTGGTATTACAATCTGAGTGTCCAGTTAGTGCAATCCAGCTCATCTCAATGGGTATATCATCTCCTACTGTGATATGTGTACACTTACGGGCTGGAAATCTCTGCTGCCTGTAAAGTTTAAAAATGACATTAATAATACAGTCTAAAATGATCCATTTATCCTGTTTACAGTTGTGAAACAATTTCATAATTCCCCTGGTTATTCAGTGCAGTCAGTATATAGCATAGGAATGACAAAATTTACTTTAAGGATAAACAAAGATAATAGTAGTTGAATGGACAATACGATCTTCATAAATATCACAATTTGGAAAGACAGTAAGAACTTGATGAATTAAAAGTACCCAGCAAAAGGAGCTCATACAAGTAAATACCAGCATTACAAGTGTCAAAAGCATATTATAGCAAGGGAAGCAAGCATTCTCCACGAAAATAGTTCTACTATTATCAAATATTGTCACCTAAATGCCGTACTGTAAGATATTTGCACAGCATTACATGAAAGTGGAAGGTTGACAGTGAGAATATTGGAGAAGAATAAGTTGGAGACAGCAGTAAAAGACTGTGTTTAGTTGTATAGGTAAAGTACGATAACACATGGAAGAACCCTGGAGATACTAAAAGGTATCAGATAGATTATATAATGGTAAGACAGAGATTTAGGAACCAGGTTTTAAATTGTAAGACATTTCCAGGGCCAGATGTGGACTCTGATCACAATCTATTGGTTATGAACTGTAGATTAAAACAGAAGAAAGTGCAGAAAGGTGGGAATTTAAGGAGATGGGACCTGGACAAACTGATTAAACCAGAGGTTGTACAGTGTTTCAGGAAGAGCATAAGGGAACAGTTGTCACAAATGGGGGAAAGAAATACAGTAGAAGAAGAATGGGTAGCTCTGAGGGATGAAGTAGTGAAGGCAGCAGAGGATCAAGTAGGTAAAAAGACGAGGGTTAGTAGGAATCCTTGGGTAACAGAAGAAATATTGAATTTAATTGATGAAAGGAGAAAATATAAAAATGCAGTAAATGAAGCACACAAAAAGGAATACAAACGTCTCAAAAATGAGATCGACAGGAAGTGCAAAATGGCTAAGCAGGGATGGCTAGAGGACAAAGGTACGGATGTAGAGGCTTATCTCACTACGGGTAAGATAGATACTGCCTACAGGAAAATTAGAGAGACCTTTGGACATAAGAGAACCACTTGCATGAATATCAAGAGCTCAGATGGAAACCCAGTTCTAAGCAAAGAAGGGAAAGCAGAAAGTTGGAAGGAGTATATAGAGGATCTACACAAGGGCGATGAACTTGAGGACAATATTATGGAAATGGAAGAGGATGTAGATGAAGATGAAATGGGAGATACGATACTGCGTGAAGAGTTTGACAGAGCACTGAAAGACCTAAGTCGAAACAAGGCCCCGGGTGTAGACATTCCATTAGAACTACTGACGGACTTGGGAAAGTCAGTCCTGACAAAACTCTACCATCTGGTGAGCAAGATGTACGAGACAGGCGAAATACCCTCAGACTTCAAGAAGAATATAATAATTCCAATCCCAAAGAAAGCAGGTGTTGACAGATGTGAAAATTACCGAACTATCAGTGTAATAAGTCACAGCTGCAAAATACTATCATGAATTATTTACAGACGAATGGAAAAACTGGTAGAAGCCGACCTCGGGGAAGATCAGTTTGGATTCCGTAGAAATGTTGGAACACGTGAGGCAATACTGACCTTACGACTTATCTTAGAAGAAAGGTTAAGGAAAGGCAAACCTACGTTTCTAGCATTTGTAGACTTAGAGAAAGCTTTTGACAATGTTGACTGGAATACTCTCTTTCAAATTCTAAAGGTGGCAGGGGTAAAATACAGGGAGCGAAAGGCTATTTACAATTTGTACAGAAATCAGATGGCAGTTATAAGAGTCGAGGGACATGAAAGGGAAGCAGTGGTTGGGAAGGGAGTAAGACAGGGTTGTAGCCTCTCCCCGATGTTATTCAATCTGTATATTGAGCAAGCAGTAAAGGAATCAAAAGGAAAATTCGGTGTAGGTATTAAAATCCACGGAGAAGAAATAAAAACTTTGAGGTTCGTCGATGACATTGTAATTCAGTCAGAGACAGCAAAGGACTTGGAAGAGCAGTTGAACGGAATGGACAGTGTCTTGAAAGGAGGATATAAGATGAACATCAAGGAGAGAGACAGTTACTTAAGCTATGATCGCATAAAAATCTAAACTGCAACCTAACGGTACTTTGCGTTAACTGTAATCGTTTACGGCCATGTTAATCACAATAGGGGGAAAGTTTCCTCTGAAATAAACGATGACTTCCTTTAACTTATTCATTTTCAAATAGTGGAAAACAAGCCAACTGTATCTCACATTCCTTTTGATGATACTGACAATTATAGAAGGTCATTCATTCCAAAAAAATCCACGGACGATTCAAGATTCCTATTCTAACGAAATACTTCCCTCAGTGCAGTATTAAACACTTTATAATCCAACTTCGCTCTTTCACTACACTGGCATTGTCGTCGCGAGACAATACCCTGTCCGCCGGAAAGGCGGGAGATGTAGAAGGCTATAGAAGCTAATGTCCACCAGCTACGTAGTTCGCTAGCAAGACTATTGATCACAGTATCCTTACACTATCCATTACTCTTTTTAAATTCTCTAACCTATCTGCTGAAGTAAGAGATCAAACGTCCCACGCTCCGACCCGTACAACTCCAATTTTTTTCTTTGTTTTTTTTTTTTTTTTTCGGGTGACGTCTTCCTTGGTAGTTCCCGCTCGGATATCCGAATGGGGGACTAATTTACCTCCGGAATATTTTAGCCAAGAGGATGCCATCATCATTTAATGATAAGTAGAACTGCATGTCTTAGGGAAATGTAACGGGTGTAGATTTCTTGCGTTCGCAGTACCAACGTAAACCCTAAATATTTAAATTAAAATAACCACTTATAGTACCTCACAATATTCAGGTGTTATGTAGCTTAAAAATGCTCTAGTCGTTTCACGAGTACCTCAAGTCACCAATTGGTGCCGAGTATACTGTGACTTACTACGAACATCCCATAAAGTTTTTACAACAAATGCTTCAGTACGCTGATTACTGCAAAATCTCATGCAGTTGTATACAGACAAGTCCAACTGCTAAAAAATTGTAGCAGAATTCAGGAAGATCTGCGGAGTATCGACACATGGTGCAGGATGTGGCAGTTGCCCCTCAACATAAACAAATATAATGTATGTAGACAGAGAGAGGCATTGTTGTATGATTACACGCTTGCAGAAAATTCACTGGTAGCAGTTACCTCCGTAGGATATCGAGCAGTATACATGCGCTGCGATTTACAGTAGAATGACCACACAAAAAGTAATTACCCCTCGTTTGACCAATACTTGAATACTGCTCGTCAGTATGGGATCTGTGCCAGATAGCATTGATAGAGGAAAGAGACTCTCTTCTCTTATAACGTGTTATCTCAACAGAGGAGACAACAAATATTTGTAGGAGGACGTAATATACCTCGCAAAAAAACGTGAAGATGAAATCAGAAACATTCGAGCCCACAAGCAGGCTTACCAGCAAAGTTTCTTTCTGCAAACTGTTTGCAAGTGGAACAGGAAAGTAAGGAAAGACAGCGGTACAAATGGTACCCTCCGCGCCAGATGTTGTCCCAGATGTGTTACATTGGAGGCCAAGACATCAACGTAAGTTCACACTAATGCTCTTTAAAGCCATGTGCCACGGTTCTGTACTAGTGAAACTGACAGTTATTCTGTCACAGGATTCCACTGCAGTAGGGGAAAGAATCGAGCGTGAGGGGCCGTACCCAGTTCGCAATAATGTCTGCATGGTCCACAGCAGTCGTCACTTCCTATCACAGGTTTCAAAAGCCGAAGGGAATGTCTCTCACATTGTAATACAACAGCCATAGACCCGCAACCACCTCACGGTGCACGATTCAATGAGCAGTTCACTTGGATTGCGGTGTATCCAGACACAACTGTCAACCTGACGTAACATGAGAAATGTGATTCATCTGAGCAGACGTCGAGCTTCCCTGGATCCACAGTACAATTTCTACGGACTCAGTGCCCTCTGCAGTCAAAATAGACAATGTTATTCGGTCGACATGGGAACGTTAAGTCGTCATTTGCTACAGAGTGCAGAGTTCATCAATGGGCACTGGATGGTTTGCTCTGAAACACTGCTGTCTGGTCCAGCACTAAGCTCCATCATCAGAGATCACAGCCTATCTTGCTCCACAGAGTGGCCAAGCCTCCAACCTCCTCATTCTATGAAGAGATGCAGACGTCTCAACACACGGTCCCCTCCTCGCGGTTTCGATGTCCTTCGACCACTTTTCCCGTACACTCAGGATGGCAGCACTCTGACACCTGACCAGTTCTGGCGTTTCCAGGTGCTGGCCCATAACTTTATCAGTCCTTTGTCAAAGCCACCCGGGTCAGTAGATTTGCCCGTTTGCGGCTAGTATTGTTGCTAGAAAGATCACGTGTCGATGACACCGAGCCGCATTCAGTATCACAGTGGGCACTGGTCATAATGTTTAAGCTCATCAGTATATATTACTCAGTATACAGTATTGGTCAATTCAATGTCTCAGTCATGAAGGGCTGTTGGTGTACGTTTTGTTGAAACTGAGCCAAAAGGTTTCTCCAAATCTGTGAATCCCAGAGAAAGTGATAATTCGTATAGTCTTGCATATTCAGCCCCCGTCTGCCCTACTCTTTGCTGTGCCACATTGAGATTTAATGGAAGACCCTTGAGCAAGTGTAGGTCAGTCACGAAGGATACCAGTATCTTACAGAACCCTCACTTCACCAATAACTGAATACTGTTTGCCAATATTGAACCCATAACAGAGAGGTGGAAATAGAGAAGATGTAAAAGATAACAGCACATTTCATCACAGGTTTGATTAGTAGGTATGAAAGAGTCATGGAGACGTTCATCCGGCACCAATGGCAGATGCTACAACACCGGCACTGTGCATTACAATGTGGTTAAATATTGGAATTTTGATACAGCATGATCTTAGAACAGTTATCCAATACTATGATTGTTACTTTATTTACCTCGCAGAAAGACCACAAAGGTAAAATTGGACAGATGTGAGCTCACATTGCAGCTTACTGACACTCATTCTTCCCGTGACTGGAATGAGAAAACAGGGGAAGAAACAACAATCCACAAATTACTCTCAGACACAAACCGTATAGAAGCATTAGCTGTTATCGTACTTTGTTGTTGTTGTTGTGGTCTTCAGTCCTGAGACTGGTTTGATGCAGCTCTCCCTGCTAATCTATCTTGTGCAAGCTTCTTCATCTCCCAGTACCTACTGCAACCTACATCCTTCTGAATGTGCTTAGTGTATTCATCTCTTGGTCTCCCTCTACAATTTTTACCCTCCACGCTGCCCTCCAATGCTAAATTTGTGATCCCTTGATGCCTCAGGACATGTCCTACCAACCGATCCCTTCTTCTAGTCAAGTTGTGCCACAAATTTCTCTTCTCCCCAATCCTATTCAATACCTCCTCATTAGTTACGTGATCTACCCACCTTATCTTCAGCATTCTTCTGTAGCACCACATTTCGAAAGCTTCTATTCTCTTCTTGTCCAAACTATTTATTGTCCATGTTTCACTTCCATACGTGGCTACACTCCATACAAATACGTTCAGAAACGACTTCCTGACACTTAAATCTATACTCGATGTTAACAAATTTCTCTTCTTCAGAAACGCTTTCCTTGCCATTGCCAGTCTACATTTTATATCCTCTCTACTTCGACCATCATCAGTTATTTTGCTCCCCAAATAACAAAACTCCTTTACTACTTTTAGTGTCTCATTTCCTAATCTAATTCCCTCAGCATCATCCGACTTAATTCGACTACATTCCACTATCCTCGTGTTGCTTTTGCTGATGTTCATCTTATATCCTCCTTTCAAGACACTGTCCATTCCGTTCAACAGCTCTTCCAAGTCCTTTGCTGTCTCTGACAGAATTACAATGTCATCGGCAAACCTCAACGTTTTTATTTCTTCTCCATGGACTTTAATACCTACACCGAATTTTCCTTTTGTTTCCTTTACTGCTTGCTCAATATACAGATTGAATAACATCGGGGACAGGCTACAACCCTGTCTCACTCCCTTCCCAACCACTGCTTCCCTTTCATGCCCCTCGACTCTTCTAACTGCCATCTGGTTTCTGTACAAATTGTAAACAGCCTTTTGCTCCCTGTATTTTACCCCTGCCACCTTTAGAATTTGAAAGAGAGTATTCCAGTCAACATTGTCAAAAGCTTTCTCTAAGTCTACAAATGCCAGAAATGTAGGTTTGCCTTTCTTTAATCTTTCTTCTAAGATAAGTCGTAAGGTCAGTATTGCCTCACGTGTTCCAACATTTCTGCGGAATCCAAACTGATCTTCGCCAAGGTCGGCTTCTACCAGTTTTTCCATTCGTCTGTAAATAATTCGTGCTAGTATTTTGCAGCTGTGACTTATTAAACTGATAGTTCGGTAATTTTCACATCTGTCAACCCCTGCTTTCTTTGGGATTGGAATTATAATATTCTTCTTGAAGTCTGAGGGTATTTCGCCTGTCTCATACATCTTGCTCACCAGATGGTAGAATTTTGTCAGGACTGGCTCTCCCAAGGCCGTCAGTAGTTCTAATGGAATTTTGTCTAGTCCTGGGGCCTTGTTTCGACTCAGGTCTTTCAGTGCTCTGTCAAACTCTTCACGCAGTATCGTATCTCCCATTTCATCTTCATCTACATCCTCTTCCATTTCCATAATATTGTCCTCAAGTACATCGCCCTTGTATAGACCCTCTATATACTCCTTCCACCTTTCTGCTTTCCCTTCTTTGCTTAGAACTGGGTTTCCATCTGAGCTCTTGATATTCATACAAGTGGCTCTCACTTGACAAAACTCCAGCACTATCGCACGCTTCTTAGGTGACCATACGGTAAGCAATAAATGCTCTCGTTCTCACCTAACATAGTATTCTAGTTACAGACAATAGTGATGAAAATTCCTATGTTAACCACTGGGTAATTTTTCTGAGTGACATATGCGTGGTGCAACAGCATAAGGCAGGGATTTCGCCGTATTGTTGAATACCGACGCCACTGAAAGTATTACCGTAATTACGGTCAGTCGTCTGGTAATTTCTTAGCACCTTCTGTAACTGAATCAAAAATACACTACTGGCCATTAAAATTGCTACACCAAGAAGAAATGCAGATGATAAACGGGTATTCATTGGACAAATATATTATACTAGAACTGACACGTGATTACATTTTCACGCAATTTGGGTGCATAGATCCTGAGAAATCAGTACCCGGAACAACCACCTCTGGCCGTAATAACGGCCTTGATACGACTGGGCATTGAGTCAAACAGAGCTTGGATGGCGTGTACAGGTACAGCTGCCCATGTAGCTTCTACGCGATACCACAGTTCACCAAGAGTAGTGACTGGGATATTGTGACGAGCCAGTTACTCGGCCACCATTGAACAGACGTTTTCAGTTGGGTGCGGTAGCGCACTCGCTTCCCACGCCCGGGTTCCCGGGTCCGATTCCCGGCGGGGTCAGGGATTTTCTCTGCTTCGTGATGACTGGGTGTTGTGTGATGTCCTTGGGTTAGTTAGGTTTAAGTAGTTTTAAGTTCTAGGGGACTGATGACCATACCATAGATGTTAAGTCCCATAGTCCTCAGAGCCATTTGAGCAATTTTTCAATTGGTGAGAGATCTGGAGAATGTGCTGGCCAGGGCAGCAGTCGAACATTTTCTGTATCCAGAAAGGCCCGTGCAGGACCTGCAACATGCGGTCGCAGGGATCGAATGAAGGGTAGAGCCACGGGTCGTAACAAAAGTGAAATGTAACGTCCACTGTTGAAAGTGCCGTCAATGCGGACAAGAGGTGACCGAGACGTGTTACCAATGGCACCCCATACCATTACGCCGGGTGATACGCCAGTATGGCGATGACGAATACACGCTTCCAATGTGCTTTCACCGCGATGTCGCCAAACACGGATGCGACCTTAATGATGCTGTAAACAGAACCTGGATTCATCCGAAAAAATGACGTTTTGTCATTCGTGCACCCAGGTTCGTCGTTGAGTACACCATCGCAGGCGCTCCTGTCTGTGATGCAGCGTCAACGGTAATCGCAGCCGTGGTCTCCGAGCGTGCAGATGGTTGTTGTCTTGCAAACGTCCCCATCTGTTGACTCAGGGATCGAGACGTGGCTGCACGATCCGTTACAGCCATGCGGATAAGATGCCTGTCATCTCGACTCCTAGTGATACGTGGCCGTTGGCATCCAGCATGGCGAAGTATTACCCTCCTGAACCCACCGATTCCATATTCTGCTAACAGTCATTGGATCTCGACCAACGCGAGCAGCCATGTCGCGACACGATAAACCGCAATTGCGATTGGCTACAATCCGACCTTTATCAAAGTCGGAAATGTGATGCTACACATTTCTCCTCCTTACACGAGGCATCACAACAACGTTTCACGAGGCAACGCCAGTGAACTGCTGTTTGTGTATGAGAAATTGGTTGGAAACTTTCCTCATGTCAGCACGTTGTAGGTGTAGCCACCGGCGCCAACCTTGTGTGAATGCTCTGAAAAGCTAATCATTTGCATATCACAGCATCTTCTTCCTGTCAGTTAAATTTCTCGTCTGTAGCACGTCATCTTCATGGTGTAGCAGTTTTAATGGCCAGTAGTGTATACATTACAGTTCTGTAACTGTCATCTGCTACGTTGCTAACGAGTCATCAACAACAGAATCCACCAACGCGCCGCATTTTCTCTTCTTCTTTTCCGACCTTCAGTTCTATATCCCGCCAGCGTTCGGCAATGACATGTGAAAAAGCTGTGTGCGTTATTTCCAGTACGTCTCGCAACTCAACGGTCTTGTTGTTTCTCGGGCCAAATCCCTTAACTTGGCTCCATCAGTTCTGTTGGGTTCGTATTGTAACGGTACAGTGGCAAATGTAAAAAATGCTGCATTTGTACGGTGTGCCTCATGCTCTGAAAATGATTGTTTTTCATGTTTCTATGATACTTTATCATTCTGGTTAGAGTAGGACTACATCAGTGATATAAAACTATGGGCACAGCCAAGTAAGGGGTATTTGGTATTTTACCCTAAAAATTATATTCTATGTTTTCTTAATTTAAGCAACCTTTATTTACAATCTTCCATAAAATATCGATGATTAAGAATTTATATTTCAAATGGAAACAGGAATTTCGCATGCGATATGTAATTAGAAACAAAAACACGTGCATTATTCTTTAAAAAAAATGATAATGGATTTTACAATTACGAGATGTAGGTACCGGTACTTCAAATAGAATGAAATAAAGTGAGCAAGGCGAGCTGTGAATCAGCCATACACGAACTTCACAAGATTGACACTCCGCTTTTGTTTCCGCTATACATCCAATGTGTATTTGTATTTCATCTGTATCAAATACAGTCCCTCAGAAAAGTTCAAAGCCGATCTTATCCTGCAAATTTATGAAAAACATTAAGAATAATCATTTCTCGGCACTTTTTATCCGTGTTCCACATACGTGTTTCACTATGGAACAGGAAGCAGCCTCAACCATTTTCATACTGCGTATTAACAGCACGACAATCAGAGCACAACAGTGCACAGGCTGTGAATATATATGTTTTTTGAAATAAAAACTACGTAACTAAAGCGTGATTAAGTAAAACTTTGACTAGAATATCTTAATGTTCCATTTAACGTAACTTAGGTCCTACTTACGTATTAGATATCTTATTACTACTTTCAAGTGCGTAACACCACCAGCGTACATATTCTACGGCTTCCGACCAGTTGTCGCCTTTGTGTTTCTTTACATCAGGTTCATTCTTATGAGAAACGGAGTATAGCTACGCAGATAACGAAGAGATTGAAAGAATATATGAAGAGATAACAGAAATGCTTCAGATACTTGAGAGGAAAATTTAATTCCAGAGTATCATTGACATCACGAATCCTGCAGGGCTATCCATAAATCCGTAACAGTACGAGGGGGTGGAGATCCCTTCTGAACAGCACGTTGCAAGGCATCCCAGGTTTGCTCAGTAATTACATGTCTGGGGAGTCTGGTGGCCAGCGGAAGTGTTTAAACTCAGAAGAGTGTCCGTGGAACCAGTCTGTAGCAATTCTGGACGTGTGGGGTGTCGCATTTCCTGCTGGAATTGCCCAAGTCCGTTGGAATGCACAGTGGACATGAATGGATGCAGGTGTTCAAACAGGATGCTTACCAACGTGTCACCAGTCAGAGTCGTATCTAGCTGTCAGGGGTTCCATATCACTCCAACTGCATGCGACCCACACCATTACAGAACCTCCACCAGCTTTAACAGTCCACTGTTGACATGCAGGGTGCGTGGGTTCATGAGGACGTCTCCATACCCGTACACGTCCATGTGCTCGATACAATTTGAAACGAGATTCGTCCGACCAAGCAACATGTTTCCAGTCCAATGTCGGTGTTGCAGCGCCCAGCCGGCCGTTGTGACCGAGCGGTTCTAGGCGTATCAGTCCGGAACCGCGCTGCTGCTACGGTCGCAGGTTCGAATCCTGCCTCGGGCATGGATGTGTGTGTTGTCCTTAGGTTACTTAGGTTTAAGTAGTTCATTTGAACCATTTGAAGCGCCCAGGCGAGGCGTGAAGCTTTGTGTCGTGCAGTCATCAAGGGTACATGAATGAGCTTTCTGTTCCGAAAGCCCATATCGATGGCGTTTCGTCGATTGTTTCGTACGTTGACATTTGTTGATGGACCAGCATTGAAATCTTCAGCAATTTGCGGAACGGTTGCTCTTCTGTCACGTTGAACGATTCTCTTCAGCCGTCGTTGGTCCCGTTCTTGCAGGATATTTTCCCGGCAGCACCGATGTAAGAGATTTTACGTTTAACCGGAGTCGTGATACTCACGGTACACTCGAGGAATAGTCGTACGGGAAAAACCCTTTATCGTTACTTCGGAAATGCTGTATCCCATCGCTCGTGTGCCGGCTATAGCATCACGTTCAAACTCACTTAAATCTTGATAACCTGCTATTGTAGCAGCAGTAACCGATCTAACAACTGCGCCGGGCACTTGTTGCCTTATGTAGGCGTTGCAGACCGCAGCGCCGTATTCTGCTTGTTTACGTATCTCTGTATTTGAATACACACGCCTGTATCAGTTTCTTTGACGCTTCAGTGTATGTCATATACTAAGATCTGTGATACTATGGTGGTGTAGAATCATTAAGTTTGTAAATCAAGGCAGTCAAACGATAAGGAAATTTGTCACACATTTTAATACTCCTAAACTCACTCATCAAAACCTACAGGGTACTTCCTGTTGGCCTAGATTGATGCAATTTTGCAAGAAGCAAGGTTTCACAGTGCAAGTAAAAGAATAAAATCAGAAAACAGTTAATTTTTAATTATGTGAAAAAAAAACACTTCCTTTATCATTTGTTATCCGACTTCAGACTCAAACACTCTCGAAATGGTTCAAATGGCTCTGAGCACTATGGGACTCAACTTCTGAGGTAATTAGTCCCCTAGAACTTAGAACTAGTTAAACCTAACTAACCGAAGGACATCACACACATCCATGCCCGAGGCAGGATTCGAACCTGCGACCGTAGCGGCCTCGCGGTCCCAGGCTGCAGCGCCTAGAACCGCACGGCCACTTCGGCCGGCCACTCTCGAAATCTTTGAATTCCCGGGACTGATACCTTGCCAGTATCATAGTCTGATAACAGGAAAAATAGTCGAGATTCTCAACTTCCAGGGTGGATGAACTGGATGTATACATAATTAAGTTCTCACGGAACCCTCATAGCGGGAGTCTTATTCGCACCTGACCAATTTTTGATGTGTACTTGCCATCACTTATGTCCGATATGTGTAAAAAAAAAAAAAAAAAAAAAAAGCCAGTCAGAAAAAGAGGAGAGATGAAGTTACAGAAAGAAGGACACAAAAAGTGAAGAGAATAGTAACAGTAAAGAAAAGTGAGGGAGAGAGGGGGAGACAAAGAGAGTGTAATCCACCCTCTTGCCATCAGGCCGCCTTTTCTCTCAGGTTTATTGTCTGGTCCATTTGATTGCTGCCGGCCAGAGTGGCCGAGCGGTTCTAGGCGCTTCAGTGTGGAACCGCGAGACCGCTACCGTCGCAGGTTCGAATCCTGCCTCGGGCATGGATGTGTGTGATGTCCTTAGGTTAGTTAGGTTTAAGTAGTTCTAAGGTCTAGGGGACTGATGACGGCAGATGTTAAGTCCCGTAGTGCTCAGAGCCATTTGAACCATTTGAGCCATTTGATTGCTTTCCTCTGTCTGCGAGTAATTCCCAACGTGCCTCTGTCCATTGCAGAATCCTCGCTTTCAGAATGGTTTCCACGCTGAAAATCTGCGTTTCATTTCCGTACGGCAAAACTGGTAATACACGCCGATTATAAATTTTCCATTTTGGAGGCAGGGGAAGCTACGCTTAGAAAACCCTACCTATTCACTAAAAATACCCGACGCCAGTTTTAATCTGTTGTTGACTTCTCTTGTGTCCTTTCAGTGAAACCGTTCCATTGTCTTAAATACAAAAACTCGTCAACAGGTCCTGTAACTGTATTATTGTTATACTATTTTCTTTATGACATGTTGATACTTGTTATTTTAGTACTAAAAGAATGGCTCTGAGCACTATGGGACTCAACTGCTGTGGTCATCAGTCCCCTAGAACTTAGAACTACTTAAACCTAACTAACCTAAGGACATCACACACACCCATGCCCGAAGCAGGATTCGAACCTGCGACCGTAGCAGCAGCGCGGCTCCGGACTGGAGCGCCTAGAACCGCACAGCCACCGCGGCCGGCCTTATTTGAGTACTATTTTTTTCGAGTATTAGCCGAAATACGCAGATCAGCTGCCACGGCTGTTCAACAAGGAAGTTCCATTTCCCAGCAGAACTTCGTTACAGTGGCGTTCTAAATTGTTCGTGTGTGGTAGGATCGAAGCGAGTTACAAGTTGCAGGCGATATCGCTCATGAGATGGCCGGCGATTTGTCGCTCGCTCTTGAGTCCCAAAATAAGAATGCAAAGACGTAACGACAAACGCGGAGGAATACACAGTGCAATGCTGATTTTGTCGTATGTAGTATGTTGGGTTTGAAGCAAATGTCCGCGGCTAGTCAGGCGCGGAGGTGGCGCCACAAGGCTGCAAGCTGTCCCTCCCTCCCTCCATCTCTGCGGGTTATCGTGGTCGCCCGGTCGCCCCCCAAGGGGGTCTTGCGTCACGGACCGAACGGTTCGTGACTTCTCTGGCCGCTGCCCGAGAACCGGATAACCGTCGTTAAGGCGGGGAGCAGTAGTTTCTGGCAGATGCTACCACTGGTCACTGCGAACAAAACGGAGAGGCCTCAAAAACGAAAAGGGAAACTGTACAAAGGACATTTCATACATAATCCACAGACTGATATTACTGTGGATTGGTTGATGCAACAACGATGAAAATTACGTCAAATGTAGTTTGGAGCTTGAGGAAGAAGCACCCGTCGTTGTTTGGCGAGAGGTAGAAATGGACCCTGTAGACCTCTCGGGTACTGTGACTGTTGAAGACCAGAAATCGCACATCAAGTTCGGAACTTAACGCGGCAAAAACCCGACAGAAATCCACAGTGCGTTAACTGAAGTTTGCGGTGAGTTTACAACGGACCATAGTACAGTTTCATGTCGGGTTAATAGTTTTCGTGGTGGTTGTATGAGTATAGACAATAGTCCTAAACCCGGAAGGCCAAAAACGTCAAAAGATGACCGAAGTGTGCAACTTGTGGCACACGCTCGTGAAGATGATCGCAGTGCGACTTGGGAGAAATTCTCTGAAGCCACGAGAATTCACCCAACATCAATATTCGGTACTCTGACAAATGATTTCAAGAATAAAAAAACTTCTGCACAATGGGTCCCACACTGTTTGACTGCTGAAGAGAAGCAGAAACGCCTGGATGTCGCAACCTTGCTCAAAAAACGATTCGACTGTGAACGTCAAGGATTATTGTATCGGATTGTCGCTATCGATGATACATGTATTAGAGACTTTGAACCGGAGTTGAAATTACGACGCTATGAGTGGAGAGCTTCAGATACTCCATATCCAAAAAACTTTCGACACGCTCAATCAGAGCTCAAGCAAATAATGAGTTTTGCTTATAATCACCGAAGAATCACCATGACAGAGTCCCATGTGGAACAAGTGTCACAGCACCGCATTATCGAAACTTCATGCAAAACATGCGCAGAAAAATGCACAAAACCCGATCTCAGTTACTCCACGACAATGCTCGCCTGCATATCGGCAATGTTGCAGACCATAAACCCCACGATTATGGATGGAAAGCGCCGCCGCATCCTCCTTACAGCCGAAACATGAGTCCACCAAACTTCGACTTGTTCCCGAAGTTGAAAAAAAAAAAATTAGGCGAGGGCGTCGTTATCTTTCTCTGGAAGAGTTTTCTATCGCCATTACCCCAGCCGTTCGACAGATGAACAGAAGTGATGTCCTGGATGGAATAATAGAGCTTCCGAGTCATTGAGATTCAAGTATAGAGAAGCAGGGAGACTATAATTATAATGAAGGACTGTAAAGAGATATTGAAAAAAAGTGTAAGTAAAAAAAATGTGTGCATTAATTATGAAATGTCTCTCATAAATCAGTCAGCCTCGAAGTAAAGTCTATTTCGAAATCTTTGTGAATACAAACTATTCTGAACAGTCTTTGAATACAAAGGTTATCCAAATACTGTCTATTTTTCGTTCACTTCCACCTAACTACAGTGCTAACCATTAAAACCGCGGAACCATGCAGGAGGCACGCACAAATGTCAAATACGCATTAAATGCAGTACACGGTCCTGCCACATTAATGTGACTGCAGGCTATGTTTGAGGAGAGCCTGCAATAACCACTCATAGACGGCAGGCGGCAGCACCAGCAGTGCAGAACATGCGGATAACAGTCCAGATGTTGCCATCATGTGGAAACGAAGCGAATTATCTGACATTCAAAGGGGCATGACCAGTGGCTTTCGGGCCAAGGGTGGAAGCATTTCCGAAACGTCATAATTTGTAAACTGTTCGCTTGCTGCCGTGGATAAATTGCACCATGCACGACAAAAAGGCGCTATCCGAAATTGGCCCGAGGCAACAGGTGCACCATGGGTCATATACACTACTGGCCATTAGAATTGCTACACCAAGCAGGAATGCAGATGATAAATGGGTAATCATTGGACAAATATATTATACTAGAACTGGCATGTGATTACATTTTCACGCAATTTGGGTGCATAGATCATGAGAAATCAGTACGCTGAACAACCACCTCTGGCCGTAATAACGGCCTTGATACGCCTGGCCATTGAGTCAAACGGAGCTTGGATGGCGTGTACAGATACTGCTGCCCAAGCAGCTTCAACACGATACCACAGTTCATCAAGAGTAGTGACTGGCATATTGTGACGAGCCAGTTACTCGGCCACCATTGAACAGACGTTTTCAATTGGGTGCGGTAGCGTCCTCGCTTCCGGCGTCCGGGTTCCCGGGTTCGATTCCCGGCGGGGTCAGGGATTTTCTCTGCTTCGTGATGACTGGGTGTTGTGTGATGTCCTTGGGTTAGTTAGGTTTAAGTAGTTCTAAGTTCTAGGGGACTGATGACCATAGATGTTAAGTCCCGTAGTGCTCAGAGCCATTTGAACAATTTTTCAATTGGTGAGAGATCTGGAGAACGTGCTGGCCAGGGCAGCAGTCGAACATTTTCTGTATCCAGAAAGGCCCGTGCAGGACCTCCAACATGCGGTCGCAGGGTTCGAATGGAGGGTAGAGTCACGGGTTGTATGTTGTTGTTGTTGTGGTCTTCAGTCCTGAGACTGGTTTGATGCAGCTCTCCATGCTACCCTATCCTGTGCAAGTTTCTTCATCTCCCAGTACCTACTGCAACCTACATCCTTCTGAATCTGCTTAGTGTATTCATCTCTTGGTCTCCCTCTACGATTTTTACCCTCCACGCTGCCCTCCAATGCTAAATTTGTGATCCCTTGATGCCTCAGAACATGTCCTACCAACCGATCCCTTCTTCTAGTCAAGTTGTGCCACAAACTCCTCTTCTCCCCAATTCTATTCAATACCTCCTCATTAGTTATGTGATGTACCCATCTAACCTTCAGCATTCTTCTGTAGCACCACATTTCGAAAGCTTCTATTCTCTTCCTGTCCAAACCATTTATCGTCCATGTTTCACTTCCATACATGGGTACACTCCATACGAATACTTTCAGAAACGATTTCCTGACGCTTAAATCTATACTCGATGTTAACAAATATCTCTTCTTCAGAAACGCTTTCCTTGCCACTGCCAGTCTACATTTTATATCTTCTCTACTTCGACCATCATCAGTTACTTTGCTCCCCAAATAGCAGAACTCCTTTACTACTTTAAGAATCTTATTTCCTAATCTAATGCCCTCAGCATCACCAAGATTAATTCGACTACATTCCATTATCCTCGTTTTGCTTTTGTTGATGTTCATCTTATATCCTCCTTTCAAGACACTGTCCATTCCGTTCAACTGCTCTTTCAAGTCCTTTGCTGTCTCTGACTGAATTACAATGTCATCGGCGAACCTCAAAGTTTTTATTTCTTCTCCGTGGATTTTAATACCTACACCGAATTTTTTCTTTTGTTTCCTTTTCTCCTTGCTCAATATACACATTGAATAACATTGGGGAGAGGCTAAAACCCTGTCTCACTCCCTTCCCAACCACTGCTTCCCTTTCATGCTCCTCGACTCTTATAACTGCCATTTGGTTTCTGTACAAATTGTAAATAGCCTTTCGCACCCTGTATTTTACCCTTGCCACCTTTAGAATTTGAAAGAGAGTATTCCAGTCAACATTGTCAAAAGCTTTCTTTAAGTCTACAAATGCTAGAAACGTAGGTTTGCCTTTCCTTAATCTTTCTTCTAAGATAAGTCGTAGGGTCAGTATTGCCTTACGTGTTCCGATATTTCTGATCTTCCCCGAGGTCGGCTTCTACCAATTTTTCCATTCGTCTGTAAATAATTCATGCTAGTATTT
The DNA here is from genome assembly GCF_023864275.1 of Schistocerca cancellata. Classification (NCBI taxonomy): domain Eukaryota; kingdom Metazoa; phylum Arthropoda; class Insecta; order Orthoptera; family Acrididae; genus Schistocerca; species Schistocerca cancellata. Next base: position 395,084,153 of record NC_064628.1, read on the forward strand.
TGCAGCTGTGAATTATTAATCTGATAGTTCGGTAATTTTCACATCTGTCAACACCTGCTTTCTTTGGGATTGGAATTATAATATTCTTCTTGAAGTCTGAGGGTATTTCGCCTTTCTCATACATCTTGCTCACCAGATGGTAGAATTTTGTCAGGACTGGCTCTCCCAAGGCTGTCAGTAGTTCTAATGGAATTTTGTCTACTCCTGGGGCCTTGTTTCGACTTAGGTCTTTCAGTGCTCTGTCAAACTCTTCACGCAGTATCGTATCTCCCATTTCATCTTCATCTACATCCTCTTCCATTTCCATAATATTGTCCTCAAGTACATCACCCTTGTATAGACCCTCTGTATACTCCTTCCACCTTTCTGCTTTCCCTTCTTTGCTTAGAACTGGGTTTCCATCTGAGGTCTTGATATTCATGCAATTGGTTCTCTTTATCTCCAAAGGTTTCTTCAATTTTCCTGTAGGCAGTAGCTATATTACCCCTAGTGAGATAAGCCTCTACATCCTTACATTTGTCCTCTAGCCATCCCTGCTTAGCCATTTTGCACTTCCTGTCGATCTCATTTTTGAGACGTTTGTAGTCCTTTTTGCCTGCTTCATTTACTGCATTTTTATATTTTCTCCTTTCATCAATTAACTTCAATATTTCTTCTGTTACTCAAAGAGTTCTACTAGCCCTCGTCTTTTTACCTACTTGATCCCCTGCTGCCTTCACTACTTCATCCCTCTTCTTGTACTGTGTACTTCACGGGTCGTAACACATCTGAAATGTAACGTCCACTGTTCAAAGTGCCGTCAATGCGAGCAAGAGGTGACCGTGACTGGTAACCAATGACACCCCATACCATCACACAGGGTCATACGCTAGCATGGCGATGACGAATACACGCTTCCAATGTGCGTTCACCGCGATGTCGTCAAACACGGATGCGACCATCATGATGCTGTAAACAGAACCTGGATTCATCGAAAAAAAAAAGACGTTTTGCCATTCGTGCACCCAGGTTCGTCGTTGAGTACACCATCGCAGGCGCTCCTGTTTGTGATGCAGCGTCAAGGGTAACCGCAGCCGTGGTCTCCGAGCTGGTAGTCCATGCTGCTGCAAACGTCATCGAACTGTTCGTGCAGATGGCTATTGTCTTGCAAATGTTCCCATCTGTTGACTCAGGGATCGAGACGTGGCTGCACGATCCGTTACAGCCATGAGGACAAGATGCCTGTCATCTCGACCTTTAGTTGTACGAGGCCGTTGGGATCCAGCACGGCGTTCCGTATTACCCCCCTGAACCCATCGATTCCATATTCTGCTATCAGTCATTGGATCTCGACCAACGCGAGCAGCAATGTCGCGATACGATAAACCGCAATCACGATAGGCTACAATCCGACCTTTATCAAAGTCGGAAACATGATGGTACGCATTTCTCCTTCTTACTTGAGGCATCACAACAACGTTTTACCAGGCAACGCCGGTCAACTGCTGTTTGTGTATGAGAAATCGGTTGGAAACTTTCCTCATGTCAGGACGTTGTAGGTGTCGCCACCGGCGCCAACCTTGTGTGAATGCTCTGAAAAGCTAACCATTTGCATATCATAGCATCTTCTTCGTGTCGGTTAAATTTCGTGTCTGTAGGACATCTTCGTGGTGTAGCAATTTTAATGGCCAGTGGTGTATATCAGCACAGCTGTTCTAATTTGGTAGGAGTACATTATTTATATAAGGAAAGATTACACAGCAAGTTTCTCATTGAGAAATCGTATCTTAATGTTGTTTATTTGTGAGGAGATTCTGTTACGCCTCGTGTGCGGACGCGAAACATCCGGCAGCATGTGTAGCAGTATTGTGGCCTATTGAGACTACAGTTTGCTATTCTGCAGTGTTGTTGCTTGCGATGGTCAGGATCCCACGGCCGTCATGCGAAAATGAACTTGATTTGTTGAGGAGGGCCAGACTCGATGCCATGCAGCATCGCAATGGCCCCACGCGAGTAGCACCTGAGAGGACACCACATTGTTAGGCCTGGGTCCACATAAACGCTGCGGCGATATCTGGAACACCACAGACTTGCAGCAGCACACCTGTGTTGCAGTTTGCCGGCCGTTGTGGCCGAGCGGTTCTAGGCGCTTCAGTCCGGAACCACGCGCCTGATACGATCGCAGGTTCGAATCCTGCCTCGGGCATGCATATGTGTGATGTCCTTAGGTTAGTCAGGTTTAAGTAGTTCTAAGTCTAGGAGACTGATGACCTCAGATGTTAAGTCCCATAGTGCTTAGAGCCATCTGAACCATGTTTGTTGCAGTTTTGATTGACATGGCAGAGGAGAGAGAGGCTCCCCAGCATTTGACACAGGAGTGGCAACAGGTCAGAAGAGTCTCAGTTTTGCGTACACGTGACTATGGATGTATCCATGTGTGCGTGCTCTGAGTAGAATGACCATTGCCACACTGCATTCATCATCATCATCACACACGAGTCCAGCATCTCGCATGACACAATGACGTGCTATCGCATACACAACACGATCACCTCTTCTTTCTGTAGCAGGTAATCTGGTCAACGCGATGGTATCCAACGGTTACTGCCGAATTGTTGGTGTTCTAACCGGCATCCCATACGAGCAAACCAGTTGCGTCCATACCTATGGTTACTGACACTTTAGGTATCTGGGTTATGCACAGCTCTGCTTAGAAAGAATAGCTCAATGTAGTCATAGGTTTGAGCCACGCATGTCTGCTAGAATTGCGAAGTAATAAAATACACAGGTATATAAAATACAAGGTAAATGAATAATTTAATAAAAAGGTTCTTTTCTAATGTCTGTAATTGATGTAAACGACAGAGCTTTACGTTGAATAATCTTCATTCAAAAAAGGGCTATCAAATAAAAAGTGGTCCTGTCGTATTCAGTTAAAACACAGATGGAAAATACCCTTATCAAATGCAGTAAAGTTATGTTTAGAGCGTTACGAGAATGGTAGCAAACTCCCCGAACTAGTCATCAAAGATACGTGAAAACCAAGTCCATTTCATAATCACAATACACGAAATATTTACCAGCTCAAAACAGTTAAGAGCTCATTCAACATCATCATTTACAAATTATCACACACGATACAAAGAATAGTAACTGATACTCTATTTATCCTCAGTTCTATAATGAAATAGTAAAAGTTAGAGTCCTACTATGGGGCAGATCCTATCCGTTCACCACCCAGAATCAAATAATTAGACGACGGAATCGTGCAGGGTACTCTTGACAGGTCTGCCTTCTTCCAGAACTCAAATAAAGTGTCCAGAATCGATCTCTTGACCTCTTCACTTGGAAAGTCACAGTATGCACTTGACTCCAGCAGTGTTTCTCCACTCTCTGCTTTTCCATTGGCTGAAGAGCATCTCCGACAAAAATGCAACGTTCTTAAATTCTACAGACATAATCTGACTCAACTTTGACCATTTTACAGACTAAACTAATATGTTACAACAGTATTTAAATAGAAAAATGTCATAAACATTCGGCTGCACTAGAGATCATTTACATCAAATATAAGTAACAGTTGGTCAATAAATAAATAAGCCAGCATTCTTACACAAGTATGCTCACGATAAATGACGACAGATTGTCCTTAAATTTGTTTGAAGCATTATTTATTTGTTGACAGAAGTGTCTTTCGGTTCTCTTTTAAATTGCGGCATCCACTAGTGCATGCGACTGACTGCTTTTAAATTAGCATAGTTTTTTAATATGACTTGCAATCAGCATTTAAATAAAGTTACTGGCAAAATAGTTAATTCTTCATTTAGTGTGAGGTCATCCACATGAATGCGAAAAACTTCGGTTACACAGTAAATCATTCAAATCTAAAGGCCGTAAATTCAACTAAATCACAAGGAAATACAATTACGAACAATTTAAATTGGAAAAACACATGGAAAATGTTGTGGGAGGGCAAATCAAGGGCTGCGTTTTAAGGGCAGGACACTTAGAAAATGTAACAGATCTACTAAAGATAGTGCCTACACTACGCTTGTCCGTCCTGTTTTGGAGTACTGCTGCGCGATCTGGAATCCTTACCAGACAGGATGAAAGGTGTACATCGAAAAAATTCAAAGAAGGCCAGCACTTTTTGTGTTATCGCGAAATAGGGCAGAGACTGTCACTGACATGATACACGTTTTGGTGTGGACATTATTAAAAGAAAGGCGTTTTTCGTTGCGGCGTAATCTTCTTACGAAATTCCAATCACCAACTTTCTCCTCCCAATGCGAAAATGTTTTGTCGACGCCGACCTACATAGGGAGAAACGATCATCGCAATAAAATAAGGGAAATAAGAGCCTCCACGGAAAGATATAGGTGTTGATATCTTCCGTGCGCTGTTCAAGATTGTGATAACAGAGAATTATTGTGAAGGTGGTTCGATGAAGCTTCTGCCAGCAATTAAGTGTGATTTACAGAGTATCGACGTAGATGTGGAAGTAACTACACAAGTATTCATTTGCTGTGTAATTCTGGAGAATACAATATTCTGGCAAACATTTGCATAATGAAAAGATATAAAAATGTAAAAGAATCGAGAAATGTAATAGATACAGTTACATAGCTCTCAGCAACGATAACTATATTGCAATGCTAGCATTTTAGATATTGCATGCTGAAATCACATGAAGCGTTTAAAGGTTGTTAATTCAGAGGTTCAGTGCGAAAATGCTTATTTACTGCGAAATATTAATTTCTGTAGTTTTGAAGATATTGAAATATTGTTGTGTCATTGGATGGGCATCGTTTTTCTGAGCTCACGGATGTATTCATATTTAGTTTAATATGTAACTGTGATTTATTATTGAAATTCAGAGAGCTGAAACTTGGCCATATTTAAGACTGTCTGACACTCCGTCATTTCTTGGAGCATTGACTGTCCTCCTAAGCCAAAATTCCCTGTTCTGGGATTTACCCACATTCCAGTGCTTTGTTGCCGCACCTGGCTCGCCTGGGGCCACAGTTTCGCAAATTCACTTTACCACACACCAATTCTCGGCGACCGATCAGCTCGCCTACACATGCGTAACGTTACGACGTGTTACGTTTCTGGCGTATTAAAGCGACGCGCTGCCCTTGCTGTCCTGACCTACCTCGGTACAGACAACGATCGACAGTTCCCCTGGCCGGCACCTTCTCTACACCTCTCACCTGTTAGCCACGGGTAATGTGTCACCGAGAGAGTGGCACCTCACTCACTGCCAATTGGCTACGACTGATGCGCTCTGGCTTACAAGTGAAGCGGCATGGTGTCACGTAGCCACGTCTCACGTCAGTAAAGCTCAGTTCAGCTCGATGCCCAGCCTGGTTCGAGCCACTGTTGCTGCCAGAGGTAGCCACTACACCCTCTACACCCCCGAAACATCTACAAATGTATTCCTTCTGCTACACTGTACGGTACACTGAGTAAACTTTCGTTATTTGCTGTCCTTCCTCGTGGAACATTTTTAATGGCGAGCAGTGCAAAATCTACAGTAAATGCATACAGGGTGAACATTAATAAAACCGACAAATTGTAGGGACAGGTTACTGACTGGAAATTGAGGAGCAAAGTTCCTAGGAACATGTGTACGGAAATGCATTCTTGATACGTTATATGGAGCTGACGAATGAAAGTTCCTCTGACCACGCGCCGTGTATTCATTGTGTGTTGCAGGCAATATATATATTATTACATATATTATTACGAGTGGAATATGAACGTGTGGATAATATTCATTCAATTATGTAATTATTTCTTAAAAAGATGATAATTATGTAAAACAGAGACAATATTTGTCTCACATTCTTTGTTAATCTATGTCATTCTTTTCTTTTGTTTTGTACCCTTTTGTCGTCTTCTTCTGATGTACGTTGCCGACCCAAGACGCGAATCGATTTGAGGTCTGTTGAATCAAAAACATTTAATGTGAAATTTTTGTACTTTTATGTTCATTTGCTGATAAAAACAAATAGAGCCAAATGCGTTAAAACTATTTATGATTAATTATTGAAAATTCAGTTCCTCTTTTAATTATAATTTTGTATTAATTGTTTTATCATAGCTGCAAGAAGCGCAGCCATTGTTAGTTGCGATTATATAGCAACTTCGTCTGTACTTCTAGTTGGAAATAGCATGGGTTTGTGTTAAACTAATTTGCAAAACAATTTAATAATTCTTTTTATTGGTAGCATCAATTTAAATGATTAATTATTTATTGAGCAAAGGAAAATCTTAATTAAAAAAGAAATCCTCTATCTTTTACTGGCCGCCATCTTAACTTTTATCACAACGGCAGATTTAAATTACTTGAAACTGCAAACAATATTCCGATGTGAAACAAATAAATGTGCACCGGTGGTACTGAACTCTATTTATAAAATAAAAAATTAATCTAATCACTCTGCATTTTCTAAGAACAGTGCTGATGGTATTTATTGTTGAACAAGATTTCATTGCTGATGTATGTGGCCAAAATTAAACTACGCACGAATCACGGAGAAAAATATTTCTGGTAGCATACGTCAGTGTTGTGTGCGGGTGGTATTCTGTGATTCCCTTTCATGATCAATTTGCTAAGAATAATTAAATCCATCGAAGACAAAAATTATAAAAGCTCTGATGTACGATCTGTAGTTTTAGTGATATGAACACAGCTTACAGTCAACATTATTACACTACGTCAGGTGGAATTCTTGTGCAATTTGAACAAAATAATTATCCGGGAGAAGTTGTAGTATGAATAATGCATTATACATGTGCATAATATTGTCAGTGTCATTTACAAAATCAAATCAATGCAACTGCTAAAAAAGAAACAGAGTGAATTCAAACCGCAGAATACCATAGAGTATCGTATCATCCATATTCATTGCATTTGTCCATGTTGATGATACACAAAAACTGCCACAGCAGTGTACTGCAAGCAGCAGAATAGTCCGATATTCATGTCGGGGGCAAGCCAAGATGGTGTTTATATACGGCCGATCAGATGGAAACGGTCGAGAGGCAGCACGACTCTACCACAATGAGTAACCTCACAGACACCGGCCACATAACATATCATTTCAAGCCCTGGGCATTTGTGTGATCATGGGTCATTTCAGACAGACGAACATGCAGGGAGGTAGCGGACTGTGCGTACACCAGATTTGGAGGACCGGGTTGTACAGGACACTGAGACAGAACATAGTACAAGCTTCAGGCAAGTGGCCCTCCAACATCGTGTAAGCCAAAATACGGTTATGTGTATGCTGCATGACAACCGCTACTATCAATATCACCTGCAACGGGACCACTTTGAACATCGGTTGTGACGTGGGTGCTGCAGCTCTGTACTGTGTTCCGAGACAATTTTTTGTTGTTGCACGCACACCATCCATTTCCGGGCACATGTGCATAGAACCTTTTTTCCTCCCTTTCCTATCAGAAATCACTCCCTGCAGTTTGTCGGTTTGATTAAGGTACACCGTGTATTTTTAGTTAGATCGTAAAGATTGAACGGAATGTTATACAAATACTATCACATTCTTCAGTACATTTTTCTACTCGTGCTAAACTCTCTACACCCACGCTCTGCAAGGCAACACTAGGTGAACAGCGGAGGGAACCTTATACCATTACTAGTCATTCGCTTTTCTGTTCTACTCGCAAATGGAGCGAGGGTAAAACGACTGAGCGAGCCTTAATTTCTGTTATCTTCGCGGTACTTACGCGAAATGTCCGCCAGTGACAGTGGGATCGTTCTGCTGTCAGCTGCAAATGCTGATTCTCTAAATTTTCTCAGCACCGCCTCGCAAAAAGAATGTCGTAACGTCACCGCCATAATCACGTATTACCTACCATTAACAAATCTAGCAGCATGCCTCTGAATTGCTTCGACGTCTTCCTTTAATCTGACCTCGTGGGGATCCCAAACACTCGAGCAGTACTCAAGAATGGGTCGCACTAGTGTTCTATAAGCGATCTCCTTTTTAGATGAGCATCACTTTCCTACAGTTCTCGCAATAAACCGAAGTCGATCATTCAACTTCCCTGCTAGCGATATTACGTGCACGTTCACTAGTGAAGACAATACACAGAACGACAGGTTTTTTCTCTGATTTTTTTTGCCAGTTTTCTCCTTTATTTTTACAGTGGATCGAAAGATTTATTTCAGGGCAAATTTTGTAAATTTATTTCTTTTCACAACTACGTTTATGTTTATGTTGTCATGAATGTAATTGCTATTTTCATTTATTCTGATGGTGTATGTCTCCACGTTTGTTAACATGTCGTTTAAATTCTTTCATGTGATGTAAGTTTGTATGAAACTTTAAATCGACATGCCCAGAATTTTTGGAAGTGTAGTGTGAAGCGAGATATGTTGAGCGGTGTAGAACCATATCGATAGGTCGACAGAGAAAAGCATAAAGAGTCGGGAGCGAGGAGAGGGAGTAACTGGAGTAATGCTAGTGTGTGTCGGTTCCGTGGCCGTGTTTCGACCGTGATATGTTTCGTGATTTCGGTGTGTACCGCGGACAAGAAACGAAGAACCACACGTGTTGCGTTATTAGTCGGTGCTGCTACTCGGCACACTAATATTAAAAGCTTACGATGTGCAGATCGCTAAGCCACGTGAACGCTGTAAGTGCACAGTTTTGATTGTGGGCAGCACCGACAGTTTAGTGCGTACTGCGGACAGTGCGCTCAATAGTAGTTATTTGCAATAATAAACACAGTTTTGCAAGTTTATGGGTTTGTAGAATTATAACATCTCCAATAAAAATGAACATGGTGACTATAGTGTACGGATCGTTAGATACTTACCGCGAACTTAGAAGTCTAGTTACAAGTAACTTAATGTACTTTGTTTTTGCGGACGGTAGGCCATAAATCTAAAACTGTGACTAGTAACCGCTAACAGACATTATGACGTCAGGATAAGTCACCATTAACTGAACGAAGCGCCTTACTTTCGTCGCTAAATCACATAATTCTAAAAAAACATCGCGCGTTCCTGCTACATTCGCAACGGTTGGCGATAATTACCGGACTGCACGCTGAAGGATTGTTGTCGCACGACGCGTGCGTCAACGACTCGCCGATAGGACGAGATAATTGCAAAGTGACTTTGAAAAACATTGATAAAAAGCTAAACTCTCGCGAACTACTTATCTAAATAATGCTGTAGAGACTTTTTGCATAATCAGTGGTAGTTTCTCACTTTCTGTTTCTTTGTTTAAAACATGCGCCATTCCACTCTTTGTAATATGCTGACAGAGTATCGGGGCAGTCGACTGCAAACGTAAACAAGCGAGAACTTGCACAGTCCCACGGGAGAGGATTGGTGCGGGGAGTATAAGCCCCGCCTTCCTCGCGAAGGGCTGCCAACCAATGGCCGCGTTCTGTGCTTCCACGAAAGCAGAATTGACATAACGAGCACAGGTATCACCGATTCCTTTTGTCGTAGTGAGGGTCGCATTCGAATCTCTTTATGTACGAGGATTAGCGTCTTCACTCAATTCAAAATAAGAAAAAGAAAACAAGCAATCCGCAAAACAAAGCAAATTGAAGTACACACAGCATTTGGTAGTGGCTACAGTGCAGCTGTTTGCTGCGGTTGGCAGTGGTAGTTCAGGACCGACCTCTACCGGTATGCATTCGGGAGGACGACGGTTCAATCCCGCGTCCGGCCATCCTGATTTAGGTTTTCCGTGATTTCCCTAAATCACTCCAGGCAAATGCCGGGATGGTTCTTCTGAAAGGGCACGGCCGACTTCCTTCCCTAATCCGATGAGACCGATGACCACGCTGTCTGGTCTCCTTCCCCAAACAACCAACCGTCTACCGGTATCTTACGCGACTGTAGTTCAAAACACTCCCCACCTAAAACTGCCACAATAGTGCCCGCGTAATAATACTGCACGTATGTAGTGTTGTGTGGGCAGTCTAATGTTTATGTTGTCTGACGTCGATGATGATGATAGAAGGGAGAGGATGAAACGCATGCCGGCACAGCCTACTACTCGCGGATAGCACCGAGGGGGTCGCCACACTTACCGTTCCCATTCGACAGGCGGTTCGCCATTAGCAGTGTGACTTCATGAGACGCTGTGGAGACGTTTTGTATTTAAACCAGGACATTGGTCCAGAGTCGGCTGATAAAGAACTTTACGTCACCATCTCCCCTTGCCGACGAAAAAATTTTTTGACCACCAGGATCTAAACTGGATTACCTTCGATTCGAGAGGCACCACTCAAGCGTGCATAGGCGAACTCGCCTATGGAGGGAGGGGGGGGGGGTAGCTAGTTTCTCATTGTCACTGATTTTCCGAAACTGCAAATTATCGTATTGAACTTCAGTTTTTTTCCCTTTTCAGTAACATTCAGAATTGAAATTAAAAGATTTTTCGTTCATTTAATCATTTTTATCGGAGATGTTATAATTCCAGTAACCCATTGACTTCCGAAAATGTCTTCATTGTTGCAAATAACTTATTATTACTAATCAGACCAAAGTTATCCGCTTTTTTTAAAACTCTTATGCATGTTTATTTGTGTTATTGCGAGTGCTTATCTTCATTTGCATGTATTCTTGTTTTTGTGCTGATTCGGGGGTGGATTTCTGTCCGTTGCCGGTCAGATAAGCACGTTATGCAGTGTCCGTCATTACATTAGCAGACGGACGCCCACGATGACTTACCCTGTGCGTTTGTGATACGCAGGGTGCCTCACGCAACACGTCCGGTAACGGTCCGCGGGTCGCGCGGTGCGTTTGCCGGCTGTTGCCGTTGCGTCTGCCGGTTGTCGCCGTTGCGTACTTCTCGGACACCAACACTTTGCGCGTGCCTCGTACACTCTGCGACTGGGTGTACTGGTGTTTTCTGTCAAGTTTTTTCGTCAAGTTTAAACGCTTCAAATATTGTTGCTAGACGTCGTTATTACAACTGCACCGAGTCCAGGCCTTTCTCTGCTCGTCTGTGGCTGGGCCCCATTCTCAGACAGAAACATCATGCACCTGTCTTTTATACTGTGCGACTGAGTGTTCGCGTGTTATGTTTTGAGTTTCCTGTCGAGTTTCCATTCGGCATAATATACACGAAGGACCACCGAGTGTTGCTTGTGTTGAACTATGGAAAAAAATTATCGCATGTGGAATTTCGGCTTGAACTCATATTAAAATTTCCTGGTGTGCGTGTTCCCAGTGATTCGACAATACGCAGATTAGTGAAGAAATTTCAAGAGACTGGATCTGTGTTACACAAACGAAGGCGTAGAGAAGCTAGTGCTTAAATCGAAAATAAATTGGACGAGATACGGGCAGCCTTGGAAAGAACTCCGAGAAAATCTCTGCGCCGTTTGGCACTTTAGACTCGTATATGAAAGCATCTGCTCAGAGACCTGTGCACAAACTGAAACTGGAACCATACTAAATAGCGGCATTGCATCAACTGAGGAACTCAGATACTGTTGCTCGACGTCGTTGTTGCAACTGGCTGTTACAGTCTGTGCACGATGGGGAAGTTGATGCTGAGATGCTTTTTTTTTCTGATGAAGTATGGCTGCGTTTGTCACCGTATGTAAATTCTCAGACCAATAGACGTTGGACCTCTGAAAATCTTCACGAACTACATCAACAACTTCTGCTTGATGTGAAAACAGGAGTGTGATGCGCAATTAGTCCAAGATGAATTACTGGACCAATCTTTTTTCACGAAGCAATACGTCCTGACAGGTATGTGAACAATACACCGCATCCTTTTTTTTCCGAGAACTAACGCCTAACGAAAAGATGTACGATTATTTCACACAGGGCAATGCAAGACCACACATCGCCAATGATTCTATGACAGCAATACCAAGTGAAGATGATGTTTGGTTTGTGGGGCGGTCATGAGCTCCGGTACAAAGTTCCAATGCTTATATGATAGCTGAACAAACACTGGTAGCAGTTAGTTCTGTAAAACATCCGGGAGTATGCGTAAGGAACGACTTGAAGTGGAATGATCATATAAAATTAGTTGTTGGTAAGGCTGGTGCCAGGTTGAGATTCATTGGGAAAGTCCTTAGAAAATGTAGTCCATCAACAAAGGAGGTGGCTTACAAAACACTCGTTCGACCTATACTTGAGTATTGCTCATCAGTGTGGGATCCGTACCAGGTCGGGTTGACAGAGGAGATAGAGAAGATCCAAAGAAGAGCGGCGCGTTTCGTCACAGGGTTATTTGGTAAGCGTGATAACGTTACGGAGATGTTTAGCAAACTCAAGTGGTAGACTCTGCAAGAGAGGCGCTCTGCATCGCGGTGTAGCTTGCTGTTGAGGTTTCGAGAGGGTGCGTTTCTGGATGAGGTATCGAATATATTGCTTCCCCCTACTTATACCTCCCGAGGAGATCACGAATGTAAAATTAGAGAGATTCGAGCGCGCACGGAGGCTTTCCGGCAGTCGTTCTTCCCGCGAACCGTACGCGACTGGAACAGGAAAGGGAGGTAATGACAGTGGCATGCCCTCCGCCACACACCGTTGGGTGGCTTGCGGAGTATAAATGTAGATGTGGATGTACACAGTCCAATCTAGCCAGTTTCACGAATGATGATGAAATTATGAGGACAACACATACACCCATTCCTGGGGCAGATGGATAGGATAGTTGACTGGCCCCCTCGTTCTCCAGATCTAAGTCCGTGTGATTTTTATCTTTGGGGAATATTAAAAGACAATCCTCTCGAAGAGCTGGAAGACAGGGTTCGGCTAGTCATTTCCCAGATTTCGGCAGCCTAAATTCATCGAGTTTGCTAATGTGTTCAGGAGATGTCAGGCTGCTCTTACCACAGACGGACATCATTCTGAGCACCTGCTGTAAATAAAGGTAAGCTTGATGAGATGGCAACGTTCTTCACGCTTAACTCAGTGGAAGTACGCGCGCAGCCTACAACGGTCAGATCAGTGTTCGAGAGCCGGGCGCGGCGGCGGCCGTTGGTCGTGTCACGTGACCCGCAGAACCCTCTCGGGTGTCTTTAGTGAGACACCCTGTATTTTGTTGGCGGAGGTTTTTTTTGTTATAGTTTTACGACCCTTGCTTGCGTTTGGGCTAATATTCACACTGAAGCGTAAAAGAAACTGGTGTACACATGCGTATTCAAATAAGATATGTAAACAGCCCCCCCCCCCCCCCCCCCCCATGAACCATGGACTTGCCGTTGGTGGGGAGGCTTGCGTGCCTCAGCGATACAGATAGCCATACCGTAGGTGCAACCACAACGGAGGGGTATCTGTTGAGAGGCCAGACAAACGTGTGGTTCCTGAAGAGGGGCAGCAGCCTTTTCAGTAGTTGCAAGGGCAACAGTCTGGATGATTGACTGATCTGGCCTTGTAACAATAACCAAAACGGCCTTGCTGTGCTGGTACTGCGAACGGCTGAAAGCAAGGGGAAACCACGGCCGTAATTTTTCCCGAGGGCATGCAGCTTTACTGTATGATTAAATGATGATGGCGTCCTCTTGGGTAAAATATTCCGGAGGTAAAATAGTCCCCCATTCGGATCTCCGGGCGGGGACTACTCAAGAGGATGCCGTTATCAGGAGAAAGAAAACTGGCGTCTTACGGATCGGAGCGTGGAATGTCAGATCCCTTAATCGGGCAGGTAGGTTAGAAAATTTAAAAAGGGAAATGGATAGGTTAAAGTTAGATATAGTGGGAATTAGTGAAGTTCGGTGGCAGGAGGAACAAGACTTCTGGTCAGGTGACTACAGGGTTATAAACACAAAGTCAAATAGGGGTAATGCAGGAGTAGCTTTAATAATGAATAGGAAAATAGGAATGCGGGTAAGCTACTACAAACAGCATAGTGAACGCATTATTGTAGCCAAGATAGATACGAAGCCCACACCTACTACAATAGTACAAGTTTATATGCCAACTAGCTCTGCAGATGACGAAGAAATTTAAGAAATGTATGATGAAATAAAAGAAATTATTCAGATAGTGAAGGGAGACGAAAATTTAATAGTCATGGGTGACTGGAATTCGAGTGTAGGAAAAGGGAGAGAAGGAAACGTAGTAGGTGAATATGGATTGGGGCTAAGAAATGAAAGAGGAAGCCGCCTGGTAGAATTTTGCACAGAGCACAACTTAATAATAGCTAACACTTGGTTTAAGAATCATGATAGAAGGCTGTATACATGGAAGAACCCTGGAGACACTAAAAGGTATCAGATAGATTATATAATGGTAAGACAGAGATTTAGGAACCAGGTTTTAAATTGTAAGACATTTCCAGGGGCAGATGTGGACACTGACCACAATCTGTTGGTTATGACCTGTAGATTAAAACTGAAGAAACTGCAAAAAGGTGGGAATTTAAGGAGATGGGACCTGGATAAACTGAAAGAACCAGAGGTTGTACAGAGTTTCAGGGAGAGCATAAGGGAACAATTGACAGGAATGGGGGAAAGAAATACAGTAGAAGAAGAATGGGTAGCTTTGAGGGATGAAGTAGTGAAGGCAGTAGAGGATCAAGTAGGTAAAAAGACGAGGGCTAGTAGAAATCCTTGGGTAACAGAAGAAATATTAAATTTAATTGATGAAAGGAGAAAATATAAAAATGCAGTAAATGAAGCAGGCAAAAAGGAATACAAACGTCTCAAAAATGAGATCGACAGGAAGTGCAAAATGGCTAAGCAGGGATGGCTAGAGGACAAATGTAAGGATGTAGAGGCTTATCTCACTAGGGGTAAAATAGATACTGCCTACAGGAAAATTAAAGAGACCTTTGGAGATAAGAGAACCACTTGTATGAACATCAAGAGCTCAGATGGAAACCCAGTTCTAAGCAAAGAAGGGAAAGCAGAAAGTTGGAAGGAGTATATAGAGGATCTACACAAGGGCGATGAACTTGAGGACAATATTATGGAAATGGAAGAGGATGTAGATGAAGATGAAATGGGAGATACGATACTGCGTGAAGAGTTTGACAGAGTACTGGAAGACCTGAGTCTAAACAAGGCCCCCGGAGTAGACAGCATTTCACTGGAACTACTGACGGCCTTGGGAGAGCCAGTCCTGACTAAACTCTACCATCTGGTGAGCAAGATGTATGAAACAGGCGAAATACCCTCAGACTTCAAGAAGAATATAATAATTCCAATCCCAAAGAAAGCAGGGGTTGACAGATGTGAAAATTACCGAACTATCAGTTTAATAAGCCACAGCTGCAAAATACTAACACGAATTCTTTACAGACGAATGGAAAAACTAGTAGAAGCCGACCTCGGGGGAGATCAGTTTGGATTCCGTAGAAATACTGGAACACGTGAGGCAATACTGACCTTACGACTTATCTTAGAAGAAAGATTAAGGAAAGGCAAACCTACGGTTCTAGCATTTGTAGACTTAGAGAAAGCTTTTGACAATGTTGACTGGAATACTCTCTTTCAAATTCTAAAGGTGGCAGGGGTAAAATACAGGGAGCGAAAGGCTATTTACAATTTGTACAGAAACCAGATGGCAGTTATAAGAGTCGAGGGACATGAAAGGGAAGCAGTGGTTGGGAAGGGAGTAAGACAGGGTTGTAGCCTCTCCCCGATGTTATTGAATCTGTATATTGAGCAAGCAGTAAAGGAAACAAAAGAAAAATTCAGTGTAGGTATTAAAATCCATGGAGAAGAAATAAAAACTTTGAGGTTCGCCGATGACATTGTAATTCTGTCAGAGACAGCAAAGGACTTGGAAGAGCAGTTGAACGGAGTGGATGGTGTCTTGAAGGGAGGATATAAGATGAACATCAACAAAAGCAAAACGAGGATAATGGAATGTAGTCGAATTAAGTCGGGTGATGCTGAGGGTATTAGATTAGGAAATCAGATACTTAAAGTAGTAAAGGAGTTTTGCTATTTGGGGAGCAAAATAACTGATGATGGTCGAAGTAGAGAGGATATAAAATGTAGACTGGAAATGGCAAGGAAAGCGTTTCTGAAGAAGAGAAATTTGTTAACATCGAGTATAAATTTAAGTGTCAGGAAATCATTTCTGAAAGTATTTGTATGGAGTGTAGCCATGTATGGAAGTGAAACATGGACGTTAAATAGTTTGGACAAGAAGAGAATAGAAGCTTTCGAAATGTGGTGCTACAGAAGAATGCTGAAGATTAGATGGGTAGATCACATAACTAATGAGGAAGTATTGAATAGGATTGGGGAGAAGAGAAGTTTGTGGCACAACTTGACCAGAAGAAGGGATCGGTTGGTAGGACATGTTCTGAGGCATCAAGGGATCACCAATTTAGTAGTGGAGGGCAGCGTGGAGGGTAATAATCGTAGGGGGAGACCAAGAGATGAATATACTAAGCAGATTCAGAAGGATGTAGGTTGCAGTAGGTACTGGGAGATGAAGAAGCTCGCACAGGATAGAGTAGCATGGAGAGCTGCATCAAACTAGTCTTGGGACTGAAGACCACAACAACAACAACATGTAAACAGCCCAATACGGCACTGCTATCGGCAAGGCCTATATAAGACAACAAATGTCTACTGCAGTTGTCAGATTGGTTAGAGCTGCTACAATGGCAGATTATCAAGATTTAAGTGAGTTTGAATGTCGTGCTATAGTCGGCGCATAGGCGATGGGACACTGCTTCTCCAAGGTAGCGATGAAGTGGGGATTTTCTCTTATCAGCATTACATGAGTGTACCGTGAATATCAGAAATCCGGTAAAACATCAAATCTCTGGCATTGCTGCGGCCGGAATAGGATCCTGCAAGAACGGGACCAACGAGGACTGAAGAGAGTCATTCAGCGTGACAGAACTGCAACCCTCCGCAGATTGCTCCAGATTTCAATGCTACGCCATCAAGAAGTGTCAGCGTGCGAATCATTCGACGAAACTACATCGATATGGGCGTTCGGAGCTGAAGGCTCACTCGTGTACCCTTGATGACTGTACGACACAAAATGTTACGCCTCGCCTGGGCCCGTCAACACCGACGTTGGCCTGTTGATGACTGGAAACATGTAGTCTGGTCGGACGAGTCTCGTTTCAAATTGTATCTAGCGGATGGACGTTAACGGGTGTGGAGACAACTTCATGAATCCATGGAACATGCATGTTAGCAGGGGACTGTTCAAGCTGGTGGAAGCTATGTAATGGTGTGAGGCGTGTGCAGTTGGTGTGATATGGGACCCCTGATACGTCTAGATACGCCTCTGACAGGTGACACGTACCTAAGCAACTTGTCTGATCACCTGTATCCATTCAGTCCATTGTGCATGCCGACGGACTTGGGCAATTCCAGAAGGACAATGCGACGCCCCATAAGTCCAGAATTACTACAGAGTGGATCCAGGAACACTATTCCGAGTTTAAACACTTCCGCTCGCCACCAAACTCCCCGGACGAGAACATTATTGAGCATGTCTGGGATGCCTTGCAAAGTGCTGTTCAGAAGAGATCTCCACCCCTTCGTACTACGAATTTATGGACAGCCCTGAAGGATTCGTGGTGTCAGTTGCCTCTAGCACTACTTCTGACATTAGTAGAGTCCAAGCCACGTCGTGTTGCGGCACTTCTGCGAATTCACGGGGGCCCTACACGATATTAGGTAGGTGTACCAGTTTCTTTGGTTTTCAGTGTACTTAATCCTATGAACCTCCCCCCCCCCCCCCCCCCCCCTATGAACGATAGACCTTGCCGTTGGTGGGGAGGCTTGAGTGCTTCAGTGATACAGATAGCCGTGCCGTAGATACAACCACAACGGAGAGGTATCTGTTGAGAGGCCAGACAAACGTGTGGTTCCTGAAGAGGGGAAGCAGCCTTTTCAGTAGTTGCAGGGGCAACAGTCTAGAAGATTAACTGATCTGGCCTTGTAACACTAACCAAAACGGCCTTGCTGTGCTGGTACTGCGAAGGGCTGAAAGCAAGGGAAAACTACAGCCGTAATTTTTCCCGACGGCATGCAGCTTTACTGTATGCTTAAATGATGATGACGTCCTCTTGGATAAAATATTCCGGAGGTGAAATAGTCCCCCATTCGGATCTTCGCTGGGAACTACTCAGGAGGACGTCGTTATCAGGAGAAAGAAAACTGGCGTTCTGCGGATCGGAGCGTGGAATGTCAGATCCCTTAACAGGGCAGGTAGGTTAGAAAATTTAAAAAGGGAAATCGATAGATTAAAGTTAGATATAGTGGGAATTATTGCGGTGGCAGGAGGAACAAGACTTCTGGTCAGGCGAATACAGGGTTATAAATACAAAATTAAATATGGGTAATGCAGGAGTATGTTTAATAGTGTTTAAAAAAATAGGAGCGCGGCTAAGCTACTACGAACAGTATAGCGAACGCATCACTGTAGCCAAGATAGACGCGAAGCCCACGCCAACTATAGTAGTATAAGTATATATGCCAACTAGCTCCGCAGATGACGAAGAGATTGAAGAAATGTATCATGAGATAAAAGAAAATATTCAGATGGTGAAGGGAGACAAAAATTTAATAGTTATGGGGGATTGGAATTCGATAGTGGGAAAAGGAAGAGAAGGAAAAGTAGTAGGTGAATATGGAATGGGGGTAAGGAATGAAAGAGGAAGCCGCCTGGTACAATTTTGCACACAGCATAACTTAATCTTAGCTAACACTTGGTTTAAGAATCATGATAGAAGGTTGTATACATGGAAGAACCCTGGCGATACTAAAAGGTATCAGATAGATTATATAATGGTAAGACAGAGATTTAGGAACCAGGTTTTAAATTGTAAGACATTTCCAGGGGCAGATGTGGACTCTGACCACAATCTATTGGTTATGAACTGTAGATTAAAACTGAAGAAACTGCAAAAAGGCGAGAATTTAAGAAGATGGGACCTGGATAAAATGAAAGAACCAGAGATTGTAGAGTGTTTCAGACAGAGCGTTACGGAAAGATTGGCAAGAACAGGGGAAATAAATACAGTAGAAGAAGAACGGGTAGCTTTGAGAGATGAAACAGTGAAGGCAGCACAGGATCAAATAGGTAAACAGACGAGGGCTAGTAGAAATACTTGGGTAACAGAAGAGATATTGAATTTAATTGATGAAAGGAGAAAATATAAAAATGCAGTAAATGAAGCAGACAAAAAGGAATACAAACGTCTCAAAAATGAGGCCTGCTCAGTCTGTGTCGCCCGGCCACCAAGAGCTATTGCAGGACGGTTGATTCACAGATCCAGTTATGTGGCTCCTTCCGTGTATAGCGATTTTACGACTATGACGAGTGGGGCCTGAAAATGGCATCAATGTAATGCCGAAACTGGTAGCACATAGAAGTTCATAAAATAAAATAAATTTCTACAATACATACGCCTGTTGGTAAATTACTGCATCAAGAAGTTCATGCCAGCCGTCGTCCCACGATCCATACTGAATCAACGAAGATCTCACAAATGAGATCGACAGGAAGTACGGAACGGCTAAGTAGGGATGGCTAGAGGATAAATGTAAGGATGTAGAGGCATGTACCACTAGGGGTGAGATAGATACTGTCTGCAGGAAAATTAAAGAGACCTTTGGAGAAAAGAGAACCATTTGTATGAATATCAAGAGCTCAAATGGAAAACCAGTACTAAGCAAAGAAGGGAATGCAGAAAGGTGGATGAGTATATAGAGGGTCTATACAAGGGCAATGTACTTGAGGGTAATATTATGGAGATGGAAGAGGACGTAGATGAAGTTGAAATGGGAGATGTGATACTGCGCGAAGAGTTTGACAGAGCACTAAAAGACCTAAGTCGAAACAAAGCCCTGGGAGTAGACAACATTCCATTAGATCTACATAGCCTTGGGAGAGCCACCATGACAAAACTACCATCTGGTGAGCAAGATGTATGAGACAGGCGAAATACCCTCAGACTTCAAGAAGAATATAATAATTCCAATCCCAAAGAAAGCAGGTATTGACAGATGTGAAAATTACCGAACTATCAGTTTAATAAGTCGGCTGCAAAATACTGACACGAATTCTTTACAAGCGAATGGAATAACTGGTAGAAGCCGACCTTGGGGAAGGTCAGTTTGGATTCCGTTGAAATATTGGAACACGTGAGCCAATACTGACCCTACGACTTATCTTAGAAGATAGATTAAGGAAAGGCAAACCTACGTTTGTAGCATTTGTAGACTTAGAGAAAGCTTTGACAATGTTGACTGGAATAATCTCTTTCAAATTCTGAAGGTGGCAGGGGTGAAATACAGGGCGCGAAAGGCTATTTATAATTTGTACAGAAACCAGACGGCAGTTATAAGAGTCGAGGAACATGAAAGGGAAGCAATGGTTGGGAAGGGAGTGATACATGGTTGTATACTATCCCCGATGTTATTCAATCTATATATTGAGCAAGCAGTAAAAGAAACAAAAGAAAAAGTTTGAGTAGGAATTAAAATGCATGGTGAAGAAATAAAAACTTAGAGGTTTGCCGATGACATTTAATTCTGTCAGAGACAGCAAATGACCTAGAAGAGCAGTTGAACGGAATGGACAGTGTCTTGAAAGGAGGATATAAGATGAACATCAACAAAAGCAAAACGAGCATAGTTGAATGTAATCAAATTAAATCAGATGATGCTGAGGGAATTAGATTAGGAAATGAGGCACTTAAAGTAATAAATGAGTTTGGTACTTGGGGAGCAAAATAAGTGATGATGGTCGAAGCAGAGAGGATATAAAATGTAGATTGGCAATGGCAAGGAAAGCGTTTCTGAAGAAGATATCGAGTATAGATTTAAGTGTTAGGAACTCTTTTCTGAAAGTATTTGTGTGGGGTGTAGCCATGTATGGTTCAAAATGGTTCAAATGGCTCTGAGCACTATGGGTCTTAACTTCTGAGGTCATCAGTCCCCTAGAACTTAGAACTACGTAAACCTAACTAACCTAAGGACATCACACACATCCATGCTCGAGGCAGGATTCGAACCTGCGACTGTAGCGGTCCTGCGGTTCCAGACTGTAGCGCCTAGAACCGCACGGCCACCCTGGCCGGCGTAGCCATGTATGGAAGTGAAACATGGACGATAAATAGTTTAGACAAGAATAGAATAGAAGCTTTCGAAATGTGGTGCTACAGAAGAATGCTGAAGATTAGATGCGTAGATCATGTAACTAATGAGGAGGTACTGAATAGAAATGGGGAGGAGAGGAGTTTGTGGTACAACTTGACTAGAAGAAGGGATCGGTTGGTAGGACATGTTCTGAGGCATCAAGGGATCACCAATTTAGTATTGGAGGGCAGGGTGGAGGGTAAAAATCGTAGAGGGAGGCCAAGACATGAATACAGTAAGCAGATTCAGAAGGATGTCGGTTGCAGTACGTACTTGGAGATGAAGAAGCTTGCACAGTATAGAGTAGCATGGAGAGCTGCATGAAACCAGTCTCTGGACTGAAGACCACAACAGCAACAATCCAATGAAACGTTAAATATTCCAGGTTTCAGTTTCATCAAAACTTACGTACATGATAAATCAGGGAGATATGTCGGACTTTATTAGGTAAGCACGGTTACTTCCAGTTAGAATAATATTCGAGGGGAGAGCTGTTTCGTCACACATTTCATATCGCTTGATGTTACGCCTAGATGTGTAGTCGGCGTGACTGCGTCGAGCGGCACACCACTAATACCGCACTCCAACATTACAGGGTTGTTCTTCCTACTCATCTACATTAACTTACATCTCTCTCCATTGTAAGTGGGCTGCTTCTGTGTTGGCAGCGCTGTGTAGCGCTTTGCATTCGATCTCTGACTGGGCTTTCTTTGTAAGAGAGACTTTGGCTGGTTGGACTCGGTAGTTAATCGCCAGTAGTGTTGGGCAGTTGGAAGTTAGTCGCCAGCATTGATGGAAGTACTGTTGGGCAGTTGGAGGTGAACAGCCAGCAGTGTGGATGTTAAATGTGAGAAGTTAACATTGATGGAGGATAGAGGTCTGAGGTGTTGGCGTAGGCTAACGATCTGGAAGTATCCGACTTGAAGATTGAAAATTATTCATGATTATATGAGGGGGCTAAAGCCAAAGTGGTGTAAGTAATGTTTCATGCATTTTGAGAAACAGAAGGTTTTGTGAGAAGCATTATAATAAATTCCACAAGAAATCAATACCACTTTTTTGTGTTTTACATCACAGGAAGGTGTCATTGTTTCAATGTGTTCATAATTGAAAAGGTTTAATACAAAATAGTGTGTCTTTTGAAGGGCCCAAATGACTTACACCATTTTGCCTTTAACCAATCTTGTATTTGCAGTAAATTTAAATAAAACCAAAAGGTATTTTTAATGACAAATGATATATTTCAGAAATAACTCAGAGCAGTACAACGAAATATCCTTTCTTAGCTATGACAATGTTCAGTCACGTTCAGTATCAACAACATCCAGCGGGCCTGCATCATCTACTGTTGCTTCAGCTATTGTAAGTCCCTGGAAGTAAGCATGGTTGATGGGTGGAATGTATGGTAGAAGGTCTAGCTTGTCCCTTTTCTTTTCCTTGGTTGCTCCCTGCCGCCGTTGGATAAGCAGCTGCAGCAGCAACTCGTATACTCCTAGCTCACTCATTTGTTACATAGTTTAATTCTTAATTTATTTGCGTGTTTTTGGTACTTGCATTGTTAAATTCATAAATTTCGTGCGTATTATAGTATTTGAGAGTTGTAGCATCGCGTTTTAGTACCTGAATAGTGTAAATTCGCGTAGTCGTCTGTCTTATGTTTTTGTTTTGAACGGCCAGTGTCGGTTGGTCACAGTCAGTGTGCTCCCTGCCGCCGTTGGATAAGCAGCTGCAGCAGCAACTCGTATACTCCTAGCTCACTCATTTGTTACATAGTTTAATTCTTAATTTATTTGCGTGTTTTTGGTACTTGCATTGTTAAATTCATAAATTTCGGGCGTATTATAGTATTTGAGAGTTGTAGCATCGCGTTTTAGTACCTGAATAGTGTAAATTCGCGTAGTCGTCTGTCTTATGTTTTTGTTTTGAACGGCCAGTGTCGGTTGGTCACAGTCAGTGTGCTCCCTGCCGCCGTTGGATAAGCAGCTGCAGCAGCAACTCGTATACTCCTAGCTCACTCATTTGTTACATAGTTTAATTCTTAATTTATTTGCGTGTTTTTGGTACTTGCATTGTTAAATTCATAAATTTCGGGCGTATTATAGTATTTGAGAGTTGTAGCATCGCGTTTTAGTACCTGAATAGTGTAAATTCGCGTAGTCTCCTTCCGCCGCCGAGCAGTGTGTCAGCAGTGCACAAGCTACTGCATTTACTAGGCAATCTCGTATTTTAATAACCGTTTAAATTTTGTGTCGATTTGTTTGCGCTCTGTGTAGATTAGTTCAGACGTTCTTTGCACAAGTTTTTAGCATGGATAGGGACTGCAACTGCTGTGTTCGGATGCAGGCTGAGTTGGCATCCCTTCGCTCCCAGCTTCAGGCAGTGTTGGCTTCGGTCACACAGCTTGAGGCTGTTGCCAATGGGCATCACTGTGGGGGTCCGGATGGGAGTTTGTCGGGGACGGCCAGCTCGTCCCACGCATCCCCCGATCGGGCTACGACTGTGGTTGCCCGGGATACTGCCCGCATTGAGGCTGATCCCTCACCTGTGGTAGAGTGGGAGGTCGTCTCAAGGTGTGGCAGGGGGCGAAAGACATTCCGGAGGGCTGAACGGAAGGCCTCTCCAGTTTGTCTGACGAACCGGTTTCAGGCTCTGTCTCTGGCTGATACTCAGGCTGATACTGATCTTCGGCCTGACATGGCTGCCTGTCCTGTTCCAGAGGTTGCCCCTCAGTCTGCAAGATCCGGGCGGTCGCAGAGGGTGGGCTTACTGGTAGTTGGGAGCTCCAACGTCAGGCGCGTAATGGGGCCCCTTAGGGATATGGCAGCAAGGGAGGGGAAGAAGACCAAAGTGCACTCCGTGTGCATACCGGGGGGAGTCATTCCAGATGTGGAAAGGGTCCTTCCGGATGCCATGAAGGGTACAGGGTGCACCCATCTGCAGGTGGTCGCTCATGTCGGCACCAATGATGTGTGTCGCTATGGATCGGAGGAAATCCTCTCTGGCTTCCGGCGGCTATCTGATTTGGTGAAGACTGCCAGTCTCGCTAACGGGATGAAAGCAGAGCTCACCATCTGCAGCATCGTCGACAGGACTGACTGCGGACCTTTGGTACAGAGCCGAGTGGAGGGTCTGAATCAGAGGCTGAGACGGTTCTGCGACCTTGTGGGCTGCAGATTCCTCGACTTGCGCCATAGGGTGGTGGGGTTTCGGGTTCCGCTGGATAGGTCAGGAGTCCACTACACGCAACAAGCGGCTACACGGGTAGCAGGGGTTGTGTGGCGTGGGCTGGGCGGTTTTTTAGGTTAGATGGCCTCGGGCAAGTACAGAAAGGGCAACAGCCTCAACGGGTGCGGGGCAAAGTCAGAACATGCGGGGACCAAGCAGCAATCGGTATTGTAGTTGTAAACTGTCGAAGCTGCGTTGGTAAAGTACCGGAACTTCAAGCGCTGATAGAAAGCACTGAAGCTGAAATCGTTATAGGTACAGAAAGCTGGCTGAAGCCAGAGATAAATTCTGCCGAAATTTTTACAAAGGTACAGACGGTGTTTAGAAAGGATAGATTGCATGCAACCGGTGGTGGAGTGTTCGTCGCTGTTAGTAGTAGTTTATCCTGTAGTGAAGTAGAAGTGGATAGTTCCTGTGAATTATTATGGGTGGAGGTTACACTCAACAACCGAGCTAGGTTAATAATTGGCTCCTTTTACCGACCCCCCGACTCAGCAGCATTAGTGGCAGAACAACTGAGAGAAAATTTGGAATACATTTCACATAAATTTTCTCAGCATGTTATAGTCTTAGGTGGAGATTTCAATTTACCAGATATAGACTGGGACACTCAGATGTTTAGGACGGGTGGTAGGGACAGAGCATCGAGTGACATTATACTGAGTGCACTATCCGAAAATTACCTCGAGCAATTAAACAGAGAACCGACTCGTGGAGATAACATCTTGGACCTACTGGTAACAAACAGACCCGAACTTTTCGACTCTGTAAGTGCAGAACAGGGAATCAGTGATCATAAGGCCGTTGCAGCATCCCTGAATTTGGAAGTTAATAGGAATATAAAAAAAGGGCGGAAGGTTTATCTGTTTAGCAAGAGTAATAGAGGGCAGATTTCAGACTACCTAACAGATCAAAACGAAAATTTCTGTTCCGACACTGACAATGTTGAGTGTTTATGGAAAAAGTTCAAGGCAATCGTAAAATGCGTTTTAGACAGGTACGTGCCGAGTAAAACTGTGAGGGACGGGAAAAACCCACCGTGGTACAACAACAAAGTTAGGAAACTACTGCGAAAGCAAAGAGAGCTTCACTGCAAGTTTAAACGCAGCCAAAACCTCTCAGACAAACAGAAGCTAAACGATGTCAAAGTTAGCGTAAGGAGGGCTATGCGTGAAGCGTTCGGTGAATTCGAAAGTAAAATTCTATGTACCGACTTGACAGAAAATCCTAGGAAGTTCTGGTCTTACGTTAAATCAGTAAGTGGCTCGAAACAGCATATCCAGACACTCCGGGATGATGATGGCATTGAAACAGAGGATGACAAGCGTAAAGCTGAAATACTAAACACCTTTTTCCAAAGCTGTTTCACAGAGGAAGACCGCACTGCAGTTCCTTCTCTAAATCCTCGCACAAACGAAAAAATGGCTGACATCGAAATAAATGTCCAAGGAATAGAAAAGCAACTGGAATCACTCAACAGAGGAAAGTCCACTGGACCTGACGGGATACCAATTCGATTCTACACAGAGTACGCGAAAGAACTTGCCCCCCTTCTAACAGCCGTGTACCGCAAGTCTCTAGAGGAACGGAAGGTTCCAAATGATTGGAAAAGAGCACAGGTAGTCCCAGTCTTCAAGAAGGGTCGTCGAGCAGATGCGCAAAACTATAGACCTATATCTCTGACGTCGATCTGTTGTAGAATTTTAGAACATGTTTTTTGCTCGAATATCATGTCGTTTTTGGAAACTCAGAATCTACTATGTAGGAATCAACATGGATTCCGGAAACAGCGATCGTGTGAGACCCAACTCGCTTTATTTGTTCATGAGACCCAGAAAATATTAGATACAGGCTCCCAGGTAGATGCTATTTTTCTTGACTTCCGGAAGGCGTTCGATACAGTTCCGCACTGTCGCCTGATAAACAAAGTAAGAGCCTACGGAATATCAGACCAGCTGTGTGGCTGGATTGAAGAGTTTTTAGCAAACAGAACGCAGCATGTTGTTATCAACGGAGAGACGTCTACAGACGTTAAAGTAACCTCTGGTGTGCCACAGGGGAGTGTTATGGGACCATTGCTTTTCACAATATATATAAATGACCTAGTAGATAGTGTCGGAAGTTCCATGCGGCTTTTCGCGGATGATGCTGTAGTATACAGAGAAGTTGCAGCATTAGAAAATTGTAGCGAAATGCAGGAAGATCTGCAGCGGATAGGCACTTGGTGCAGGGAGTGGCAACTGACCCTTAACATAGACAAATGTAATGTATTGCGAATACATAGAAAGAAGGATCCTTTATTGTATGATTATATGATAGCGGAACAAACACTGGTAGCAGTTACTTCTGTAAAATATCTGGGAGTATGCGTGCGGAACGATTTGAAGTGGAATGATCATATAAAATTAATTGTTGGTAAGGCGGGTACCAGGTTGAGATTCATTGGGAGAGTCCTTAGAAAATGTAGTCCATCAACAAAGGAGGTGGCTTACAAAACACTCGTTCGACCTATACTTGAGTATTGCTCATCAGTGTGGGATCCGTACCAGATCGGGTTGACGGAGGAGATAGAGAAGATTCAAAGAAGAGCGGCGCGTTTCGTCACAGGGTTATTTGGTAACCGTGATAGCGTTACGCAGATGTTTAACAAACTCAAGTGGCGGACTCTGCAAGAGAGGCGCTCTGCTTCGCGGTGTAGCTTGCTCGCCAGGTTTCGAGAGGGTGCGTTTCTGGATGAGGTATCGAATATATTGCTTCCCCCTACTTATACCTCCCGAGGAGATCACGAATGTAAAATTAGAGAGATTAGAGCGCGCACAGAGGCTTTCAGACAGTCGTTCTTCCCGCGAACCATACGCGACTGGAACAGGAAAGGGAGGTAAAGACAGTGGCACGTAAAGTGCCCTCCGCCACACACCGTTGGGTGGCTTGCGGAGTATAAATGTAGATGTAGATGTAGATGTCTTGGTCCATGGTATAGGTTTTCCATAGCAATACGTCCAAGTGAAAGTGGCCTTCCTGGTTTGGCTGGCTTTAGACATAGAGCGGAGAATGGAAAATCCTCATTAAGAGTCTCCTTGTAATAGAGCATAAAAGGTTCGTTCTTCAGTAAACGAATCCACTGCATATTAAGCCACGACACTGGTTTTTTATCGACATTTTGTTTTCTCCTTGTAATAGCTTGTTCAAGATTCTTCGTAGACTTGAAGTCTTCACCTGACATTTGCACAACAATAAAAGCTTTCTTTCTTCTTGATTTTGCGATTATGGAGCACCAATCAGCAGGAACATAAACTGTTTTACCTCTTGCATAGGATTCTATAGTTCCAAAATCTGAATCATTAGGGAGAGAGGAGTGGCCACTAACCATACATTTATGGTCCATAATGTCGATGTTAACACTGGTGTGAAGTAATTTCATGAGACACAATGCAAATTTGAAATTCCTATTTTGCCCCGTACAAGTGTCACTATACATGACAACATGTTTTGAAGCTGAAGCTCTTGTAGTAATATTTTTTGTAACACAAGAACCTATTTCTTGTGACCCACGTGAGGCCATAGTCTCATCCCATGTGTACATAAAGCCAATATCAGTTGACAGTTCATGACAGCCAAGATTGTATAAGTACATGTTTCTTTTATAATAGGCCACAGAAGTGGTCAGTTTGGGGAATGGTAGAGCTTTCTGCAAGTCAAAATTGAAGGCATAATACAATTTATCTTTCTGTGACTTTTCTTTATCTAATTTCATGGATGTTCTAGCAGCCTCCGCCTTTCGAAGATGAAGTTCGTGTTGTACTTCCACGTTCTTTCTTTCTATTGCATCTTCTAAAGTGGACATCTGTATTTTGTACTTGTCACACTTCACACAGGTATCTTTACGTGGAGCATGAAAGTGCCAGTTGAAGTAATGACTGAAAAATCTGCGATAAATGGGCACTTTAACAGGTAAGATTTTTTTCTCTTTGCAGTATTCTCTGTATAAGTTATACATAAGACGTACATTAAGGTCAGGTGATAAATATTTTCTGTTTGGATTTTGAGCTCTTGTATAATGAGACTGGTATGAGGGGAATGATGAAATATGCTTCCAGACAATATCCATTCTTTCATCAGAGATTTTGTTCACGGGTATCCCACTTCCTTGTTTGTCCGATCCTGGTTGCTCTCCCGTTTTCAACTTTTGTACAGCTCTGGTCATCCGCCCGTCTGATATTTGGAATGTTTGAAGGAAATATTTTTTGCATACTTCAACACTAGTTCCATCAACTTCAATATAAAATTGATTGCTGGTTGACTTTGGCAATTTTGACCCATCTCTAGGACGCCTGTGTTCAGGACTTTTTTTCTTAATTAACCCACATAAAAAAGCATTCTGACAGGTAAAAGAACCAAAATTCCAAAATATTTCGAATGAACTTCTGCGTGCCACTTCTGGTATCTTATCTATACATTTTAATCTGCAGCTACAATTTTTGTTTGAGAACGTCTTTTCAGGAACCTTTCTCCCTTCCTTAGTTTCATACGCCTGACCCAAATTTCTTTTTTTCTTTCTTTCCTGCTTCGTACTCCCCCTTTTTTGCCTCTTCCTACTTCGATTTGGTAATTCATGTTGTGTTATTTCCACTTCTTCCTCTGCAACCAAACAAACACGCATAATTATTTTCCGAATGTTATGCTACGACGTTTTGAGGTTGTGTATCAAGACTGTTATTATTTTTACGAATTGTTTTGCAGAAATTATGCTACATCGTTTAGCTCGCGCACCACTTTTGCTATTATTTTCAGTGAAATTACGTTTATAGGCCAGTCGTTGTTAAACTTCAAAGACATGATAATGTGTTACTAACGTAACTACGTGAGTTAAACTTACCTGAAGAACCAAACATTTCATTCTCTGAAGGATCATAATCATCACTAGATCCTGCATTTTGCAATATACTGGATTCACTACTTGTGTCTTCATCAAATTGAGGATCCGTCTTCACCAAAACACATAAACTACACAGTACAAAAGCACACCTTAAAAGCACTTAGAGGAATAATGGCGTAAGTCAGACTTGCACCGCAATGCCTGTAAACAAGGCGGCCGTTTCATTCGCAAGTGAAACTGCTAACGCCTTCTATGGGGGTAAGAACAAAACTGTGAGTTACACAATTCTTCCATTTAACAGATCTATATTTCAAAATTGTATTGCAGCACTTAAGTCAATAATTTTAAAAACGTGACTTACACCACTTCGGCTTTATTCCCGTCATATATCTTTGTAGTGGATGTCAGTGACGATTTATATTAGTGTTTGAATTGGTTGCCACATTATTAAGGTAAAAAATACATTATTTGGTTTGCAACAAAATCTTTCCTTTGCTAACCACATGCCTATTAGTAGTTAGTGGCTTTAGTAGTTACAATCTTTTATTTAGCTGGCAGTATTGACGCTCGCTGTATTGCAGTAGTTCGCGTAATGAAGATTTAGTGAGGTAAGTGCTTAATGAAACGTGTACGTTATTGTTTCTTTTTAGTAAGGGCCATTATTTTGAAATAATTATTTGAAGTCAGGTTGTAAATTTTTGAGCAGTCAGATTGCATCGCGCTAGAATATTGTGAGTCAGTGTTGACATGATAAGAAAAAGTAAAGAGAAAGTAGGCTCAGTACGTTCAGTTGTACTCAGCTGTTTCAGAATCAAATAACGTAGAAGTTTCATCTTCTCAGTCATTCCGCAATTTTAGTAAAGATTCACACATTTAAAT
The DNA here is from genome assembly GCF_023864275.1 of Schistocerca cancellata. Taxonomy (NCBI): domain Eukaryota; kingdom Metazoa; phylum Arthropoda; class Insecta; order Orthoptera; family Acrididae; genus Schistocerca; species Schistocerca cancellata. The sequence continues at coordinate 395,114,199 of NC_064628.1, forward strand.
AAAGAAGGTTCAACATTTAGAGCAAGCTGCCACTCATCACATCAAATGATCACGGAAAACCACTGCGATCTTCCGTTTTGCCAACAAAGACATTAGTGTTTAAACTTTTCTTCAGCAGAAGGAATCCCATGAACAGTAATCTAAGGGAACACACTGACAGAGATTATGCCGTATTAGAGTGCAGGCTATGAAGCATGGCTGCAATAGCATCTGTACAAATGTAGTATGTGGAATAAAAACAGCCAGTGGTTGCGGAAGGTAGTAGTCAAAAGCTCTTGACCTAGGTTTCAGCCCGTGTAAATGGGACTTCTTCAGAGGTCTTATTTCGTTTTACACGCTGATCATGATATGCTGGCAATAGGCTTAGTCATAATAAAATTGACAACCGTAAAAACAGCTGTCTTTGTCCCACATAAAATAATACACGTATTAGATATGGCGTCTGTGACCAGTAACGGATAAACATGCATGTAAATATAGACGTCTGCAGTTGTGTTACTGTCAGATTCATTGCTGTAGGTGCTAACAGCTGAGAGAGCCTTACCTCTAAGAGTACTCTGTTTCCGTGGTTTACGGTCGTGCTGGTCATGACACGCCGGAATGGATGGGAGAGAGGCGTTACACCACTGGTGCCCCACATAGAGTAAATATCTCTGGAGTGAGCATTCACATGCGCAGAACAGATTTTGTGTTGTCCATCCTGCTTCTTTGCGATAGGTGTCACAGTTCAGATGCACTCGATTTCTGGTAGTTTTCGGTTCAAATGGCTCTGAGCACTATGGGACTTAACTGCGGAGGTCATCAGTCCCCTAGAACTTAGAACTACTTAAACCTAAGTAACCTAAGGACATCACACACATCCATGCCCGAGGTAGGATTCGAACCTGCGACCTCAGCAGTCGCGCGGTTCCGGACTGAGCGCCTAAAACCGCTCGGCTACCACGGCCGGCGACGGTAGTTTTCGGATACGGCACTTTATAGTATTACAGAGCCTGACGTACATTTTTCAGTGATAGTCTTGCAAAACGACTTGACAGTACGCTAGTACTTTTGCAAGTGTCCGAAAAACACCGAATTTGCCACACATTAGCGATTATATCCCTGCTAATTCGTCCTTTTTTCCTGCTATTTCTGCGTATTTATTTTCTAGTTTTGCGACCTAAAGCACAATTTTTCTTACTGGTGACACTTTGAAGTATTTATTTAACGCATTTTACCTACTTGCTCCCAGTTTGTTAAATCAAGAGTAGACTGAGTGATCTATCTACATAATTGACAAGTCACTGATAAATGAATGGAGGATAGTATTTGCTGAAACAACTAACCATTCTCTTTCCTGTTTCACTAGCAAATTTACGAGAGGAAGTGATTGTTTCTAAGCTTTTGTACGAGCCGTAATATCTATTATATAGTCATAAAATCGTAGAAAAATAGGTCTACAGAATCAAGCCTTAATTATAATGCGTCTCGAAATTTTTGAACATAATACAGTGTCTCTTACTAATATGATAACTATAATTAGAGCTACATGGTATGTACCCATGAAAAGTTACTATCCCTCCATTCACATAGTTTTTTTTGCATCCGTAGCAACAACAGTATTTCACCATCGCTATTACACTATCAACAAACGGTGAAACACAACAAAAACTCTTGATATTATAAACTTCAAACGCTGCAGAAAGCAAACACGCACAGCGAAGTCCCGAAAACATGTGACAGTCCTGGTTGCTCAGTCCAGAGATATTTACTCTATGGTGCCCCAGCATAGCCTAGCCTCTGCCCAAGTACACTTCAAGCGTGCCAGTCATCGGTATACATGGCACAATGATAATCGTGTCACAAGCTTTTAAATGTTATATGTAACTTTATTGTCTTTAATTGTATGGCATTAAAATCCTTTTACTATTAGCTACTTAACTAGTTGCCTGACATTTTAGACTGTTTTGATGACAGTAACTCCTTTTTATTTTTTTAATTTTAGACTGCTGTACTTAAATACATTTTATTCATATTTTGGGCTTTGTAATAAATGTACCAGTAAACAGCAGTACATGTTGAAAACGTCTATGATTTGTCGCTGTCACTGCCACTTGAAATACCGTCAAAGCTAATCAGATTAATTAAAATCTGTACAGGTGACACTTTATGTCGTATCAAGACCTGTGGTAGAAACAGAAAATTTTAAGGTGTTCGCTGGACTGAGATAAGGAGACGCCATTTCACCTATCTTATTTAACCTCTTCTTAGAGAAGATCGATAGAGAATTTACTAAAACTAATCCACAAGGGATCGAAATACAGGAGATGAACATAACTAGACTTGCCTGCGCAGATGGTGTAGCATTTATAAGGTTCCAAAACAGAATTAATCAAAATGATGCAAAATCATTACAAATATCCGAGAAAGTAGGATTACATGTTAATGAAGAAAACACAGAATATCTGGTTACAAGTAAGAAAAACCTTTGGCTGTGGATGGATTCACTTTCAAAACAGTTGACCGCTTTAAGTACTTAGGGGGACTGTTTAGTAACAATAACTGAATGAATATAGAAGTAGATGCCTGTCTAGCAACAGCGAACAAAACACTCTTTAGTTTTATCAAAATCTTACAGTAAAGATCACTTAGTACTGACTTCAGAATCCGCTTGTATCTGTCGACCATTATACTAGTAACATTATACGGATGTGAAGCATTAATATTTAGAAAGAAAGACGAAGAAAGACTGTTAATATTTGAAAGAAAAATACTAAGAGAAATTTTTTGTCCATTATATGATGAAGATAACATGGAATGGAAGAAAGGAAAACTGAAAAATTAGGAGAGCTGCACAAACACCGTAACATCGTAGATGTGCTGAAAAAGAGAAGGTTGAACTGGACAGGCCATATGGCAAGAATGATAGACTACTTAAAATAGCATTCGGAAGGGCAATATATGGAACGAGAGGAAGAGGAAGACCCAGAAGTAGGTGGAGAGATAACATGCGGGAGGACACAACTAGGATTAACACGAACACTGAATGGAGAAACAGTGCGCTCAGCAGAAGAAAATGGAAGAGGCTTGTAGAGCAGGCGTATGTTCGATAAGGCCCTTGCCACTTATAAATAAATAAATAAACTACCACTTACCCTAAAGGGTCCTAAATACGCACCAACCGACCGACAGACTGGGCGTGTGTAGGCGGTAGGGGACCAGTTTTGACACAGAAACTGCACGGGACGGACGTCTGGCGCGGACGTGGCGCTGTTTCCCGCCAGCTCTATGTTAGCAAACAGCGCAGCTCACGCGGAGATGGACAGCGTGGCGCGGATGCCTGGCGGCGACGAGTCAGCGATATGGCGCGGACGGGACGCGAGCAAAATTCACGGTGAAGTGGCCCTGTTACAGGGACGACGGACGGCCCTGCTACTGACGAAGGTGTGGAGGCTCTGGAACTTTTGTAACTCGTAAGTGTCGAGCAGCGAAGAAGATACTCGATACATACGTTACGGTTGAAAAGAGGGAAGAACTACAGCCTATTTGTCGTAATTGAAGAACTGAATATCTATCCCAAACATTTTCCATCATTTTCACAGAGTGTTCAAAAGTGCTTCTATATTGCATTAGACGAAGTGAAGACCAGCATTCAAAGAAAAACCAGTGAAACTTCAACGTTTTGATCATAATTCTCATTTTTAATATGACTTTCATTTCAATGTAATCTAAACATTGCTGATTTTTTCCCAAAATTTGATAATCTGAAAACACTAGGGTTGGAACTTTAATAGTGGCAATATTTATTTACAGCTCGTACAAAATAGATACGTGTTTCAAGTTTAACTGACCTTCAAAGTAGTCACCAGCATTGTGTATAACCCGTTCCCAGCGATGTGGAAGTCGTAGGATACTCTTAGCAGTGCCAGTTGTGTTGACAGTTCGAGCGGCGCGGTCTATGGCCCGAAGAACTAGTAGAAATCGAGATGAACTCACGAGGGCTTAAGTCAGGGGAGTGCAGTAGGTGGTATAGCACTTGGCAGCCCCATCAGTCAAACAAATCAGTAACAGCTTGCACTGTACGTGCTTGAGCATTGTCCTGCAAAATGATGGCCAGGTCCTGCAGAGAGTGTCATCACTTCTGTCTCTACGCTGTTCATTTTTGGAACACAACCTACGACCAGCTTAGAGACAGAAGTGATGACAGTTTCTGCAGGACCTGACCATCATTTTGCAGGACAATGCTCAAGTACGTACAGTGCAAGCTGTTACTGATTTGTTTGACTGATGGGGCTGTTAAGTGCTATACCACCTACTGCACTCTCCTGACTGAAACCCTCGTGTGTTCAACTGGATTTCTAAACTGAAGGAAACCCTTCACGACATTCGCCTCAGAACTGCTACAAATTTGTCGGGCAATAGACCGCGCCGTTCGAACTGTCAACACAACTGGCACTGCTAAGAGTATCCTACGACTTCCACATCGCTTGCAACGGGTTATACACAATGCTGGTGACAACGTTGAAGGTCAGTAAAACTTTGAAACACTTATCTATTTTTTACGAGTTGTAAATAAATAGTTGCCTCTATTTAAGTTCCAAACCTCGTAGTTCACTGCTGTAGACAAGAAAATCGCCGTTACAGAGCCTAGTTTCCTACCGTGTGATAAAGATTTTGCCCTTAGAGAGAGGAACAAAATATCCTTTTACCCAATAAACTGGACTGCAATCATTGCCAACGCCAAGGAAAACACATTCTTTCTGTGTAATGGAACCAGAGGATTTCATGGATCTTAGCACACTAGACCAATGGTTGCACAGCGGCTCGTTCAAAATAACTGATGTCTGGTTACACTTCTCATTTGATAGTCCAATTACGGTAATTTGAAGGGAAAAGTCTTAACATCCAGCAACTGTGGATTTATCAAAGGATTGCAAAGAAGGCGGGAGGTACTGGGAAAAGGAATCTGGCGCTAGATAACGTTTCATTTTCCCTGCCTCGTATGATAAAATTCTGTCAGTTAAAAGTGCCAACAAGAAAGCCTTAATTGACATCCCAGATCTAAAACAGAATGTTTATAAGCAAGTGCCAAGTGAATAGTGTATTTGCACGTCTGTCCGGCAAAACTCGTTAACTGAGCACAGAAAGTGTAATGCTGACTGTGCATGTTCAGTGAAACTGCAACAGGAATACTATAAAAGTTTTTCGTATCTTCTTCTTCTGCTGCTGCTGCTTGCGCAAATTTGTAATGCAGTAAACATTACGCGTTTTGACCCCTGTTTTTCCACTTTCTAAAATAAAGTTTCTGTTTTTGCAATAAGTAACACAGAAAAAACCAGAGTGTTTCATCAGCGCAACGTTGTAACTGCGCAGATTCAACATCGTTCGTGCAGGAAAATACGAAAGATAGTGCTATGTTTTTGAAAGATAACATAAATAACTGTTTGATAACTATTACAAAAACGTGCAATATAGCGTTTACCTCATATTCACAGCCTGAATCAAGAAAACCGAAATACGTAAGCATAAAATAGGTAATCAAAGAGTAAACATAAAAAAGTACACTGAATACTTTAATTATATCAATAGAAAAATCCTGCTTCTCATTCACTGCTCTCTGGAACGCGCTCCATTTCTTCGAAAAAATGTGAAAAAAATAGTTATTGAATGTTTCGGGAGAGAAACTGTTAGTGTACACAAGAAAAATTTACGATACAGTATACAGCTAACTGTGCCGCTGGATCTGTGATTGTCTGCGATTGTCTACCTCTAGCGCAATGCAATATTAACTTAAACTGTTGTTATGACGGACTTCATAAGCCACGTACAAAAGAGGAACGCCAGCCTCAAATCCGTCGAGCGTTGTGCCCAAACCTCAAAATACGAGGCGTGGTTTTTTTTAAGTAAGTACCGTTTTGATATTAAAAAAAAGAAAAAAACGTGCTAACATATCTCAATAATTTTATTTTTACATGAAAGCCTGTACCTTAATCTAATTTTCTACATAACTTCCGTCAATATTGAGGCACTTGTCATAACGTTGTACCAGTTTTTGAATACCCTCCTCATAGAAGTCTGCCACCTGACTCGTTAACCACTGCATCACCACTGTTTTGACTTCGTCATCGTCTTGAAGACGCTGACCGCCCAGGTGTTTCTTCAAGAGCAGGAACTGATGGTAGTCACTGGGCGCAAGATCGGGGCTGTACGGAGGATGATCTAGAGTTTCCCATCGAAAAGATGTGATGAGATCTTTGGTCTGATTCGCCACATGCGGACGGGCATTGTCTTGCAGCAAAACGATGCCCTTGTTCAACTTCCATGGACTGTTGCTTTGATTCTGGTGTGACGTAGGCCACCCATGTTTCATTGCCCGTAACAATTTGGCTTAAGAAATCATCACCGTCGTTGTGGTACCGCTCAAGGAAAGTCAGTGCACTGTCTAAACGTTTGGTTTTGTGCACATCCGTCAACATTTTCGGTACCCAACTTGCGCACAATTTTCGGTAATTCAAGTGCTCGGTCAAAAAATGGTTCAAATGGCTCTGAGCACTATGCGACTTAACTTCTGAGGTCATCAGTCGGTCGCCTAGAACTTAGAACTACGTAAACCTAACTAACCTAAGGACATCACACACATCCATGCCCGAGGCAGGATTCGAACCTGCGACCGTAGCGGTCGCTCGCCTCCAGATTGTTGCGCCTAGAACCGCACGGCCACTCCGGCCGGCCAAGTGCTCGGTCACAATGCCATACAGAACACTACGAGAAACATTAGGAAAGTCATCCCGCAAGGAGTAAATCGTAAAGTGTCTGTTTTCTCTCACCTTATTGTCCACTTCCTGCTCCAAACTTTCATTAACAACCGAAGGACGCCCACACCGTTGTTCATCATGCACATTTGTGCGGCCATCTTTAAATGTTCTCACCCACTTTCTTACCATTCCATCACTCATAATGTTTTCTCCGTAAACTGCACAGATCTCACGATGAATATCGATCGCTTTTAGGCCTTTAGCACTAAGAAATCTTATAACAGCCCGTACTTCACACTCAGTACACAACGTAAACAAGGAATAATCAGACTGTAATGGCGTCAGTGCGTAGATTAAGGTACAGGCTTTCATGTAAAAATAAAATTATTGAGTTATCTTAGCACGCCTTTTTTTAATTTCAAAACGGTACTTACTTAAAAAAAAAACACGCCTCGTATATCACTTGTTCCCTCGGGACTAGAAAGGAGTATCTTTCTCCTGCCACAGTTAGAAACAATTTCGATATGTTAGCTTTATTTCGTATGTAAAATGGCCAACGACTACAATCTTCACTGCAAACTTTTCAGAATATGCTCAGTGTTTTACTTATCAGGGAAGTACCGCAGTAACTATGAACAATAACGAAAATAAAACCAGTTCACTATCAAACTGCGATGTCAGACTATAAAATGTCGAATTTTTTTTATTTCCATGTACTTCCTTCAGAATCGAATGAGGAAGACTGCATAGTGGAGAACAAGCGTGAATCCCAAAAGAAGGATTTTTGGTTTCTCACGCAATAAGTAAAAGTTTTGCTGAGAGACTATCTACAGAGACTTTGCTTCAGCTAGATAAAACAACTTTTTTGAGGCACCTCTGACGACTTCAAATTAATGAAGCAGTTGTTGTTGTTGTTGTGGTCTTCAGTCCTGAGACTGGTTTGATGCAGCTCTCCATGCTACTCTATCCTGTGCAAGCCTCTTCATCTCCCAGTACCTACTGCAGCCTACATCCTTCTGAATGTGCTTAGTGTATTCATCTCTTGGTCTCCCTCTACGATTTTTACCCTCCACGCTGCCCTCCAGTACTAAATTGGTGATCCCTTGATTCCTCAGAACATGTCCTACCAACCGATCCCTTCTTCTAGTCAAGTTGTGCCACAAACTCCTCTTCTCCCCAATTCTATTCAATACCTCCTCATTAGTTATGTGATCTACCCATCTAATCTTCAGCATCCTTCTGTAGCACCACATTTTGAAAGCTTCTATTCTCTTCTTGTCCAAACTATTTATCGTCCATGTTTCACTTCCATACATGGCTACACTCCATACAAATACTTTCAGAAACGACTTCCTGACATTTAAATCTATACTCAATGTTAACAAATTTCTCTTTTTCAGAAACGCTTTCCTTGCCATTGCCAGTCTACATTTTATATCCTCTCTACTTCGACCATCATCAGTTATTTTGCTCCCCAAATAGCAAAACTCCTTTACTACTCTATGTGTCTCATTTTCTAATGTAATTCCCCCAGCATCACCCGATTTAATTCGACTACATTCCATTATCCTCGTTTTGGTTTTGTTGATGTTCATCTTATAGCCTCCTTTCAAGACACTGTGCATTCCATCCAACTGCTCTTCCAAGTCCTTTGCTGTCTCTGACAGAATTACAATGTCATTGGCGAACCTCAAAGTTTTTATTTCTTCTCCATGGATTTTAATACCTACTCCGAACTTTTCTTTCGTTTCCTTTACTGCTTGCTCAATATACAGATTGAATAGCATCGGGGAGAGGCTACAACCCTGTCTCATTCCCTTCCCAACCACTGCTTCCCTTTCATACCCCTCGACTCGTATAACTGCCATCTGGTTTCTGTACAAATTGTAAATAGCGTTTCGCTCCCTCTACTTTACCCCTGCCACCTTCAGAATTTGAAAGTGAGTATTCCAGTCAACATTGTCAAAAGCTTTCTCTAAGTCTACAAATGATAGAAACGTAGGTTTGCCTTTCCTTAATCTTTCTTCTAAGATAAGTCGTAGGGTCAGTATTGCCTCACGTGTTCCAACACTTCTACGGAATCCAAACTGATCTTCCCCGAGGTCGGCTTCTACCAGTTTTTCCATTCGTCTGTGAGGAATTCGCGTTAGTATTTTGCAGCTGTGACTTATTAAACTGATAAACTTCATAGACTGAAGCAGCAGCGCGCCATTTCAGCGTCTACGCCTTGCGTCCGTTCGGTGCGCCACTCGTGGCGGTAGAAGTACGTGGTGTGGAGCACTAAGTGACGCATCCTCGTCACACCCTCTCTGTGTAATTGCTGAGTTTAACAAGGAGGTGGTGCAAAAGACTGCACGTCCATGCCATGCCATTTCTGTGAGAAATAGGCCTTAGGCGTGTGGCCAGACGACCTACCGACTTTTCTCGTCGGTCGGTCGGTCGGGTATGACCACCAGACAGTCGACCCTTCCCCCTCCCACCATTAACGCCGCCTCACCCGATAAATTGTGCTGTGTGTAGCGCTGCCGTGCCAACCGCCTGACAAGTTCGTCTTTTGTCACTGAGCGCGGGAACGTTGTTAAAATAGCGCTAACATGACAGTGTGTGAGACGGACAAAGCTATGACGACTGAGTTTATGGAGAGGTTTAGAGACTGCAGATGTTTGTTAGACATGTCCTGCGAGGAGTTCAGCATTAGAGATGCAAGAAATAAAGCTGAAAGGTCTCTATATGAGACATTTCATAAAATTTCGCCAAAAGTATATTCACTCCATGTCTTTGACACATTGTACTTTCAGTCCATACTAAACCATCCCGGGAGAAAGAGTCAGCCGAGTACGTCCTTACCAGCCACGATTTCATACATCTTCTGAAACCACGTCTGTTTTACATGTTTTACACGTGCAGATACACTGTGTTATCTTCTACCTTCCCCACTCTTGGCTATAATGTCTTAATACTGTATTTCTATGTTTCATTCCATCCCTATTCTCCTCGAATGACAGAGCGAATGAATGCGTTTGTGTATTGTGTTTTCGTAGTGTTTCGTTGTGAGTGGACATCTAAACAAATGTACTACGAGAAAAAGATAGCAATGTCAGGGAACAAAATAAAAACAATATGGGATACAGTGAAAGAGGAGACTGGTAGAACCAGAAAGGAACAGGAGCAAATAGCACTAAGGGTAGATGACACATTAGTAACCGATGGGCATAGTGTGGCAAATCTATTCAACAAGTACTTTATATCCGTTACTGATAGAATGGGATTGTCTGGATCAGTAAATAGCCGGCCGTTGTGGCCGAGCGGTTCTAGGCGCTTCAGTCTGGAGCCGCGTGACTGCTACGGTCGCAGGTTCGAATCCTGCCTCGGGCATGGATGTGTGTGATGTCCTTAGGTTAGTTAGGTTTAAGTAGTTCTAAGTTCTAGGGGACTGCTGACCTCAGCAGTTGAGTCCCATAGTGCTCAGAACCATTTGAACCATTTGAATCAGTAAATAATGCCCTTGAATATCTGAAACTAGCCTTTACAAATAGCTTCAGGTACATGGATATGTCACTCACTTCACCAAAAGAAATAACTTCCCTAATAAAATCTTTAAAAACAAAGCATTCTAGTGGTTACGATGAAATATCAACAAAGTTAAATAAGGCATGTTCTTGTGAGTTTAGTACAATTCTAAGTTACTTGTGTAACCAGTCAATTATAACTGGAACATTTCCTGACTGGCTAAAATATGCAGATGTTAAGCCTCTATTCAAGAAAGGGGATACAGAGATACCATCAAACTACAGACCGATTTCACTTTTGCCAGCAATCTCAAAAATTTTATGAAAGTAATGTACAGGCAGCTTCTCAACCATCTGACCACAAATAACATATTATCAAGAACACAGTTTGGATTTCTGAAGGGTTCTGATATCGAGAAGGCTATTTACACCTACAGTGAAAATGTACTTAATTCATTAAATAACAAGTTACAAGCAGCAGGTATTTTCTGTGATTTGTCAAAGGCATTCGATTGTGTGAACCACAACATCCTTTTAAGTAAATTAGAATTCTATGGTGTCACAGGCAGTGCTGCAAAATGGTTCAAGTCATACCTCGCTAACAGGAAACAAAGGGTGTCAGTACAAGGGACTAGTGAATTAAGTCATCAGTCATCATCAGAATGGGAAGAAATTACATGTGGTGTCCCACAAGGATCCATCTTAGGGCCATTGCTTTTTCTTGTGTACATTAATGATCTCTCATCAGTTACACTGCCAGAAGCAGAGTTCGTTTTGTTTGCAGATGACACAAGTATTACAATAAATATCATGTCGACTGTAGTTCTAGAAAGATCTGCTAATGATATTTTCATGGATATTAATAATTGGTTTAAAGCCAACTCACTGACATTAAACTTCGAAAAGATTCACTATATGCAATTCAGAACCTCTAAGAGGTTTCCACCCATCCTTTGCATAAAGTATGAAGAAGAGCAGAGAGAAGAGGTTGACAGTCTTAAATTCCTGGGATTACAACTTGATAATAAATTCAGCTGGGAGGAGCACACCACAGAACTGCAGAAACGCCTTAACAAATCTGTATTTGCAATTCGAGTGTTAGCAGACATAGGCGACATAAAAATGATAAAGCTTGCATACTTTGCCTACTTACCTTCCATAATGTCATATGGTACAATATTTTGGGGTAACTCGTCAAGTCAAACAAAAGTTTTCAGAGTCCAAAAACGTGTAATACTTATTATTTGTGGAGTAAATTCACGGACGTTCTGTAGAAACCTCTTCAAAGAACTGGGTATACTAACTACTGCCTCTTAGTATATTTACTCCTTAATGAAATTTGTCCTAAATAAGATATCTCTTTTTCCAACAAACAGCTCAGTTCATACATACAATACCAGGAACAAAAATGATCTGCACAAGGACTTAAAAGTACTTACTTTAGTTCAAAAAGGGGTCCACTACTCAGGAACACTCATCTTCAATAATTTGCCAGCAAACATAAAAAAATTAGTTACAAATAAAGATCAGTTTAAAAGGAGCCTGAAAGACTTACTAGTGGCCAACTCCTTCTACTCCATTGACGAATTTTTTAATAGAAATAAATGATGTATTGTATATATTCATACTATTAGTATTGTTATTCCAGCTTTAAAAAATAATTGACATGTTCCACATCCACGAGGATCTCCTCAACACGGATCTATGGGACGAAAAACTAACCTAATCTAATCTAATCTAATCAGTAAACTTCCTGTCAGCTACTGTGGCAGTTTATCCAATTCTTGTATCGCCTTAGAGGGTGGCAGAGAGATTTTGTTCCTCCTGGACTGAGCGCTGTTGTGCTTAAGTTGGCAGGGTGCAGAAAGGATTTTCTGTGACCACGTCTGCTACTTGTGTACACCCCGATTTTGCTTGGGTGCTCTTCTCTTGTTCCTGGGATTATGGTGAGTGAGAATGCTCGTTTGCATTAGTTGAGTATAGTAACTGAGATGGTGTAAGTTTCAGCCTAACTGAACCATTAATCCGCTTCTTTTACAGTTTCAGATCGCGACGAACATGTGGTATAGTCTATTCAGTTTAGAGAGTGTTAAGATTTTGCAATCATTCTATTGTTATACTATTTTTATAGGTAGTTACTTTGTTCAGCCAAAACTTAAGAATGTAAAAGAATGGTATGCGAGCTGTGTTTGGTTTCGACTAGAATTCTCGATTGTCAGCGTGAATGTGCGTGTGCTTGCATTCCTTATTTTCTTAATTTTACTTCTGTTCTGTAATTTCTATCCGTTAGTACATGTGCTTGGCAACGGCCTTGCAGCAGTGGATACGCCGGTTCCCGTCAGATCACAGACGTTAAGCGCTGTCGGGCGTGGTAGGCACTTGGATGGGTGACCATCCGGGCCGCCATGCGCTGTTGCCATTTTTCGAGGTGCACTCAGCCTCGTGATGCCAACTGAGGAGCTACTCGACCGATTAGTAGTGCCGGCACGGTAGCTCAGCGTGTTCGGTCAGAGGGTTAGCCGCCCTCTGTAATAAAAAAACTGAGTGAATGGATCAATAACGAACTTCAACGGGCGTCAGGGGACGTACGCCACGAACAACTGCAACGAACTATAGCGAACAAAATGAGGTTAAAAAAAAAAGGGTGTGGCTTCGGTCAAGAATACCATCATTACGACCGGGAGAGTGGTGTGCTGACCCAACGCCCCTGCTATCTGCATCCTCCTCTGAGGATGACGCGGCGGTCGGATGGTCCCGATGGGCCACTTGTGCCCTGTAGACAGAGTGTTTTTTTTTTTAAGTACATTTGCTTGTATGAAATTTACAGAGCCCCTCCTGTTCCTCCCTTTCACGGTAAGCTTCAAATTAAGTACCATTCGAGTGTGTACTGTTTCTTAAACGTATTCCCGTACATCTAAAAATTTTCGCGATTTATTTTCACTGAGTGGCCTTGCTTTGTGTGATTTCATCACTGGATGTGACTACCTGTACCTGCGGTTGTTGTTATTTTAGCATCGCAGTTTAGTTTACAATTGCAGTTTCTTGTTTGTTCCTCCCCTTATTACTTCGGAAAGGGGAAATATTCGCGGTTTATTCTGCGGGATAACTTGTTCACACAACTTGTTCTTTTCTGGTCCGTGATAGGTGCATCTGTATACCTGTGTACTATTGAGTCTCTATTTTCGATACGAAAAGCATTTCGTGTCGTAATTTCCACCCAATGCTTCGTATGAATTTTCGATATTCATCATTGATGCGCCAGACCTGTGAAGCAAACATTTGCCGAATATATGTGTTGGTGGTGTCTTTTGCAATTTTTCTAGTTTCTCTTCGTTCTTCTGCGTGGCGTTATTGTGCACGTGAACGGAGTGTGTGCTACGCTTAGCGTAAAATTATTCCTATTTTATGAGTAGTCATTGATTTATAACACCACGAGGCAAGGTATTTTTTCACTTTTTCACTCACTTGGTTATCTACAGCAGGCACCAGCAACCATTAAGTGTTTTATGTAAATATGTAGTATTTTTCTAATTGTCCGCATAGAACAAATGTTCAGTTTGAAGTGAATTTCCCTGTTACTGCTAGTGATTTATCCCACAAATCTCTATCTCTGTTTCATAGGACGCATCCTGCAAATGTATGTAAGGCCCATTCATTTATTTTTTATTAAGTAAAAAATTATTTTATGAAGTGCTAAACCTAAATTGCTTGGGATTTGCTGATGACCTAGCATTACTAGCTAATAATATTCAGGAAGCGACGAAACAAATAACAAGCTTACAAAATATAGCACAAAAATTAGGACTCCAGATATCATTTGAAAAGACTGAAATAATGGTAACGGATCCACTTGTAATAGATCACATCACAGTGAACAATAGGGAAATTAAAGCAGTGAAACAATTTAAATACCTGGGTGAAATTATAACACATAAATTGGACGAGAAACCTGCATGGCGAGCAAGAACTAATAAAATGATAAAAGCTCAAAAACTAACATGGTCTACGTACAATAAAAAATGTCTATCAATTAAAACAAAATTAAAACATTACAAGACGGTGGTTCAACCAGAGGTTACATACGGAAGTGAAACTCTTTTTAAAGTCACCCAAAAAAACAGAACTGACAAAATTTTAAAAGTAGAGAGAAGAATTGCTAGAACATGCATAAATAAGAAATATCAAAAAGCTGGGCAATGGCGGATAGTTCCAAATGAAGTGGTATACAGAGAACTGGAGCCCATCACCGATACTATACGAAAGAAAAGGATCTCTTTTTGTGGTCACATTCTGAGGACACCAGAAACCAGATTATCAAGGAAAATTATTGAGAAACTCTGGAATTTGAAACAACAAGGAGGATGGCTTAAGTAAATAAGAGAGGATATGGAAGAACTGGAAATAACTCTGGATGATTTGCAGAACAAAACGCCAAATTTAAAGAAGTTGAGGGATACAGAAATAAGATTTAAACCAAAAATTGACAAACGACATACAATGAAAAGGGTATTTACAGATGAGGAACGACGAAAAGCATCGGAACGAATGAAGAGATACTGGGCCACTCGGAAGGGGAAAATACCAAAGAAGAGGACCAGAAATGATTGACTGAAGTGGTCCAATGAGGCCGTAAAAGCAGAAGAAGAAGAAGAAGAAGTGCTCAACGTAGAAACAGATTGATTGTTTGATTAATGATGTTTAAAGTGTGAGTCGTTTAACTTCAGCCTGCAGTGCTTCCAAAATTAGCACTATTTTGGATGTCACTATCCTTTGATGATAAAGGCGTATCATCTGCCTATTAAATTCAAATTATTTATTGTTGAGTAAGAAAATTACACAGTGCTGGAGACACTCTCAACTGATCCCAAGACTTATCCAGCAATTGCATCACTGGTTCATTTAATCTATAATTTTTAAATAAATCAAGTGATAAGTTAGTTGCTATCCAAGCTAAAACGATATAGCAACAACAATCTTTCAATGGGGACCCTGTATAAGAATTACATATTTATTGAGTATAGGTTTAGATGAAGAAGTAACCGGTTATACAAAAAAATCTTATAACAGACACACTTTGTGTGCAACCACATATGTCATTCGAAGGATTTGTTTCATTTTTATAACAATTCCATAATGGTTTCTTGTGGCACACAGAGACAGTGAAAGATATATATTTTATTAATAGAAATCCGCCGACTGCCGGTATTTCTGTTTTTTGGTTTTATTTCCGATATTTTTCAGAAATCAAATCTAAAAACAGAAATATGAATACATTATATTTTATATTTCATTTCATATAAATATCGGAAATAAAATTTAAAAACCGAAATAGAGGCAGTTGACTGACATGAGTAAGTCAGTTCTGCTGGAGATGCAACACCTTCTGGGGATGCTTAGTGAAGTAACAGTGGTCGCGGAATGACTGAAATATGAGGAATCAGTCAAAACGGAATGCAGAGCCTTCAACTATTCCATCACTGTAACATATGAGTTTAAATGTAGAGGTCGTCAATCACCTTCGGAGAGCAGTTTGGAAACTCTCCACAACGCCGACAAACTCTTCCAGTTTCCTTATGTTGTAGCTGTCTTTTATTTAAAATCATCCAGTGTGTGTGGTGTGTTATGAGAGCAGCAATAACAACATGACTTATACCAAGCAACAAATTTTCTGTGAACAGCTGTGGATCAGAACGTATTAATGTCAGTTTAGAACCTGAAACAGACCTCGAAGTCGTGGCAGAAAAAATAAAATGTATGACACTGTACAAGGCGTGTTACAGCAGAAAAAAAACAAAGTTTCAAACAACGACATAGTGTCACAGGGAGTGTTTGTTCGACTTATAGTATAGTTTGTGGGATAGGGTCATCCTCTTACAGTACAGGCGATGCAACTTTACACTGGTCCGTGCCATGGATTAATAGCTGTATATTTAATAGGATTGTCACATGTGCTCGATGCCAGCATGCAAATGGTATTTGTTTCGATATATGGGTGGAGAGAGATATGGTAAAAATCTTATTGGGTTTTCTATCGGATGAAGTTAGTGGAGCTTTTATAGTTCGTAATTTTTCTCTGTTAGATGGTACAGAATAACAAAGATAGCATGTTGTGTTGATAGACGTGAATAGGCCCTGAGGGACACAGATCTGCTTCAGACAGCACTACTTGTATGTAGTTTGAGGACGCACCACAATGCCGCAGCTAAAAACTAGTCTTCCACCAGTTCCTGTACTCTCTTGTACACTACCTCGTGTTGCAGGATCAGGCTTCGTTTAGCGTTGGCCTTACACATCATACACTGTTGGTGGCGCTACGACAACATATTCCCATTTCCATGGTCAAAACACGGTCCTGTCACACTAACTCAGGTCACTCTGTTTCTACATGGGTTGCAGAAGGTGGTAGATATAGATCTCTCCGACTTCTGCTCAGTTCCTACTTAAATTGCAACGATCACATGCGCAAAGCTGCAGAAATGGCAGCAGTTGCAAGAGGCATAGGGACTTTTGTAAAATTTTGCTGTAGCTGATAAGTTCGAAAAAGGTGACTCTTTTCAGGATATGAGCACGCCAGAAACATGATTCACTAGTGACAGTAATCATTAAAGGACATCTCCATAGGATCCAACACAGGTATGTGGTTGAATGGAAAGACTTGATTCCAAATGTCAGACAGCATATCTAGTGGAGAGCGTAACACTAGAGATCTGAAAAGCTAGTGTACATTTCTGACGACCTCAATCAGCACACCCTCTACGGTTTGTGATCCTTCTCAACCAACCTTCACCTATAACCCATTGGATGTATCGTGGAACCTCTGACATGACATCGACATCGAAACAGAATACTTTACAAATACTGGAGAAATATGTAGTGGCAGCATGAGGGAGTTGCAAATACCTACTTCGTACCATGTTCCTTAGCTGAATCACTTTCAAAATTCATTGATTTTATCACGAGGTTGCATCGTGAGCTACGTGTAACCGCACTACTGCTCTGATAACGTACACTCCTGCGATCATGGCTATATTCAGTGTCGCGTTATTTCTCTGGAAAAACGAGTTCATTCAGAGCTAATGCCATATGTCGATTCATAAAGGCGGTATAGCTTTTAACATGAATACTTGTGTGCACCTGTAGAAGCAAGACCGATTGTGATAATAATATGGTCGTTGAGGTAGTGTTTTTTTTTAACATAAAACAGTTTGTAAGATGATCACACTTCTCTTTCTAAGACGTAGTGGTAGCAGTCGCAGGAAAAATTTATGAGACATGTCCACCCATCGCTGATTTTTTATCAGTATTGTTTCGTATTTCCGTCAATCAATTATTGGCGGAGTATTATACTTAGTAGTAGGGATACATGATAGGTTTGCCATGAGCATCAGGCTTATTAAGTATGTGTATCTGTTCTGACATGTGCAAAGGAAATGGCTATGTCCTGTCATACGGAAGGTATGGATATGATGTGGAATATTGTGATAGCAAAGGGAAAAGTATGTCAAGTCATAAGAATGGCACAGATATTTCAGGGCCACAGCTGTCAGCAAGGGTGTATTTCAATTAATTCGCTCATTGTCGAATGTCATCCAGTTGAGACCGCGATCATAATATTTGCACACCGATCAAATATGTATGTGGTCAGGGTTTGCTAGGACGATTCTGTCAATACATGCTTGGCTCAAGGCGGTGGCAGTGGCCTGTGACGGGAATGATTCACCTTTCCGGCTAACTGTAGGAGCTGTTCGAATGGAAAGGCCTCTTGGGATACATGAATGTATGGTAGCTGACCTAACCATGGCGTCCGAATAGCGGACTAATACTTAGTATGTGTTGGATAGCTTTCGTGATTGTGTGGGAATTTCAGAAGATTCAATATGGATCGGTGTTTATGCTGGACCATTACTCCCTCCCATGTAAATTTCCCGGTTGACTGGTTCTACACATTTCGCACCTTGATTTAGTTCAGGGGACATCAGTTGTGGTGTGTACATCTAGCAAGTGAAAGACAGGGGGAAGACATGTTTGCTGGTTCTCTAGATATGAGAAACACCTTAGTTGACTTTGTAAATTATAAGAATAATTTGGAATTTCTTACATCACTGGCATCGGTATACGTGAGTAGAAATACCAGTTCTCACGTAAAGGTCTTTGCAGATGGGATAAGTTTCTAGTTTCTCAGTGGTTTACAGAACTCTGCACCTCGCTTATGTTTCGAGTTTCTAGAGAAATAACTTCCAGTCTATATCTTCAGAATTATACTTTGCGAGTGATACTACTGCTATGAAAGCGATATTACTATGTGCTTGATATCGAGACGTATCGCATAAATGGTATGATATTCTGGCAAACCATGGAAATTACATATGTATGTGTAATCCTAGAGTCTGGAGATTGGTGTAGGAAACAAGCAAGCAAGCAGGTCGGGGCCAGAAACAGTAACACCTCTGTGCCAAGGGTAAAATGAGCCCGACTTTGTACAACAGTTCAGAGAGTGACTATGGTCCACTGAGCGCGCTGTGGTCACCTGTCAGAGGCAGATGGCTTGTGGCCGTTGGCTGTGGTGGATGACTCCCTGACCTTACTGGACAATATCTAGTGCTGTGAGCAGTATACCTACAGTGCATGTGCTTATGCTCTTTGTCTTCGCGGTATATATAAGAGTGTCTGACGGTCGATAGCTATATGAATGATGCAAAAGGGGCAATTTTGTATGGCTCAGGACACGAATTGTATCTTTACTACATCGACACAGTATGCAGTGATATATTGTCGGGTTGGAGATCGGTTTTATGCTCTAATATTCAAGCTTCCGCCCTCAGTGGCAGAGAAGTGTAACTGGGTAAGAGTGTCTCGGTATTTGACAATCTGTAGGTCACTTTTGCAGCGTTTCATTGTCAGTGAAATATAGGGATCTGTACAAAATAGTTTGGCTGCTGAAAGTCTCATCTGCAGAAGGAAAAATAAAAAAGACAGACAGTGCTTCTACACCGGGAGAATCAGTAAGTTGGCAGGTAAATTCAGTAATAGCCCATCATAATTCTCCATTCATTCAGAAGACATGCTTTGTGCTGGGATGTAGGATTCTCTACATAGCAGTGTAAGCGTTTGCATTTCGGAGATGTTTGTTGAAAGCAAGACTTATCGATTTCCATGATGGGTAACATGTGATGCACGGGGTGTCACGTTAGGTCAATAAGGAGGAATGCATTTGGCGTTTTTCCTGGCTATTTTGGTGAACAGGCCTGTTAGAACCAAAATTTCCTTGCAGACAAGCTGAAACAAAACGAAAGCTCCTACAAAAGCCCCTCGCGCTCTTACAGATTTATGGACAGCCCTGCAGGATTCATGGCGTCATTTCCCTCTAGCAATATTTCAGATATTGGTCGAGTCCATGCAACATTATATTGCAGCACTCCTGCGTTCTCGCAGGGACCCTACACGATATTAGGCATGTGTACCAGTTTCTTTGACTCTTCAGTATATATGCCACAGAAGGTGATCAAAGTCATCACGCCCAATGCTCTTTGTGTTCAATGACAAATGGTCCAGTTGGCCTAGGTGGTTGACCATGTGTGGGCAATAAAATTATTGCAACAGTGACGTTTCCCAGCTATTCCCTTCCCTAGTGCTCTGTACTTCACAGGTGGTGGAGGGGGGGGGGTCTCTGTAGGGACTGCTAGCGACAGCAGCTGCCAGAGGGAGGAAACTGTCTGACTAGGGGAAGCAGCGTGATGTGGAATGTCTGAGAAACTGTGATTTAGTGTGCTTTATACCTCCTGTTCACTTAGTCACATATTTATCCTAAGTCGATTATGGGACAAAGTATGTGTTATGCGTAACTGACAATCCTGGAATTGTTCATTTGATAGTTGCTGCCACATGTGTGAAGAGCACACACGCTCATGAAGTTCGGATATCTATGGATCCAGATACAAATTTGGTGTGTTGTCTTACATATGCACGAATGGTTCTTGCATTCATGTGAGAGGCCTGAAGATGACATGAATGGAACGTCGAAACTGCTTGTCTAATAAAAAAAGTCTGAAAAAACTGCTGTTGGTACAGTATTACTGCATTACATCGACCAGTGGCTGTCCCACACTCTTGAACCCAAGATAAAGTTACACATACTGAATTGGCGAGATGAATGGTAGCTTGCTCCACATGTATGAAAGTGTAAGTTAATGCAGATGAGTAAGAAAAGCAGTACTGTGATGTTCGAATGCAGTATTAGTGATGTCCTGTTTGACTTAGTCCCGTCGATTAAATATCTAGGCATACCGTTGCAGTGCGAAATCAAATGAAACGGCGGCGATGACAGTAGGGAAGGCATATGATCGACGTCGGTTTACTGGAAAAATATAATGAAAGTATAGCTCTATTGTTAAGGAAGGAAGGAAGATTAGAGATTAACGTCCTGTCGAGAGTGCAGTCATTAGAGACAGAGCACAAACTCGGATTGCAAAAGGAAGGGAAAGGAAATCGGCTGTGCCCTTTTCTAACGAACCATCATGGCATTGGCCTAGAGCGGTTTAGGGAAATGATGGAAACCTTAAATCTCGATGGGGATTTTAACCATCATACTCCCAAATACGAGTCCAGTGTGCTGGACCACTGCACCACCTCACTCGGTATGTATTAAGGAGACTGTGAATAGATCACTAGTGAGACCAATTCTCGAGTACTGCTCGAGTGTTTGGGATCCCCAGTAAATCAGATTAAAGGAAAACATCGACGCAATTCAGATGCGTGCTGCTAGGTTTGTGACCTGTAGGTAACAGACGTGAGTATTACGTAGATGCTCCGAAAATGGGAAATCTTGGAGGGAATATGATATTGGTGGTGTTCAGAAAAGTGTAACGTTTAGTAGGTCCTAACAAACTTCCATTCTGGTGATTGTTTATTTTGGTCTCATGTCAGACTCCACAGGACCCATCTCGCACACACTTTGCTTTCTGATGTGTGTAACATCCAACCTAAGGCATTATAGCTGACATTCACCTGTGCACACAAGTCTTCATTCATAACCCACCGATCGTCAGGAATGACTTAATCGAGACACTCTTCATTATCAGGGATGACAGCAGAGCAGGATCGATAAGGACACGGCTTTTCATACACATTGTTTACAGAAATATCGAAGTGCACTAACCATAACCTCACACTGATTTCGTCTACAGTTTCGTCTCCATACCCCTTTCGCACCTTGTTCAGAGGTGAGAAATTCGATGACATATATCTAGTTTATATACACCTTAATGTCAGACGTCATTTTGGAACGCCCTCCTGCTGCTGCTACCTGCCGCAGGAGAATGGAACCAACAGGACATTAGCGGGAATATTCAGAAACTAGTTCTGCATCAACATAATCTGCTTCTGACACATGAAGTCAGCACAAGATAGTAAGAAGCATTAGTTTCGGAATGACTTTCGCACATTCTCTTCTGCTGACACAAGCATGACAATTTTATTAAATATTGAGAACTCTGAAACTAGGATTCTCCACCACTTGAAATACGTTGAATGAAGGAAATTTTTGATGTAACCGTATAGACCAAAGTTGCGTCATTTACAGACTAGTAAAAGCAGTATCAGGCATTATGGCCATCTTAAATGGTACAGTTAAAACATTTACAATGCATAACATGCATTGAACATAGGTGGTCCATTAAGTTTTGTAAAAAAATAATAGGAAGTGTGCTCAGTTACAAATACGGCCAGTAGCCAATGGCCCAGTTATGAAACTCACAACTTAACAAATTGAACATACGAAGTACAAATACCATGTAGTTCAAGGAAATGGACACAGGATATAATCTTAGTTACAAGCGAGTGTACTGTACATAACATTACTTCCCAGTAATGACGTGTGATTTCGGGTGTTTAGCCAAGTTTTTTACACAAAATAATTTATTTTTATTTTTTTACAATTACTGCTTAATATCTAAAAATTCATCTTTTGAATAGATGGAGTTGTCATTCAACAATTCTTTTAGTTTGTCTTTAAATGTTAGCTGATTATCTGGCACACTTTTAATGCTATTTGGCAAATGACCAAATATTTTTATGGCAGTATAAATCACCACTTTCTGTGCCAAAGTCAGATTTAACCCAAAATAGTGAAAAATCATCGCCGGCTGGTGTGGCCGTGCGTTCTAGGTGCTTCAGTCTGGAGTCGCGTGACCGCTACGGACGCAGGTTCGAATCCTGCCTTGGGCATGGATGTGTGTGATGTCCTTAGGTTAGTTAGGTTTAATTAGTTCTAAGTTCTAGGTGACTGATGACCTCAGAAGTTAAGTCACATAGTGCTCAGAGCCATTTGAACCATTTTTTGAAAAATCATCCTTTCTTCTAGTATTGTAACAATGCACTTCGTTGTTATTTTTGAACTGGGATGGGTTATTAATAACAAATTTCATATGTGAATATATGTATTCCAAAGTTACTGTGAGTATCCCGAGTTCCTTAAATAAATGACTGCAAGGTGATCTTGGGTGGGCCCCAGCTATTATTCTGATTACACGCTTTTGTACAATGAATACCTTTTCTCTTAATGACGAATTACCCCAAAATATGATGCCTTGTGAAACCTGTGAATGAAAACAGGCATAGAAGGCTAATCTACTGATACGCTTATCACCAAACTTTGCAATAACCCTAGTAGCATAAGTAGCTTGTAACGGAACTGAAATGATGGTGGGCTGACAGTAATTTGGAGCCCGCGCGTCGGAAACAGGCGCGCTTGTGTTAGACTGCCAGGGAGTGCACCCTAATGCCATCTATTGGCGAAACTGGGAATTAGCGCTACCTGTCAGACAATGCACTAAGCTCTCGGAGTAAAATGTATTCTTTTTCTTGGTAATTATAAGTTATTACTGTATAATTTAATGTTGTAAAGCGCTAGTAGTAAATCATTATGACTGGTATGAACTCCAGGGTAATAAATATAAATATTCTTAAATACTAAATGATTTCGGTAAAAAGGTGGTAGGGGAACGCCCCCACTCTTGGTGATACGAGCGTAGCTAGGGGTAGCTGGAGACACAGGGACTGAACAATGGAATGGCCTGGGGAGTGTTGACGTGATCGGACATGCGTAACTGTGCTCACGCAAAAGTGATTGTGCAACAGAGAAGAGGCGAATATCGCCGCCGTTTTTGGAGTGAAATGCGACGAATGGTTGTTGAAGCCGCCTCTATTCCACTGGGGCTGATTGTAAGAGTTCCTGCGCCCAGATTTTATGGCGGACGTGCAGTAGCTTATACGAGTGCTACAGCTCGTAGTTCCAGCCGCCATTAAGGGCATGAGGCGTGAAGAGCTGCGTTAGCCACATGCATCTCACCACCAGCACCGACACGTCTACCCAAGGCAAGACTGCTTGCAATTGTTAAGTCGAACTTTCTATACATGTAAAAGGAGAATACCAGTTTTCTTTTATGCAAGTGCAGAGGACAGAATATAGTAATGAGTAAAATTACGACGCATGTTGTTCATTGTAAAGTGTAGTAACCTCAAACATAGTATAGTGAAATCAGACTGAGGCCACCATCGCCTCTTTCATTTACAATTCTTTTGGTTGTAGAACACTTAGCGTATAAGAATGTTGAAAAGAGCAATGGTCACACAAGAATGAGTCGTCTATTTATAGTTACTTAAATTTTTCTGAGTAACCTTTCAAGTAAAGTCACTTAACTAATTCTGTATCAATTGTCCAAAGAGTAATATCCAAAATCATTAAATAAGTTGAAGGATAGAATTTTGTTAACCCAAGTTGCATAAACTGTCTTGGTAGTAATTACCAAGCCAACTCACAGAAATTGCGAGAGTATTTGCTTTGTAGAATCATCTAGAATGATCAGAAATAGTAATATTCAGAATTAAGTTTAAATTCAACTCAAGCCATTTCACTTTGAAACGAGCCCAAAATTGATTTATTCTTTTGCTCCTTCAGAGCTGGCGACTGTAGTTATAAGTATTTTCAGGAGGATTCGACGGTAAGTCTGCTGCTCTCGTCGTGCTGATAGGATTATCCACTGCTGCTAGCAGTGGTGATTGGACACATAAGCTCACTACCAAGTTAAGTGGGTCAGGTAGGCAGTGTTACCGTGTGAACTGTAGGGCACTGTAGGCCGTGGATTGAACCCGTTCAATCATCACAGCTCTTAGGGAAATAGTCCGGTTAGGAGTGTACTAATCATTAGGTAAATACTGGTGAGTAACGGTCAAAAATGTATACGCAAGTGAATTTAGCAAG
Source organism: Schistocerca cancellata (assembly GCF_023864275.1). Taxonomy (NCBI): domain Eukaryota; kingdom Metazoa; phylum Arthropoda; class Insecta; order Orthoptera; family Acrididae; genus Schistocerca; species Schistocerca cancellata. Next base: position 395,138,699 of record NC_064628.1, read on the forward strand.
GTCCACGTAGCACCTAGTTAATGTGGTGCAATGGCGAGGGTAGGAGTGGAGTAAAAGTGAGCTGAGCTTGTGGCAGCTGTGCTGTATTCAAATATTAACAACGTGAATTCACTACTACCTCTTACCATTAGGACTGAGCTATTTACGGCTAAAATACATAGCAGTAAGCGCAAAGGCGTGACAGCTACAAGTCCGTATTGGTTTTATACATACGGAATTAGGAAGCGGGTCATTTCGTCAGTGGAGGGGGTTAAAACAACCGAGTCAGTTGAGAACATACCCCATTTACTGATGGAAAGATTCGGCGGTTCGGTCGCAAGCTGAACCTAACCATTTCAGCAGATCATCAATGGGTTTCTTCCAGTTCAATTTCTCATCAGTGCACACACCCAAAAATTTTAAATATTCTGTTTTAGCAACAGACATCTGTTCATAGTCTATGTTTAACAATGGTATTATGTAATTTACTGTACAGAATTGTATCTATTGTGTTTTATCAAAATTTATTGAGAGTCCGTTTGCAGAGAACCACTTAATAATTTTCTGAAAGACATTATTTACAGTTTCTAAAGCTGATTCTTGTTGTTGGGTGTGATTACTATACTCATATCATCAGCAAAAAGAAATAGCTTTGCATCTTCATGAATATAGAGTGGCAGGTCATAAATATGGTTTTTTGCAATTATATTTCGCTGTTTTCTTAGGGAAACTGTTTTCAAATGTACTCACAAAGGTATCATGAAATAAGTTAAATTTTAAATTAGTATCAGGTTTACTGTACACTTCATCCCAATAGCACAACAAAGAATCCAAGTTTTTCAAAAATACTTGAGAATTTTCCAATGGGGACTTATACACAACTACAATCATTAAAGTACCTTTATTTAGTTTATGCTCACATGCACATGCTTCTATGTGTTGCTCTACACAAAATTTGTTAGTTTCCAAATTTTTCACACTGTGACAGATTTTTAACATATATGGCAACTCCTCTCTCAATAGTGTCTCTACTTACATGTTCTGAAAGCTTATATACACCTACATTTACCATTTCCATACCTATGACTGTATGATGTTCAGACACGCATAGTACATCTATTCCACCATCAGTTTCAAAACCTTCTGAACAAACAAGAAGCTCATCTACCTTTTTTTTAATCCCCTGATAGTCTGATGCAATATACTAACATTATTTTTCATTGTACTGTTATATTTTAGCACCTCTAGTACCTGCTTGTCTGAGCTTCTCATTAATGTTAAATCATTGAATACTGATCTTAGACTAAAAAAGAGGTACTCCCATCAGTTTCATTGGCTCCCCTTAAAAATTTGGCTATTATCCCAGCCAGTTTTCCCTTTCCTTCATCATGGGATATGTTAATGAATAGCAATACAAAGAAAGGCAGCAAGATATTTCTGTTTAAGGAAGAGGTAAAAGAAAGTAATTTCAGATTTCATCCATGAGGGGGTAAAAAAAAACTGGAATAACATTGCCATGAGCGGAGCTTGTGTAGTACTCATTTCCGCCGCTAGGCGTGTATAGTACAACTCATTGCAAGTTCAGTGCCACCTGTACTATCGACTTGGTTTGTTCCGTTCATCTGCTGTGATTGTTTTTGCTAGCGCTGTTTTGTTCCTGTTTCGTTTTTTATGATGGCGATTTTAAGTTAAGAACGTGCAGCTGCGAAATTTTGTTTCCTACTCGGTAAAAATGCCGCTGAAACTGTTTCAACTTTGAAAACAGCTTACCAAGTTGACGCTATGAGAAAAATTCAAGTGTAGGAGTGATTTTCTCCATTTAAAAACGGGGACATGTCGATTTATGACAAACCTCGTTCTGGACGTCCATCAACTGCCCGAATCGACGAAAATATTGAAATAAGTCGAGAGCTTGTGCTCACAGACCGTCGACAGACAATTGATCAACTGTCAGAGATTAATGGGTTATCTTGGAGCTCGGTTCATCTAATTTTAACGGAATATTTGGGAATGAAAAGGGTTGCTACCGAGTTTGTTCCTCGGCTTCTGAGTGAAAATCTAAAGGAACGTCGAGTTGAAACATGTTGTGCTTGGTACAACAGCTAGAAACTGATAGAGACATTCCGTCAAAGGTGATGAGTCATGGTGCTATGGTTACGACCAAGAAACAAAGCAACTGTCAAGCCAATGGAGGACGACATCGCCTTACCGTCCAAAATGATGTCAAGTTAAATCAAACAGCAAAACAATGCTGATTTGCTTTTTTGGTGGCAAGGGTGTCACACTGTCAATCAAACCTTTTATGTGGAAGTTTTAAGAAGACTGTGCAACAGTGTTCGTCAAAAAAGACCAGATTTGTGGCACACAGGAGACCAGTTCTTCCATCACAACAACGCACTTACACGCACAGTCATCTCTGACAGACAGTTTTTGGGTAAAATGGCACGATTCTTCTGTCCCACGCACCTTACTCTCCTGACCTGGCTCTGTGGGACTTTTCCTTATTTCCACGCATAAGAAGCGGCACAGAAGTACGCCGATTTGAGAACACTGAAGAAGTAAAAAAAAAAAATGAAAAGAAAACAAGGGAGGAGCTGTTAGTCATTTCCAAAGATGACTACAAAAAATGTTTCCAAAGTGGAAGTGCAGGTGGACAAATGCATTAGTTGTAATGGAGAGTATTTTGAAGGGGTTAAAGCTGTTTGGTAAACAATGTGAAAATATATAGTTTAAAAAATATTTCCAGTTTTTTGGGTACCCCCTTGTGCATCCAAGTCTACATTGAAACTTCATACCATGGATTTTTTTACTTAAACTGCTGAGTGCTTACTCAATATTCTTGTTGAGTGAAATTGACTACACTATCTCTTTCCTTGTGTTTATCATCTCAACACTGACCCACAATATTCTAGCACAACGCAATCTGAGTGCTCAAAAATGATAGTCTGACTTCAAATAATTAATACAAAAGAATGGACCTGAATTAGAACAAATCCACAAAATAACCAATACATTTCATAAGTCGTTTACCACACAAAAATCTTCATTACCCGAACTACATCAATGCTGTAAGCACCAATACTGCCAGCTAAATAAAAGATTCTAACTACTGAAGGCTCTAACAACTGATAGGCATGTGGTTAGCAAAGGAAAGATTTTGTTGCAAAGCAAACAATGTATTTACCTTAAGAATGTTACAACCAGGTCAAAAATTATACAACCATCAGTAATAAAACTCAATGACGGATATACGAGGTGCATTCAAGTTCTAAGGCCTCTGATTTTTTTTCTAATTAACTACTCACCCGAAATCGATGAAACTGGCGTTACTTCTCGACGTAATCGCCCTTCAGACGTACACATTTTTCACAACGCTGACGCCATGGTTCCATGGCAGCGGCGAAGGCTTCTTTAGGAGTCTGTTTTGACCACTGGAAAATCGCTGAGGCAATAGCAGCACGGTTGGTGAATGTGGAAAAAGCCAAAAGTCACTAGGAGCCAGGTCAGGTGAGTAGGGAGCATGAGGAATCACTTCAAAGTTGTTATCACGAAGAAACTGTTGCGTAACGTTAGCTCGATGTGCGGGTGCGTTGTCTTGGTGAAACAGCACATGCGCAGCCCTTCCCGGACGTTTTTGTTGCAGTGCAGGAAGGAATTTGTTCTTCAAAACATTTTCGTAGGATGCACCTGTTACCGTAGTGACCTTTGGAACGCAATGGGTAAGGATTACACCCTCGCTGTCCCAGAACATGGACGCCATCAATTTTTCAGCACTGACGGTTACCCGAAATTTTTTTGGTGGCAGTGAATCTGTGTGCTTCCATTGAGCTGACTGGCGTTTTGTTTCTGGATTGAAAAATGGCATCCACATCTCATCCATTGTCACAACCGATGGAAAGAAAGTCCCATTCATGCTGTCGTTGCGCGTCAACATTGCTTGGCAACATGCCACATAGGCAGCCATGTGGTCGTCCGTCAGCATTTGTGGCACCCACCTGGATGACACTTTTCGCATTTTCAGGTCGTCATGCAGGATTGTGTGCACAGAACCCACAGAAATGCCAACTCTGGAGGCGATCTGTTCAACAGTCATTCGACAATCCCCCAAAACAATTCTCTCCACTTTCTCGATCATGTCGTCAGACCGGCTTGTGTGAGCCCGATGTTGTTTCGGTTTGTTGTCACACAATGTTCTGCCTTCATTAAATTGTCGCACCCACGAACACACTTTCGACACATCCATAACTCCATCACCACGTGTCTCCTTCAACTGTCGATGAATTTCAATTGGTTTCACACCACGCAAATTCAGAAAACGAATGATTGCACGCTGTTCAAGTAAGGAAAACGTCGCCATTTTAAGTATTTAAAACAGTTCTACATCTACATCTACATCTACATTGATACTCCGCAAGCCACCCAACGGTGTGTGGCGGAGGGCACTTTACGTGCCACTGTCATTACCTCCCTTTCCTGTTCCAGTCGCGTATGGTTCGCGGGAAGAACGACTGTCTGAAAGCCTCTGTGCGCGCTCTAATCTCTCTAATTTTACATTCGTGATCTCCTCGGGAGGTATAAGTAGGGGGAAGCAATATATTCGATACCTCATCCAGAAACGCACCCTCTCGAAACCTGGCGAGCAAGCTACACCGCGAAGCAGAGCGCCTCTCTTGCAGAGTCCGCCACTTGAGTTTGTTAAACATCTCCGTAACGCTATCACGGTTACCAAATAACCGCCGCTGGCGGTAAAATTCCATCTGCTGTACGGTGCTGCCATCTCTGGGACGTATTGACAATGTACGCGGCCTCATTTTAAAAAAATGCGCATGTTTCTATCTCTTTGCAGTCCGGAGAAAAAAAATTGGAGGCCTTAGAACTTGAATGAACCTCGTACATTCAGACCGTCCGCTCGCGCTAATACTGCATACTTCCAACACTACTAATTATTAACCTCTAATCTTCATCACTGCTGACTACTCACTCCCATCACCGCTGGCTGTTCACCTCCAAGTTCCATCATCTCTGACTGTTAACTTCCAACTCCTAGTCTGACCAGCCACAGAGTCTTCTACAGAGTGCGCACAGCGCTGTCAGAGTTATTAATGCAGAACACTACATAGCGCTGCCAACATACAAACACTGAAAGACGTGCACTTCATTCACCATTCAGTGCTCGTATTTCATATCTCTAATCCCAGCATTCTGGTACTCGGTAAACTAATAATTCAGGTAATATTAATAATTTCTATGGGTTGCCTGATTTATTTGACGGTTTTTAGAGCTTGTCTCACACTGATCTGTGAGAGGAGCTTGGCGCTAGAAATTTTCTTTATTTATGGGCGAGGGCAGCAGTCTTCCTAGCACCCATGATGGCTTCCCGTTTCCCATCCCTTTTCCGATCGCCAGGGTAGCACGTGGTGTCGTTTGAACATTCAGTAGTGGCCAAAGTTTCTCCTATTCTGAGTTCCCCAGCCTGCCTTACCAACCTTGTAACCGCTATTTCTGCTCAATTTTAACGTCGCGAGGTCGCCTCCCTGTGAAATTCCGACCCTATGATTGGCCAGTTTAGGTGCGCGCCCGTTTTTCGCAGGCGGGCGCCATCCGCCCTCCGCGGATGGGTGGTGGACAAAGGGGCAGTAGGCAGTTCTAGTGTGACCGTACCGGAGACCGGAGGTGCCGCTTCCAGTAAGCATGTGCGCCGACGTGCACAGCAGATTCGCGCCCTGCGGCCCAGAGGGAACCTGATAGGTCATTGTGAGTAGTTTCGCGTCTTGCGGGTTTTATTGCTTTAGTACGGGAGGCTACCTAGCGATTCACGCACAGTAGCATCTTCTTAGTCTTTGGCTAATTCCTGGTGGTGGTCGTTGCATGCCTGCAACCCCTTCCTTTAAGAAGCTGGACCCCATTTGATAATATGGCGATCGTTACTAAAATTCCTTTCCTCCTGCTATCATGGCTTGTTATGAACGTACGTTGGGGCAGGCTGCTGAACTCAAATCTTTCTTCCCCCCACCCCCATTTGGTTGTATTATTGTTCGATTCTCAACTGTTTAATAAATGAGTCCGTTAATCTTACATTCTCTCTCTTTCGTTACATAAACTCACCCCTAGTGTAACAGAATAATGCAGAACTATAACGGTTGCTAACAGGTCGTGCAGGTCTCGCGCCATTAACGACAGTATAAAGATTCCATATCGCGCGCCTGGCACTACCACTGCCCGCATGGCACCGATAACAGTAGTAATCATGTTCAACTATTCCCCATTGACAAACTGGGAAGTGTTCACGGCTCAGTGTGAGTACGTGAGCACTAAATCCACTTGATGTGGTGGAAGTAGTGTACTCTGTTTTAGGCAAAAAATATCAAAAATCACAGCCCCTACAACAAGGAAGAGTAGCCGTAAAATAAAACGAGCCACCGCTTTTAACACATAATCAGCCTACTTACAACATCATACTCGGCAAGCCACCTAATGGTGTGTGGCGGAGGTACTTTTTGTACCACTAACTGAGCCCCCAAGAATGATTGTCGGTAAACCTCTGTATTGGCTCTAATTTTTCAAATTTCCTGCACGTGGTAATACGTGAGATGTATGGGGCGGGGGGTGGGGGGGAGTAATATGTTGTCCGACTCTTCCCGGAAAGAGCCCACTCGAAATTTTAATAGTAACTCTCTCCGTGACGCACAACGCCTGTCTTGTAACGTCTGCCAGTGGAGTTCGTTGAGCATCTCCCTAACACTCTCTCGCCAGCTAAACGATCCCTTGACGGAACGGCGCAGTGGTTAGCACACTGGACTCGCATTCGGGAGGACGACGATTCAATCCCGCGTCCGACCATCCTGATTTAGGTTTTTCGTGATTTCCTTAAATCGCTCCAGGCAAATGCCAGGATGGTTCCTTTGAAAGGGCACAGCCGACTTCCTTCCCCGTCCTTCCCTAATCCGATGAGACCGATGACCTCACTGTCTGGTCTCCTCCCCCAAACAACCCACCCCAACCTTGACGGAATGCGCCGCTCTTTGTAGTACATTCTCTCTCTCTTCCATCATTACTACCAGGCAGGGATCCCAGACAGACGAACAGTGCTCAAGAATCGCTAGAACAAGCGCCTTATAAGCCACTTCTTTCGTGGATGAGTTACATTTCCTTAAGATTCTTCCGATGAATCTGAGTCTGGTGTCTGCTTTTGCCACTATTTGTTTTATATGGTCATTCCACTTAAGGTCGCTCTGGATAGTTACTCCTAGATATTTTACAGTAGATATTGTTTCCAGCAGTTTTTCGTCAATAGTGTAGCTGTACAGTAGTATTTCCTATGTATGCGCAATATGCTACATTTAATTACGTTCAGGGTTAATTGCCAGAGTCTGCACCATTCATTAATTCTCTGGAGGTCATTTTGGAAATCGTTACTATCTACTGGCGTTGCTACTTTGGTACAGATAATTGCATCATATGCGAATAGCCTTAAAGAACATACGACGCTTTCTACTAGACCACTTATATATATTGTAAACAGCAACGCCCCTATCACTTCCTTGTGGTACTCCAGATATTATCAAACGATTCAAATGGCTCTGAGCACTTTGAGACTTCAGTCCCCTATAACTTAGAACTACTTAAACCTAACTAACCTAAGGACATCACACACATCCATGCCCGAGGCAGGATTCGAACCTACGACCGTAGCGGTCGCGCGGTGTAGCGCCTAGAACCGCTCGGCCACTATTATCTTTACATCTGTCGACTTAGTTCCGTTAAGAGCGACGTGTTGAGTTCTGTCTGCAAGAAAGTCTTGAATCCAATCGCATGTCTGCTCCGATACTCCGTAAGCTCGTTTTTTTTTTTTTTTCATTAAACGGTAGTGCGGGACGGTGTCAAATGCCTTACTGAAATCAAGGAACACAGCATCAAACTGAGCGCCGTTGTCCACTGCGCGGCGAATCTAATGGGGGAACAGAACGAGCTGAGTTTCGCAGGATCTCTGTTTGCAGAACTCATGCTGATTTTTATAGAGGGGATTTTCAGTCTCCAAAACCGTCATAATTCTTGTGCATAGAACATGTTACGTAATTCTACAACAGATTGACGTCAACGATATAGGTCTATAATTGTGTGTTTCTGTCCTAAGGCCCTTCTTAAAAACAGGAATGACCTGCTCTTTCTTCCAATCGCTTGGTACCCTTCGTTGCTCAAACGATCTACGATAAATTTCTGCGAGAAGGGGAGCAAGTTCTTTCGCATAATCTTCGTAGAATCTGATAAGTATGTCGTCCGGTCCAGACGCCTTTTTGCTACTAAGCGATTGTAGTTGTTTTTCTATACCGCGTTCGGTTATCTCAATATCTGCCATTTCGACATTCGTACGACACTTGAAAGGAGAGACAGTGTTACGGTCCTCCGCGGTGAAACAATTTCGGAAGACCCAGTTCAGTATTTCGGCCTTCTCTCTTCAGACGATTTTGACGCACTTGCTGATTTTACATACTCTTAGGGTTTTCACTCAGATCGGTTGACAAAGTTTTACTTTGAAAATTACTGAACAATTCGCTCATTGCTCTCCTTATGCTCATTTTCGCTTCGTTCAGATCTTGTCTCTCAGCTATGTTTCTATTTCTCTTGAATCTGAGACGAAGTTCCCTTTGTTTACGTAGCCATTTTCTACACAGCTATTAAACCATGGTGGGTCTTTCCCATTCCTTAAGACCTTACTCGGAACATACTTGTCTAGGACATACTGCATGGTGCCTTTGAATTTTTCCATTTGTTCTCCATATCTTCGTCCTCATCACCGAATATTTGATGCTGACTGCTCAGATACTCTGAAATTTGCATCCTGTCACTCTTGCTGAGTAAAAATATGTTCCTTCCTTTTTTAACATTCTTTTTAAAATCCGTTGTCATAGATGCTATCACAATCTTATGATCACTGATCCCGTCCTCTACGTTAACTTATTCGATAAGTTCAGGTCAGTTTTTTGCCAGGTCTAAGACATTACCTTCACGAGTTGGTCCTTTTCTCTACCTAACTATTCAAAGTAATTTTCGGACAAGGCATGCAGAACAATGCCACACGAATCCCTGTCTCTGGTACCAGTTTTGATGGCATAACACTCCCAATCTGTACCTGCCAAGTTGAAGTCACCCTCTATTACAACGGCAGGATCAGGAAAATTATTAATGATATTAGCAAATACTGTCTGAATCGCTCTACCACTAGAGCTCATGACCCAGCGCTCCGTCTTCAGACCACAAGTGGCCCATCGGTACCAGCCAACCGCCGTGTCATCCTTAGTTGAGGATGCGGATAGGAGGGGCGTGTGGTTCGCACACAGCTCTCCCAGTCGTTACGATGGTTTTCTTTGACCGGAGCCGCTGCTATTCGGTCGAGTAGCTCCTCAATTGGCATCACGAGGCTGAGTGCACCCCGGAAAATGGCAACAGCGAATGGCGACCTGGATGGTCACCCATCCAAGTGCCGGCCACACCCGACAGTGCTTAACTTCGGTGATCTCACGGGAACCGATGTATCCACTACGGCAAGGCCGTTGCCCCTCATGACCCAGGCGATCTATAGAAGCATCCGATTACCATTTCTGACCGTTCTTTGATACTTCACCCACATTAATTCAGAATCGGAATCCGTAATAACCTCGCTAGATTTTACCGAATTCTTTACTGCAACTAACACGCAACCACTGTTGGCGAGTAACCTATCCTTATGAGAAATACTCCAATCTGAATTTAGGATTTCGTTGTCATTAACATCCGGTTCCAATCAACTTTCTTTTCCTAATATTATCTCTGCATTATAACCTTCAGTAAGTGATACTAATTCTGCGACCTTCCCTTGGAAGCTCCTGCACATTACTAAAATCATATTAACCTTTTCCATCACTGATCTGGAACGACGAATATTCTCTGAGGACCTTATAATTAAGTGTTTCCCTGAGACATTTAAGTCTCTTTTTATTTTCTACGATAATGATCGAAGCAGACGAAATTAATCAGAATTTATGCTGGGTCCGGGACTCGAACCCGCGTCTTCTTGTTTGGTAGGTAGAAATGCTAACCATTGTACCACCACAGAACGATGATCAACATTACTGCACAAACTACCTAAGCTTAGTGCCCTCCCCAACACAAACTTCAATTCATAAGATCTATTAGATCATCAAATGGTACAAGGACGTCCCATTACGTCCAATGCTGGGGTGCTTGCCAGTATTGGAGGGCCTGGCAGTAGTGACAATATGTAAGGGAAAAATGAAATGGAGTTTGTGTTGGGGAGGGCACTCAGCGTAGGTAGCTCGTGCAGTAATGTTGACCATCGACCTGCGGTGGTGTAATGGTTAACATTTGTGCCAAGTAAGTAAGAAGACCCGGGTTTGAGTCCCGGCAGCAGCACAAATTTTAATTCATTTCTTCTGCTTCGATCATTCTGTGAGGACGTTGTGGCTAATTTATGCAGCCGGTTGCACCCAGTGCGCTCGATAGCCGCCGGCAGAGCCTCCTCCACATCACGGATCGAGACTCCCCGGCAAACATGAGTGCACACTGGCACTCTTTCCCGCTTTGCCTACTATTTCCTCGAGGGGCTCCATCACCCGCCTAACATTGGAGCTCCCAATGACTAGCACACCCACTGTACCTGTCCAGATAAGGCTGGAAAATCGACCGCTGCCCCAACATGAGAGGCATCCCGCGCTGGTTCAGAGTTATCAAGAACACTGGGTAACAGCACCTCATCCACCAGGCATAGGGAGCCAGACGCGCGACCTGCTCCCTGTTTCGCCTTCCGCCCAGCGATACGTGAGCCCACCACTCTTTGCCACCCACTGTCGAGTGTTGACGGAGCAGTCAGTTGTTGTGTATCAGAAGATGCAGCGGCGCCCGGGTAACCAGGGGTTTCCAACGGCACCAAAGGTGTCCCAGGACTTGTCACCATCGCCCCAGTGTCACCGCAACGTTGAGCATTAGCCAGGAGTATGTCGACGGTGGCCAACACAGCTTCCAGCTGTTACGGACAGCAGCCATTTGTCCTTAAGTGAGCGGCCAAGATGAAAATTTCATCTCTAGCACTGCCAGTGCTGAGCATGAAGTGTAATGTGTACAATACTGTAGGCTTTAGACAGTTATGTGTCGAGTAGAATTGTGGGGGATGAGAAAGACCCACCGTGGTTCGACATCCGTGTTAGAAAGCCGCTACGAAAGCTAAGAGAGCTTCACTGGGAATTTAAACCTAGCCAAAGCCTCACAGACAAACCAAAACTGGACGAATCAAAAATTATAGAGAACCATGCTGAAGCGTTCAATGGATTCGAAAGTAAAATGCTTTCTACTGACTCGATATGATATCCTAAGAAGTTTTGGCCTTCAATTGAATGAGTAAACGGATCGAAGCCATCCGTCCAGACCCTCTGTGAGCATAATGGCATCGAAACGGCGGACGACAGAGAAAAGACCGAAATACTAAACGTCTTTTTCCAGAACTGTTTCCCTGAGGAGTATCGCACTGAAGTTCCTCCTCTAAATCGTCGCGCAAAAATCGTCGTTAAAATGAGGGATATCGAAGTAAACTGACTATGGGATAGTAAAGCAACGTATATAGTTCATCAGGGGAAAGACTACTGGACTTAAAGGTATACCAATACTATTGTACGAAGAGTGTGCGAAAGAACGTGCTGCTTTTCTAACAGGAGTGTACATAAGTAGTTTGTACTTACTTATTGGAAGAAAGCGCAGGTCATTAACATGTCCAGGAAACATCGAGAAGAGCCTTTATTTCGGACGTCGGTTCAAATGGCTCTGAGCACTATGGGACTTAACTGCTAAGGTCATCAGTCCCCTTGAACTTAGAACTACTTAAACCTAACTAACCTAAGGATATCACACACATCCATGCTCGAGGGAGGATTCTTACCTGCGACCGTAGCGGTCGCGCGGTTACCGACTGTAGCGCCTAGAACCGCTCGGCCACTTCGGCCGGCTTCGGACGTCGGTCTGTAGTAGAATTTTGGAACATGTTTTATGCTCGCGTATTACGACATTTCTGTGGAACGAAAATTTCCTTTGTAGGTATCAAAATGGATCCCGAAAACAACGATCGTGGGAAAACCAACTAGCTCCATACGGCGACGAAACCCAGAAAACAGTACAGACCGGCGTCCAGGTTGATTCCATGTTCCTTAACTTCCAGAAGGCGTTATATACAGTTACGACTTGCCGCATAGTGAACAAAGTACGCCCGTACAAACTGTCAAACCAGCTATATGATTGGACTGAAGAGTTTCTAACAAACAGAACACAGTACATCATTCTAACAGAGAGAAATCTCCAGATTTAAAAGTAAATTTGGGCGTACCTCAAGGAAGTGTTATAGGAGGATTACTTTTCACAATATGTATAAATGACTTAGTATATAACTTCTTAAGTTCCATGAGGCTTTTCGTGCGTGATGCTGTTTTATATAGAGACGTCGCGACGCTAGAAAATTGTAGCGAAATGCAGGAAGACGTGCTAAGGATCGTCGCTTGGTGCAGGGAGCGACAGTTGGCACTCAACATAAGCAAATGCGTCGAACCGCACGTATGAAGGCAAAAAGGCGCACTACTGCATGATTACAAGATTCCAGAACAATCAGTGGAAGTAGTCACATCCATGAAACGTCTAGGGCTAAGCGTACGGAGCGGTTTAAAGTAAAACGGTCACATAAAACTAATCGCAGTTAAGACAGATGCCAGACTGGGATTCGTTGGAGGAACCCTCAGAAAATGTTCACTCGCAGAGGACATAGTTTCCAAAACTTCCAAAACCTTCGTTCGACCAGTGACTGAATATCGGTCATCAGTCTGGAATCCGTAACAAATAAGACTGATGGAGGAACTAGAGAAGATACCGTTGGGAGAGCCAGCGATAACGAAACTCTTCCATCTGGTGAGCAAGATGTACGAGAAAGGCGAAATACACTCCGACTTCAAGAAGAATATAATAATTCCAGTTCCAAACAGATGTGAAAATTACCGAACTGTCAGTTTAATAAGTCACAGTTGGAAAATACTAACACCAATTTTTTACAGAAGGAAAGAAAAACTGGTGCAAGCCGACTCCGGAGGAGATCAGTTTGTAATCCGGAGAAATGCAGGAAGACGTGGAGAAATGTAGGACTTCTCATAGAAGATAGGCAAACCTACGTTTATAGCATTTATAGACTTAAAGAAAGCTTTTAACAATGTTGATTCGAATACTCTCTTTCAAATTCTAAAGGTGGCAGGGGTAAAATACAGGGAGCGAAACGCTATTTACAATTTGTACAGAAACCAGATAGCACTCATAAGAGTCGGGGGCATGAAAGGGAAGCAGTAGTTGAGAAGCGACTGAGACAGGGTTGTAGCCTATCCCCGATGTTATTCAATCTGTATATTGAACCAGCAGTAAAGGAAAAAAATGGAGTAGGAAGTAAAGTTCAGAGACAAGAAATAAAAACTTTGAATTTTTCCGATGATGTAATTCTATAAAAGACAGCAAAGGACTTGGAAGAGCAGTTAAACGGAATGGACAGAGTCTTGAAAGGACGATATAAGATGGACATAAAAAAAAGCAAAGCGAATATAATGGAATGTAGTCGAACTCAGCCAAATGATGCCGGGGGAATTAAATTAGGAAGTGAGACTGTTAAAGCAGAAGATGAGTTTTGTTTCTGAAGAGGAAAAATTTGTTAATGTCGAGCATAGACTTAAGTGTTAGAAAGTCTTTTCTGAAGGTGTTTGTCTGAAGTGTAGCCATGTATAGAAGTGAAACGTGGACAACAAACAGTTTCGACAGAAACAGAATAGAGGCTTACGAAATATGGTGCTACAATAGGATGTGAAGATTAAATGGGTCGTTCACATAACTAACGAGGAAGTACTGTATAGAATTGGAAAGACAATAAATTTGTGGCACAACGTGACCAAAAGAAGGGATCCGTTTATAGCAAACATTTCGAGACACCAAACGATCACCAATTTAGTACTGGAGGGAAGCGTGGGTTGTAAAAATCTCAGAGGGAGACCAAGGGATGAATACAGTAAGTAGATTAAGGAGGATGTAGGTTGCAGTAGTTACTCAGAGATGAAGAACCGTGCACAGGATAGAGTAGCATGGAGAGCTGTTTCAAACCAGTCTCTGGACTTCAGACTACAACAACAACAACAAAGAAGAGCAGCACTTTTAGTTACAGGTTCAATCAGTAACCTCACAAGTGTCACGGCCACTCCGACCCAAGTCTAGTAGTAGACGCTCCAAGAGAGGCCTTCTGCAACACAGTGTGAGTTTTTATTAAAGTTCTGAGAGCTTATGTTCCCAGAGATGTCAACAGATAATTGCTGTGCTACAGAAAGTACCCTCCACCACACCTCGTTGGGTGGGTTGCGGCGTATAGATGTCGATGAAGTCGACTGGATGGACTGTCAAAATCTGTGCGTGAAATGGAAACAACTTGGCTGAGCACCTGAAACGGTACCATTAACCTCTTCAGGGATATTGGCACATATGTGGCCATTAACCTTATGCTGAATATATTGAAGAAAATGAGATCCTGTAATGGGCAGTGGTTACATTTGTGGCCATTGTATTCCCATAAGTTGGCTACCCTGTCCCTAGTTCATTATCTTTGACTGTTATGGAGAGAGCTGTTTTTATATCTGTGGATAGTCAGCGACTGACTGTTGTTCATTATGTGCATTTGAAATCATAATTTACATTTTTCTTTTTTTTTTTTTGCAGGAGAATTTTTCATCTACAATTTTTTATTGTGCGCTTTGACCATTTATCATTATAATGTTACTGTTGAAACAGCGATATCTGGGAACTATTTTGTATAAATCGACTGTTTACAAACGTACACATTTGTGGACACAGTGCAACAGGTAACATAGCCTGAAACACAACGTCACCATCAGTGCCTCAATTATAAAATACCGTTTTTGTCATTTTGTTAATTTCATTTATTTTACAGTTTCTCGTCCAACATTATTAAAAATGAATCGAAGAAAAACATTGAGCCCAGAGGAAATTTTATTCATTTTAGATTCTGTTGATGATGCCAATTGTTCTGATTTGGACGTAATTACAAGTGATGAAGACAGTGATATTCCTGATGACGATTCTGATGATGATAGTGTTGTTGGTGATGTCATTGTTGCTAGTGGTGATTTAGCTGTTGATAGCGCAATTCAGTCAATAACAGTGCAGACCAATAGCTCAACTACAAGTTCCACAGTTTCGAATTCTCCAATATCATCCACTATTATATGGTATCCAAACGAGGACAATGACTTCGTTGGTAACATTCTTGCATTCTCTGGCGTTTACAGAAGTAATAGTGATCCTTCACTAGAAAGGACACCATATTTTTACTACTGCAACATGTTCACTCCTGAAGCACTCGACGTGATCGTTACAGAGACGACAAAGTATGCTTTTTCAAATGGTGAATGCAATTCCTCTGTCTCAGTAAGTAAAATTCATTGCTTCTTAGCGATTAATTTGATTATGACATACATAAATCACCCAAACTATCGTACTGGTCAAGTAACTCAGCTTTGAGAATGGATCTTATTGCTGACATTATGACACTAAAGAGATTTGAGAGAATAAAAACGTATTTACATTTTGTGGACAATGGCGAAATCCCTGAAAACAACACTCACATGTTTGTGAAGGTGAAATCCATTTTGGACATACTGAAAGAGATTTTCAGGGACAGTAACTCCTACTGAAAATTAATATATAGATGAAATGATTATTCCCTGCAAGGATAGAAGCAGGGTAAAACAGTATATACAGTCTAAACCCAAACAGTTGGGATTCAAGGCATAGGTATGCTCAGATGGATATGTGACTTTTTTCAGATGTACCAAGGCAAGAACAGAATAACACGTTGAGCCCTAACTTTGGTCCTATTGGGAACACTGTCGTTAAGATTGTCCAGGGGCCATAAGGAAGGAATCACAAGATCATTCTTGACAATTTATTCACAACAATCCCATTGCTTTCGTGTCTGAAGCAAAAGAAAATTCATGTATTGGGAACCATAAGGTCGAACAGACTGAAGGGTGCAGAGGGTAAATTGATCAACAGCAAATCTCTAACGAAATCAGGTCGAGGTTCAATGTCTATTGCTACTTCTAATGACAATATTACAGTTGTGCGATGGGTGGATAGAAACATTGTCCACATGGTATCCATCTTTGCTGGAGGGACACCAACTGATACAAAAGATGGGATATGAAAAACCATGCTTGCATAGATATAATGAGGCCATATGCTGTAGCATGCTACAACAAATTCATGGACGGAGTAAACATGACTGGCCGGATGGTTGCACACTACCCTCGCACAATGTAGAGCAAGAACTTTTATTTGAGAATATTTTCCCACTTTTATAATGTTGCACTAGTAAATGCATGGATTCCTTACAAAAGAGACACTGAAAGAAATATTTTTTGTGGAATTCAAGGAGTAGACAGTTATAGAGCTTGGAAGCCTGCAAAGGAAGTGTGGCAGACCATCAAACACCCCTGACCATGCTCACTTAAAGGAAAGGCAACGCACTGGATGTTCTGCAGATATAAGATTGGATGGAATAGCGCATTACCCTGAAAAAAAAAGGAATGTAAGACTCCTCCTAGGTGCAGAGATAAAAACTGCAAAAGAAGAACAAGATACATTTGCAAAAAATGCAAGGTCCCTGTTTGTCCAGAATGCATGAAGTTCTTCCACAACACATGATGTGAACAATTTCTTGTTACTTGAATTTTGCTATTATTTATCACATTTTTTGGTTCCTTTATGTTATCACCATGTTTGCTCTCATGTAACCTGGTATGCACCATGTACACATTGTTGTACAGTAAATTGAAGCATTTGTTGAAAAAATAGATTTGTAATGACGTCCTTATATCTCAAATATAGTGTTAAAAATAATTGTCAAAATTGAAATTATTTAAAAAATTCGTCTCTGAAGAGGTTCCCGTATCACATCAACTGCACACGTCCCACAAAGTCTCCTCCAGCTCGAACGGTCCCCCGACGACATGCAGGGTCCATGGATTCATGAGGTTGTCTCCATTCCTGTACACGTTCATCCATTCGATACAATTAGAAACGAGACTCGTCCGACTAGGCAACATGTTTTCAGTCATCAACAGTCCAATGTCGGCGATGACGTGTCCAGGCGAAGCGTAAAGCTTTATGTCGTGCAGTCATTAAGAGTACACGATTGGACCTTCGGTTCCGAAACCCCATATCGATGGTGTTTCGTTGAATGGTTCGCACGCTGACACTTGTTGATGGCCCGGGATTTAAATCTGTAGCAATTTGCGGAAGGGTTGCACTTCTGTCACGCTGAAAGATTCTCTTCAGTCGTCGTTGATCCCGTTCTTGCAGGACCTTTTTCCGGTCGCGGCAATGTCGGAGATTTGATGTTTTACCGGATTCCTGATATTCACGATAAACTCGTGAAATGGTCGTACGGGAAAATCCCCACTTCATCGCTACCTCGGAGATGCTGTGCTCCATCGCTCGTGCGCTGACTATAGTACCACGTTCAAACTCACTTAAATCTTGAGAACCTGCCATTATAGCAGCAGTAACCGACCAAACATCTGTGCCAGCCAATTGTTGTCTTAAACAGGTGTCGCCGATAGCAGCGCCGTATTCTGCCTGTTTACAAATCTCTGTATTTGAATACGCCTGCCTGCACTAGTTCCTTTGGCGCGTGTGTGTATAACACCGCATGATCGTTTTCTCGCGTCACAGAGCCTTTGTGCTTCGTAACATGGTTACAATATTTCTTTCAAATTAAGGGTTTCCTTATAGTATAACGGAAAGTTTTGTGACTGCACACACTCGGGATTTATTTTTGATGAATGTGATAAAAAACTAATTTGTAATGCTTCTTATTCGTACTGACTATTTTAATGGTTTTAAATGCCGATATTACTTCGGGAAGAGTGTAAACAAACGTCCATGTTAGGCAGCTTCAGGAGATGTTATTGTGGTGTCACCGCCAGACACCACACTTGCTAGGTGGTAGCTTAAATCGGCCGCGGTCCATTAGTACATGTCGGACCCGCGTGTCGCCGCCATCAGTACTTGCAGACCTAGCGCCACCACATGGCAGGTCTAGAAAGACGGACTAGCACTCGCCCCAGTTGTACGGACGACATTGCTAGCGACTAGACGTACGAAGCCTTCCTCTCATTTGCCGAGAGACAGTTAGAATAGCCTTCAGCTAAGTCCATAGCTACGACCTAGCAAGGCGCAGTTAACCATATCTGGAGAGAGTCATACTTGTATTCACCATAGAGATGTACCACACAAGAGAATAAAGTTAAGTATATGAGACGCTCCGTTCTTTTCTTATTAGCATTCATTGAGCATCCTGTTTCAGACTTAACGCAGGACGGCGTGAGTTGACGCGTGCCCTATTCGGCCCCTTCATAATAACACTGTGTCGGCACTTCTGTCGACACACATAACAGTTATAGTATCAAAATACTCTCCTTTCAATTAACTGTTAACTGGCCGTGTCTGACAACAGATGACAGAGCCACGGGTCGATCAGACTCTTTGGCAGCGGCGAGGTCGGCCGAGGTCAAGTGAACGAATCTCCCGCGACATCCCAAGTGTCCCTTATCTCCGATAGCAGCTGTATTTTTCTTCGCGTACTCTCAATACGACGGAAGATTACTGCTGTCTGGCGATTCTGACAAACATGTTTTTCTTCGATCACTGCTACCGCCTTTTGCCGAACTGGTCCATTAAGAATGTTCATCAGTCCGTTTCCAATACGCACACAAATCAATCGCCCGTAGTTGCCAAACAAGATTACGCATTCTGAAGGATAGGAGACTGGGTCTTAACGTACCATCGACGATGAAGTCATTAGAGACAGAGTACGTGCTCCAATTGGAGAAAGGATGCACCCTTTTCATAGGAAACATCCCACTATTTTGCCTTAAACCGCTGTCTTCCCAATCCACCCGGTGTCTTACTACAGCGATATTTCTCTCAATCGGCATGTATAATTAGCGAATCTATGTGAAGTGTGTGGCAGAGTGTTCTTTTCATCGTGCTGTATACTGCAGTTTTTTCTTGTTCTACTGACGTATGGAATGAGGAAACATTCACTTCTTGTACGCCTCGGTGCGAGCCGTTATTTGCCTACCCTTATACAGGTCGTTTCCGTAAGAGCGTGCAAAAACTTAAATTTGACAGGACACAGCGGATGCTCTACGGAACAATTGGAGGTAGGGAACCAGGTGTCGGAGAAGCCAACTTAAGGAGATGTTGTTGTTGTTGTGGTCATCAGTCCTGGGACTGGTTTGATGCAGCTCTCCATGCTACTCTATCCTGTGCAAGCTTCTTCATCTCCCAGTACTTACTGCAACCTACATCCTTCTGAATCTGCTGAGTGTATTCATCTCTTGGTCTCCCTCTACGATTTTTGCCCTCCACACTGCCCTCCAGTACTAAATTTATGATCCCTTGATGCCTCAGAACATGTCCTACCAACCGGTCCCTTCTTCTTGTCAAGCTGTGCCACAAACTTC
The DNA here is from genome assembly GCF_023864275.1 of Schistocerca cancellata. NCBI lineage: Eukaryota > Metazoa > Arthropoda > Insecta > Orthoptera > Acrididae > Schistocerca > Schistocerca cancellata. The sequence continues at coordinate 395,158,279 of NC_064628.1, forward strand.
TCTTCTCCCCAATTCTATTCAATACCTCCTCATTAGTTACGTCATCTAACCATCTAATCTTCAGCATCCTTCTGTAGCACCACATTTCGAAAGCTTCTATTCTCTTCTTGTCCAGACTATTTATCGTCCATATTTCATTTCCATACATGGCTACACTCCATACAAATACTTTCAGAAACGACTTCCTGACACTTAAATTTATACTCGATGTTAACAAATTTCTCTTCTTCAGAAACGCTTTCCTTGCCATTGCCCGTCTACATTTTATATCCTCTCTACTTCGACCATCATCAGTTATTTTGCTCCCCAAATAGCAAAACTCCTTTACTACTTTAAGTGTCTCGTTTCCTAATCTAATTCCCTCAGCATCATCCGACTTAATTCGACTACATTCCATTATCCTCGTTTTGCTTTTGTTGATGTTCATCTTATATCCTCCTTTCAAGACACTGTCCATTCCGTTCAACTGCTCTTCCAAGTCCTTTGCTGTCTCTGACAGAATTACAATGTCATCGGCGAACCTCAAAGTTTTTATTTCTTCTCCATGGGTTTTAATTCCTACTACAAATTTTTCTTTTGTTTCCTTTACTGCTTGCTCAATATACAGATTGAATAACATCGGGGAGAGGCTACAACCCTGTCTCATTCCCTTCCCAACCACTGCTTCCCTTTCATGTCCCTCGACTCTTATAACTGCCATCTGATTTCTGTACAAATTGTAAATAGCCTTTCGCTCCCTGTATTTTACCCCTGCATCCTTTAGAATCTGAAAGAGAGTATTCCAGTCAACATTGTCAAAAGCTTTCTCTAAGTCTACAAATGCTAGAAACGTAGGTTTGCCTTTCCTTAATCTATCTTCTAAGATAAGTCGTAAGGTTAGTATTGCCTCACGTATTCCAACATTTCTACGGAACCCAAACTGATCTTCCCCGAGGTCGGCTTCTACCAGTTTTTCCATTCGTCTGTAAAGAATTCGCGTTAGTATTTTGCAGCTGTGACTTATTAAACTGATAGTTCGGTAATTTTCACATCTGTCAACACCTGCTTTCTTTGGGATTGTAATTATTGTATTCTTCTTGAAGTCTGAGGGTATTTCTCCTGTCTCATACATCTTGGTCATCAGATGGTAGAGTTTTGTCAGGACTGGCTCGCCCAAGGCCGTCAGTAGTTGTAATGGAATGTTGTCTACTCCCGGGGCCTTGTTTCGACTCAGGTCTTTCAGTGCTCTGTCAAACTCTTCACGCAGTATCGTACCTCCCATTTCATCTTCATCTACATCCTCTTCCATTTCCATAATATTGTCCTCAAGTACATCGCCCTTGTATAGACCCTCTATATAGAGGGTATATAGACGTAAGGAGATAACAGGAATAAAATCACATTATTGTGTACTTTTTATTTACATTAGTTTACTTTAACTGCAAATACAATCATTGAAACATATTTTGTACTGAATATTACAAAATATGCTGAAACTGACGGCCATCAACCTCAATGCAAGCACGACACAGTCGAACAAGATTCTGACGCACCTTAACAAATATCCCTAGTGTGTTTCGAATCACGTCACAGGCAGCTACAATTCTGGCAACTAATCCCGTCTCCGTATTCACTGGGGTCTCATGCACAAGTGACTGTAGATATCGCCATAGGAAATAATCGAGGGGTTTCAGGTCAGGTTGTAACACCTATTTTCGACCTGTTTTGTATCTGCATTGATATTTCTATGCCATTTTGTAAAGTTGGTTATATAAAATGTTATATCTGTCATGGAAATTCTTTGACTATGTATAAACGTTTCAGTTATGTGAAACTTTTGAACGATGTTGTTTAAAATGTGCTTGTGAATTTAAATAACTACTGGAATGATTGTTATATACTGTACTGTAAATGACTTGATCCATAGTTAGGGAACGTAGAGTTGAATGTAAGAGATGTGGGGAAGCCCCGCAGCTACGGAAGTAGCCTGGCGGAGTGGAAAAGGTGTGGTTGGCGTGGAAGTGGCAAATCGTCCTGTGAAGGGTAAGGAGTCTGGGCTGAGCAGTGCTGTGGTTAACATCTCGCTAGCAGCAGAGGATCATTGTGGCTCATATTCTCGGAGTTTTGAGGCCAGAAGACCTTAATGGCAGTATCTATGGGCATCGGATGCTGTATTTGGTGATAATATTATCATGGCATGGTTTTTGGCCTTATAAAAATACAATTCCGACTCCAAGGAGATATGTAACAGGGCGGGGCCAACACTACTGCTATGATTGCATCGCCGCCAGGTTAACAACCACTGCAAATTACACCACCAGCACCATCAGCCTTCCACTAAATTGTTTATATTTGGCACTCTGTAAATGGACCAGGTATTTGTGAAATTTGATTGACTTTAATAATAATTGTGGTGTTGCTAAAAACTCTATCTTACACCCGCGATTATCCCAAATCACAAAACTGGACGGGAATCCTACCCTAGTGAATATAATTCCGGGTGCCCTAATTTATTATGAGAAAGTGGTTGAACTTGAATATAATGTTGTGTTGTTATTTCCACAGCCAGTTATAATTTTGAGTAGGTCAAAAGACTGCTTATGAAAGCACATTTGTTATTTGAAGAGTTATAGTTCGTTGTGCTTTACTTAACGAGTAATTAATGATAACAATACTTACCATTTCTCATACATACTGCTGTAGTTTTGGTTAATGAGCATGATTCTTCAAACCCTGAAAGTTTAAAGGGCTCTCATGTACTAGGCTAGTTAATTAATGAAGCAATGCAAAGGCTCCTTCATAGCCAGTGTAGTTAGATTTGCATTCTGTTTAGTTGCTTCACACCAAATTTAAGAAAGTACTATTTACTGTGTTATCTATTTAACGCAAATTGGTTAATGCACAGGCATAGTGACCCTGTACTTAGCAATGAAGTTATAGAGTATGATCACTAGCAGTCCCCTGATTTAAATTCAGAATCATTTCAAGCTTTTCCCTGTTCAGATTTGCTACTAGTTTCATGTGTGTCGGTAATTGGTTTTATAAACTGTAGCACCCAGTTCATTTAAGGTAGGTGTTGTTGAGAGTCGTATGTTACTGTTTACGATCTCATTGTCCATTTCTTTGTCTGACATACTAGTTATGTTAATCGGGACCTAGAAACGACGGAGAGGCTCCGTCCCCGCCGCAGCCGCAGTGGTCCACAACCCCACGGCCGCGCGGTTCTGGCGCTGCAGTCTGGAACCGCGAGACCGCTACGGTCGCAGGTTCGAATCCTGCCTCGGGCATGGATGTTTGTGATGTCCTTAGGTTAGTTAGGTTTAACTAGTTCTAAGTTCTAGGGGACTAATGACCTCAGCAGTTGAATCCCATAGTGCTCAGAGCCATTTGAACCATTTTTGAACAACCCCACGACGACTACCGCAGTCCACTTCACCCCTCCGCCGCCCCACACCGAACCCAGGGTTATTGTGCGGTTCGGCCCGCGGTGGACCCCCCAGGGAACGTCTCACACCAGACGAGTGAGCCCCTATGATTACGTGGTAGAGTAATGGTGGTGTACGCATAAGTGGAGAACTTGTTTGCGTAGCAATCGCCGACATAGTGTAGCTGAGGCGGAATAAGGGGAACCATCCCGCATTTGCCGAGGCAGATGGAAAACCGCCTAAAAGCCATCCACAGACTGGCCGGCTCACCGGACCTCGACACAAATCCGCCGGGCGGATTCGTGCCGGGGACCGGCGCTCCTTCCCGCCCGGAAAGTCGTGCGTTCGACCGCACGGCCAACCGGACGGGCGACTTACTATTTAGTAGCACATTTATCTGCAAGGTTATAGATTACTGTGTTGTAGTGTGAACAGATATAAGGAAGGAGTTTAGTGTGTGTCAAGGTTAGCCTTGGCACTGCTTTCTGCTTTATCATTTTGCTTGACACAAGAATGCCTAATTAGGCAGGCGACCGGTTTTAATATGTAATGTTACAACTGCTTTTGTGCTGGGAGAACGTCTGTTCCTGACCCACCGTTTACTATTTGCTATACTCTTCGGAAACGAATCCCAGTCTGATTGTTCTGTTCCCGTTAGGTTGTCTCACGGTCAACTTTCTCAAAAATTCCTCGCAGACGTATAATGTTAGCATCGATTGTCGTTTAAGACGACCGGTGTTACCGTTACAAGGTGACCTCGCGGGCCGTGGAATAGGACCTCCACTTCCAATCCAGCGCACAGCGGCTATCCACACTGAAGTGAGGCGGTGTACCGTCATGTATCCACACCGTCTCACGAACAGTCACGGGGACCATGTAAATACGGTACAACAGAGCCACCTTATGGACAAGCAAAGTAAATGAAACCTGCATCATGAATTCCCAGTAATCAGGCTCATCCTCCTCGTTTCCTTGCAGGAAATAAAGACTGTACGTGTAAATAAATAGCGTAGTACGTGTAAACTTGTACGCATTTTAGTTGTAAATCAGCTGGAAAACAGTAATGCCAGGCAAAGCGGCAAAGATGTTTACTTCCATATCTCCTCAAGCTGGCTTCTCCGACCACAAGTTCCCTACCCCAAATTGTCCTGTGGAGTATTCTCTATGTCCCGATAAATTTTTGCACGCCCTCACGGAAACACCCTGCATGTGTGATCTATACTGGATAGACATGTCAGGCGCCTAAACATTCGTAGTTTCTGCTCTAAAGAGGCGGCCTTTCGTATTTTTGAGGCAGGTACTCGCGAAATGCACGTCGCCTTTCATCCCTTCCCGTTCTGTTCCTATATTAAACGTGGGAAGAATGTCCCTGGCGCTGTAATAAGCCTGATCTTATATTTGCAGTCCCTACGAGAGCGATAGGTATGGGGTTGTAGAACGTTACACTGGTTCCAGGAGCTATGTAAGTACGTTTTCTCGGGATGACTGGCGCCCAGCTCCAAGCACCACATTTCCGACGCTACCTTGTGAGTCAAACGAACTAGTCAACACTCGTGCTACCCTCCTTTGTAATACGTGCACTATCTCCCAATTAGTCCTTTTTGATTCGGATCCCAAATACTGAGTGATTTGTGAGCAGTATTCCGGTGTCGCTGAAGCCTGCCTCGTGCTTTACCTACAAATGGCTCAAATGGCTCTGAGCACTATGGGACTTAACATCTATGGTCATCAGTCCCCTAGAACTTAGAACTACTTAAACCTAACTAACCTAAGGACAGCACACAACACCCAGCCATCACGAGGCAGAGAAAATCCCTGACCCCGCCGGGAATCGAACCCGGGAACCCGGGCGTGGGAAGCGAGAACGCTACCACACGACCACGAGATGCGGGCTTTACCTACAATTGGGCCTACATAAGTTCATATTCCCGCGAACTGTTACACTCAGTTGTTTGTCTGAAATGACAGACTCCGCCTGTGGCTGACTGATGTTGTACTAATAAAATCCTACTTTTCTTCGTTTTGTGAACTGCACAGCTTTACGTTTCTATACATTTAAAGTAAGTTGGCAAACTTTTTACCACTCTGAAATCCGGTCAAGATCTACTTATATACTTGTGCATCTTTTCTCGATGGTACTTCATTATAGCTAACTGCATCATCTGCAAAAAGTCTGAAGTCATTATTAATACCGTCATTAATATACAATCCAAACAACAAGCGTCCCATTACATTTGCCTGTAGTACATCTGCAGTTACTTCTCCTTCTTTATATACATGGTGCGACGCTTATATCCAGATAAATGAAACTTTTTTAAAAAAGAGTAAATTTATTAAAACAAAATACAAATGAAAATGAAAATACTTTTACGTACAAGTCGTGGTATCTTTCAAGAGTAACATTACTCGATGTAGCCCTCTTCAGCCGCAATGACCGCCTCCAGTCTTGTCCTGAAGCGATCGCACGCACTCTTTAAAACAACGCTGTCCATATTCGCGAATGCTGCTTTGACAGCCGTGCATAGAGATGTGACATTATGGTTCCTCGTCTTATTGGTAACTCTTTCGACTACGCTCCAAACATAGTAGTCGAGCAGATTCAAATCCGGGCTCTTCTTTGACCAAAACATGTCACAGTTATTAGAGAGCCATTTTTGGGATACATGGCTCGTATGCGTTGTTCGCTCGCTGACATTCGATACTGACGCCAATTTCGTCAGCGATTGGCCCGGGTCCTCCGAAATCGGCGACTGAGCCCTTCCGATGACTGCCGCAGTTCGTGACACGCGTTTCTACGAATGAAATTTCCTCATCGGGTTAACGGAACCTTCCCCAGACTTCTCCGAAACGTTATACTTGGCCACAATATTGTAAATAGTTGATCTCGGGTTCCCGAAGAAACGAACTATTTTAGTGGGAGAACACCCAGCGCGAAGACTTTCGATAATCGCAGCTCTTCGGTTGTACTCCGCACTAGTCCGTAACATCTCGGCCGTTTTGAGGTTCTGACTGTTTACTAGACGCTTATGGCTTTCAAGAACGCCTATCGCGACCTCCGGCGGGACTGCTATATGGCGGGAAATTCAAACTGAAATTTGTCTGAATTTAAGCGCCGCACTCTGTACTCCGCATAGGCGTCCGTAAGGAAGGAGGGTGGGGGAGAGCTTGGAACAATGAGGCTTTAGCACATGCTGGATGATAACTTGGTTCTGTTTCGTTGACAGGCTGTTCACGGTAAATTTCTCGTCGTGCCAGCGCTCCCGGCGTTGTTATCCAGTCATGACGGATTTGAACGGTTACAGAAATTTGCCGAATTAGAGTCCCCAGCCTAACCTCTGTCGATTCCCCGTACATCCCTCGTCAAGTTGCGGGAAGGGACAGTTCAGTATTCATCGCAAAATAAACATGGCCTCAGTTATCCTTCCCTTGCTTCTCGACATAATAACTACGGTAGGAAGGAAGAAGATGGCTCGCGAAGGCTTGTTGGGACTGCGTTCACAGCAGAGCGCTTGGACACACATCAAAAAAAGTTGTGCACCACTCCGGTTCCCAGATCTCCTGAAGATAGACGTTGACTGTGTATATTGTAGCACAGACACAGTCCCTTTGTCTGTTCAGAGATGTCACTAAACCCGCCCAAAGATGTACACATCCATGAATGAGCAGCGCCTATTAGAGGAGGAGGAGGAGGAGGAGGAGGAGATTAGTGTTTAACGTCCCGTCGACAACGAGGTCATTAGAGACGGAGCGCAAGCTCGGGTGAGGGAAGGATGGGGAAGGAAATCGGCCGTGCCCTTTCAAAGGAACCATCCCGGCATTTGCCTGAAGCGATTTAGGGAAATCACGGAAAACCTAAATCAGGATGGCCGGAGACGGGATTGAACCCTCGTCCTCCCGAATGCGAGTCCAGTGTGCTAACCACTGCGCCACCTCGCTGCCTATTGGACGGAGGGGGTCCGACAGCCGATCAGTTCCAGTAATTCCACCAGGTACACGACAAGTTAGTTCAACAATGCCTAGACGGTCAATACCACGGTTCGATCGCGTCCGCAGTGTTACTTTGTGTCAGGAAGTGATCTCAACAAGGGAAGTGTCCAGGCGTCTCTGAGTGAACCAAAGCGATGTTGTTCGGACATGGAGGAGATACAGAGAGTCAGGAACTGTCAATGACACGCCTCGCTGAGGCCGCCCAAGGACTGCTACTGCAGTGGATCACCGCTACCTACGGATTATGGCTCGGAGTAACCCTGACAGCAATGCCTTGTTGAATAATGCTTTTCGTGCTGCCATAGGACGTCATGTTACGGCTCAAACTGCGCGCAATAGGCTGCATGATGTGCACCTTCATTCCCATCGTCTATGGCGAGGTCCATTTTTGCAACTACGACACCATGCAGTGCGGTACAGATGGGCCCAAAAACAAGCCGAATGGACCGCTCAGCATTGGCATCACGTTGTCTTCACTGATGAGTGTCGCAAATGCCTTCAACCAGACAATCGTCGGAGACGTGTTTGGAGGCAACCCGGTCAGACTGAACTCCTTAGACACACTGTCCAGCGAGCAAGGTAGAGGTTCCCTGCTGTTTTGGGGTGTCATTATGTGGGGCCAACGTACGCCGCTGGTAGTCACGGAAGGCGCCATAACGGCTGTACGATACGTGAATGCCATCCTCCGACCGATAGTGCAGCAACATCGGCAGCATATTGGCGGGGCATTCGTCTTCTCGGACGACAATTCGCGCCCCCATCGTGCACATCTTGTGAATGACTTCCTTTAGGATAACAACATCGCTCGACCAGTGTGGCCAGCATGTTCTCCAGACATGAACCCTATCGAACATGACTGGGATGGATTGAAAAGGGCTATTTATGGACGACGTGACCTACCAACCACTGTGAGGGATCACGCCGAATCGCCGTTGAGGAGTGGGACAATCTGGACCAACAGTGCCTTGATGAAATGTGGATAGTATGCCACGACGAATACAGGCATGCATCAGTACAAGAGGACGTGCTACTGGGTAGTAGAGGTACCGTTTTGTACAGCAATCTGGACCACCACTTCTGAAGGTCTCGCTGTATGGTGGTACAACAAGCAATGTATGGTTTTCATGAGCAATAAAAAGGGCGGAAATGAAGTTTATGGTGATCTCTATTCCTATTATCTGTACAGGTTCCGAAACTCTTTTGAACCAAGGTGCTGCAAAGCTTTTTTTGATGTGTGTAGTAGACCATAAAGGATGCCGTCATGATACATTGTTAAGGGCGATCATTGACAGTTCATCTACGAACTCAAATTAATCAGTCGAAAAGAACAAAATACAGTTATCTGCGCCGAAAGAGAGAAAAAAATGTGAGATTTCGAAGTTGAAAAGATGAAATCTGTAGGGCTCCTTTAAACGTTATACGAAACATGTGCTTTATCTTTCACTACTCCGTTTTGTACGGAAATCTCCGCTCTAATTACTCGCCGACTTTTGAGGTCGATGTAGATCTAGTGTTATGTGGTGAGGTATTGATAGTAACTCTCTCTCTCTTTCACACACACATAAACACTGGTAAATGATCGTGAAAAACAAAAGAGAGTCGGCTACTTGCACAAAAGCAAACAAACTAAGAAAAAGAAAACATGGCGACACACATTCAGTCCTAACAAATATGCACGAACAGGCAGGCTTTGCAGTGTCTGATTAATCCTCGCGCAAAACCAAGAATGGGTGGGGTTACTTTATGTCCACCTTGCAGAAAAAGCTGTAAACCATTCAGTTACTTTATATTTTACAATTTTGAAAAAAATGTCATTTCTAATTAATCCTTCTACCATATTTCATACATGTTTTACAGTTTTCAGTTAAACTTAACCCAAAAATTTAAATTTATACTTCAGATACCACCTTCCCCAGTGAATATCGTGTTCAGTATATCGAGGTTCAGGGCCTTACGTACACATCAGAATCTCTTTAAAAATATGTTGATAGTAGAAGTCAACAACAACTGACGAAATTTGTATTTTAAATAATTTTTTGTGGTGGGTAACTGAAAGTGCGTTGCTATTGCTAAGTGTGTGCTAAAAGGTATTTTCGGATTCTGCACCATACTTACACATCAGCACTTCTTTAAAAAGTGTTTTATTCATGTAATTCTACAACAATTAACAAATTTTGCTTTTTTTACTTTTTTCCGAGTGAGCACGAACTAACCGCCCCTATTCATCAAATTGGTAGTGCACTTTATGGCAATTGCCTTGGTATTGCTATGGTGAAAGCACTGTAAATAATAGATCACCGAGATAAAATTGAGTGTATTTTCGTGTTGTTGAATACTTGGCCGTAATTCTGTTTCATTAAACAAATTTTACATGTGGTGTTTGGGGCTTTCCGACGTTAACAACTGCTTGAAATGTTCTCGGGCGTTGCGTCGAATGGTATTCTGGAAATTGAAATGATGTGCAGTTTTCCAGAACTTTTCGAGAAGCATCTTGCATATTATAAACTCGCAAAAAGAGTTCTACTTACACGTCCCGTTTTACTATGGTCTGCATTGCTTATTACGAGTTTGTGCCACAATATTATCGATAGAGATTATTTGTCCCACATTGTTAGCAAAGCTCGCCTAAAAGTCATTTGCTTGTATATGCTCATACCAAATGACCTAGGCCTCTCAATAAAACAGTCACACAACCAGAATACTGCAAAAATTTGCCACCTACTCGTTTGAATTAAGGTTACTGTATTCTAACTCATTTAGTGCTTGATTTCCTATTCCACTTTACACTGAGGCGACAATAAGTCATGGGATATCTCCTAATATCGTGTCGGACATCCTTTTGCCTGGTGTAGCCTACTGCATGGACCCACCAAGTCGCTGTAACTCCCCGGCAGTGATATTGAGCCCTGCTGTTTCTATAGCCGTCCATAATTGCGAAAGTGTTGCCGGTCCAGAATTGTGCACAAATTGACTTCTCGATTATGTCCTGCAGATGTTCGATGGGATTCACGACGGGCGATCTGAATGGTCAAACGATTCGCTCGAACTGCCCAGAATGTTCAACGAACCAATGACGAACAACTGTGGGTCAGTGACATGGTGCATTGCCATCCATAAAAAATCCATCGTTGTTTGGAAACATTAATTCCGCAAATGGCTGCAAATGGTCTCCAAGTAGCCGAACAAACATTTCCAGTCAATGATCGGTGCAGTTGGACCAGAGGACCCAGTCCATTCCATGTAAACACAGCCCACATCATTACGGAGCCACCACCAGCTTGCAAAGTGCCTTGGCGACAACTTGGTCATGACTTCGTGAGGTCTGCGTCACACTTAAACCCGACCATCAGCTCTTACCAACTGCCCAACAAGCAGGACACCCGGTTTCGAATCCCGATCCTACACACATTTTCAACTTTCCCCATTAATGCAGATCAATGCCCACTAGTAACCACATGTCGTAATTCCTTCGTTTCTTTATTGATAATGGCTGCAGGATCCAAATGGTGTCTCTTCTTTCAGGCATGTCCAAAAGAACAGACATTACATATACAGGGTCAGGCAGAAGGAAAGGTACATGCTTTGAGGGGTGATAGTTATTCTGAACAAAAAACTTCATATGGACGTATGCCCTATTCCGAATGGTTTCCGAGATGGGAGACACTTAATATAACTTTTGTATGTTTTTCTTGAATAACTCGAAAACTGCACCCTCCAGCGAAACCGTGTCGCAGTAAAAAATTAAACTATATTAAATTTCCTACAAAAAGGATCCTACTCATTTTTTTTCTCTAGAAGAGAGTTCGAGAATGATGAAAAACTCACTCGACGTGCATGCGCTGTAGCTTACGAAGTTTTTGTAGGCTAATTTGAGGTAGTTTCCCGATTTGATAGACCACAAGTGTCCCGTATCACACAGTTTGTCTCAACTTGCTACCTCAATATGCTACCTCGAATTGGCCTACAAAAACTACGTAAGCTACAGCGCATGCGCGTCGAGCTTGTTTTCCAACATTCTCACCCTGTCTTCGCACAAACCATTTAGTTCTAGTGAACAAAATGAATAGGTCCTTTTTTGAAAGAAATTTAATATAATTTAATTTTTTACTGCGACACGCTGTTTTCGAATTATTCGAGAAAAACGTACAAAAGGGATATTAAATGTATTCTATCTCGGAACGATGGTTGAAATGGCTCTAAGCATTACGGGATTAACATCTGAGGTCATCAGTCCCCTAGACTTAGAACTACTTAAACCTAACTAACCTGAAGACATCACACACATCCATGCCCGAGACAGGATTCGAACCTGCGACCGTAGCAGCCTCGTGATTCCGGACTGAAGCGCCTAGAACTGCTCGATCACAGCGACCTGCTCGGAACGATTCGGAAAAGGGCATACGTCCATATGAGTAATATTATTACCCCTCAAAGCATGTACGTTTCCTCCTCACTCACCCTGTACACTACAATAATAACCAGAACAACTGCCAGGATGCTGAATGCAAGCACGCAAACGTGCATGTATTCTGTTATGCAGGAGCCAGATGTCAGTTTGTTGAATGAAGTTCCATGCCTGTGGCACTTGGTCAAATGGCTCTGAGCACTATGCGACTTAACGTCTGAGGTCATCAGTCGCCTAGAACGCTCGGCTCCAGACTGTAGCGCCTAGGACCGCACGGCCACTCCGGCCGGCGCACTTGGTCAGTCAGTACAGGGACAGTTAATGGTGTTTGTGGATGGTGCTGGAGTTGTCATCCGATGATGTCCGGTATGCCCTCCATTTGAGACTTATCTGGTGATCGAGCAGGCCAAGGCAACAGGCTGACACTCTGCAGACCATGTTGGGCTACAACAGAGATATGTGTGAGTGTGATGTCCTGTTAGAAAACACCCCCTGGAATGCTGTTCATGAATGGCAGCAAAACAGGTCGAATCATCAGGCTCACGTACGAATTTGCATCGAGTGTGTGTGGGACAACCACGAGAGTGCTCCTGCTATCATACGAAATCGCACCGCGGACCACAACTCCAGGTGTAGGTCCAGTGTGTCTAGCACACAGAAAGGTTGGATGCAGGTCCACAACTGACCTCCTCCTAAACAAAACACAGTCATCACTGGCACCGAGGCAGAAACAGCATTCGTCAGAAAACACAACAGACCTCCACCCTGGCCTCCAGTGAGCTCTTGCTTGACACCACTGAAGTGGCAAATGGCGGAGGTTTGGGGTCAGTGTAATACACTCTTTGTAACAGTTGTGTCACAGTGGGGCCAACTGCTGCTACAGAACCATACACAGAACACGATGACCTTCTCTCTAGGTAGTACCACGTCCGGAGCACGGTCTTCTTGCGATCGTACATTCTCGTGACCACCGCTGCCGGCAGTCATGTACAGTAGCTACCTTCCTGCCAAATCTTTCTGCAGTGTCGCAGAAGGCACACCCAGTTTATACAGCTTCTCGTAGCTCTATTACACGGTCTCGTTCAAGCTCAATGAGGTGTTGATAGTGGCGTCTTTGTCGCCTTCAAGGCATTCTTGACTAACATCAGCTCACCACGTCCAATCGCAAAGGTAACTGACGCTCACGACCGGTACAGTGTGTATTTAAACTTAAAGCAAACCTGATTTGCATCCTCATAGTGGCGCTACTAACGCGAAATTTGAATAAGCATCATCTTTATAAGATGTAGAAACACGCCTGCCAACTTTCGCTTAAATGTCGCACAACTCCATCTTTGTGTTGCGATTTTTTCCCGTCAATGCATATGTGCCTTGACGACAGATAACGATATCTTCAGTGTGGATGCCCTCATTTTTCGATCTGTTGCGCGAATCTGGGGAGGCTGCGAGCAATGAAGATAAAGGATCAGGGACATTACGTTATGTAATATGCTACATATGGGAATTTGAGTTAGACTGGAAGCGTGTTCAGATAGCCGAAGTGGATAAGGCGGCCACACTCTAGACGCGCGAAGTCGGGGTTCGAGTCCCAGTCCGGCACGAATTTTTCAGCTGTCGCCATCAGATTTATTCTCTTTCGTCTTGTATATACGGCTGCAGGATCATGAATGTCCGAAAAAACAGCCACCACACATATAAAGATAAGGATGTAATTGTATGCGTCTTCTTAAGTCTCCACATCACTGGAATTGCTAATTCACGACCAGCCTCCCGAAATGATTTCTTGGGGCTAAGTGTGAAAGACTCTTTCACCATTTGCACACGTTTTTCAGTCACTCTTGGTCGTCTTGACGAATGGTGTGTGAAATGGAGCACTTGTCAGAAAAAACTTTTGCGTTGCTCTTTCATTTAATCTATTATTTATTTATAAGCTGAATGTAACAAAGTCTTAAAACCGCAATATTAATTTTGAAACACCAGGTAAATATTAATTTTGAAACACCAGGTATACTTATTGCATCAATAAAAAAAGGCCATAAAAGCATTATTAATAGTACTGTGACGGTAGGGGTAAAATTACAATTACTAATAATGCACATTCTTTTCATTTTCGTCCAACAGCGGCACTTTGACATGCAATATGCACTGCTACTGTGCAATGAATCGAAATTACAAGTTACTATAACATGTCGCAATTAATTTTCTATACAATTTGAACTTGTTACGTTAGCCCTACAACACACCTGAGGCTTGATACTTGCGTTTCGGTAATTTAAAATGTTCGACGAGGATGGGATTCGAACCCACGCGTGCAGAGCACATTGGATTAGCAGTCCAACGCCTTAACCACTCGGCCACCTCGTCGTACATTACTCGCCGCTCTGACGCGCGCCATCTTGCTTGCACATTTGGCTGTATCGTTGCTTTATTTCAGTGCCGGCAGACGCACGAGAATAGAACTTGCAGTAAATGAAGATGACCTCTCAGTCCTTTGACACTAAAACTATACAACACTGTCTCCATCAAACATACTGGCGAATTTTGAAACGATGCAGCAGCCTCCCCAATATGGCGCACACAGTCGATGCATCGGCCACGATGTTCGTCGCACAAATGATGAACTAGCGTAATATTTATTGCGGTTTCACTAGTTTTCCTTACATATTTCAGTCTGTATGAGATCACACTGCCCAGAGTAATTGGACAGAGTAATTCGCAATAACGTTAAACATAATAAAAAAGGTTAGGTTGACGGTTTTCAGCTTTTACTGTTTACATTAGAAATATTTGCATACATAGCCATAGATGTATTTGGTTTTTGAGACATCACGTGCTCCTTTCCCACCACCTAATATTATAAATAACTAAACAATACTGTTTAGATTAGATGAATAATAAATCTCTGATGCGCCAGAAATTGGAAACACGATGTTCAATGGATCTGTTCTTTATACTGATGACATCACCATCATTGTAACTGGAAATGAATAAGACAACCTAGTGAAATAAATAAAAACACCTTAGAATATGCAACATCTGGTTTAAAGGTAATCAATTAGCTATAAAATAAGAAAGAACTCAAAATACAATTTTCAGCTTACTACGTAATTCTGACAGCGATTGTATGTCCGTTAAACGTTGTGTGTAAAGTTATACTTCAAATTAACTTATAAACATCACCCAGACTCTCAACTATCAACAGTCATATTTTTTAATGTAACTTACAGAACAGGTGTATGTGTGAGTGAAAACATGTTTAACTTTTATTACGCGTTTTTTTCATAGTTATAGAACATGCTGCACACTGTTCAGTATTAGCTCTTGCAGATATAAGAAAACGTTTTCGCGTGGTAGAGTAAGACATTGAAACAGTTACACACATTAGCACGTAATCATTAAATTTTTAAATGCACTACCTTCAGAAGGAATGTTTTAGCAAAGTTATAGAAAATTCGCTGGAAGAGATATTTCAAACATCTGAGGTAATCATAAAGGAAGTCCTTGAATTTTGACTCCTACTCAGTAAATCCCCCCATGAACCATGGACCTTGCCGCTGGTGGGGAGGCTTGCGTGCCTCAGCGATACAGATGGCCGTACCGTAGGTGCAACCACAACGGAGGGGTATCTGTTGAGAGGCCAGACAAACATGTGGTTCCTGAAGAGGGGCAGCAGCCTTTTCAGTAGTTGCAGGGGCAACAGTCTGGATGATTGACTAATCTGGCCTTGTAACATTAACCAAAACGGCCTTGCTGTGCTGGTACTGCGAACGGCTGAAAGCAAGGGGAAACTACAGCCGTAATTTTTCCCGAGGACATGCAGCTCTACTGTATGATTAAATGATGATGGCGTCCTCTTGGGTAAAATATTCCGGAGGTAAAATAGTCCCCCATTCGGATCTCCGGGCGGGGACTACTCAGGATGGCGTCGTTATCAGGAGAAAGAAAACTGGCGTTCTACGGATCGGAGCGTGGAATGTCAGATCCCTTAATCGGGCAGGTAGGTTAGAAAATTTAAAAAGGGAAATGGATAGGTTAAAGTTAGATATAGTGGCAGGAGGAACAAGACTTTTGGTCAGGTGATTACAGGGTTATAAATACAAAATCAAATAGGGGTAATGCAGGAGTAGGTTTAATAATGAATAAAAAAATAGGAGTGCGGGTTAGCTACTACAAACAGCATAGTGAACGCATTATTGTGGCCAAGATAGACACAAAGCCCATGCCTACTACAGTAGTACAAGTTTATATGCCAACTACCTCTGCAGATGATGAAGAAATAGATGAAATGTATGACGACATAAAAGAAATTATTCAGGTAGTGAAGGGAGACGAAAATTTAATAGTCATGGGTGACTGGAATTCGTCAGTAGGAAAAGGGAGAGAAGGAAACATAGTAGGTGAATATGGATTGGGGGGAAGGAATGAAAGAGGAAGCCGCCTTGTAGAATTTTGCACAGAGCATAACTTAATCATAGCCAACACTTGGTTCAAGAATCATAAAAGAAGGTTGTATACCTGGAAGAATCCTGGAGATACTAGTAGGTATCAGATAGATTATATAATGGTAAGACAGAGATTTAGGAACCAGGTTTTAAATTGTAAGACATTTCCAGGGGCAGATGTGGACTCTGACCACAATCTATTGGTTATGACCTGTAGATTAAAACTGAAGAAACTGCAAAAAGGTGGGAATTTAAGGAGATGGGACCTGGATAAACTGAAAGAACCAGAGGTTGTACAGAGTTTCAGGGAGAGCATAAGGGAACAATTGACAGGAATGGGGGAAAGAAATACAGTAGAAGAAGAATGGGTAGCTCTGAGGGATGAAGTAGTGAAGGCAGCAGAGGATCAAGTAGGTAAAAAGACGAGGGCTAATAGAAATCCTTGGGTAACAGAAGAAATATTGAATTTAATTGATGAAAGGAGAAAATACAAAAATGCAGTAAATGAAGCAGGCAAAAAGGAATACAGACGTCTCAAAAATGATATCGACAGGAAGTGCAAAATGGCTAAGCAGGGATGGCTAGAGGACAAATGTAAGGATGTCGAGGCTTGTCTCACTAGGGGTAAGATAGATACTGCCTACAGGAAAATTAAAGAGACCTTTGGAGAGAAGAGAACCACTTGTATGAATATCAAGAGCTCAGATGGCAACCCAGTTCTAAGCAAAGAAGGGAAGGCAGAAAGGTGGAAGGAGTATATAGAGGGTTTATACAAGGGCGATGTACTTGAGGACAATATTATGGAAATGGAAGAGGATGTACATGAAGACGAAATGGGAGATAAGATACTGCGTGAAGAGTTTGACAGAGCACTGAAAGACCTGAGTCGAAACAAGGCCCCGGGAGTAGACAACATTCCATTGGAACTACTGATGGCCTCGGGAGAGCCAGTCATGACAAAACTCTACCATCTGGTGAGCACGATGTATGAGACAGGCGAAATACCCTCAGACTTCAAGAAGAATATAATAATTCCAATCCCAAAGAAAGCAGGTGTTGACAGCTGTGAAAATTACCGAACTATCAGTTTAATAAGTCACAGCTGCAAAATAGTAACGCGAATTCTTTACAGACGAATGGAAAAACTGGTAGAAGCCGACCTCGGGGAAGATCAGTTTGGATTCCGTAGAAATGTTGGAACACGTGAGGCAATACTGACCTTACGACTTATCTTAGAAGAAAGATTAAGAAAAGGCAAACCTACGTTTCTAGCATTTGTAGACTTAGAGAAAGCTTTTGACAATGTTAACTGGAATACTCTCTTTCAAATTCTGAAGGTGGCAGGGGTAAAATACAGGGAGCGAAAGGCTATTTACAGTTTGTACAGAAACCAGGTGGCAGTTATAAGAGTCGAGGGGCATGAAAGGGAAGCAGTGGTTGGGAAAGGAGTAAGACAGGGTTGTAGCCTCTCCCCGATGTTATTCAATCTGTATATTGAGCAAGCAGTAAAGGAAACAAAAGAAAAATTCGGAGTAGGTATTAAAATTCATGGAGAAGAAGTAAAAACTTTGAGGTTCGCCGATGACATTGTAATTCTGTCAGAGACAGCAAAGGACTTGGAAGAGCAGTTGAACGGAATGGACAGTGTCTTGAAAGGAGGATATAAGATGAACATCAACAAAAGCAAAACGAGGATAATGGAATGTAGTCAAATTAAGTCGGGTGATGCTGAGGGAATTAGATTAGGAAATGAGACACTTAAAGTAGTAAAGGAGTTTTGCTATTTAGGGAGTAAAATAACCGATGATGGTCGAAGTAGAGAGGATATAAAATGTAGACTGGCAATGGCAAGGAAAGCGTTTCTCAAGAAGAGGAATTTGTTAACATCGAGTATAGATTTAAGTGTCAGGAAGTCGTTTCTGAAAGTATTTGTATGGAGTGTAGCCATGTATGGAAGTGAAACATGGACGATAACTAGTTTGGACAAGAAGAGAATAGAAGCTTTCGAAATGTGGTGCTACAGAAGAATGCTGAAGATAAGGTGGGTAGATCACGTAACTAATGAGGAGGTATTGAATAGGATTGGGGAGAAGAGAAGTTTGTGGCACAACTTGACTAGAAGAAGGGATCGGTTCGTAGGACATGTTTTGAGGCATCAAGGGATCACAAATTTAGCATTGGAGGGCAGTGTGGAGGGTAAAAATCGTAGAGGGAGACCAAGAGATGAATACACTAAGCAGATTCAGAAGGATGTAGGTTGCAGTAGATACTGGGAGATGAAGAAGCTTGCACAGGATAGAGTAGCATGGAGAGCTGCATCAAACCAGTCTCAGGACTGAAGACCACAACAACAACAACTCAGTAAATCTCTGTGTTCCTCATTTGTGTGACCTTAAGTGTCCGGAGTTGCTTTACAATGGTTGAACGTATTTAAGTAATTACACACAAATATTTTAGATACCTTCAACAATCTGATGTTTTCATTCTCATCTTTACTATTGAGTTCTGTTGTTATCTAACTTACACTGAGGACTGCATTTACTTCTGTTGAGCAAAACAAGAAGGAGTGGATTGAAGTTCTAGAAGAAACGGATACGGTCTAAAGCAGCAAACTGACCAAGAACTTGGTCGGAAAACTCAACAGTGGCCGCTGGCAGCCACATGAAGCAACACTCAACCAAGTTACCCACAAACTCCTCTTAAATGGAAAATCTAGCAAGAGATGATGGAAGTCTAAAATCAGTAGACGCAGACAGCAAGCGCGAAGTAATTTCGTTGAATCATTTGCCTTAAAAGAACTCTGTCTAGGACAAAACTCAATGAAAAATGGAAAAGCAGCCGGGGTTGACGACATTTGTGTGACACAGACTTGTCAACCGCTGTATGAAAACTAGCCGTTGTTGGCCTAGGCTTTGCATACAACGCAGTGAACTATAGGTCGCTCATAACAAGCGTTTATGATGCACTGAAAGATCACCAGCTCGTAAAAATCAGTGAATGGCTGCTGCAAAACAATGGTCTGTTACAGTGGAGGGCGGAAAAAAGGAGCTCGTCCTCGGTAATTGTAACTTAAGTCTCCTTAAATATTTGTATGTGTATTTCATCTCTTCCGCGCAGACGTAGAAAATAAAGGAAACGGTTACTTACAGAAAACATCGGCATCTGTGTTCGGCTTGTTGCAGAATAATCTAATTAGACAATTCTTCAGTTTCATCTTTTAACACGTGAATTTGCTTTATCTAAAACAATTTTTTCCTTCAGGTACATCACACAGTTAAAAGCAACCAATACCGGAGTAACAGAATTTGTATTTTCTCCTTTATTCATGACACCCTCATATCAGCTAACAATCAACGTTAAATGCATTTAAATTTTTTTGAGCGATAATAATTCAGCGGAAAGAAGAACAAAAAGGAAAACGAACTCTTTACTACAGCAACCATAGAGTTAACAACATGCAAGAATCACGGATGTTACCTTACAAGGAGTAGCTATGTCACAGAGCTGGTCTGAATACAATTACCAAAATTTACGTAACGCAAACTACATTAAATTGTTACACCTGTTTTACTGTTAACAAAAATAAAGAAAAACAACCATAAATACACTGCTGGAAGTGGCAAAGCGCCTGAAGGTCCTTGGTGAGTTCATACTGTCATGGACACGCTCCTATGTTAGGGTGACCACACGTCCCGATTAATCGGGATTGTCCCGTTTTTTGAGCCTCAAAAATATTTGTTCCGACTTTTTTTAAAAAACAAGTAATTTGTCCCGATTTTCAAGGATTATTTTCAGACATTTACAAAGTGAAGGTAATTCCAAGTGTGAGTGCTGATGGAGACCGTAGATTACTGGTGGGACAATGGAAAATGAATCAGTGTGTGAAAAATAGAAAACAGAAGAAAGTGACGAGGATACGGGATTGGAAATTGAAGGAGAGTGAATGTGCTGAGAAGTACAGAGAATTAATAACACAAAATTTTCCAAAAGAAGTTTTCTGCGATGTAGAAAAAGAATGGAGTTCATTCAAAGACACTTTAGTCGAAGCAGCACAAAAAGTATGTGGCAGAACATCTGGAAAGGAAAAAATAAGACAGACAAGTTGGTGGGATGATACCACAATCCAAGCAGTTAGAAGAAAAAATGGAGCATGGAGAAAATGGTGGAAAACTAAAAATGACGAAGACCATAAAAGATGTATAGAGGAAAAGAAGAAGTGCAAAGAAATAGTGGAAACAGCAAAGAAAAAGGCATGGGAAGAGTTTACAAAAAAACTTGAAGAAGATGTGAAGAGCAATAAGAAAATGTTCTATAAAATGATGAAAAATAAAAGGAAGGCTTCTGAAGTACCAGTAAAGATGGAAACAGAGGACGGTACCATTATTGAAGATCCAGGGAATATAAAAGATCTCTGGAAAGAACATTTTAAGAAGCTGTTAAACGCTGCGGACCAGGTACATGAGGAAACAACAAATAATGGAGAAATTGAGAGAAGTTGGGAAGCAGAATTAGGACAAATTACACAGGAAGAAATGGAAAAAGCTGTGAAGAAGATGAATGGGGGGAAAGCCCCAGGACCTGATGAAGTATCAGTGGACATGATAAGAGCAGCAGGTCCAGTGGGAATGCAGTGGCTGTATAGAGTACTATCAAGCGTGTGGAGAAATAGTAAAATACCTGGCGACTGGAGAACAGGAGACATTGTTCCCATCTTCAAGAAAGGCAATAAAAGACTTTGTAAAAACTACAGAGGAATAACCCTCATGAGTCATACAGCCAAGATTTTTGAAAGAATTTTACTAAATCGAATAAGTGAAAAGATAGAAAAGGAGCTGAGTGAAGAACAGCATGGGTTTAGGAAAGGAAGGAGCACAATCGACCTGATATTTTCTATCCGTCAACTGATGGAAAAAAGTTGGGAGTATAACAAAAGGGTGATAATGATTTTTATACACATAGAAAAGGCATATGACTCAGTTGACAGCGAAAGACTCTGGTAAGAACTGAAGAAGATAGATATAGAAGATGGATACATTAATGTTATAAAGACAATGTACAGAGGCCACAATTGTAGAATTAGAACACCATTGGGGAACTCTGAATACTTCGAAATAAGACAAGGACTTAAGCAAGGAAGTATTCTATCTCCTGCGCTTTTTAATGTTGTGATGGAGGGAATGAATAGGGCAGTTAAAGATATAGTAAAAGAAAAAGACAAAAAGATGATTTTTGCAGATGATATGGTAATATGGGGTGATAAAGAGGTAGATGTACAGTTACAGCTTGATGCGTGGAAGGAAATAATGAAAAGGTATGGATTAAGAATAAATAAAGATAAGAGTGAAGTAATGGTATTTGGAAGAGAGAAAGGAATCAATGGAAATATTACCTTGAATGGAGAACCCCTCAAAGTGGTAGAAAGTTTCACTTATTTAGGGAGTGAAATATCTAGGGATGGAAGAATAACTAACGAAATTAATAGGAGGTTACAGAAGGGAGGCAATTTCTACCAAACAATAAAACATCTGATTTGGAATAATGAAGTTTCAGAAAGAGCAAAACTCTTGATGTATAAGAATTATTACTTCCCTATTGTCACCTATGGTGGAGAAACATGGACAATGAAAGAAAGGGACTGGAGCAGACTGCAAGCAGGGGAAATGAAATTTCTCAGAGCAGTTAAGGGAAAAACAAGAATGGACAGAGTAAGGAATGTAGAGATTAGAAAGGACCTCAAACAAGAAAATATGAGAGAAGAAATTGAAAGAAAGAGATTAAGATGGTATGGGCATGTTAAGAGGATGCATGGGCAGAGACTCCCCAAAATTATGGAAGAACTAAAGATGGATGGGAAACGATCTAGAGGGCGCCCAAGAACACGGTGGGAAATGGGAGTGAGAATATCTGTTGAAAGGAGAGGTGTGACCTGGCAGCAAGTGGAGGAAGAAAAGTGGTGGGAGGACCGAGCCAAATGGAGAGGACTCGTCAGCACCCAGACCCGGCAGTAGCTGGAGCGGGATTCGGATATAGATAGATAGATTTACAAAGTGGTTAAAATATTTTCTGAGTGTCGATTTTATAAACTATCAAATGAAACTGACATTCCGTTCGTTGGTACCCCCTGATAATGTACAGCTTAAGCACTATAATTGTTGCATACTCTTATTTTCTTTGCTTTTGCTTGCCATTGTTGTCAGCACTCGGTTTCGTGAAGTGCTAGCACGTCGTGGCGATGACGAAACGAAAATCAAAGTTTTCGGAAGAGTTTCAGAGGAAATTTCCTTGCTTCACTGCTACAGACAAAGACTGTTCAGCAAAATGTAACGTATACACCACCAAAGCTATCGTTCTAATGACTGTAGTGTTCAACTAAACAAAAAAATTTTTCCTGATTCTAAGGTTGCAGAAAATCTTTCATGTGGAAGAACAAAGTGTGAAGCAATTATCAACAATGTTATAGCTCCGCATTCCCAGAAACAGGTAATAGCTGTTGTAAACAGTGCAAAATACTTTCCAATATCTACTGATGTTAGCAACCATGGGCATCAGAAAATTTTTCCTGTAAGTGAGGGTGGACTGCAGACGAAATTGCTTGATCTAGATGAATTGCAGAACGAAAAGTCCGAAACAATTTCCAATTATCTTTCTCATGTTATACAGTCATTCAGTATCATCTCAAAGTGTGTTGCATTTGGTGCAGACAATACTAACTGTAATTTTGAGGGGTTAATGAAGAAAGAGGGTAATAATGTTTTCACACATCTGAAAGAAAAATTAAAAAACTCTAACATTGTTGGCATAGGTTGTCCAGCACATGTTGTTCATAACACGCTTCAAAGTGCTTGTGATGTTTTACCTGTTGACATTGACTGCATTGTCATGAAGTTGTACAACCATTTTTTATATTTTTTCTATTCGTGTTGCAGAACTCACTGAATTCTGTGAATTTGTTGGTGTCACTTACAAAAATTTACTTTCCTTTTCCAAAACAACGTGGCTTTCATTGTTACCAGCCATAGAAAGGATCTTGAAAATGTACGAACCTTTGAAATCTTACTTTTTGTCACAGCCTAACTCAAAGTGCCCTGCAATCTTAAAGAGTTTTTTCAGTGATCCTATAAATGAATGTTATTTACTTTTTGTACATTCACAAACGAGTGTTTTCCAACAATCCGTTCTGAGCACTGAGAAACAGAATAATTCCATATGTGAAGTATTAGCAATCTTAAATAAAGATTTGACAAGTCTAAATTCAAGGAAACATGAACATTTTGTACCAATAAGTGTAAAAAAAAAACTGCTGAATGATTGTGACGACCAGTCTGTTAAGAAATAAAAATTGTCCCACTTTTTGGCCAAGAAAATGTATGAAAGTCCCACTTTTGTCCGAAGAAAATATGGTCACCCTATCCTATGTTCTATTCAACTTGCCGACGACCAAGCAATACGACTCACTTCCTGACGCTGCCGATCAGACCATCACAGTTCAAGGAAAGAGCTTTGAGGACGTAGAACAAAACATGGAATTCGCTGTAAACACCATATCAGAACACTATCAGGAAAATTCCCTTAAACCAAATCTCTTAAAAACCAATGGCAGCACCTTCTATCGTCCCCAAAACAAGGAAACTGAAGGACTGATGTAACCTGGAAAGGCATCACTGCGGAACACACAGATAAACTGACATACTTGGCTGTCGTACTGGACTGGTCATTTACATGCAGATGTCACTTCAAGAAAACCCATTGCAAAGTCACAGCAAGAAATAAGATGCTGAGGAAACTAGTTAACAGTAAATGGAAAACTAGGCCAGAGGTGGTGGGTACCACAGCCCTGGCACTGTGCTTCTCCATGGCCTTGTGTGGCCCAGATCGGCACACGATAAAAAAGTAAACTTAAGCTTAAATTAAACATGGCAGCTAATAACCAGCTGTGGGAAACCGCTGCTGTTCGATGAAGTATTCAAAACGGCTGTGACTAATGGGGCTGTGGATGTTTCAAGAACGCCTGCACTGTTGCAGATTTTGAGTGACGTCATTCACGACATCAGATTCCCCCTTCCCTACTCACTGACATAGTCCATTTGACCTACGAATAAAACAGCAGAATATTCGAAAAACGTCGGGAAATTTAAAATAGCCCACTTGTGCCGCAGGGTTTTCCCCTCTGCTATGCCACCACAGCTCAGTAACTGGTTGGAAATTAAGAAATGTGTAATTGTGCTAAAGGTGGTAGTAAGTCACTAGTACTAAGAACAGAGTGAAAAACGGCGGACTTGAGGATATGAGCCCAGCCCGTGTTGTCAGATTTTTCGTGTGTGTTCTAAGTTTAGAATCTAAGTATAAAACGGTGGGCAAAACCAAAAATCATTGGTATACGAGATCTGTTCAAAATTCCGGAACTTTTACCATAAATTTTTTCTACGCTTACTTTTTACTTTTTGTGCATGGTCTCCTTCGAACTACTCTCCTCCACAATTGATACACAGGCTGCAACGCCGTTCCCACTTCCGGAAGCAGTCTCGTACGCCTCTTATTGTATAGCGCGAAGCGCCGTCGGCGAATTTTTTTGTCTCGTGTATCGTTAAAAATCTTCGTTCTATCAACGGGGTTTTCAACTGTGGAAATACACTACTAGCCATTAAAATTGCTACACCAAGAAGAAATCCAGATGATAAATGGGTATTCATTAGACAAATATGTTATACTAGAACTGACGTGTGATTACCTTTTCACGCAATTTGGGTGCATAGATCCTGAGCCATCAGTACCCAGAACAACAACCTCTGGTCGTAATAACGGCCTTGATACGCCTGGGCATTGAGTTCAAAGTGTGTGTGAAATCTTATGGGACTTAACTGCAAAGGTCATCAGTCTCTAAACCTACACACTACTGAACCTAAATTATCCTAAGGACAAACACACACACCCATGCCCGAGGGAGGACTCGAACCTCCGCCGGGACCAGCCGCACAGTCCACGACTACAGCGCCTTAGACCGCTCGGCTAGGGCATTGAGTCAAACAGAGCTTGGATGGCGTGTACAGGTACAGCTGCCCATGCAGCTTCAACACGATACCACAGTTCATCAAGAGTAGTGACTGGCGTATTGTGACGAGCCAGTTGCTCGGCCATCATTGACCAGACGTTTTCAATTGGTGAGAGATCTGGAGAATGTGCTGGTCAGGACAGCATTTTCTGTATCCAGAAAGGCCCGTACAGGACCTGCAACATGCGGTTGTGCATTATCCTGCTGAAATGTAGGGTTTCGCAGGGATCGAATGAAGGGTAGAGCCACGGGTCGTAACACATCTGAAATGTAACGTCCACTGTTCAAAGTGCCATCAATGCGAACAAGAGGTGACCGAGACGTGTAACCAATGGCACCCCATACCATCACGCCGGGTGATACGCCAGTATAGCGATGACGAATACACGCTTCCAATGTGCGTTCACCGCGATGTCGCCAGAAACGGATGCGACCATCACGATGCTCTAAATAGAACCTGGATTCACCCGAAAAAATTACGTTTTGCCATTCGTGCACCCAGGTTCGTCGTCGAGTACACCATCGCTGGCGCTCCTGTCTGTGATGCAGCGTCAAGGGTAACCGCAGCCACGGTCTCCGAGCTGATAGTCCATGCTGCTGCAAACGTCGTCGAACTGTTCGTGCAGATGGTTGTTGTCTTGCAAACGTCCCCATCTGTTGACTCAGGGATCGAGACGTGGCTGCACGATCCGTTACAGCCATGCGGATAAGATGCCTGACATCTCGACTGCTAGTGATACGAGGCCGTTGGGATCCAGCACGACGTTCGTATTACCCTCCTGAACCCACCGATTCCATACTCTGCTGTCATTGGATCTCGACCAACGCGAGCAGCAATGTCGCGATACGATAAACCGCAATCGCGATAGGCTACAATCCGACCTTTATCAAAGTCGGAAACATGATGATACGCATTTCTCCTCCTTATAGGAGGCATCACAACAACGTTTCACCGGGCAACGCCGGTCAACTGCTGTTTGTGTATGAGAAATGGGTTGGAAACTTTCCTCATGTCAGCACGTTGTAGGTGTCGCCACCGGTGCCAACCTTGTGTGAATGCTCTGAAAAGCTAATAGCTAATCATTTGCGTATCACAGCATCTTCTTCCTGTCGGTTAAATTTCGCGTCTGTAGCACATCATCTTCATGGTGTAGCAATTTTAATGGCCAGCAGTGTAATAAAAGTCCTCAGGGGCCAGGCCTGGAGAGTACGGAGGATGAGGAAGCACACGATGGATGTGCGGGTGCGTCATTGTGATACAAGAGCCATGAATTGTCTCGCCACGTTTCAGGCCGTTTCCTTCTCACATCTTCTCGCTGGCGACACAACACGTCCCGATAGTAACTCCGATTAACAGTTTGTCCCTGTTGCACGAATTCGTGATGAACTAATCCTTCAAAGATAAAGAAAACTATGAGCATGGCTTTGACATGTACCTGACCTGACGAGCTTTTTCTGGTCTTGGATAACCTTTCCCAACCAGCGTGAAGACTGAACCACGGTGTCAACATCATAACCGTAGACCCCCGTCTCATTACCAGTTATGATTCTCTTAAGGAACATCTCGTTCTCATTTGCGCGATCGAGAAGCTCTTCACAGATTGCGAGGTGAGGGTTTTTCTGGTCTTGACTCACGAGCCACGGGACGAACTTGGCGGCAACACGATGCGTTCTAAAGATGTTGCGTCAGGATTTCATGCCATGATCCAACTGAAATATTACATTCTTCTGCAATCTCTCAGTTAGTCAGTCTTCGACTAGCATGCACAATTTTGCTGACGTTCCGGACATGAGCTACATCGGTAGACGTGGAAGGACGTCGTGAACGAGGGTTCTTCAACTTCCGTCCGGCCAATCCTAACACCGAGTACGGCTTAACCACTCAACACAGTAGGCTTTCTATTTCATTTGGTGTGTCTCTGTAAACGTTTTCTTGAGTTTCAAGCAAAATTTAATGCAGGAGAGTTGCTCCTCTAACTCTGTCATCTCGAAATTGGCAAACTGTGCGACACAACGTTCTGCTCAATACGGCACTGAACAATAATAGACATACAAAAATGAAACTTTTGGCAGTTACACATTTATCACGGGCGTGTGCAAGGATGCCAACCGCATTTCGCTCCAACGCACCGTTGACGCAACATTACGAATGTTCCGGAATTTTTTGAACAGACCTTGTACATCTACTTCCAAGGCACTGCCAGCCGAAGTGGCTGAGCGGTTCTAGGCGCTTCAGTCTGGAACCGCGCGACCGCTACGGTCGCAGGTTCGAATCTTGCCTCGGGCATGGATGTGTGTGATGTCCTTAGGTTAGTTAGATGTAAGTAGTTCTAAGTTCTAGGGGACTGATGACCTCAGATGTTAAGTCCCATAGTGCTCAGAGCCATTTGAACCATCTAAGGCACTACAGTCCACTTGTGCTAACAGTTCACTTGCCCTAACTCTAAAACGGTATATATTAAATATTTATAGTAGGCTACGATGGAGACACAGGATGGGGGAACGGTGGGTAGCGAAGGACTCCTTTGAAGGCTATATAGAGGGAAATTTCTGTTCTCATAGGATGGGGCATCGGAGGGTAGCGAGGGCCTCCTTTGTAATGCTATATAGAGGGAAATTTCTGTTCTCATGGCGAGAATATTCAAGTTAGTCCATCCCACAAGCTCTGTGAATAGGTGGCGCCACGGAGTCGCATTAGGGGGCCTCTTTGTAACCCTAGGTGTATTCGTTACTCTCTCGAAAACTGTGGAGTGGGGAGCCCCAGAAACAAACACTAATTCTCCAGGTGATTTCCTGTCTGGCATCATTCCGACGCCAGCCCAATGTAGTAACGCCCTTATCCTCTGATGCTTACAATAGATAAAAATAGGAATTGTTTACGTAGTGGTATGTTGGGAGTAGCCCACGCTATGGCTCACGAAACTGGATAGTTTCCCTGCTATTGTAAAGACTCGCAAAGGCGATGGTTTTGAAGAGCCCATGTGAGAAATGAAACTCTTTCGCGCCGAAACTGATTTTTTTATGTCAAAATAGAGGCGTTCCCTCTGGCGCCACGAAGATGGATGTGCACGGCCAAGTTTCACCGGCACAAATAGACGACGGAATGGTGAGGCTTTCTGAATACCAGAATGCCGCTATACTCTACATCTACATCTACATGGTTACTCTGCAATTCACACTTAAGTGCCTGGAAGAGGGTTCATCGAACCATTTTCATACTACTTCTCTACCACCGAGCGAGGTGGCGCAGTGGTTAGCACACTGGACTCGCATTCGGGAGGACGACGGTTCAATCCCGCCTCCGGCCATCCTGATTTAGGTTTTCCCTGATTTCCCTAGATCACTTCAGGCAAATTCCCGGATGGTTCCTTCTAAAGGGCACGGCCGATTTCCTTCCCCATCCTTCCCTAATCCGGGCTTGTGCTCCGTCTCTAATGACCTCGTTGTCGACCGGACGTTAAACACAAATCTCCTCCTCCTCCACTTCTCTACCATTCCACTCTCGAATGGTGCGTGGGAAAAAGGAACACCTAAATCTTTCCGATCGAGCTCTGATTTCTCTTATTTTATTATGATGATCATTTCTCCCTACGTAGGTGGGTGTCAACAAAATATTTTCGCATTCGGAAGAAAAAGTTGGTGATTGAAATTTCGTAAATAGATCTCGCCGCACAGAAAACCACCTTTGTTTCAGTGACTGCCACCCCAACTCGCGTATCGTATCAGTGACACTCTCACCCCTATTGAGCGATAACACGAAACGAGCTGCCATTCTTTGCACTTTTTCGATGTCCTCCGTCAATCCAACCTCGTAAGGATCCCATACCGCGCAGCAATATTCCAGCAGAGGACGGACAAGTGTAATGTAGGCGGTCTCTTTAGTGGCTCTGTCGCATCTTCTAAGTGTTCTGCCAACAAAGCGCAGTCTTTGTTTCGCCTTCCCCACAATATTATCTACGTGGTCTTTCCAATTTAAGTTGCTCGTAATTGTAATTCCTAGGTATTTATTCGAATTGACAACCCTTAGATTTGTACGATTTATCGTAAACACAAAATTTATCGGATTTCTTTTAGTATCCATGTGGATGACCTCGCACTTTTCTTTGTATTGTGCCAACTGCCACTTTTCGCACCATACAGAAATTCTCTCTAGATCATTTTGTAATTGGAATTGATCGCCTGATGATTTTACTAGACGGTAAATTACAGCATCATCTGCAAACAATCTGAGGGGGCTCCTAAGATTATCACCTAGATCATTTATATAAATCAGGAACAGCAGAGGGCCTATGACACTACCTTGCGGAACGCCAGATATCACTTCTGTTCTAGTCGATGATTTACCGTCTACCACTACGAACTGTTACCTGATGCCAGCTCAGCTGTTAAAACACCTCTCTCTCTCTTTGCCTCTCTCTCCTTCTTCCACGGAATTTTCCGCTGTAATATTTTTCTCGGAATCAAGTTAAGAGGGGGCTTCTCGCCATTGGCTGACCACGAGTTAACAGTTGTGATTAGTTGAAGAGCAGTTTTACGGACGATATATTCCGGAGACACTGAGGGGCGTACAACTCGACTCCGTTCGAAGAAGTCTCGGAAGACCCTAACGGTACTGACCAGCCGCCGTGTCATCGTCAGCCTATAGGCGTCACTGGATGCGGATATGGAGGGGTACGTGGTCGGCACACCTGAGGAGTGTACAGACAGGAATTTTTAATACGTCTTTGCTTTTGAGGCTTCGACGAAACCAGAGTGCTCTTGAGGAAGATCGAATGCATCTTAAATATTTTTCTCTGTAAGCTTCTGTGTCTCCACTTGGTTGATGGAGTATATTGATCTGAACACGCAACAGAGGGCATCTGCGACAAATGATTTCGAGAAAGATTTTGAAACTAATGAACAATGCAATTTTCGTCAAGACGACGGAGAATTTGAGAAATGTCCGCGAAATTCATATTAGAACGAAATGGGATGGGCGTTGTGGTGTTGGAAAGTGTGTCACCGGACCAGATTTCAAACAGATCACAATATTCAACAAAAACTTAGTTGCTTTGGAGGTGGTGAAGACTGCAGCAGAGTTCATGAAACCTGTCTCTGCGGGGATGCGCATACCAGACCTGCCCAAACTCAACATGTACCGATTCAATTATGAGTTGGCGAAAATTTATTTCGCTAATCAAAGGTTACCTTTCATGGACACAGATAGTTTCATTTATTGGGTGAAGGGTTGCGATACATATGAAGTAATGAGGTGCCACCCCAATGCATTCGACACGTCTTCATACTTGGCCGATAATCCTTACGGTATTGCTCCGCAGAACAAGAAGGTTATCGGCTATCGGCGTTGCCGGCCGCTGTGTCCGAGCGGTTCTAGGCGCATCAGTCCGTAACCGCGCAACCGCTACGGTCGCAGGTTCGAATTCTGCCTCGGGCATGGATGTGTGTGATGTCCTTAGGTTAGTTAGGTTTAAGTAGTTCTAAGTCCAGGGGACTGATGACCTCAGATGTTAAGCCCCATAGTGCTTAGAGCCATTTTTTTATCGGCGTTTTGAAAGATGAGAGGCGAATCGGTTGACGATCGTGGAGTCTGTGGGTCGTAGATGCAAAATGTATGCGTATCGCACATTGGGAGGTGAGACTCAGAGACGGGCAAAGAGTGTGTGTCATGCTGTATCAAGGGTCCTCAAGATTGAATACTACTTGCAGTGTCTGTATATCGGCGTTGGTTGTGTACCACTGCTGCCGCTACACACGGTGCTGCAAACTGCATCTACATCTATATTCCGCAAATCACACAAATCAAAGTGCCTGGCGGAGAGTTCATCGAACCACCTTCAAAATAATTATCTATTATTCCAATACCGAACAGTGCTCGGAAAAAAACAAACACTTATATCGTTCCGTGGCGGTTCTGATTTCCCTAATTTCATCATGGTGATCGTTTTTCCCTGTGTATGTCGGTGTAAAAAAATATTATCGCATTCGTAGGAGAAAGTTGGTGATTGGAATTTCGTGAGAAGATTTCGTGGCAAAGAAAAACGCCTTTCTTTTAATGATGTCCAGCCCAAGTACTGTATCATTTCAGTGACACGCTCTCCCGTATTTCGCAATAATACAAAACGTGCTGCCCTTCTTTGAACTTTTTCGACGTACTCCGTCAGTCCTATCTGATAAGGTGGTGGTGGTGGTGGTGGTGGTTAAGTGTTTAACGTCTCGTCGACAACGAGGTCATTAGAGACGGAGCACAAGCTCGGGTTAGGGTTGTGAAGGAAATCGGCCGTGCCCTTTCAAAGGAACCATCCCGGCATTTGCCTGAAACGATTTAGGGAAATCACGGAAACCTAAATTAGGATGGCTGGAGACGGGATTGAACAGTCGTCCTCCCGAATGCTATCTGATAAGGATCCCACACCGCGCAGCAGTATTCTAAAAGAGGACGGACAAGCGTAGTGTAGCCAGTCTTCTTAGTAGATCCGTTACATTTTCCAAGTGTCCTGCCTATAAAATGCCGTCTTTGGTTAACCTTCCCCACAACGTATTCTGTGTGTTCCTTCCAATTTAAATTGTTCGTAATTGTAATTCCTAGGCATTTAGTTGAATTTACGGTCTTTGGATTTGACTGGTTTATCGTGTAAGCGAAGTTTAACGAATTCCTTTTAGCACTCATGTGAATGACCTCACACTTTTCGGTTTTAGGGTCAACTGCCAATTTTCGCACCATTCAGATATCTTTTCTAAAACGTTTTGCAGTTTATTTTGATCTTCTGATGACTTTATTAGTCGATAAACGACAGCGTCATCTGCAAACAACCTAAGACGGCTGCTCCGATTGTCTCCCAAATCGGAACAGCAAAGGTCCTATAACACTACCTTGGGGAACGCTCGAATCACTTCTGTTTTACTCGATGACTTTCCGTCAATTACTACGAACTGTGACCTCTCTGACAGGAAATCACATATCCAGTCACATAACTGAGACGATATTCCATAAGCACGCAATTTCATTACCAGCCGCTTGTGTGGTACCGTGTCAAAAGCCTTCCGGAAATCCAGAAATACTGAATCGATCTGAAATCCCTTGGCAATAGCACACAACACTTCATGTGAATAAAGAGCTATTTGCGTTTCACAGGAACGATTTTTTCTAAAACCATGTTGACTGTGTGTCAATAGACCGTTTTCTTCGAGGTAATTCATAATGTTCGAACACAATATACAGGGAGAGCCACGAGGTTGTCCCCCCAGGTTCTGGAGGCTATTCCTTAGGTTATTTGGAATAAAAAATGTAAATAAAGTAATGGGATCAGATCCATAATTAAGGAAATGCAGTAAGTGAAAAACTCAGGAAAATGGTAGAAAAAACTTTTATTGTAGGATTACACTGTCAAAAATTTGAAGACAAAGTTTCGCACGGAAGTGAACCGCGCGAGTAGCATTTCGTAATTTTACGTGCTCGTTCCTTATTGACTTTGCGGCATCGAAAATTCGTTGTATCAGTTCTTCTCGTGTTTCCACCTTAACTTCGTACACGATGTCTTTCATCCACCCCCAGATGCAGTAATCTAATGGTGTTAAATCTGGAGATCTGGCAGTCCAGTTGACAGGGCCCCCGCAACTTATCCATCGATGTGGGAATTGCTGATTAACGTAAGTTGTTACCACATGGTGAAAGTGTGCAGGTGCCCCGTCATATTGGACGTACATGTGGCGTCTTGTTTCTAGAGGAACATCTTCAAGAAGCTGCGGTAAGTCTTCTCGTAAAAAGTTATCGTACATCTGACCATTTAAATTTCCCGGGAGAATAAACGGCCCCAGTAACTGATCACACACAACACCACATCAGACATTGACGCCGAAGCTGCGTTGAAATTGAGATACTACCGTGGCATGGGGATTTTCGTCTGCCCAGACAAGCATGTTATACATGTTGTTGATGCCGTCTCTTGTAAAGATTGCCTCATCACTGAACATTATGAAGCGATAGAGCTGCCGATTTTCGTTTAACCAGTTACAAAAGAGCAAACGGTTCGCACAATCATGTGGCTCTAAATGGAGACATTTCTGCACATGAAAAGGATGCAATCCATTCTCATGAAGAATCCTACATACCTTAGATTGTGAAACGTTCAGTTGGGTAGCTAGGCGTATTGTACTTGAACAAGGACTGCGCTCTATTGAATTAAGGTTTTCCTCTTCTTGAACGTCACGATGCAAAAAAATGTGTGTGAAATCTTATGGGACTTAACTGCTATGGTCATCAGTCCCTAAGCTTACACACTACTTGACCTAAACTAACCTAAGGACAAACACACACTCCCATGCCCGAGGGAGGACTCGAACCTCCGCCGGGTCCAGCCGCACAGTCCATGACTGCAGCGCCTCAGACCACTCGTCTAACCCCGCGCGGCGAACGTCACGATTCCTTTCTAACTATGTCCGATATGTTCCACTAAATGTTTTGGCACTCGGAATCCTACGACTAGGATATTGACGGTGATATTCGGCAACAGCAGCTTTCGCGTTACCATCACAGAACCCCCAAATGTACACCATCTCTCCATACTCCTGCTATGAAAACGTGTACGGCATCGCAAGGTGTACCGTACACAGGAGACAATAACAGTAAACATTACTGCAGTATCAACAACGTGGTTGTTATGCAAACGTACTACTCGCTGCACTTGTCTACCTAAGACTGATCGTGTGTCCTATGAACACAAGTGTAGCGCTCCATACACCGTGGCATGTTTTGGAACTCTGCTTGTAGCTCCTTAACTGTGGATCTGATCACATTACTGTATTTACATTTTTTGTTCCAAATAACCTAAGGAATAAACTCCAGAAACCGAGGGAAAACCTTGTGACTCAGCCTGTATGTTCCAAAATCCTGCTGCATATTGACATTAATGATATGGGCCTGTTATTATGTCGATTACTCCTATTACCTTTCTTGAATATTGGTGTGACCTGTGTAACTTTCCAGTCTTTGCGTATGGATCTTCCGTCGAGCGAACGGTTGTGTATGATTGTTAAGTATGGAGCTAATGCATCAGCGTGCTCTGAAAAGAACCTAATTGGTATACAGTCTGGACCAGAACACTTGCTTTTATTGTGATTTAAGTTGCTTCACTACTCCGAGGATATTTACTTCTACGTTACGCAGACGTTTTCAATTGGTGAGTGATCTGGAGAATGTGCTGGCCAGGGCAACAGTCGAACATTTTCTGTACCCAGAAAGGCCCGTACAGGACCTGCAACAAGCGGTCGTGCATTATCCTGCTGAAATGTAGAGTTTCGCCGGTATCGAATGAAGGGTAGAGCCACGGGTCGTAACACATCTGAAATGTAACGTCCACTGTTCAACGTGCCGTCAATGCGAACAAGAGGTGACCGAGACGTGTAACCAATGGCATCATGCCGGGTGATAACCAGTATGGCGATGATGAATACACTCTTCCAATGTGCGTTCACCGCGATGTCGCCAAACACGGATGCGACCATCGTGATGCTGTAAACAGAACCTGGATACATCTGAAAAAATGACGTTTTGCCATTCGTGGACCCAGGTTCGTCGTTGAGTACACCATTGAAGGCGCTCTTGTCTGTGATGCAGCGTCAAGGGTAACCGCAGCCACGGTCTCCGAGCTGATAGTCCATGCTGCTGCAAACGTCATCGAACTGTTCGTGCAGATGGTTGTTGTCTTGCAAACGTCCCCATCTGTTGACTCAGGGATCGAGACGTGGCTGCACGATCCGTTACAGCCATGCGGATAAGATGCCTGTCATCTCGACTGCTAGTGATACGAGGCCGTTGGGATCCAGCACGGCGTTCCGTATTGCCTTCCTGAACCCACCGAGTCCATATTCTGCTAACAGTCATTGGATGTCGACCAACGCGAGCAGCAGTGTCGCGATACGATAAACCGCAATCGCGATAGGCTACAGTCCGACCTTTATCAAAGTCGGAAACGTGATGGTACGCATTTCTCCACCTTACTTGAGGCATCACAACAACGTTTCACCAGGCAACGCCGGTCAACTGTTGTTTGTGTATAAGAAATGGGTTGGAAACTTTCCTCATGTCAGCACGTTGTAGGTGTCGCCACCGGCGCCAACCTTGTGAGAATGCTCTGAAAAGCTAATCATTTGCATATCACAGCATCTTCTACCTGTCGGTTAAATTTCGCGTCTGTAGCACATCTCCGTGGTGTAGCAATTTTAATGGCCACTAGTGTATATTTCCAAAATAATGTTCCTAATTAGGCTGGCGACCGTTCATTTTTTTTTTTCAGTCACCTACAATGTTAGCACTTCTGTTAACTCCCAATGTTAAGGCCTGTTTGGTTTTATCAGTCCGATACCCGATTCTATTAGACGCATGCACGGTGAAACTTTGGAGTCCTCTCAGAGGATAACATTAGCGTGTTTCACGGCACGTTAGTGTTATAGATTGGATGAGAACACGCTTATCGTGCAGCACGTATTTCGTTGTGGGAGCAGTTGGTACATGATCGTGTTTGGTTTCAGAGGCACATAGAAATCATGTCTAAAATTGTAAGTGTCCGAGCGAAGTTATATCATGGGAAAAAAAAAATTGGTACACAGAATTCGAGGTAAAAATTCATTTATTATTCATCCAACGTAAAAGTAATTTTACGTTTTCATGAGCACACACAACATGATTTTCACACAATGTCTGCTTCTTGAGCTGATGAAGAGAAGGACACTGGCAGAATTCAAGGTATTGAATGGCTGCAAACTTGAAGCTTGGATGCATCCATGTGATCTTCTCCTGGCCTTTGACGTAGATGATGGTACCCGTGTGGTCGAATAATCGAAACGATGTCACCATATCTTTATATGTTTTTGCACGTTTCACGTCCTTCAGAGGAGAGACTCAGTGATGCAATGGTTGCTGAGAACGTCTCCATTACACCGGCATCTTCTGCGTATACTATGAAAGCAATATCTTTAAATATGAACTGTCTACGCTCATCGCCATAGGATCCCTGAACGTCTGCAACGCTATTCACACTTGAGATGCCATTGTGAAATGCTCTTGGTATGACACAGCACTAGATCATTTATAGAGCTCGCTGCACAACATAATTGAGCGGACAGTAGTTAATCAAACGGTCGTGTAGAACTAGAGCATACGCTGCACTGTGGTTTGCGAAATTTGCTGAAGATTCAAATTCAATTTGTACATCCATAGGTCCAGACTTAATTATCTCGTTCAGTTTTGAGCAGTCTGGTATAATGCTTGGTGCCAGCTCCTCGAATTCCCGTGGGCAGAGTAGACATCCTGCCTCTTCATAGAAAGAAGCACAGAACCTCACATACATATCAAATGCCAGATTGTACACACTTTCACCCTACTGAAGCTGTAAATTGTATGAATTCCGAGTTCATGTAGGCTCTGGCACTAGTTAACCTGCAGTTGTCAAATTTGGTGGAATCATTTGCTATATACAATCTTATATTGGTCTTATATTGGTCTGACGAACCTGGGCATCTTCAGTTGAGTGTAGTTTTTAATAGCCCACTTTTGTCTGCTCGCAGTCGGTAGCGCTGGGTACTCGAAAAGCTCCGATGAACAGAAGGAGAACGGTGGAAATACACCGGCATTCAGAACTTTTAAACGCTTTAAATACTGCTCATGCGATACAGTGATACATGGCATTTTCAATGTTATATTATTGATGATAATCTCGTTCTCCTCTTGATCTCCTTGAATGTATGAGCTGTTATCCATTGCACTCCACACCAGAATAAGTTCTGTTCAGCAGTCAGGGCAATTCGCTGCATGTCCTCAAAGTATCGCAGAAGCAATTTTAAAGGTATACATTGAGAGCAGGCAATACTCTCTTAGGATTTAAAGGTTGGCTACAGCGCGCATACACAAGCTCTGGAATCTAAGATATGGTTGTCGCGCTTCGCAGGCACGGATTATATTAGTGGCAGTTTGGAAGCCAGTGTAGGGGCACGCCTGCTGTGGTGCGCACGTGTGTTGGGCGAGGGGTCGTCGCCGAGCTGCCGTACTGCCGTGTCCCCCAGGAGCGACACGGGATATGGTATTGAGTTGATATTTTTTATAATTTGCAGCGCGCTTATTAATTTCAAGAAAAGGGTTTGTGTATGTGTGTATCAGCAGACGGTAATTTTGATAATGATAGGAGTTGAATTCTTTAGGGAAACCATTGTTAGATTAAGCATTGATTTCTGTCATTGATTTCTTTTGTAATTGTCAGGGAACTGTTTCACTATGTATTTAATTGAGAAGTATTTCAATCTGTCTCAAGAAGTTATCGAGTTTAGGTTTGACCAAACCCTTTCTCTTGAATTATATGCAGTTGTAGTAAGCAGCAGCAGCCGCAGCAACAGCAGGAGCCGCCATACAGAACATGCATTGCACTCAGCATGAATAATAGGTTTTTTTATGTTTTTGTTAAATAATGGAATGCAGCAGATCAAGCAGCCGCAGAAAGACCAAGTAAGTTATTTGTTGCGCACAGGATCAATAAAAAAAAAAGTTTTGGCGATCTCTGTAATAGTAAAGTTAACAAGAGTACAAGCACGAGATTTTCAGTAGAAAACACGAGATAAGAAGATAGAGCTCGCGACTTTCAACATGCAGTAAGCCCCTTGTACTCTTCCACTGTTATACCCACCGGCTCGTTTATTAACCACTCAGCATTTTCTAAATCCTTCAAATTCGAGGCGGAAGCGCAGACATAAGCTTTAAGAGTTGATGCTATGAGTAAATCTCTACCCTGTTAAATTGGTATCGTATCTCATGGAACAGGAATACTAAAGCATTATGTGTAAAGTTCGATGCACTGTAGTAGTACCATCCCTCTTCGTAAATGATCCATTAAGATGTACGAAACTCTTGAATGGGAGGGTTACAGGGTCTTGGTCCTGAATGACAATCCTAATTTCATCTTTTTATTGCATTTGGTTGAAGCATAAGATTTATCCGAGAAATATTCCTGGCATACAATACATTCGTCACATTCCAGTAGGCTAGTTATATCTAACGGCATCATTGCGAGTTTTCAGACCTACTGGTTTAAGAAACTCGTAGCTCGCACATATTATAACCTTGCGATCCTGTTGTGAAGTGCCACGCTGTGAGTCGTACACGATGGTTTTATATTTTCTTCCTGGTCTGTAATGTGTGACCACTGGCACACAAGCGAGTTCTGGCCGGCTGAAGGTCGCTGCCGCCGCTTCCAGCTACCTACCAATGTGGGATCTTTGTTCTCGTCGAGAAATTGTGGTGAGTAAAGTGCAGGTTCTGGCCAGAGGAAGGTCGTCGCCGCTTCTGGTCCTGACAAGTTTCTGAGTGTTCTCAGTCACTCGTGATCTGCTTCTGATGTAGCCGTACAATAGTTTCCCCGCCACGAAAGTCGATGAGTTGGTTATCCTGGGCCACAATACGCAGCTGCAGATGGCCCAATGTCTGAACTATGGCCGGAAGGTCGTGTTCCAATGATCTTATAGCCTCTTCCAACAGATGG
This sequence comes from Schistocerca cancellata, assembly GCF_023864275.1. Lineage (NCBI taxonomy): Eukaryota > Metazoa > Arthropoda > Insecta > Orthoptera > Acrididae > Schistocerca > Schistocerca cancellata. The sequence continues at coordinate 395,197,089 of NC_064628.1, forward strand.
GAAGAACCTGTAAATTGTGTGAATCAATCTATTGTTGAGATAAGAGTTTGTTGCAATGTTAGGGTCGACACTTATTGTGCTGACAGGAAGTATAGTATATCCACTGACAGATCGCATCTTTAAAATTTATTAAGATCGTTCTTAAAAACCTGTCGTTTTGTGAAACCCATAGATCGTTCAATTGATCCTCCCTGATTAAAGTCAAACGTTGCACTCATTGTCTTTATTCCAGATTTAAATGTATTAATGTTTGCATGAACGCAATCCCTCTCCCAAACCATTTTAAAACTTGATTTAAATCATTAGTATCGTATGCACCAGGTTATGTTTCCGCAAATTCTTTTCTGCCATTAATTTCCAGATAAAGTTTATTGTTAGCCTGCATGATATTCCACATACTGTTGTACATCTCCAATCGAGTCAGCACTAAAATCCACTCTGTATATATTTATACATATATACAAAGTTGACAATATCTCTGAAGTGACACCACCTAGCAACAAAAAACCAACGTCATGTTATGGCCTCCGTTGTTTCTTGGTGGCTGGTGGCAATAGTTAGTGACTAACCCTGTATATGTATAAAAAGTTTATAGGACAAAAGTTGCACGCTACAACGGGAGCCATAATATGAAGTTGGTTTTTTGTTGCTAGGTGGGGGTCACTTCAGAGATATGAAGGTCGACTTTGTTTTTCTAAATGGGATGCTATAGTTGGTACTTTTTTTCTGATAGCGGCTATCGAAATGAGTCCAATGACGTGTAACAGTAAGGTCAACGAAGGTCATAAAAGTGGCATGAAAGTCTATTTACAGAAGGTGTTAAAAAGTGATTACCATTGGTATCAATGCAGTGCTGCAATCTTCTTATCATGGACTGAGTGGTACTCCTTATCACATCGGCACTTATCGAAGCATATTCTCTGACAATTCTGTCTCGCATTTCTTCAGATGTAGTTGGAACATCTTTGTAAACAAGAATCCCCACAAGAAAAAAATCCAAAGGTGTCAACTCTGGCGAACGAGCTAGCCATGACACATCTCCTCCGCGTCCAATCAAACGATTTGGGAATTGTCTCTGCAACTCATTTCTAGCATCAGCGAAAAATGTGCCAGACACCCATCTTGTTGATACCACATTCTGTTCCTTGTTCCTAAAGGTATTTCTTCCAACAACAGACCTAACATTTCTTGTAGGAATGTGGTGTACGTTCTACTATTAAGGTTTCCTTCGATGAAATAGGGGCCTATAATTCTGTCCTCCAGAATTCCACACCATATATTCACCGCCCATGGTTTTTGGTGTGCAACATGCCGCACCCAACATGGATTTTCAGTTGCCCAGTAATGCATGTTATGCAAATTAGCATTTCCATGGTTCGTGAGTGTAGCCTCGTCAGTAAATAAAATCAAATTAATAAATGTGTCATCCTTCTGAATCTGAAGTTGAGCCAATCAACAAAATTCAGTGCGACGCGTACAATCCGTGCCAGTTAATTCTTGGTGTAAACTGATATGGTAAGGATGATATTTACGGCGATGCAGAACACGAACAACACTACTCTGGCTCATGCCAGATTCCCTTGCGATTTGACGCAAAGCAACACAAGGATCTCGAACCACAGTGGCAAGAGTACCAATTTCCGTTTTCTCGTTAGTAACTTTCACTGCCGGATATGTCTCCGACACGTTAAAGATCCTGTTATTGTCAATTTATCATACACATAATTAAATGTACGACGTGTAGGGTGAGTACATTGAGGATTCCTTTCAGCGTATAAGTCTCTAGCTCTCACTGAATTTTGTTGTTATTCTCCGTAAATGAGAAGCGTACCGACTTGTTCCCCATAGGAATACATCATTGACATTCTCTTGTTGCGACGATACTAGTCTTACCGTTCCCCTTAGTGTTGTATTGGAAACAGTCGAATGGTGTTTACATGTCAATGGCACATTAGGTGGATACGCCGTATTCAGCGAATATTTACTATTTGCACGATATACGAGGGAGAATTGTCAGAGCATGTGCTTCGATAAGTGCTGAAGTGATAAGGAATTCCACTCAGTCCATGATAAGAAGATTGCAGCACTGCACTGATACCAATGGTCGTCACGTCGAACAACTTCTGCAAATGGATGTTCATGCTACCTTTGTGATTTTCGTTGACCTTCAAAGATCTTACATCATTGGATTCGTCTCGATAGCCACTACCAGGAAATAAGTACCAAACTATAGCATCCTGTTTGGAAAAAAGAAAGTTGACCTTCATATCTCTGACGCGACCCCACCTAGCAACAAAAAAACCAACGTCATATTATGGCCCCCGTTGTCCCATGCAACATTTGTCCCGCAAACTTTTCAGGCACTATTATACATTCAGAGTTATTCTAAGTGACAATAGTTAGTGACTCACCCTGAAGGGTCGTTCAGTAGGTAATGCCCCACATTTTTTTTCTCAGAATATATTTATTGTTAAGACTGAGAATTTGGTGACAATATACATCAACATGTCCATGTCCTATTTTTATACGTAGCCTCCATCACGTTCTATGGCCGTTCGTATACGTTGTGGAAGAGCATTATTCTCTGCTGGTGAAAGCTCTTGTCCTGTAGGTGTAGCCATGTTTTCACTGCACGACTGACACTCTCGTCATCTTCAAAGCGTGTTCCCCGTAGAGAATCTTTAAGTGGCCCAAAGACATGGAAGTCCGAGGGTACCAGGTCTGGGCTGTATGGTGGATGAGGCAATGATGTCCAACCCAATTTGTCCATGTGTTCCCAGGTTCTCAGACTTGTGTGTGGGCGTGCATTATCGTGCTGGAGCAAGATTTCTGCTGGATTCTTGTCCGATCGAATATGTCGGAAACGGTTCTTGAATTTATTCAGAGTCTTCACGTATGCCTCTGAATTGATGGTTGGGCCTCTTGGCACCATAATTCAAGAGAATGACGCCATCACAATCCCAGAAGACTGTCACCATGATCTTTCTGGCAGAGGGGGTTGTCTTGAATTTCTTCTTTAGTCGTGAATGAGGATGATGTCAGTCCATGGATTGCCTTTTTTTTGTTTCCGGCGCTAAGTTGTGCACCCAGCTTCTGTTCCCCGTAACGATACATGACAGAAAGGCCTCACTGTCAGACTCAAAGCGCTCCAACAATTCAGATGAAATTGCGTTTCTTTGAATCTTGTGGTCCGCTGTGAACATTCGTGGAATGCATCGTACGCAACGCTTCGAAAATCCGAGAGTCTCCATCACTGCAGACGCACTTCCAATGCTGACTGACAACTTTAGAGCCAATCGTCGAGCTGTGATGCGCCGATCGGCACGAATAATGGCATCTGCACGACTCGGCATGTCTGGAGCAGTGGCTGTGACAGGACGCCCCGAGCGTGGCTGATCACGGAGCTCTGTTTCTGCATTTCCTGAGGCTGTAACTTTCTTTACCCATCGCCCAATTGTACTCCTATCAACTATGCAGCATCGCCATACACTGCACACAAACGTTTACGGATGTTCGCCACGGTTTCTTTTTCTGCACACAAGAATTAAATAACAGCACACTGCTTGTAACGTGAGTCGTATGTAGACGCCATTTTGACGCAGTACTACGGCTCTGCCATCTGGCAGAACGCTTCGAAAATTCACCGGCGCGCAGAACAAACATCAAATGTGAAGCACCAACAAGGATATTTGTGTATATATATAAATTGCTTTTTGAAAAAAAATGGTGACACACACACACACACACACACACACACACACACACCAGTCGGCTGGAAGTAATACGCGCGAAATACCGACGTCTTTTAAAGCCAGAGTGTATGATATTGTATCTGAAAGTCAACTGATGAGCAGATGTTTAATGCAGCATCTTATGTATCGTTCTTTGTAAGCAGTAGGAAAATATGATTTACAGAAGTCCAGACAAGTAAATATTAATAGTCCTAGTAGCGATGAAAACTGCAGAACACAAGCCTCTGTCGTTGAAGTATCGTTCTGGTGGCTCTAAAGCCCGGTCCACACGCAACGATCCGTCTGCGCAGACATTGGCGCAGACGTCTGTACATGCAAAAGATCGCTGCAAATGTGGTGTGTTCACACGACACAAACCCCAATCTACTACTCGCCCGCCATCTGTCGGTGTAGAAAAGAAATATCAGTGGCAAGCGACTACGCTCCCCGTAAACGTCAAAAACTTAATTCAGTTATTTTGAAATATAGAAATGGAGGAAGTTCTGTTGTGGTCTGTGTTCGCAGCTTGTGTTGCAAAAAACATCAGACCAACCGCAGGAAACAGAGAAGGCGGTCAAAATGGTGAAGACAGTGGCTGCTAAAGCGAAAGCAGTTTTCTCACGTACATTTACTGCGAGAGTTGCAGGGCGAACCTGTTTTGTTTTACATTACCTCGTGTTCCATTTCCTCGCACATTGACACTCCAATTTCATCTTCAGTTGTACTCCTGCTTGGTCTTGGCGTTTCTTGATCACTAAGAAAGCCAAGCAGATCAAAATACCATAACGTTGGCTGGTATACTTGATCTACTCTTACACCAGATCTTCTAGATTTCTGAACTTTGGATAACTCTTTTCGGTAAACAGTTCGCTGACAGACTTAATTTACTTGACTTGCCTTCATGAACTCATTCTTCAGGACAGCGTAAATAGCTTCGCATGTGTTGGGTATTATTTTGCTCAACGCTTGTTTCGATATTGAAGTTGAAAATTCCAAATCCTTGTAGCTCCTTCCTGTTGCTAGGAATCTTGATGTTACGCCAGCCGTTTATGAGGAGAAATTGCCCTTCTCATACAAGTATTTTTTTCTCATAATATGAGGGGTTACAAGCTTTAAGAGATAATTATAAGTTTCGACATCCATCTACAAATAATTTCGCCAGTTCGCAACGAATTTTTTTTTATTACCGTTTCTCTGTTTGCCGAGGCGTCAACTGCCCGCAATTTTTCAATTAGAGCATTGTATGCTGCTGTCTTTTTGTCTTGGGCACTATATTCTTTACTTTTAATCTTTCACAAACATGTGTAGTTTCTATATATTTCAATGAATTCACTTACAAACTCTTTAGAACACTGACGAGTATCAGTCATTTTAGTGCCCTATGCGCACAAATACAAACACTAGACTGAGCAAACAGCTGTTTCGTGCCAGATTTGCGGCGATCTCCTGTCCACACGCTCCAACTTGTCTGCGCAGATGTGGTTTGAACCCACAGATTTGAGAGGTTTCGCTCAAACCTCCAACTCCAACTTCCAGGTTTGCACACACCTCAGGTTGGAGCAAATCTTCTGTCCACACGCAACGATCTGTCTGCGCAGATGTGATGTGCGCAGACAGATCGTTGCGTGTGGACGGGCCTTTAGTCTCCAAATGAGTCGAACAAAGATGTTATTTGTATTTTTCTTAACATACGCCACTCAATGAGTTCCAGGTTCTTCAGCAACATCTAAATTCAAAATTCCACATTCTCTGGATTTCCACGTGGTCTTTAGTAATGTGCCTCGCGTAAGCACACTGCAGAATCTTGAAATGCTGAATTTTTCCTAAGAAACTTGAGCAGGTCCGTATTTGTAAGTGGTACATTTGGTAGGATGGTTAACTGGCTGTTTTTTATTTATGAGGAGACCTAGCTCTTTCTTGTACAGTTTCAGATTAGTCCTTCCCCACTGGCTGCTGCTTCCATCATGCAGCTTGAAAGGTCTCTGTTGGATTCCTTTCATGTTAATTTCTTAAATCTGTTGTCATTTACGGCATAAATTCCTCTTCTAAATTTACTGTGGCGTTTCTGACTATCTGGGAGGAGACTGAGTAGTGGAACGTGTTACTTTTACACATAAACAAGAACGATCTGTCACACTACTACACTTTAAAACACAGTTTATATGTAATTCATGTCACACAGTCTCATACGGAACCTACATCCGCTTTCTTTTATATACTGTATATGATAAGATACAGTCATCCCCCTTCCCTTCTGTGTGAGAGGATGAATGAGCAAATGTATTTCTAGTTGAATGCTTGAGGGTAGCAGACAAGCCTGTCTGCTAGAGAACAGTAGGACCAACGTCGGAACAGGTAGCTACGCTTTCTAAGAGCAGAGACGTTTCTATGCTTAGTATAATCCCGTCCGTGCGTTGTCATGTTGGTATAGGAAGCTGCCCCTCTGGCCACTTCCGTTTGTATTTGTGAGCCACCCCTCAGGAAAGGACCAAGCAGTCGGTCCGTGGCGAGCGTCTGAAGTGGTAAGATCTCCGGCTAAGCGCGTGTCTGCTAAGTCCGTAGGACAATGGATTTCTTAAGTTCAGCCTAACTGAAAATTTAATCACCTTTATTTCAGGTTTAGCTCTAAAATATCTAATGTTATCTTAAATTGCAGCGCAGTGTAATTCTCGTGTGAAGTTCAGATTATTTTCCGGTAGTTGCTTTGTCACTACTTTGTGAGTAAAGTGGAACCACGTGTTGATCAGTAACTCTAACTAAGATCAATCTTAAATGCGAATGCTTGTGTGATTATAACGTCTCGTCTTGACAATATTTTTCAATATAGCAACTTTTCTTTATGTTCAACCCACGTGGGGTGTACTTTGCGAGACCAGTACCACGTGCTTATATAACTGTTTGACCCGTCAGGTTAACAGTAAGACGTTAGTAACCAGTTCGAGGTTTTTCTTTTGTAAATTGCTTTTCGATCTAATTTATTTTAATTATCAAAATTATTGTGGAGTTACACTCTTTGTGTAAACCAAGTTGACCACGTGAAGCAAGTGGTGTAATCATCAAAGTAGCCCTCAGCTATTCTTTTCGCAAAGATTTCACAGAGTTAATATGAATTTAGTATACCAGTGTGTGGTAATTACATGACGGACAGGATTGTGCTACGAACGTATCTTCTTTGGGTGAAAATTTGAATCTGTTGGTAGTGGTTAACTTTCTCTTGCATACGTTTCAACGTTCTTTGTGTGTTGTTTTATGAATGCAGTGTTGTATGCAGTCTCCCGATCTTGCCTCCATATTTGATGTGTTCCGTAAGATTGCAAACTCACATTTTCACAGTCCTAAATAAGGCACCAGCTCAGTTATAACTCACGTTTAATATGCTGAAATTTCAATGATCAATGTTAAAATAAATTTCCAAATATAAACTGATTTATTTCTTTTTATTTAAATTCACTTTTATATATATATATATATATATATATATATATATATATATATATATATATATATATATATATATATATATATATCACCGGTTGTCGTATGACTATTAAAAGATTATAATTAATGTTAGTCTGGTTGGGAATTTGGTAAGCTAGACTGGATACCTGGTGAAACAGTTGCGCAGTAATGCAAGGTTAACTTCCCCAGGCAGCTCACAGCTTTTAAACCGCTTTTATTGGCAATCACCACCGCTTACACCGCAAAATCAAAGCAACAACGTTACAAGCTATGTCTTCTTACTTTCTCTAGCTGCTCCTGGGAGTTATGTGCGTTCTTGACTGTTCTGGAAATAGCCACAGCACCACCAGCCAGTGAACCCATTGCTGAGACATCTGTGAGGGCAAGAATGAGGAAGGCGATAATTCCACCAGGTGGTTGGATACCGATAGAGCCCTGGGTGCTTTGACCGGCAGTTTATGCTTCAGAGCGCTTTCAGCTACATGCATCGCTGTCAGGATACAGATTTTTTTAAACACCGCTGCCGTGGCTTCTTCTTCTTCTTCTTCTTCTTCTTCTTCTTCAGTGTCATCTTCTTCTCTTTCAGTGCACGATGTGTGCCGTCCGCCCCCAGTAGCTGAGTGGATCGCCGGGACGGTAGCTCAGCGTGTTCAGTCAGAGGGCTGCCTGGTGTCTGCAATAAAAAAATTGAGTCAAGGAATCAACGATCAACTTGAACGGATGTCTTGTGACGTCCGCCCAGACCAAACGCAACGAACTATATCGAACAAAATGAAAAAGAAAGAAAAAAAAAAGTGGTCAGCGCGACAGACTGTCAGTTTTAAGGCCCCGGGTTCGATTCCCGGCTGGGTCGGAGATTTTCTCCGCTCAGACACTGGATGTTGTGTTGTCCTAATCATCATCATTTCATCCCCATCGAGGCGCAAGTCGCTGAAGTGGCGTCAGACCGGAAGACTTGCACCCGACGAACGGTCTACTAGACGGGAGGTCCTAGTCACACGACATTTACATTTTTATTTGCGATGTGTGACGTTCATAACGTGCCTGAAATTCACACTCAAAGTCAGTTTTACCATGCATGGTTTTATCAACTACAAATGCAGCAATGCGCCGCCCAGCACCAATATCCTTTTTCGCACGTATTGCCTTCGTTTGTCAGCTAAAATTCGATCTGCTGCGTGACGTCCTGAAGGATCTCTATGTATTGCACACTCAGTGTCGTGTTTCAAACATGAATCGTCGAGCAAGTTAACCCCCTTATTGCCATGAGCCAAATGTTTTTGAAGCCTTGTACCATTTCCACAATAGTTATCCCCGGAACATGCAATTCAACTGGGATTTTGTCGATAATACCACCACCTCCTATAATGTGTCTCCTATCGCACATGTCATGCTACTGTGCTGGTTCTGCTCTGTTCACCCCATCATATAGCAAATCGTTGTGTCAATCCAGCTGCTCTGTGCTGCAGGAAAAGCAAGCAGTTTAACTAATACTCTATTTCCTCGACGTCTTATGTCCGACTGTAAGAGAAACACGTGTGGTTCTGAAGTCTTCAGTAGATTCTCTGTGTAAAGACATCCTGAAATTCCAATACTACTGCTACACTTCAAGAGGTAAGTTCCTCTGCACTTTGGAAACTGTGAATATCTCAGTCGAACAGTTTGCGCGGTACGACTTCTCAAATACTGTCTTGTGTTTTGAAACACATACCAAATCACCCACATTAAAGTTTTGTTCATGTGAATCCAGCATTTTGATACGATAGTAGACCATATCCGTGAGTCGGTCATCACGAACATTGATTGGTCTCATTTTTCTTGTACGATGTTTGGTTCGGTTATACTGGGCGATTATTTGTGGAAGGATATCTGTCCATTTGCATGAACCACAGAAATGAAACTACATCCACATTTTTAGCTCATTCTTCTGTACAGACCTTCTACAAAACTCGCCTACAGGTGTGTGAATGTTGAGTAGTAATGTATTCCATATCGCTACATCACGGTCTTGAAATACCTATTGTAAAACTCTCCACCGTGATCAGTTTGAAGGTTGTCTCAGCATCGATTCATTTCCATCTGCAATAGTCACTCAAACACCCGTGTTACACCCTACCCTGCTTCTGTTTCTGTTTTAACAGGTAATGACTAGGTGAATTTAGAGTATATGTCAATGACCATTAAAATATATTTGTCAATGACCATTAAAATATATTTGAAGCCTTTATTGGTATGCGAATATTTCCACATATCTACAAGATCAGCCTGCCATAAGTCATCCAAACTTTTAATCATTACATATATGAAAGAAGTCTACTGGGGCACACTTGTATATGGCACCCGAATATGATAAGAATATTAATGTAAACTTAACTGAAACTATGATATTATAAACAATTTATGTCTCTAATAGGCTTTATAAAGCGCATCGCTGACCATACACGACCACAAAGCCAAAGATAGTGCTTCTGGTCTGAGATCGTAGTGTTGGAGTAAGAGAGTGCTAGGCGCACAGCTGTAGGTAGCTGTCTGAGTGAAAGAGGATGGAGTAGGCAGTTTTTGTGGTGTGCTCTGTGAAGCCACCAAGTGTTAAATTAATTTGGGTATGTCAATATTGTTGAACATGGAAACAGAAGTCTTCATACAAGCAAGAACCCAGCCGGCCGGGGTGGCCGAGCGGTTCTAGGCGCTACAGTCTGGAACCGCGCGACCGCTACGGCCACAGGTTCGAATCCTGCCACGGGCATGGATGTTTGTGATGTCCTTAGGTTACTTAGGTTTAAGTAGTTCTAAGTTCTAGTGGACTGATGACCTTAGAAGTTAAGTCCGATAGTGCTCAGAGCCATTTGAACCAAGCAAGAACCCATGTACCGAAGTCTCATTGTATCCAAGCGAGACATTACGCACATAAATAGAAGCACATGAAGGTGAGAAATGTGCCAGCCATAAACTTGTGCAGGAAATGCATGACATAAGCAACATATACGGAACACTAAGCACCACAGACACTTCTTACACTTTTTCCTGGCAGGCTTTTATAACCATTTTGCTGTTAGTGTACTAGGTAAATTAGGCAGACTGCCTGTAAAGATTTAGGATTAAGGATATTTTTTCTCTGCATTTTGTGTTAGGTATAAGGATATTATTACAATATTTAATGAGTGTTCATGCCCTGAGCTGCACAAATTTTATGCAAAATGATGGAATGTTGGTATTTAATGAGTGTTCATGCCCTGAGCTGCACTCCAGTAATGAGGATTATATTGATATATTGACGATTTTCTATAGTGATATTGTATGATGTTAATACGTATTTTGTATATGTTGTGTCCTTTCTAGCAAAATATGTCTTACCTTGTGACACATAATTGGAGATGTTTGTGGAAGACTGTCAAAGAAGTTTTACACCTAAAAACATTTTTTTTCACCATTCCTTATGAGATCGCATAAGATACTGCCTTCTTATGTTAGCACGTATGACTTTTCTCTATTTTTGTAATTCACCATCATCTTTGCATATTTATTTCATAGTTTACTGTGATACGTTACTTTTATTTAGTCAGTAAGCTATTCTGCACTCAGTAACCCTGTCATTATGTTTGCATATACTGTAATCACATTTTTTCTTTGCTTTGGCCTAGCATTTCTTGACTCAAGATGAATGAAAATTGACTGTTAATTATTTTCTTTACAGATAAAGTGCACTGCCCTTATTAATCGTACCCATATCCTTCCCTGTAACTATGTGCATTGTTAGAGATTTAGGTCATTTACTAGACTGAAATTTATGAAGCCCCGAGGGTGCTACACAACCTATAAGTATTGTGTCTTTACTCACACGATGCCATACTTTGATTCTATGATTCTATTTGCCTAATATGTACTCATACAGCCCATACAGAGATATACTTTTACATAATACTGCCATTTATGCACTTTGTTCTTGTAAAAGCCATGTCGAGTTATGTATTCTTATCATGAATAATGCATAGGCATCAGAGTGCCATATATAGTTATAGGTAAATGATATTTAATGATACTCTCTGAGCTTTGATGTTTATGCTATGTAAAACTAGGCCAACTTGTGTCACAAAGATGTTGTCTGTCACGTTTTTGCTATTAAAGTCGGCATTTATTTTATGTAAAACTAGGCCACTGTGATCCACAAAGAAGATTCCTGTCACATTCTTAGTTATTATGGTCAGCATTTATTTCATGTAAAACTAGGCCACTTTGAGCCACTAAGATGATTTCTGTAACATTTTATAGCTACTAAGATCAGCATTTTTGTATGTAAAAAGGCCACTTGGAGCCTCTGATTGATACTTTCTATACAATTGTTTTAGTTATTAAGATTTGCATGTATTCCAAGTACAAGGCCACCTGGAGTCTTTCAATTCTTCATTTTACTGTTAGGTTTTCTTAAGTAATAATGTCTCAATATTGAATGTACAAGGCCACTGAGAGCCATAGTATAATGTTATGAACCAGTGATGTTCTCTGTCAGATTATTTTATGTCTAATTGGCAGTCTGATGTAACACTTATTGATTTTGTCTCATTCAGAGTTCACTTTCAATTTTGCCTATTGACTCTGATGTAAAGCATTGTTGCTTCATCCAGTCTGTAATTTCATTAGGATCATGAACTTTTTGTGATCAGATAGATTACTCAATGTTGATGTAGGTAGAAATGGTCATGTTCCACTACCTTACCTTTTCTACCTTTTCATTCCTTTCATTATCTAGTTTCCTACCTCAGCTCATGCTATTGGAACAATTTATTATTGGTATCCATATTTCAACATAGGTGACTATATATGTCGCTTGGATCTCAGAAGAATCTCTACTATGAAGAGCAGTGATGATGCTGGTCATCAGATTACTGACATTATGAAAATTGCCAACTATGTTTGTTGGTAATTTGTTGCTGAGTACCTCTTGTATCTCTGCACATAACTGAGGAACATAATAAGGAGGTCAGATGTCAGATGTCTTGGTAAACTGAATGCAATCCACATTGGTCGCTACTAAGTTGTTGAACCTGCACAAGACAAAAAAGAAATGGACTTTATGATGCAGTCACTTCAACATGCTCATAGGCTTCAGCCATGACTCTTCCTTCCCCTTGCGCAATCTTATACCATTATCTTGATGATTAAGACTATATACCGAGTTTGCTTTACGTGATTTATTTGTCAGCAACCTTATTACCGAGACTATTTACTCATAATATCACCAGATTATGATTTATACTAGTGCACCTGAGCACTATCAATTCTTTCAAGTTTAATGATGCTATACAATTAGATTTTATTATACAGTCGTGACATATTGCTTTATAGTGGTCCTTAGGTCTACACTGTAATGGTTTTACACTACTCAAGATTTCTACTTATCAGTAATGAGATAAATTTACCTCACCTTTGTTGTACAAGGTACTTCCAAATATGTGCCAAATTTGTTAAACCCCACTGGAGGGTTGTGCAAGGCGTCTGCTGGGGCACACTTGTACGTGGCACACGAATATGATAAGAATATTAATGTAAACTAAACTGAAACTATGATATTATAAACGATGTATCTCTCTAATAGGCTTTATAAAGCTGATTGCTGACTGGTCTGAGACTGTAGTGTTGGAGTAAGAGAGCGCTTGGGGCACAGTTGTAGGTAGCTGTCTGTGAGTGAAAGGAGATGGTGTAGGCAGCTTTTGTTGTGTGCTCTGTGAAGCCACCAAGTGGTAGATTAATTTAGATATGTCAATATTGTTGATCATGGAAGCAGCAGTCTTCATGCAACGAAGGTAAATATGTTGAATAATTATGAGTTTTGTTTTGCCAGCACGTTAGATGGGGTGACTGATAATTTGTATTTATTGAGTAATCCCACAATGTAGGTAAACTGATTTGATAAAAAATAGCTAGTTACATATTTCACTTTTGTAATGTCTCTAAGACTTGTTAACAGAGCTATGTGTAATTTGATTATTTGCATTTATGTTGGGCTATTGTCCGTGAATCAATCAATAAATATATATTTTTTTGGCCAATGTAAGTTCACTTGTTAGATGTTTTTGAAAAGGCACACTTAACTTGCAGTATAATTGTGCTAAAAATGTCATTGTTAGTAATTCACCACAATCAGTACCACCTCCCTGTTCAGGTCATATATTTGTCAAAGAAGTTGGATTTTTCTTAAATGTTTTAATTTATCAACCAAAAGAATTTCATGTACATTCGGAAGTATTACGGTCAATATTGCACACCGCTGAGCCTGTAGCTAGCATATTTATATTTTTTCATGAGAGACCAGAATATATCGCGTTCCACTGTTGCTGGTTTAGAGGTAAGACAATTTAATTTATTTGTTATGTGCACGGGGACCAAAATTATTAGTTTTGAACAGGGCCAGAGGATTCAGTACCTAAGGGGCTGAATATATGTTGCAGTGTCTGTATTTCTTTATTGGTATTGGGAGTTGCATTCCCCAATCAGTCCGTATAAAGTTTTGCTAACAATAACACAGAGTAAGCACACCACTTGCAGCTACAACACGCTACACGATAATTACCGCTTTGTATCCATTCCGCAGTCTTGTCATCATTCAATGTGTTCCATACAAAGCAAAATAATTTTACTAAGTGTTACAAAGAATTAATTTGTTTAAAGAACGTTAAAAGGACACGTTTTGTTGCTGGTTTGTGCAGTTCTTGAACTATTGCGTCCACACGTATTCGATTATACCTCTCTTTCTAAGCTCCAAAATTACTGAAACAACCTCATTCGAATCAGCAGCATTACCAACAGCAGCTGATGCCATGAGCATTCTATTAGCTCACTGAGATTGTCATAATATATATGCTGTGGGGGTCGATTACTGACTCTTTTACGCTTGTAAGTAGGCTGTTTATGTTTTCTTATCGGCAACGTTACGTAGCGCTCGGTATGAAAATCACTGGCTGTGCTGTGTGCAGTCTGTGGCTAGTTTGCATTGTTGTCTGCCATTGTAGTGTTGGGCAGCGGCAGCTGGATGTGAACAGCGCGTAGCGTTGCACAGTTGGAGATGAGCCGCCAGCAGTGGTGGATGTGGGGAGAGAGATGGCGGAGTTTTGTAATTTGTCATGAACTGCTATATATATGATGATATTCAGGTAAATACAGTGTTTGTTCTCTATTAAAATCTTTCATTTGCTAACTATCCCTATCAGTAGTTAGTGCCTTCAGTAGTTTGAATCTTTTATTTAGCTGGCAGTAGTGGCGCTCGCTGTATTGCAGTAGTTCGAGTAACGGAGATTTTTGGTGAGGTAAGTGATTTGTGAAAAGTATAGATTAATGTTAGTCAGGGCCATTGTTTTGCAGGGATTTTTGAAAGTCAGATTGCGTTGCGCTAAAAATATTGTGTGTCAGTTTAAGCACAGTCTTGTATAATTTGTTCTAAGGGGACGTTTCATATGTCGACCCTTAGCCTAGGATACCTCACTGGAATCTTCTGATTTTTTCTTGTAGTTTGTGTAATTAGTGTAGATTTTGTTTATTGCTAGCGTGTAAATGTAGAGAGAATCTCCTTTGTAGTTGCAGTCTTTCATTGTTGTACAGTAAAACAGTTGTGGCATGCATGTAGATTTGCACCAAGTATTTCGCAGCTGCGCTTGCAATTAACTAGATATTATTTTCAGTACTATGTTAATGTGTTCTCTTATTTTTGCTCTTCAGATTGTGCTTTTCTGTGTTATCGTGTGAAATATTGTGACAATAATGGCGTGTGAAAAACGTAACACTAGGCTCCAAGGTAAACTGAGAAATGACAGTGAAGACGAAAGCAGTGTGTTAGCGCCACCGAGTAATGAATTAACTAATGTTGAAAGTAGTAATTTGGTAATTGTGCATAGGGAAATGGAGCGGGCGGCAAATAATGGTGTAGACCGTCAAACAGGTAGTGAACAGGGAAGCATTATCGATCGATCGGTTGGCAACAGCTCGCCTCAGGAATCCGAAATGATAGGACACAATTTTGCAAATACTGTAGATTCAGGTTTTGCGTCCTCACCGTTTTCTCAAACTAGTCAAGACACATTTTCTGCTTGTCAAAATGTGAATGTTGCTGGTGCAAATGCACTGCCGAAAAGCGTAGAGGAACAGATTCCAGACACTAATGCATTGTTATTACAATTAATGCAACAAATGGGACAAAATCTTCAAAAGTTAGACACAATGGAACAAAATCAGAGACAAACACAGCAAAAGCTTCAAAAGTTAGACACAATGGAACAACACCAGAGACAAACACAGCAACAGTTAGACGCAATGGAACAAAATCTTCACACCACGCTTGAACAAACACGTGAAGATTTAACTACTGAGTTACATAACATTGAATCGAAATGTCAAAAAGTCTGTAATGACGTAAAAACACAAATTTGTGAGCATTTTCAACCTATTTTTTCGCGGCATGAAAATGCATTACAGAATCACGAAGCAGCCATAAAAGAACTGCAAACCATTGTTCATGAAAATCATGAGACCTTGTGGGCTAAAATTGACTCAGTTGCATCTACCGATTCGGTTACGCAACTTGCAAAAACTCAGGAAAACTTAAAGGACACAGTAGATACTCTGAAAATTGGTTCAGAAAGACACATGGAGGAAATTAGTTCATTATCAGAGAAAGTAGCCGAACTTTCGGATCAGGTCACTAACTTATCTACGAAGGTAGATGATAATCTGAATGACACAAAACCGGTAGTCTTTAATAACACAGAAGAGTGCGAACAAATTAGGAAACTGAAACAAAATCTGAATCAAATTAATACGCAACACCAAAGAGAAATCCGGGAAGTACAAGATCAGCTGACACAGGTAATACAAGAATTACGTATTTCAGAGGACACTCGCGCTCCAACACGGGAAGAAGAACTTAGAAATACGGAAAAGCCACAAAATAATAACACAGGGCATTTCGGTAATTATGAAAGGAATTGGCAAGGTGGACCGAATTTTGAGATGGAACCGCCGACACGACGTAACAATGACCGATATGCTACTCGCCGACACGATGACTTTGACTATAAGCTGTTCATTACTACACGTAAATTCAAAACATTTAAGAATTCTGGCAACGACATTCATCCACAAGCGTGGCTCCATCAATTCTCTCATTGTTTTCCTCCCAACTGGTCATTAGAACACAGATTAGAATTTATGTGTGGCTACTTGGAGAATGAACCAGCTGTAAGAATGCGATCGGTCATTCACGATTGTCACAGTGAAGGAGAATTTTATCATGCCTTCCTCTCAGCGTATTGGTCTCAAGCGAGTAAAACATAGCATCATGATGATGAAACACTTTGAACAATCTGAATTTTCCAGTCTTGTCAAATATTTTGAAGACATGTTGCACAAGAATCAGTACCTGTCAAACCCATACAGCCCCTCAGAACTCATCCGCATTTGCTTAATCAAATTACCTGAACATTTACGGCATATTATTTTGGCAGGACGTTGCAAAGACGACATTGAAGCTTTTCAGGGACTCTTACAAGAATTAGAAATTGACACAGACAGTCGCGGGATGCGAAAACAGGAAAACAATCACTGCAGGTCACATCCGTCACAATTCCATGACGACAGAAACAATAAATGGCTACGACAAGCCTATTCTTACAACGTAAATCGTGACCAAAACAGACACCACCCATATGACAACCACTGGCAGAGTAATAGTTACAGGGAAAGATCACCTTTCCGCGGTAATGACTATCACAGAGACAATCAGAGAAACAGACAATATGGGAACCAAAACAATTATTATCAAGGGAGACAGAATAACTTTAGACGCAACGGTCCAGTGCGCAGATACGACTAAGGGAGAAACTCTCCACCACATGACCGACAAACAAGAAACTATGTAAACTACCGACAAAACGACAGACGTGAATTTCATCAGAACTGGCGAGCTTTAAACAGAGCTGGGCCCTCTCGGCAAGGCGAATTTGTGGAAGTTAGGCCTCCTAATCCCAGTAATGACGCGCGCCAACAAAGAAACAGACAATGACTCACACCGCAGGCAGCCGCATGCGCCGGCTGGCTCAGAGAAAAATAACATAGACGCTAACCTTGAGCAAAATTCCTGTATTCTTTACGGACTAATATTGCATGATAATTGCATTCAAGTTGAAACTCTGCGTACTGAGAAGAGCAAAGGTTTACACCACATTTCACATGTATAACCGTTTATTGAAAAATAATCTGCTTTTTAACTTTGTCTTTGCCATAAAACGTTTCACTTAACGTTACTAGTATGCTTTAGAAACTGTTACCATGCAACAATGTTTGAAGTTAAATATCCAGTCAAGAACCAAGAGAACTTATTCAAACAGAAATTACGAATGCATTGTTATGGCGAACAGACGACACAGTGCTATTGTGTGTGTACATTCTTGCTTGTTATTTGCACGATTATGTAACGACTATAAGGCTCACATACTTAGAACATTTACCAGTACTGCTAATGGGATTCTATTGCAACATTTTGGTTTTCTTGAAAATACATTCCGGATTTAAAGTACTTTCTGAGAGATACCAGATGACACAGTGGTTAGTTTATGTGACAGCTACACGATTATATCACGATGTTACTAATGTGTGACACAATTTACATTGTTGTTTCTGCGGAGCATCTGTTTTATATCGGCACAGTTTTTTCTGAATCCTTCTGGAAAGCAAAACATGTTTTAGTAGTAACTTTTGTGGTATAGCTACAATGAGACAGCCTTTTCCGTAGCACAACAATACGTTACAGCACAGTAATTTCTTCATCACAACAATAAGTGTAATAACTAAGACATCTATACGCAAAGCATTTCACTTTTGTTTATCATGAGGTAAGTACATTGGCTTCTGCTGAACTTAGCTTTCAGAGGACAATAACTACGACACTTCCAC
Source organism: Schistocerca cancellata (assembly GCF_023864275.1). NCBI lineage: Eukaryota > Metazoa > Arthropoda > Insecta > Orthoptera > Acrididae > Schistocerca > Schistocerca cancellata. The sequence continues at coordinate 395,215,217 of NC_064628.1, forward strand.
AGAGATTATCTTACAACAAGATGCACATTTAGCCCTACAGGACACGCATTTCAGTGATTAATTTTGTACTTAAAACATTTATTTTTGAAGATTTTTTAATTACAAAGAAAGTTTTCCATGATACATTTCATTCCATTGCTGTAATCTGTAACACCTGAGGGTATAATTACATTAATCCTCAGGGGGGTACATGCTTACTTTGTGTACCATGTGTTTGGCAAGCACAAGGAACCCTAGCTAATATGGTAATTGCTTATACAACTTTACACATCGGTACCATATTTCTCTAATACATAAATTACACAGCTATCTGATCATTTAACTGAGATATAAACATGTTTTTTACTACATCAGTGACACATGTTTATGTAATTACATCGTTGGGTAACTTCACACTTACGAAATTGTATTCTGTCTGTACTGTGTGAACTCTTCATATTTTTTCGGAACCATTGTGATACTATGAGAGCTTTGAATGATGTATTTGGTATGAGATCATGATTTTTAAAGTACGTTTGAGGCAGATGACACTATTGGAATGAGCAGAGAATATTTTTTATGGTTTGAAATTATTGCAGAAAGCTACGACTTTTTTGAGATTTGACTGAGGTGTTATGATGTTATTTTTATGACGACGATGTGTATTATGCTGTTGAGGTATGTTTATGTCAATAAGATGATGCTACCATATATGAGGAATGTGATTACGTGTTTATATGTATATGAATAATGAATAGAAGTTAGGGACTCTTGACTTGTGAAAAAGGATGTTGGAAACAAAGAATCGTACTTTAAGAGTTATGAAATGTGTGTAGATGCGTGAATGTATCACAATGCCAGCGAAAATTTTTTTGGACACTGTTATATTCATAGGATTTTGTTTCTACACATTTGCAACGTAAATTCTCGACCTGTGAAATTTTTATATGAGACTGTCACTGTAGCGGAAACTGCTGTCGTAAATATTTCCGTAAGAAAGTTAAGTGACCACCTGCACGTAATGCGTCGTGGGCACGCAGCTGTGTCAGACGCCAGGAGAACAAGTCATTAGTGAGTGCCTCGTCAGAAGCACAGGTAGAAAAAAAGAAAGGGGAGGCCATTGTCCTCGCTATTGACATTTCCTTGTTGAAAGCATACTATGGAGCTCGTAATTTATGATATTTACTGAAATGCCTAATGAAATGACGAGAAATATTTTTACATCTGCACACCTGATTATGATAAGCGTCTTTCTACGAGAGTTGAGAGAATTTCTACTAACTTATGAAATGCCTCATGACTACTGAATGATGTTCTTATGCTTTACTTTGTACATATTTGCTCATTTTCTTTAATATCTAGTTTCTAGCTGCACTGCAGCATTGGTTAAAATAAAATTTAATATATGTACTAATATAGTTATTTTATGCCTACAGACCCAGTAAAGAATAACTTTGATGTACTTCAAAAAAAAAAAAAAAAAAGAAAACGAGGGCACATAAATAGACATTTCCCTTCACAGGAATTGCATAAATAATTTCTTTACGATTTGGTAACTTATCTGCTAGTGTAAGTTCTCGTGATGCATCACTCTAGTGTTTAGATGTGACATAGGTATTAGACATGGCCATTTTACTGTAATATTTTTTCTGCTTGAGCTTTGTCATGTATAGATATAAGTTTTATATTTTTTATATTTTTTATATTTGCTGCTGCTGTTTGCCAGGCATAGTGCTACTAAATTTTAAATTGTTTTACTCTGTTAAGCTAGTTTTACTACTGACTTATTTTTCTTGTTGCTGCACATTGGCTCATATTAGTTGTAATGTTGCATTGCTTGGTAATTTAGATTTACTGTAGCTTGCTTTGCAATTTTCCATTTTTTTGTCATTGCTGTTTGTGTTCATTGTTTTGTGCTGCTGCATTGCCTCGTCCCTTAGTTTAGCATCTGAGCTCAGTAGATTTAAGTTAGCTTAAGAGGGGGTAGACTATATAAGAGAATGAGTTGCGATGAATTGGAAGAAATGCATTGAGAAGTTATACGAAAAAAAGTACAGAAAACAGGTTTAGGTAGGATTTTCTTGGAAATAAATAATGAGGTAATAAGAAATGTGTGAACATATAAATACAGAAAGCATGCTTAGATAGAATTTTTTTGGTGGAAACAAAGGATGAAATAAGAGGAAAGATATATGGAATGAAGTTTTGGGGTGGACTGCATTTTTTTTTTTTTTTTTTTTTGACGAAAGGCTGCATGTCCAGCATGTATGGCTTTACACCACTGACGCCATATACTTTATGTATCCTAGCATCGCTTTGATGATTAATGAAACCAACAAACTTGTCATCATTGTGTAGTTTCACTGAGAGTTCACCGGGAGATTCAGTAACTAGTTTACAGGTTTCACTCAGTATCTGCTCTCGATCCATATGTCCTAACCTTAACAGACACAGTTTCTTCTGAATAGCCTTCTTTGCCTCGATGACCTTATACTTAATCAAATCTTATTATATACTAAATGGACTCCTTCACAGACTGACATATATTCTCAATCCAGTTCTATCAACCTTCACAGTTAAGATGTGTATATTCGTTCAATTCCATCAGTCTTCACAGCTAAGTCATGTACTTTCTTTCTCAGAACGATTCGGATGTACGTCTCTAGTTCTTTAACCCTAGCATCTAAGTCGTTGGTCATTGTCAGACTGGTCTACGCATACGTCTCTAGGTCCTTAACTTTACATTATTCTAGCTCCTTAACTTTACGTTAGAGAGATCTTTGTATAGACTCATTCTCTGTCATGCTTACCTGGCCACTCGGGCTGAGTGGCTGACATACGCTCAGACTCGTCCATTGTGTGATGTAAATCAACGTACTCATCACTTTCTTCATAGCTATATATAATGAAACTTCTGGAAGTTCCGTCTATAACTACTGCCATTCAGTGTTCTTGATTTATTATTATTATTTATTCAATGGGGCCTTTTAGAACCATGTTAAGTCTCGTTGCACTGAGCCTGGCTTTTCTCTGAGCTCAGATTTCCCTCATTCGTTGTGAGTGGGCCTGCCTGCACTCTTCTGTCCAAAGGACAGCGTGCCTTCTTTTCGGTAGCTCGTCTCGGGTTATTCCACTATCTTCTTTCGGAAAAGAAGTTTGTCAAAAGCATCTTCGGGTTTAATATGTAGCATCTGGAGGTCTTCATTGGTGTTTTTAAACCATGGCATCGTAGTTTTTGGTTTTTAATAAAAAAAAGAAATATATTTTTGATTAACCTATTTCCGTCCATTCGTCTGAGGTGACCATCAAATCGTGCCCGTCTTTTACGGACTGTCTCTGTAATTTTTTCTATTTTATGTAGACTTCCTTGTTGGTTCTTTTTAATGGATGCCATTCTTGCATCCTACGATTCTTCTAATGATTTTGCGCTCTTTTTTCCAATTCTTCGATGAGTGTTTTATCAGCGTTTAGGGATAAGGTTTCGGTTGCATACAAAACTACTGGCTTCAAAACTATTTTGTACTGACGTATCTTAGTGTTCTGGGAAAGGCATTTTTTGTTGTAGATCGTGCGGGATGTTTGGTAAGCTGTTTCTAGTTTGCGTATCCGCTCCCTAAGCGGTTCCTTGTCCAGGTACTTGAATTTGTCTACCCAGGCGATGACCCCATATTGCGTACGGAGTTTTGGTGGGGCGTCTTTAACGTTAGTCATGACTTCCGCTTTCTCAAATGATACGAGGGTTGGAACTATTTATTTACAGGTCGTACTAAATAGATAGGTCTTTCAAAGTTTTACTGACCTTCAAAGTAGTCACCAACATTGTGTATAACCCGTTGCCAGCGATGTGGAAGTCGTAGGATACTCTTAGCAGTGCCAGTTGTGTTGACAGTTCGAGCGGCGCGGTCTATTGCCCGACGAATTTGTAGCAGTTCTGAAGCGAGTGCCGTGAAGTGTCTCCTTCAGTTTAGAAATCGAGTTGAACTTACGAGGGCTTAAGTGAGGGGAGTGCAATAGGTGGTATAGCACTTAGCAACCCCATCAGTCAAACAAATGGTTCAAATGGCTCTGAGCACTATGGGACTTAACATCTGAGGTCATCAGTCCCCTAGAACTTATAACTACTTAAACCTAACTAACCTAAGGACATCACACACATCCATGCCCGAGGCAGGATTCGAACCTGCGACCGTAGCGGTCGCGCGGTTCCAGGCTGTAGCGTCTAGAACCGCTCGGCCACTGCGGCCGGCAGTCAAACAAATCAGTAACAGCTTGTACTGTACGTACTTGAACATTGTCCTGCAAAATGACGATCAGGTCCTGCAAAAAGTGTCATCACTTCTGTCACTATGTCCTCCTAAGTTCAACTCGATTTATAAACTGAATGAAACACTTCACAGCATTCGTTTCAGAATCGCTACAAATTCGTCGGGCAATAGACTGCGCTGCTCGAACTGTCAACACAACAGGCACTGCTAAGAGTATCCTACGGCTTCCACATCGCTGCAACGGGTTATACACAGTGCTGGTGACTACTGTGAAGGTCAGCAAAACTTTGAAACACATCTATTTTGTACGAACTGTAAATAAATAGTTGCCGCTATTAAATTCCAATCCTTGTATTTGGAGACCAGCTTGTTCAGCAATTTCTTTTAACAGTTCTATTTGAACTCTTGAATTTGAATTCTTGATTTATCAATAACGAGACACCTGTACCATGTGTGATTCCAGCAATCTGTGCATATCTTAACAAAATCGTTGAATGACATGTCAGTACCTACTTGCACGTGCTAAATGTGTTTTAAATTCAAACTGTCTTATTTGAAAGCTATAATGAGCTTTTCATTACCCTGTACCAAGTGTTCTGGGATTTTGGAATATGTCTGACTCAAATAAAATACGTCAACACATGATGATCAAAACAGAAATATCATAGAATTTGAGCCTGGTTTTCCACAGTGACACCGCCAGATATGAACATGGTGTTTGGCTTTACTTTTTCTGGCGGAAGGATTTGACTAAATGTCATGTATATTACAGCATCTACACCTTGAAGTATCTTCTGCAGCAGCTGATAGTTGGGCTGAAACAGCGTTTTTGAAAATAACGTGTACATGCTCAAAGTGGACTCCATCTGAGTGTGTTAGCAGCGACAAGAAAACATTTGCCTTGCCACAGCTGGAGATGCAATTAGAGCTCGTATATTGTCGGGAAGGAATATACCATTCTTTTTCTTCTTTTGGTCTTCTTCAGCATCATCACCGAACCAGTCGCTCACAACAAAGTCCTTATGACGAGGATGCTTCACCGACCCTGCCGTGATACCGGCTACATCAGATACTGGTGTGCAATGGGCTTATTATAGAAAAAACGAAGTATTATATGTAGCCACTAAAACGCAGTCAGTACCTTACTGACTGAGCTACAAAAACTCCATTATAACGAGAGAGTTATGAAGTAATAAAAACAAAAGATTTATTATAACATATTTTATTTACACTTCAGCAATTGTACATAAAATGTAGTACATCATCATCAAAAATCTTCACACCAGTGCAGTATTTAGCAAATAGCGGCATCCCGTATGCACCAAATTCAGGACATATTTCCCTCATATTGATAGGTGTATCATAAAACTCAGGTATTCAAACCGTACGTTTAGCATGGATGGACTCTATTTTTATCGAGGTTGACTGCGGCACTGCATTGATAAGTGAATTGAAGCACTCTTCTAAATCGTGGACATGCACACTATGCACATGAAGATACCGTAGTTTACGTCATTGTACGTAGCTTGAAAACAAGGCAGCCAGCGATTCAGTCTCTCCAACATAAGAGATGACACCATCAAATGGCTGTGAGCGCTGTGGGACTTAACATCTGTGGTCATCAGTCCCCTAGAACTTAGAACTACTTAAACCTAACTAACCAAAGGACACCACACACATCCATGCCCGAAGCAAGATTCGAACCTGCGACCGTAGCAGTCGTGCGGTTCCAGACTGAAGCGCCTAGAACCGCTCGACCACAGCGGCCGGCTGACACCATCCTTAGTGGAAGTAAGTTCATGACGGTAGGGTCCTGTAGATAAATGAACATGTCTCCTGATTTCACGTGGAGCACGGTGGTATCATACCTTTAGTGATGGACAGCACCAGATCAGTACAGTAAATATCCAGGGAAGAACGAGATGGGTAATACACGTTAGTCATCTGTGCGTTGATGTAGAGTATAGCCCAACATAGTTCATCCCATCCCAACTCAGTAAACTGCACACACTCTTCACCAAATTTTTTTATCTCCGTCACAACACGCCAGTGGCTGTCTGCTACTGCTTCTATACCAATATTTAAGCATTTTGAACTGCTAGCTATTAAACTAAAAGTTGAAGTGAAAAGCAGCAGGTCACTGGGAGCAACTAGCACCTTCTCATCCACAACATGTACACTCTGTCCTTGCAGTAACACTGGAATGTTTTGGGATGGCGCATATGTTGGACGCCATTACTGATTTCATGCATGCTGCTTGAGACACCTAGTGCTCTGATGCTGCTGAGGGACTTCCCGGGTGTATATTTTACACTTAGCTGCTGTGAAAAGACGTCTGTGATGCAGACGAAAAATGGCTCTGAGCACTATGGAACTTAACATCTGAGGTCATCATCCCCTAGAATTTAGAACTACTGAAACCTAACTAACCTAAGGACATCACACACATCCATGACCGAGGCAGGATTCGAACCTGCGACCGTAGCAGTCGCGTGGTTCCGGACTGAAGCGCCTAGACCGACCGAGGTGGCGCAGGAAGCGCCTAGAACCGCTCGTCCACTTCGGCCGGCTAAACATTGACCGAGAGAGCTAGCACAGTGGTTAGCACACTCGACTCGCATTCCGGAGGACGACAGTTCAATCCCGCGTCCGGCCATCCTGATTTAGGTTTTCCGTTATTTCCCTAAATCGCTCCAGGCAAATGCCGCGATGGTTCCTTTGAAAGGGCACGGCCGACTTCCTTTCCCATCCTTCCCTAATCCGATGAGACCGATGACCTCGCTGTCTGGTCTCTTCCCCCAAACAACCTAACCTGAAGTGCCTAGAACCGCTCGGCCACCGCGGCCGGCTGATGCAGACGAATACCGAGAATGTAGGTACGTAATTATCCACTTGAAGAAGATTTTTGAATCATTGACACGCGTAGTGATTTTATAAACAAGTGACTAACGTATAAACTGTTTTATTCCTTAGTAATGAACAGCTCAGAACGATGCGTCGGACGTCATTTCCGGGGCCAAATATGACGGGCGTGCAAAGTTCCATGAAGAAACACCTGCTTCTTCAATTTCGATCAGAACTGTGTAGGTCAGTGGCAAGGTGTTTCACGATGAACGCAACAAAATCAGTATTGCTAAGCTGCGTGTCGACACCGGTACCTAGTCCCGCAAGTCACCAAGAAATTCCAGCAGACTTTGCCTGCCTGTCGTTATCTTGCCTGCTTTCTGAGGTGTGGAGGACCCGCCAACACAAGCTGTAAATCACGGTGACACACACAAAACGGTGATGTACTGCTCACAGTACGCATGTTTGCTTCAGGATAACAAGGCCTCAGTTGCGTGCCACTGGTTACGCCCTTTATCTTCCCACAAATATCGTTTGTCAGCTGTTTCTTGCCGAGTTGCTTGTTAGTGATGCTCGGAGTAATTTATGATGACTTGAAAGAATGATCTCAGGGGTCATATGTGTAGTTAAGAGAGAACCCTGTCGAGGTAGGTACGTCCCGTTTTACAAGGAGAATGTTAGTGCCTACGCATACTGACGCAGCACAGCGACATGTTTCACTAGCTGTGACAGCTGGAAGTGTGGTAGAGTGTCAGACACTTCAAAAGTTATTCTTTAATGTTAAGCTTGTGTAAGAAGTAGAAGGTGGCTCCTCTACAACTTTTTTAAGAAGAGTTAACTTTTGTTAGCCCTTGAACGCTTTAATGGCATTTTGCCATGCTGTTCCTTTCTTCTACATAGGAGTCAAAAAATATGAATTTTCGACTCTCCTATCCCATCACATTTAAAAAGCTTTAACTTCTACATGTAATACCAGAATCCCTTGGGACCCTGTATCCTATTCCGGTAAAATCTCCACTCTTCCAAAGAGGACATACGTATAATACTAGTAATTTACACTCTTTGACATTCTTTACTTTGTGTCTCACCAGTATATGGAATGAAGGAAACATGTTGGATTAAAACCTAATGTACTATCATAATTTACAAACAATACAAACTTCAGACACACGTAGGAATAAGTTTTCTATTGTAATTATGGAGTAATTACCGACTGAAGTTCCGGTATTTCCAAGTCATCGAGAGAGAGCTATTTTTATGTTTTTAAGCCAGAAATCGTTTGTATCCCTAATAGAAATATGGCACGATGATTTTTCTTTCAGAATTAAGCATACTCATATTTTAATTGGCGTTAGTTAATAGAACTGTAATTACAACCATATAGAAATGTAAAATTTTACTCGTACAAGATTTAATTAACTGAATCTAGGTCTTTCATTCAGTGAAACTAATCTCTCTGTTCGCCTGAAAATGATGATATGATTTTCCTCTAATTCAGTAAGATAATATACGCAAATTAACGAAATATATTGTTGCAATGATAAAACATGTAATTTATAGCCTTAATAGAAACAGATTCATTCTTGTCTTTGTATGACATTATCCACTTTTATTCCCTGTAAATTTCTATGTAATTTTGGAAGATGTATGTAAAAACTTTAATTGTATAAATCCAAAATTCAATATGTAACAATGACAGTAATTGTTTAAAACCATAGAAGTAAAGGCGATTTGTACGCCGCCATAGGCCAGTCTTATTTCAGTCTTAGACCGAAATTGTATCAACAGCATGTAGTCAGACTTTGTAAGTTATACGTTCGCCACCGAACATCTAGTGCGCGAAATAAACTCTAAGGTAAACATGAAGCACTGAAAATTATTCAAACTATCACATAAATTCCATGTGACGATGCAGTAACATCAAAATGGACCTACGGCAGCATCAAGAAGCAGCGCCCCCGATTTCACAAGATACGTATGTAATTGGTGGAGAGTATGTGTGGTAAAACGTGGTGTACTCAATACTGTGTTTTGTGTTAAACAACGATACACACCCCAGACTTCGAAAACACATTTTCCCCACGTTTTATTACATACAGTCACTGGGGCTACCATTTCAGCAACCTTTTTCTAATGGCAATAATACAGGAAATATGTTTTGTTGCTATGAAACCCTAATAGTCGTAGATAGCATTATTCACCTGCACTAATCTCTTTTTGTTGTCTTCATTACTCCAGCACCGGGCGTAACCTTGCTTTCTATGTTACACAGTTCTTTCGGATACTAGACCTTGTTGCCAAAATTTGTTCGTGCCATTTAACCGTTAGTCGGTACACATGAGATTGGATGCGCTAGCAATATGTTCCAAAACGCCGTGCATAAAAGCGGGTTTTTTCCAGGGGTGGTACCTAGTTTTTATCGTTGATAGAAAGGTGGGGACTCGTGTTCTGCATAGCCATTGGGTTAGGAACCATTATGCTGTAAACTAACAGAAGGATCGTCTCAGAGTTAACTGTCCCACAGTACATAGTCCAAGTTTGAATAATACACACTTCATCCAGCTTAGGCAAATGGATGAAACCGGTTGATTCTTTTTGTATTGGAAGCAGTTGTAAGTAGGCTGTTTAGGTTTTTATGTTGGTAACGCCATGTAGCGCTCTATATGAAAATAACTGACTGTGGTGTGTGCCGTCTGTGGCTCGTTTGCATTGTTGGAATAGTCGCCATTGTAGTGTTGGGCAGTTGGCTGTTAACAGCGCGTAGCGTTGCGCAGTTGAGGTGAGCCGCCAGCAGTGGTGGATGTGGGGATAGAGATGGCGGAGTTTGGAGAGCGGGTGATCTGGACGTGTGTCCATCAGAGACAGTAAATTTGTAAGACTGGATGTCATGAACTGATATATATATATATATATTATGACTTTTGAACACTATTAAGGTAAATACATTGTTTGTTCTCTATCAAAATATTTCATTTGCTAACTATGCCTATCAGTAGTTAGTGCCTTCAGTAGTTAGAATCTTTTATTTAGCTGGCAGTAGTGGCGCTCACTGTATTGCAGTAGTTTGAATAACGAAGATTTTTGTGAGCTAAGTGATTCGTGAGAGGTACAGGTTATTGTTCGTCAGGGCCATTCTTTTGTAGGAATTTTTGAAAGTCAGATTGCGTTCGCTAAAACTATTGTGTGGCAGTTTAGTGTTGATCAGAATAAGTAAAGAGTGAAATGTCTGAGTATGTTCAGTTCTGCTCAGCTGCTTGAAAGTCAAATAACGTAAGGGGTTTACCAGCACAGTAATTCAATAATTTTTCTAAGGGGTCGTTTCACAGTTTACGGTGAGCCTTATAGAACTTGTATAGGCATCATTTAGTTCATGGGCGGTTTCTGAGAAAACCTGAAAAAACTGTTTTTGTTTTCTTCACCGTCAGCACCAATATAGAAATAACTAACGGCAGAAAATTGCTCAAATTTAAAGGTATGTCATATAGGCATTCATCTAGATCTGCCATCTTCCGCCGGCCGGAGTGTCCGAGCGGATCTAGGCGCTTCAGTCTGGAACCGCTCGACCACTACGGTCGCAGGTTCGAATCCTGCCTCGGGCATGGATGTGTGTGATGTCCTTAGGTTAATTAGGCTTAAGTAGTTCTAAGTTCTAGGGGACTGATGACCTCAGATGTTAAGTCCCATAGCGCTCAGAGCCATTTGAACCATTTGGTCAGTGTTTATTACGTCATATCTCCTGAACTATGAGTCATGCAGTGATATACTTTTGCAGGTACATTCAGTGATGTATGTGCTAATACTGTCTGCAAATTGTGTTGTAGATTGAGTCGGTAGCAAAGAAGTAATAAATTATAACGTCTTGTCTAAAGCTGAAGTTTTACTGTGCGAACAGAGAAAATGCAGTAAGCGATAAGCTTTTTTTTCCTTTTATCATTTGAAAGGAGCGTCAGCGGCAAAAAGTTTCGTAAAGGCTTGAAAATATGTGTAAAGTTTGTTGGAAATCGCTAACTGCTCTCATTCTCGAATACTGGGTGAATGAAGTCCAGGTATGTGATTCTTCAATTTCTCCAGGCGTATTTTATGACGAAATAAATCTCGGGTGAACAGCCAGGTATGAGTGTGCATAGGACACAATATTTCGGCAATCGACCACGTTGCCATCACCAGGTGCGCTGATGTACTGACCGGTCTATACATCAACGCAACTGATGATGGCAACGTGGTCGATTGCCGAAATATTGTGACCTATGCACACTCATACCTGGCTGTTCACCCGAGATTTATTACGTCAAGTCTAGGTATAGCTGCACGCCGCCATTTACGCTGCTTCAAGACAAACACGCGATCTATAACTGTAATAGTCCTACAGTGTTAAACTTAAAGGAATAACGGTATAACGTATAATGGTATAACGGGAGTAGGATTCGTTATGAATATGAAGGTGGGGCAGAGGGTGTGTTACTGTGGACAGTTCAGTGATAGGGTTGTTCTTATCGGAATCGACAGCAAAACGTCACAGACAACGATAGTCGAGGTTTACATGCCTACATCCCAAGCTGAAGAGAAAGTATATGAGGCTACTGAAAAGGTAATACAGCACGTAAAGGGAGATGAAAATTTAACAGACGTGGGGGACTGGAATGCAGTTGTAAGGGAAGGAGTAGCCAGAACAACCACCTCTGGCCTTAATAACGGCCTTGATACGCCTGGGCATTGAGTTAAACAGAGCTTGGATGGCGTGTACAGGTACAGCTGCCCATGCAGCTTCAACACGATGCCACAGTTCATCAAGAGTAGTGACTGGCGTATTGTAACGAGCCAGTTGCTCGGCAACCATTGACCAGGCGTTTTCAATTGGTGAGAGATCTGGAGAATTTGCTGGCCATGGCAGCAGTCGAACATTTTCTGTATCCAGAAAGGCCTGTACAGGACCTGCAACATGCGGTTGTGCATTATCCTGCTGAAATGTAGGGTTTCGCAGGGATCGAATGACGGGTAGAGCCACGCGTCGTAACACATCTGAAATGTAACGTCCACTGTTCAAAGTGCCGTCAATGTGAACGAGAGGTGACCGAGACGTGTAACCAATGGCACCCCATACCATCGCGCCGGGTGATACCCCAGTACAGCGATGACGAATCCACGCTTCCAATGTGCGTTTACCGCGATGTCGCCAAACACGGATGCGACCATCATGATGCTGTAAACAGAACCTGGATTCATGCGAAAAAATGACGTTTTGCCATTCGTGCACCCAGGTTCGTCGTTGCGTACACCATCGCAGGCGCTCCTGTCTGTGATGCAGCGTTGAGGGTAACCGCAGCCATCGTCTCCGAGCTGATAGTCCATGCTGCTGCAAACGTCGTCGAACTGTTTGTGCAGATGGTTGTTGTCTTGCAAACATCCCCATCTGTTGACTCAGGAATCGAGACATGGCTGCACGATCCGTTACAGCGATGCGGATAAGATGCCTGACATCTCGACTGCTAGTGATACGAGGCCGTTGGGGTCCAGCACGGCGTTCCGTATTATACTCCTGAAGCCACCGATTCCATATTCTGCTAACAGTCATTGGATCTCGACCAACGCAAGCAGCAATGTCGCGATACGATAAACCGCAATCGCGATTGGCTACAATCCGACCTTTATCAAAGTCGGAAACGTGATGGTACGCATTTCTCCTCCTTACACGAGGCATCACAACAACGTTTCACCACGCAACGCCGGTCAACTGCTGTTTGTGTATGAGAAATCGGTTGGAAACTTTCCTCATGTCAGCACGTTGTAGGTGTCGCCACCGGAGCCAACCTTATGTGAATGCTCTGAAAAGCTAATCATTTGCATATCATAGCATCTTCTTCGTGTCAGTTAAATTTCGCGGCTGTTGCACGTCATCTTCGTGGTGTAGCAATTTTAATGGCCAGTAGTGTAAATTTCAGCTAATAATAGCGAATGCTCTGTTCAAGACTCACAAGAGGAGGTGGTATAGTAGGAAAAGGGCGGGCGATACGGGAAGATTTCAGTTAGATTACATTATGGTCAGACAGAGATTCTAAAATCAGATACTGAATTGTAAGGCGTACCCAGAGGCAGATATAGACTCAGATCACAATGTAGTAGTGATGAAGAGTAGGCTGAAGTTTAAAAGATTAGTCAAGTAGAATCAATATGCAAAGAAGTCGGATACGGAAGTGCTAAGGAGTAACGAGATACGCTTGAAGTTCTCTAAGGCTAGAGATACAGCAATAAGGGATAGTGTAGTAGGCAGTACAATTGAAGAGGAATGGACGTCTCTATAAAGGAAATGGTTCAAATGGCTCTGAGCACTATGGGACTTAACATCTGTGGTCATCAGTGCCCTAGAACTTAGAACTACTTAAACCTAACTAACCTAAGGACATCACACACGTTCATGCCCGATACAGGATTCGAACCTGCGACCATAGAGGTCACGCGGTTCCAGACTGAAGCGCCTAGAACCGCACGGCCACACCGGCCGGCTTCTATAATGGGACAATAACAGGAGTTGGAAAGAAGAAAACATAAGTACGAAGAAGGTAACTGCGAAGAAACAATGGGTAACAGAAGAAATGTTTCGGTTGATCGGTGAAAGAAGCATGTACAAAAATGTCCAGGCAAATTCAGGAATATACACTCCTGGAAATTGAAATAAGAACACCGTGAATTCATTGTCCCAGGAAGGGGAAACTTTATTGACACATTCCTGGGGTCAGATACATCACATGATCACACTGACAGAACCACAGGCACATAGACACAGGCAACAGAGCATGCACAATGTCGGCACTAGTACAGTGTATATCCACCTTTCGCAGCAATGCAGGCTGCTATTCTCCCATGGAGACGATCGTAGAGATGCTGGATGTAGTCCTGTGGAACGGCTTGCCATGCCATTTCCACCTGGCGCCTCAGTTGGACCAGCGTTCGTGCTGGACGTGCAGACCGCGTGAGACGACGCTTCATCCAGTCCCAAACATGCTCAATGGGGGACAGATCCGGAGATCTTGCTGGCCAGGGTAGTTGACTTACACCTTCTAGAGCACCTTGGGTGGCACGGGATACATGCGGACGTGCATTGTCCTGTTGGAACAGCAAGTTCCCTTGCCGGTCTAGGAATGGTAGAACGATGGGTTCGATGACGGTTTGGATGTACCGTGCACTATTCAGTGTCCCCTCGACGATCACCAGTGGTGTACGGCCAGTGTAGGAGATCGCTCCCCACACCATGATGCCGGGTGTTGGCCCTGTGTGCCTCGGTCGTATGCAGTCCTGATTGTGGCGCTCACCTGCACGGCGCCAAACACGCATACGACCATCATTGGCACCAAGGCAGAAGCGACTCTCATCGCTGAAGACGGCACGTCTCCATTCGTCCCTCCATTGACGCCTGTCGCGACACCACTGGAGGCGGGCTGCACAATGTTGGGGCGTGAGCGGAAGACGGCCTAACGGTGTGCAGGACCGTAGCCCAGCTTCATGGAGACGGTTGCGAATGGTCCTCGCCGATACCCCAGGAGCAACAGTGTCCCTAATTTGCTGGGAAGTGGCGGTGCGGTCCCCTACGGCACTGCGTGGGATCCTACGGTCTTGGCGTGCATCCGTGCGTCGCTGCGGTCCGGTCCCAGGTCGACGGGCACGTGCACCTTCCGCCGACCACAGGCGTCAACATCGATGTACTGTGGAGACCTCACGCCCCACGTGTTGAGCAATTCGGCGGTACGTCCACCCGGCCTCCCGCATGCCCACTATACGCCCTCGCTCAAAGTCCGTCAACTGCACATACGGTTCACGTCCACGCTGTCGCGGCATGCTACCAGTGTTAAAGACTGCGATGGAGCTCCGTATGCCACGGCAAACTGGCCGACACTGACGGCGGCGGTGCACAAATGCTACGCAGCTAGCGCCATTCGACGGCCAACACCGCGGTTCCTGGTGTGTCCGCTGTGCCGTGCGTGTGATCATTGCTTGTACAGCCCTCTCGCAGTGTCCGGAGCAAGTATGGTGGGTCTGACACACCGGTGTCAATGTGTTCTTTTTTCCATTTCCAGGAGTGTAGAAATTACAGGTCGCTGAGGAATGAAATAAATAGGAAGTGCAGGGAAGCTAAGACGACATGGCTGCATGAAAAATGAAAAGAAATCGAAAAAGAAATGATCGTCGAAAGGGCTGATTCAGCATATAGGAAAGTCAAATCAATCTTAGGTGAACTTAAAAGCAAGAACGGTAACATTAAGAGTGCAACGGGAATTCCACTGTTAAATGCAGAGGAGAGGGCGGATAGGTGGAAAGAGTACATTGAAGTATTCTGTGAGGGGGAAGATCTGTCTGATGTGACAGAAGAAGAAACAGGAGTCGGTTTAGAAGAGAAAGGGGATCCAGCATTAGAATCATAATTTAAGAGAGCTTTCGAGGACTGAAGATCAAATAAGGCAGAAGGGATAGATAACATTCCATCAGAATTTCTAAAATCATTTGGGAAAGTGGCAACAAAACGACTATTTACGTTGGTTTCTAGAATGTATGAGTCTGGCGACATACCACCTGACTTTCGGAAAAATATCATCAACACAACTGCGAAGACAGCACGAGCTCACAAGTGCGAGAACTATGGTTCAATCAGCTTAACAAATATTGCATCCAAGTTTTTGACAAGAATAATATACACAATAATGGAAAAGAAAATTGAGGATGTATTAAAAGATGATCAGTTTGGCTTTAGGAAGGGTAAAGGGACCAGAGAGGCGATTCTGACGTTGCGGTTCATAATGGAAGCAAGACTAAAGAAAAAACAAGACACGATGATAGTGTCTCTCGAATTCGATAAACCGTTCGACGCTTAGAATGATGCAAGATGTTTGAAATTCTGAGAAAAATAAGGGTAAGCTATAGGGAGATACGGGTAATATACAGTATGTACAAGAGCCAACAGGGAACAACAAGAGTGGACGACCAAGAAGGAAGAGCTTGGATTAAAAAGTGTGTAAGACAGGGATGTAGTCTTTCACCCCCACTGTACAATCTGTACATCGAAGAAGCAGCGATGGGAATAAGAGAAAGATTCAGGAGTGGAATTAAAATTCAGTGTGAAAGGCTATCAGTGATATGATTCGCCTGTGACATTGCTATCCTAAGTGAAAGTGAAGAATAATTATATACTCTGGTGAATGGAATGAACAGTCTAATGAGTAAAGAATATGTATTGCGAGCAAATCGAAGAAAGACGAAAGTAACGAGAAGTAGCAGCAATGACAACAGCGAGAAACTTAGCGTCAGGACTGATGCTCACGAACTCGAAAAAGTCAAGGAAGCAAAATAACCAATGAGCAAGGAGGACATCAGAACAGACTAGCACTGGAAAAAGGGCATTCTTGGCCAAGAGAAATCTAGTGGTATCAAACATAGGCCATAATTTGAGGAAGAAATTTCTGAGGATGTACGTTTGAAGAACAGCATTGCATTGTAGTGAAACATGGGCTATGGGAAGTATCTGAGATGTGGTGCTACAGACGAATGTTAAAATTCGGTGGACTGATAAGGTAAGGAATAAGGAGATTCTGTGCAGAATCGGTGAGGAAAGGAATCTATGGGAAACACTGACGAGGAGGAGGGAGACAGAGGTTGGGATACATCCAGCAAATGATTGAGAACGGAGGTTGCAAGTGCTACTCTAAGATGAAGAGGTTGGCACAAAAGAGGAATACGTGGCGGGCCACATCAAACCAGTCATAAACTGATGACAAAAAAAGAAAGTAGATTATGGCAGCATTTTTAAATTCGGTCAATAATTACGCGAAGTACTGAAAAAAACATTTTGCCCTGGAAGCGATAAGCAGCCTGCAGCTGGTATTGGGTTCCGGTCTCCGTGACAGTCGCTCAGTAATACCGATACGGGATGCGGTTTTCGCTAAAACCCAAACCTCCAGATGCCAGACACTCAGGTTTGTATCAAACGTTGTATGTAGATAGAGTATCAACCAAAACTCCGATCTGGTTTGTGCTATGTGCTATTGCCCAGCGAAACGGGCACAAACGTTAATTAACAGTAACGCCAGAACTGCAAGAGTACAGGTAAAGCGTAACTGTGAGGCTCAAATTCGTTTCGTTCCCCTGGGTGTGATGGTAGAGCATTAGATCGTCGTGCGAAGCGTCCCGAGTACAAATCCCATACCCGTATTTTTTTTACTGTATTATGCTTTAAAGTGTTGTATGGGACGACGTTTTTATAACGTAAAAGGGCTCTTTGCAGTTTACAGCAATGTCCTCTTGGCTGTCTGCTTTCGCTTTATTTCTTTTAAAGTAGTAAATCTATTTCCTCAGGTAGTCACACCTAGTGATACGTGGCTGGCGACCACGGGGCCCCGAGCTGAGTCCTGGCATTGCTTCCAGTTACTTATGCCAGGCTCCTCACTTTTATATTTCCTATCTGGCCACCCTGGGCCAGCTCTTGTTCTTTTCTGACCCTGACGCTATTAGGGGAGGGGAGGGGACCAAACAGCGAAGTCATCGGTCCCATCAGATCAGGGAAGGATGGGGAAGAAAGTCGGCCGTGCCCTTTCAAAGGAACCATCCCGGCATTTGCCTGAAGCGATTTAGGGAAATCACGGAAAACCTAAATCAGGATGGCCGGACGTGGATCTGAGCCGTCGTCCTCCCGAATGCGAGTCCAGTGTGCTAACCACTGTGCTAGCTCTCTCGGTCAATGTTTAGCCGGCCGAAGTGGCCGAGCGGTTCTAGGCGCTTCAGTCTGGAACTGCGCGACCGCTACGGTCGCAGTTTCGAATCCTGGTTTCGAGGCTAGGGGTCTTTCATTTTCCAACCTATTCTTCTCATGCAGCGTCTGACCTGGAGCAGGCGGCTGCAAAAGGCGTCTGTATCCCATGTTAGGGGCGGCCTCTAGAACTGCGGAAGGCAACGGAATACCACCGCATATTATCTTCCCTGCATAATGCAGTCTCCATTTTATGCACATAAATGGCTTCCTCTCATATTAAATCAGTGTCCGGAGGTAAAATAGTCCCCCATTCGGTCTCCGGGGGGGGGGGGGGACAACTTTAAAGGAGGCAAAAAATCAAAATGAGAATTGGTACCTGGAATGTTAGAACTCTGCTGCAAGCAGGAAAACTAGAATACCTTAAAAGAGAGATGGAAAACAATCATATGGACCTCATAGGAGTTGCTGAGGTAAGAAGGAATGGACATGGAGAGTTTCAGTCAGATGAATATGTATTGTACTACTCAGGAGGAGAAGTAAAAGGAATTAATGGAGTAGAAATGATTATGACAAAGGAATTGGCTAAATGTGTGGAATATGTAGACTATGCAAATGACCGGGTTATTGGTGTAAGGCTGAAAGGAGCATAAAAAGATTTACTGATTGTCCAGGTGTATATGCCAACTTCAGAACATGATGACCAAATTGTAGAGGAAACGTACAATGTAATAGAGAGAATAATGGACGAAAATAAAAAAAAATGCTGCAAAATAGAAATGGGAGACTGGAATGCCATTGTGGGAGAAGGGAAAGAGGGATACATAGTAGGCAGTCATGGTCTTGGAAAGAGAAATGACGGAGGTGAATGGTTAATTGACTTCTGCAGGGAAAGGCAGCTGATAGCGGCAAACACATGGTTCAAGAACCACAAGAGACGGCTCTACACTTGGAAATCACCAGGGGATAAATACAGAAACCAAATCGATTCTATACTGGTAGAAGAAAGACACAGGAATGGAATCAAGAAGGGGCACACATTACCAGGAGCAGATATTAATAGTGACCACAACTTACTTATGGCAGAATTAGAAATAAGAAAAAACTGAAGAAGGCAGCCATGGTGAAGGAGTGGGATCTAGAGAAGATACGATAGATCCAACAAAGAACAAACTACAGAAATGCTGTCATTTGAGTTTCTAAACACATTACGAGACAAAGAACCACCTGATAATGTCAACGAGTACTGGAATAAAGAAGGAATCATTAAGCCAGGACAGCAAAATATAGGATATGTAAAAGGGAAAAGGGCAAAAAAACCATGGGTTACACAAGAAATGATTTCCAAGATGGAGGAGAGAAGAAAATTGAAAAACAAGAACACTGAAGATGAAAGAAAGATATCTCGAAGGTTCAATAATGAACTGCGAAGAGAAACAGAGCAGGCTACGAACAAATGGATAAAAGAGGAATGTGATGAAATTGAAGAACTGGACAGGAAGGGAAGATACGACTTACTGTACAACAGAGTAAAGACTATGACATGGGAACAAAACAGAGCAGGAAGTGCTACTATGGAAATTTTGAGTAAAGACGAAGAGGTAGTGTACAAAGATCGTGACGATGTCCTCCAGAGATGGGAAGAATATCTAAAAGAGCTATATGACACAAATAGCAAACCAGAAACTCTGGAACTTGAATCACACAACAGTGTGTCAAATGGTTCAAATGGCTCTGAGCACTATGGGACTTAACTTCTGTGGTCATCAGTCCCCTAGAACTTAGAACTACTTAAACCTAACTAACCTAAAGACATCACACACAACCATGCCCGAGGCAGGATTCTAACCTGCGACCGTAGCAGTCCCGCGGTTCCGGACTGCGCGCCTAGAACCACTAGACCACCGCGGCCGGCCAGTGTAAGTGTCGACGAGAAAGGACCAACCATCATAATGGAAGAAGTAAAGTCTGCCATAGCTGCAATGAAAAATGGCAAAGCGGTAGGTACAGATACAATACCGGGAGAAATACTAAAATGCTTGAACCAAGATGGAATAAGAAAGATATTGAGGTTATGTAATAAAATATATGACAGTGGTAAATAGCCTGATGACTTTCTGACAACACAAAAAAAAAACAAGGAACCAAGAAATGCAGCGAGCACAGGACAATCAGCCTAATTTCACATGCAGCCAAAGTGATGTTAAGAATAATTAATAAAAGACTTGAAAAAGTAATGGAGGAGAATCTTGGCGAGGAGCAGTTTGGCTTTAGATGGAATACTGGCACCAGAGATGCAGTAGAGCCCCTACGAATCTTGGGAGAAAGGTTTATTGAAAAAGGAAGAGACCTATATATGAGCTTCATCGATCTAGAAAAGGCATTTGACAATGTGGTTTGGGACAAGCTGGCGACTATAATGAGGGAAAAGAGAGTGGACTGGAAAACCAGAAGACTTATAAACTCACTATATCTTAATCAAAAAGTTTCAGTTAAAGTGAGAGAAGAAAGTACAAACTGGATCAGACAAGGAAAAGAAGACAAGGATGTTGTCCATCACCTACTCTTTTCAACCTCTACTTGGAAAATATGATTGACCAATGCTCATTAGATGACAAAGGAGTAGAAATTGGAAGAAGAAGAGTAGGGTGTTCGAGTTTTGCTGATGACATGGTCCTTCTAGCCACAGGGGAAAAAGAATTACAGGATTTGGTGGACACCATTGCAACTAACGGAAAAAATATGGAATGAAAATTAACACAAATAAAACAAAAGTATTGGCACTAGGAGGAAATAAGGAAATAAAAATTATGCTGAATGGAGAAATACTAGAACAGGTGTAAAACTTTAAGTATCTTGGAAGCAGGATAGACACCGACTGGAAGTGCACCACAGAAATTAAAACAAGGATAGCAATGGCAAAAGAGGGGTTTTATAAGAAAAGGAGAATTTTCTGCAGCGGTCTGGACAGAGAAATCGAAAGAGACTCATAAAATGTCTTGTATGGAGAGTTCTTCTATATGGCGCTGAAACATGGACTATGAGGAAAAAAGACAGAAAGGCTGGAGGCTTTTGAGATCTGGACATGGCGGAGGGATGGAAAGAATAAGTTGGATGGACAGAATAAAAAATGAAGAGGTACTGAGAAGAGTGGGAGAGAAAAGACAGTTACTGGATTGAGTATATATTAAGAAAGAATGACAGACTGATAAAAACAGTTTTAGAAGGTTATGTAGAAGGGAAAAGGAAGCGAGGAAGGAAGAGATTCCAGATACTGGATGACATGATGGACGGTACAACATACAGCAGCCTTAAGAAGGAAGCAATGGATCGCAGAAAATAGAGAGGCAAAGGACCTGCTAATATAGCAGATAACTGATGATGATGAGTAAATCTATAATTTGTAATTTTACAGAATAAGCATAAAGAATGGGACAACATAATAAAGAAACAACTGCATCAAACTGCGTAAGTTTTATTATTAGTAATAAGAATATTGTCCGCTGCTCGTGGTCTCGCGGTAGCGTTCTCGCTTCCCGGCGGGGTCAGGGATTTTTCCTGCCTCGAGATGACTGGGTGTTGTTGTGTCGTCTTCATCATCATCATTCATGCCCATTACGGTCGGAGGAAGGCAATGGCAAACCACCTACATTTGGACCTTGCCTAGTACGGCGGTGCGGGTCTCCCGCGTCGTTCCCCTACGCTCCGTCACGGAGTATGGGACTTCATCATCATCATCAATAATAATATTAATAATAACGTAATAATAATAATAATAGTAACTGATTGCAGATGGCAGCGCTGCGTACATTAGATGTGCGAGTTGTGGCTAGATTCTCGCCCTTGTGCATCCGTACTGCTGTCGTGCGACATGAATCCATGGAATGATATTGCCATTCTCGTCGAACTGTTACATAGCGATTGTTGTGTACGTACGACTATGGAAATAACTGAAGACGAGAGAAAATGCAGCGTTCGCACTGTACATAAGTGATCAATGGAATACGTCCCAACGTCACAAAAGAGGAAACATTAGATATCGACAAGTGCACGCCAGGTGGAGCGAAATCGTTCGTTTGTGGCCAAGTGAATGGACTAGAGTCGACGTCTTCGACATCGTCGCCAGAAGAGTACTGAAGCGATGGAAATGATGAAATGTCACAGAAGGAGAGCAATTACACTCGTGCGATGTATCAGCAACGCCGCGCATTTACGTTGGAGGTAGACGAGGCGTAGACCACCTTCGTCCACACCTAAGTGCGACTTGTGCTTTGCACTCTGAATATTTCGTGTCGCTAGTGAAAGTATTGAATTGCCCCTTCTATGGCGAGCACTATTTCTTTTGGTGGACTGAAAATTTTGGCGAGAAACCATACTTTCGAAAGCAGCTGTTCGTTCATCATCTTGGCTTTCTGGATTAAATCCAGTTCTCTGGTTGCATTTGTCCTCGCTAGCCCTCTTATGGTGTGCAGTACCGATCTCCAGTTTCGAGCAGCCATTTTTAACGGACATACATATAACTGAAGCGAGAGACACTTCTGGGTATCTACCACTTTATACCAGTGGCTCCTTTCGATCAATCTTTTGTAGGTAGCAGAATCGTCTTCTGTGGATTTATTTTCGCTCCTACCGCTTGCTCGAATCTTTGTAGGCTATCTTCTAATTTGCCGAGGTCTGTTTTATCGCGGACGAAGAAATCTTCGTCGTCCGCATAGGCTTTGCATTTTAACGTCGCTCCGTTTAGTGTGCATCCTTGGATTTGCTGCAGCACCGCGTCCACCGCGATGGCGAAGAGGGACATAGACAGGGGGTATCCTTGCCTTACGGACTTTTGTATGGATATCCGTTTCTTTGGAGTGGCCGTTTATCAGTGCTGTTAATGTAGCACTTTTTAGAATGTTCTTTACGACTCGCAGGAAGCGATCCCCGAGTTCCAACTTCTCCATGGCTTTGAGCAGGAAACCGAAACCCTCTGCACGACGACGAAACGCTCTACCAACACGCCCACTGGAACTATGCATATTCACGGCTCATAGTTACTTTTCCTGTGCTCTAGTAGTTCTGGTGTTACTTTTAATTGATGTTTACACATGTTCTGATGAACGACAGCGCATAGTACATACCATATCGGTGTTTTGGTTTATACTCTATCGGCACAAAATGTTTGGTACAGATCTGAGTGTCCGACATCGGGATGTTTGGGCGTGTGTTATACTGGAGCACGTGGCGAATTTTCTGGCGTGCGCAAGAAAATTTTAACGTTTATGTCTGCCAAATTATGACACCGACTTCGTCTATTTTCTTAATAGAATAGAATAGAATATTTATTCACCTTTGAACATGTTTAAACGCAATCCGTGTCGCCATATAAAATTTACGTACACATATAGTTACAACATCACAGTGATTTTTCATGGACCCTTACCTAATTATGTTACAAAGAGGCTCTTGTGTAAGTTAATACTTTAGGAAAGTACAATGTTCACTGTTTACAAATCTAATAAAGTATGCCACAATGAACCAGTATATCGCGTTAATGTCTTTATATCCGTAAAAGCTGTAAATAGTTATAATATTCATAAAGTTTATCTTTATTCTGACTAATACACTATGGCACAATGTGTCAACATGCCAGACAACTTTATAAAATATTACAATTTATAATTTTGTATACTCCCATACCAAAAATCCGTCATTCGTTGTACATTCTTCACATTCCTTCACCATATAGAAAGCTTTACTTTTTACCCACTTTGTTATTGCGCTTTTAAATTTATTCAGGGCCACTGAGTGGGCATTTTTAGATAGATGTTAAAATATGAGACTCATGTTTTTATGGCTGTTGTCAACCTTTGCTGGTCTGGCACGTGGTCTGTTACTTGCATGCCTGTGACTAGAGATATGATCGTACACTACCATCCTAAGGTCTAAGTTGTAGGGGTTTTCTTTGGTGTATACTAGGCAACAATAAACGTAAAACTAGGTGTTGTCATAATATTCAAGTCCTTGAAGTAATGTCTTTACGATTCTCGTGGTGTGAGTCCCGCAATACATCTGATGGCCCTTTTTTTTGCCATTTGAATACAGTCTTAGATCCAGGTGAGTTTCCCCACAGCAAAATTCCATACGTCAGATGAGAATTGAAGAAACCAAAATGTACATACTTTGTCAGAGATTCACTTACACGGCATCTCTCCTTATGAAGCAGATAATCCACATGTGCGTGCCTGGAGCATAATTTATCCACATGTGTATCCCAGCTTAGACTTTGATCGATATGCAATCGAAGAAGTTTCACTGATTTATTTTCCTTTTTTGTCGCATTTAGGTTAAATACAATGTTTTCTGTTTTGGCACTATTTGTGTAAGGCATTAGCCTGAAACCAGGAGGTACACCTGTCCATGTTGGTATTCTGAGCAATTAATGTGGTGTCGTCTGCATGAAGTACAGCGTCACAGGGCAGTATGGAAGGCAGATAGTTTATATATAATATAAACAGAAATGTCCCATGAACGGAGATCTGTGGTACTCCTTTTTTAACAGCTTAAGGGATCTGGTTTTTGGGTATTGACGTATTAAATGTTTCTTATTGCTTAGATATGATCGCAGTAGGAGGATGGCATGCCCTCTATTCAGCAGTACTGGAACTTTCTTATTAGGATAGTGTGGGACACTGTATTAAAGGCTCTCCTTAAATCCAGTAGCATTGCACAGCTTACTGTCTTATTCTCAAAGCAGTCATACACTTTTATTATGACGATCTCAACTGCTTTCACAGTAGAGAGGGTACACCTAGAACCACACTGTACAGGAAAGATTAGCTTACTATACTCAGAATATTAGTTCATCTGCTGGTGCGTACAGTGCTTTGTTATTTTAGAAATAATTGGGACTTGTGAAATGGGTCTGTAACCCTGATGTTGTACTACCTTTCTTATGGACCGGCTTCATTATGGATATTTTTAGGCATTCTGGGTACATTCCCTCTGTTAATATTTTGTTATTTTCGTTAAGGGCGTTATTATATCTTTTCTTATGTGTTTAATAAGGAGATTAGAAAAGCCATAGTGACCTTCTATTTGGGAATTACTGAGTTTAGCTATTGCTTCTCTGACCTGTCGGGAAGGTACATGGCTCCACTTAAAACGATCAGTTGCTTCATTAACTACTGGTGGCAGTAGTGCTTTATGAACTTTTTACTGTTATATTGGAAAGAAGACGGTTTAAACGACATGGAACACAGTCACATAGCAACAGGTAACAGCGCCGCTGACCACTGCCCCATCGGCAAAAGAGGTTCCACAAACGTCTGTGTTACTGTATCAAATGTGAACACGCCGGCCGGAGTGGCCGTGCGGTTCTAGGCGCTACAGTCTGGAACCGCGTGATCGCTACGGTCGCAGGTTCGAATCCTGCCTCGGGCAAGGATGTGTGTGATGTCCTTAGGTTAGTTAGGTTCAAGTAGTTCTAGGGGACTGATGACCACAGCACTTGAGTCCCATAGTGCTCAGAGCCATTTGAACCAGCCATCAAATGTGAACAAAACACGTGACGCAGGTACTGTTGGTGTGTTTACTATTACGACTGTCATGCCAAGTGCTCAGAATGTTAACATAGAGCACTGACACACTCCATAAAGCGAGTCCGGACAGGCAACAACGAGTGTTGAACACTGCACAGGGCCGTTCTGTTCGCCGCCCCCGGTAGCTGAGTGGAAGCCGGCACGGTAACTCAGCGTGTTCGGTCAGAGGGTTAGCTGCCCTCTGTAATAAAAAAACTGAGTTAATGGATCAACGACGAACTGAAACTGGTGTCTTGCGACGTCCGCCCCGAGCAGATACAAGGAACGAAGAAGAACAAAATGCGATTAAAAAAAAAAAAAAAATGGTCAGCGCGACTGAACGTCAATCCTAAGGGCTCGGGTTCGATTCCCGGCTGGGTGCCGAGATTTTCTCCGCTCAGGTACTGGGTGTTGTGTTGTCCTAATGATCATCATTTCATCCCCATCGACACACAAGTCGCCGAAGTGACGTCAAATCGAAAGACTTGCATCCGGCAAACGATCTATCCGACGGTAGGCCCTAGTCACACGACAACCCAGTCAGCACATATCGTTAAATCGAACTGCGCATTTCACTAATTTGAGCGGATGAATTGAATGGGCACATAAAATTCCTTTTTAAACACCTTTTTGTTTCTAACGTAAATCAAATCGATGCTTTACGTCGTCGCTGGGCTTCGGTTGAAACACACGAAGAGCAGCATTTGTTTTCGCTGTCTCCACCTGCACACTAAGGAAACAGAAATGCACAATGTCCTAATGATATTTCCGCTGTTTGGATGTACAGACTTCTTTATTTTATATTACTATCACGATTTCGCCCTTAAGCCATTATCAAGTACAACACTGAAAAATATTTGTACAAAAGCATAGAAACTGAGAAGGACCACGATTTTAGATCATAATGCTATCCTAACGTCGAATTAAAATTATCGAAATAATGCTACTTATTTTATGGGTATAATTAGACTTTGTTAAGTGATGTAATCGTCAAGCTCTATTAAATTGGGTTTCGGTGTCCCAGCGTGTAGATAAGTTCGAAATCACAGAAACATATGGCAGACAGCTAGTAAACATGTTTACCAAACATTGAACAACTGAGCCACAGAATAAACATCAATATGGTCGCTACATGAGCAATGAACGTAGTCTAAAAATTTACTATTAACGTTACTGTTTGACTGGTGGTCAAAGATGAATAGCGCAGGTTGTAAGCGTATGTTGCATATTCCACAATTACGCAAAGATCATAGCTACATAAAACTGAAAAGCATTCATACATCTTTGGAAGTGTTGTAGTTTATGCAGGTTAACGTAGCTAAATGACAGATAACACGATTTAAGGGACAAAATAAACTTATGCTTTATTCGCACAACACATATTAATACATCTGACTACCAAATTATATTACGTTGCCCCAACAACAAACACGGAACATGTATATTCCATAGAGTCTAATGCACTCTGCACCTCATATCTTGTGCGCCACTATGCACGCTGGAAAATGTTTGTTCACATATCCCCAACACTTCTCCTTGAACAAATATTTTTCAGCTACTCAACACTATACATCCCAGGTTAAACCATAATGTTTCACCAGCTTCTGAAATTTGTCCTTACTGAGAGGCTTGGTTAGAAGATCAAATAACATTTCTTCCGTGCATAGATAACTGAGGATTATATTCCCCTGTTCCACATGATGTTCTATAAAGTGATGCCTTATGTCAATATGTTTGGATCTTACACTGCTGACATTATTTTGTGCTAGTTTAATAGCTCCCATCTTGTCACAAAATAGCACAGTTGGCTTCAATGTAGGAGGAGATTCTATTTCACTCATCAGTGTACGGGTCCAAAGAGCTTATTGGATAGTGGAGGACAAGGCCATATATTCGACTTCTTCAGTACTCACAGCAACAGTTCTTTGTCTCTTACAAGACCATGATATCAATCCTCCCATTAGTCTAAAACAACATCCAGTGATGGAGTGTCTGCTTTCCAACTCATTTCCCCAGTCTGCATCACTGTATCCTTCCAAACTTATGTTTCCAGTTCTAGAATATTTTAACTTATAATCAGCAGTTCCATTTAAATATCTGAATATTCTCTTGACTGCCATACAGTGCTTTTCTCTCGGATCACTGCAAAACTTGCTTACTGCATTTGTGGCAAATGCAATGTCTGGTCTGGAAGTCTGTACTAAGTACAGTAGACTTTCTACAGCTTCCAAATAGGGTACATTTTCCTTACATTTCTTTTAATCATCAGTTATTAGCAGTTTTGCATTGTTTTCCATAGGAGTAGAAATAGGTTTACAATTTTCCATACTGAACTTTTCTAAGATCTTCCTTGTGTACAGAGACTGATCAATCCATAATTCTTCTCTGTTGGCACTTCTTAGAATCTTCATGCCTAAGTTCAAAAATGGTTCAAATGGCTCTGAGCACTATGGGACTCAACTGCTGTGGTCATAAGTCCCCTAGAACTTAGAACTACTTAAACCGAACTAACCTAAGGACATCACACACATCCATGCCCGAGGCAGGATTTGAACCTGCGACCGTAGAGGTCGTGCGGTTCCAGACTGTAGCGCCTTTAACCGCTCGGCCACTCCGGCTGGCCATGCCTAAGTATTGATTAATTTCCCCTATATCATGCATATTAAATTCTGACCATAATTGTTCTTTAAAAAAGTCCACCTGGCTTTCACTATTGGTTAGAATAAAAAAATCATCTACCCATATGGCCATGATTGCAATTTCTTCACTGCTCCTTTTATGATATATACTGGGATCTGCCTTTGACTGTAGCATGCCTAGTTTTATCAAACTTTTATGCAAACATTTCTTTCAGCAATGGCCACTCTGCTTTAATCCATACATGCCTTCCTTCAAACGCCAAATTCTCCTCTTCCCTTGATAAGGTCGCTTAACTTCATCAGGTGGAATCACGTATATTTCCTCTTCGAGTCTTCCATTCAGGTAGGCTGTTTTCACATCCATTTGATGAATTAATAAGTCTTCCTTTACAGCCAGAGCTAACAGGTATCTCAATGATGAATACTGCACCACTGGTGAGAAAGTTTCATTGTAATCTGTTCCTTCTTTCTGGGAACATCCTTTAACTAGCAATCTGGCTTTGAATTTTGGTATTGCACTCTCAGGAGTTTTAATACTAAACACCCATCTTGTTCTTAGTGGCTTTTTATTTTCAGGCATGTCAACCCATTCATATGTATCATTATCCACAAAAGATTGCAGTTCATTTTCAATAGCTTTTTTCCAATCTTGAGCATTCGAACTTGCTAAAGCTTCATCAACTGTGACTGGTTCACTGTTGATTGTTTGGGCAGCATACATTTCATAATCTGGATATTCTTTCGGTTTTTCTATGCGTGAAGATCGCCTTAAACTGACTTCCTCTGTTGTATCTTCTTCCTCAATTTGATTCTCGGGTAGTACATCAGCTTCCTCTTTATTGTCGTCTTCCTCTGTTTCAGTTTCCATCTCTGTTTCAGCACTATCACACAATATGCTTGGCTGCATTACTGTGTCATTTTGGCTACTTTCCTTTATTTTAGGTGTATAATCCTCCAAAAATACATCTCTACTACTTATTATCTTCTTATTCACAGTATTATAAAATCTGCAGCCTTTTGAATCTTCACAGTAGCCAACAAAAATATATTTTTGAGATTTTGCATCCCACTTTCCTTTTAATGGTTTTGTAATCTGAACCATGGCTTCACATCCAAGTGCTTTAGATCCGGTTCCTTCCCAGTCCATACTTCATAAGGTGTCAGTGTCTCACAGCTTTGGTAGGTGATCTGTTAATTAAATACACTGCTGTTGACACACCCTCTGCCCAAAAACACTTAGGTAGTTCAGCATCACTTAACATACTTCTTGCCTTTTCTACAATGGTTCTGTTGGCTCGTTCTGCAACTCCATTATGAGAAGGACTGAAGCGAATGGTAGTCTGATGCCTAATACCCATTCCATTCGACTGTTCCTTAAACCGTCTGTTTACATATTCTGATCCATTGCCTGATCTAATGATTTTAATTTTCTTTCCAGTCTGTCTATCGACCATTTTGGAATAAACAACAAATACATCATTCACTTGATCCTTGTTACTTATAAAATAAACATGCACGTATCTAGAAAAATCATCTATGAATGTCAGGAAATAGAACCTACCTCCTAAGGATTCATTCTCCATAGGTTCACAGAGATCTGAGTGTATGAGCTGCAAGACTTCGGTAGATCTGCTCTGACTCGATTTAAATGGCAATCTAGCCTGCTTCCCTTGCAAACACACCTCACATTGAACATTATTCATTTCATAATTTTCCATCCCAGTTGCCATATTCTTCAGTAAAGTCATACTTTTCCTATTCAAATGTCCAAGTCTCCTATGCCACAAGAAACCTTTTGCAGCATAAACAGAGTGATTTCCTGTTTCAGCAGTATTTTGAACTGTATTCACTTTGTAAATACCTCTTACATTACTTGCAGTAGCTACAATATCACCACAAGAGTCTATTACTTTGGCTCCCTCTATATCGAAGATAACTTTATTACCCTTCTTTACTATTTCGCTTACTGACAACAAATTAGTTGCAATATTCTTTACATAATGTATATCATGAGCAGTAACAATTTCCTTTTCCCCATTCACAAGCAAATTAAGATCCACTTTTCCTGCGAGTTCACACCTTAACTTAGATCCGTCAACTGTAGAACCTCCAATGTCAGTCCTTGACTGAACATCATACAAACCAAACGGAGCTTTGGTAATGTGCACAGATGCTCCTGAATCTAGGAACCATTCTGCATGATCGTCACTCTCTTCATTAAAAGAGTAAAAAACAGATAATGCCTTACCTTTATTGGTAGTCTTTCTCTCAGGACTACTAGAATTAACATGCTTCTTTTCTTTTATACTTAACTTTTCGTTACACTTTGAAGCAATATGGCCAATTTTCTGGCATCTGAAACATCTTATTGGCTTCTTCTTCTTCTACTTACCGTATAAAGCCGACGCTTTTTTCTGAAGCATTAGAATCTGGTTCATTCTTCACGTCCTGTAGAATCTTTACCTTAACACTATCCGCTGTAATGGATATTCCCGAACTTTCCAAACCCATAATCATTGGCGAATATTTCTCAGGTAGTCCAACTAATAATAAAGTTCCAACCCATTCATCCGCAATTTCAAAACCAATATTCCTCAGACGATTGGAGATTGAAATTATTTTATTCACATATTCATCGACGCTTTTACACTTATTCAATCTTGTGGTTATCAGCTCACGAAGTAATCTCACTTTTCTGGTTACACCACCATCTTCAAATGCGTTTTTCAGTTTGTCCCATACCTCCTTTGCTGACGTAGCCTTTCCTATGTGAACATAATTCACTGGATCAATCAAAAGGATTAGTTTTGATTTCGCCTTCCGATCCTTAGTAGCAAAACTTGATTCCGTAGGTGCCAATTTACCGTTTACGACGTCCCATAAGTCATCCAGGTGCAAATACGTCTCAACGGCAAATTTCCAGGTCGCGTAATTTTCGGCCCTACAAGCCGCTCTATTTGCGGTATCTGTGTTGTACTCATTTTACAGTTATTTTCTTCTTCGTATAGGGTACACCATCCAAGTTTATACGAACTTCCCCGCATCTCTTGCGCAAATACACGTCACCTTAAGGCTTATTATTTCTTTAATCCAGTACCTGGGCCCATAACCCGTTGTAGTTTATGCAGGTTAACGCAGCCAAATGACAGGTAACACGATTTAAGGGACAAAATAAACTTATGCTTTATTCGCATAATACATATTAATACATCTGACTACCAAATTATATTACGTTGCCCCAACAACAAACACGGAACATGTATATTCCATAGAGTCTAATGCACTCTGCACACCATATCTTGTGCGCCACTATGTACGCTGGAAAATGTTTGTTCACATATCCCCAACAGGAAGAACAGTGTTATCTGAGAATACATCTTTGGAAGAGCAGTGTTATCTGTGAGTACAAGGAGTAAACCATACGCTTATAGCACGAAAAACATGACATCATTTCGAAAAGAGTATCCTACATCACTTATTGGTTTAAATGAGAATCACCCATACGTAAGCGCAGTGTTGAATAACGACAACCAAGACAGAACACAGCCATCTGTCGAATCTTATTATAAAGTGGCTCAAAGTGTCATACATATACATGGCACACAAAATTACGAAAGTTTACCATTAATATATTATGTGTCGCAATCAATGTGTTGCAGAGGAAATATAATGCATAAAATATAAGGTATTAATTGCACAATTCATACCGCGTTCGGATGTTTATAATTGGAGGAGAGGGGTGGAATGGAGGGGAGGGGGGTTTGAATGGGTTCGAGAATAGAGTGTGTGTGAATGGCGCTGGGGAGGTGGTGGGAAAGAGGTCTGCCAGAACATTCAAAAGGGAAAGTGGTTGGTGGTGGGAGGAATGGCATAGAATCAGGGATAAAATAGGTGGGGAAGGTATCATGTAAGTGGTGCAAAAGATGTGAATGAAATGGAACCTAACGATTGGGGGAGGTAGAATTGCAGGGATCTGCCTAAACAAGAGATAAATTGCACCCGATGGTTCCAGAGAGACATTCGGCATATAACTGACTTGTTAATGTAAGTTCACTTTTACAAATTTAACAGAAAAAAAGGATCGCTCTAAGTCGTTCTAAGGGAGCGTTGACCGTGTTCGACATCGGCATTTACCAGTGGATGACGATCGCCCTTTCCGTTCGAGGAAACGTTTTCATCAGCTGCGGACTTCCCCGCGGAAGTTTGTGTCATAGTGACGAAACAATTCCAGTGAGGGGCCTGACCTAGTTAAAGCGGTCAACGCGTAGCGGTTATTTCCTCTTCAGTATTCGCTATCCACCGTGCGTTACAGTAATTCCAATGTACCTTCAAGTTTCTACGAGGCTTATGTGGAAGACAGTCTCCAATTTTTCTTTCACATAACGTTCCTTTGCTCCGCTTCTTTACGTGCACATTAATCGTATTATCTTCCTAATATTATCTTTATCTCGCCTCGTTGTAAAGAGATCACCTTCTGCTTCCAGAACAGATTCATTAAATGCAATAGTCTAGTTTTTATGAGGTCATTACTCTATGTGAAAAGTTCTAAATTAATCCCGTTTCTAACAGCTGGGCACGTTCGAATTCTTGTAATGCCATGCTTTGTACGATGTTACCCTAGTCCCGTCTACACCTTCCAATATTTGTTTCTCACAGTCATCATAACAAAAGCTTTTGTAGTGTTTTTCCATATTCAGTATTATCTGTCACACCGACCTGAGTCGTTTCCTTCTCGTCTTTGCTAAGATTGTTATGGGTCTTGTATGCTCGATCTCGGCTTCCACGTACACCATATTCAGTGCTAGTAATATATGTTTGACAGATTTATCTGTCTTTTTCTTATTTAAGGAAGGAGATCCTTCCGTTACAGTCAACTAAAGAAGAATTTTCGTGTTTAACAGTGTACTACAACAGTTCAGAAGGTAGTAAAACGGCTCATAGAAGAAGAACAAAATAGTTTTAGCGTTAACCACTCATGGATACATTTAATTTTTACCATACAACGGCCAATAGTAAACAACAAGCGAATTTAGTTCTGACACATACATTGTGTAAATCAACTCGTATAACAATACATTAGAAAGGATGAAACGAGGTGGTGTAATAAATTAATGTATTGTATTTAAAACCAAAAAATTCTGTGTGCAACGTAATAGTGTCATTATCTAAGATGTCTCGTGAATTTCGATGTTCATTTTAAATATATTCGAGGCACGATTCGTCTGTTGTCTCTTGTCACTCTCTCTTCCTTGTTCATCTAGCATACTGTAAGCACCCAGTGCTATTTGCTCATACCGAATTTGAAATAATAACCTTAAAATTTACTTATTCTATGTTTTATTTATCAAAAATGATACTTCTAGCCTTCACTAACGTAGTGTAATTTTTTTTTTTTATTTTCACTGCTAATTACGTCGGAAAGCAATCTGTTTGGTGGCGTGTCGATTTGCTGCGTCTTCCCAGTTTTATAAATCCTGTAACTAATGACATGGTGTAAAGCAATATCTCCAGTAGGTCCTCAGATATAAAGCTAATAATGTATCACTCCTTGGCGACGAGCAGATAGTTATCGCCTTCTCTGGAAAGGTACAGAAAACTGTCTATCGGCTGTAGAATGTACACTACTGGCCATTAAAATTGCTACACGAAGAAGAAATGCAGATGATAGACGGGTATTCATTGGACAAATATATTATACTAGAACTGACATGTCATTACATTTTCACGCAATTTGGGTGCATAGATCCTGACAAATCAGTACCCAGAACAACCACCTCTGGCCGTAATAACGGCCTTGATACGCCTGAGCATTGAGTCAAACAGAGCTTGGATAGCATGTACAGGTACAGCTGCCCATGCAGCTTCAACACGATACCACAGTTCATCAAGAGTAATGACTGGCGTATTGTGACGAGCCAGTTGCTCGGCCACCATTGACCAGACGTTTTCAATTGGTGAGAGATCTGGAAATGTGCTGGCTAGGGCAGCAGTCGAACATTTTCTGTATCCAGAAAGGCGCGTACAGGACCTGCAACATGCGGTCGTGCATTATCGTGCTGAAATGTAGGGTTTCGCAGGGATCGAATGAACGATAGAGCCACGCGTCGTAACACATCTGAAATGTAACGTCCACTGTTCAAAGTGCCGTCGATGTGAACAAGAGATGACCGAGACGTGTAACCAATGGCACCCCATACCATCACGCCGGGTGATACGTCAGTACGGCGATGACGAATACACGCTTCCAATGTGCGTTCACCGCGATGCCGCCAAACACGGATGCGACCATCATGATGCTGTAAACAGAACCTGGATTCACCCGAAAAAATGTCGTTTTACCATCGTGCACCCAAGTTCGTCGTTGAGTACACCATCACAGGCGCTCCTGTCTGTGATGCAGCGTCAAGGGTAACCGCAGCCATGGTCTCCGAGCTGATAGTCCATGCTGCTACATACGTCGTCGAACTGTTCGTGCAGATGGTTGTTGTCTTGCAAAAGTCCCCATTTGTTGACTCAGGGCTCGAGACGTGGCTGCACGATCCGTTACAACCAAGCGGATAAGATGCCTGTCATCTCGACTGCTTGTGACACGAGGCCGTTGGGATCCAGCACGACGTTCCGTATTACCCTCCTGAACCCAACGATTCCATGTTCTGCTAACAGTCGTTGGATCTCGACCAACGTGAAAGCAGTGTCGCGATACGATAAACCGCAATCGCGATAGGTTACAATCCGACCTTTATCAAAGTCGAAACGTGATGGTACGCATTTCTCCTCCTTACACGAAGCATCACAACAACGTTCCACTAGGCAACGCCAGTCAACTGTTGTTTGTGTATGAGAAAAAAATGGTTCAAATGGCTATGAGCACAATAGGACTTCTCAGGTCATCAGTCTCCTAGAACTTATAACTACTTAAACCTAACTAACCTAAGGACATCACACACATCCATGCCCGGGGCAGGATTTGAACCTGCGACCGTAGCGGTCACGCGGTTGCAGACTGTAGCGCCTAGAACCGCTCGGCCCCCCCGACCAGCGTGTATGAGAAATCGGTTGGAAACTTTCCTCATGTCAGCACGTTGTAGGTGTCGCCACCGGCGCCAACCTTGTGTGAATGTTCTGAAAAGCTAATCACTTGCATATCACAGCATCTTCTTCCTGTCGCTTAAATTTCGCGTCTGTAGCATGTCATCTTGATGGGGTAGCAATTTTAGTGGCCAGTAGTGTATCTACGACATCCAGCTGTGAAATTACAAAAACTGAAACTAAAGTTTATGGCCTTTAAGGGAAAGTATTTTAAATGACAAAAATTTGTTAGACGGGACACATATCTCGAGAAAATGTAAACTTAAATTGCGTACGCTGCAGTATCACATTTAAATACGGCCGAGACATCAAGAGAAGGCTAGGTAGTTTCTCACAGATGTGCTGCACAACCAGAGAAGCACTGCCAATGGTGTGGAAATATACTGCAGACCGGTGTGTCGTTTGATAGCCCATCTGCGGTGTCACCACGCTCAACCCGGCTGCCTTGCGGCGTACGAGTATGCTTTAATTCACTAATGGCCAAAATTTAGACCAACGGTTGGCTTCGGCAGGACAACGAGTGCACTTAGGTGAGTAGTTGTGGTTGTAAAGTGTTGTGGGGAATACCAAACAAGTTACCTTTTTTTATAATGATTCTTATGTTATTCTTTGGGTTTTATTTTGTTACTTCAGATTCTTGATCGCGTATTTATGTGCGTCAATTCGTAGTAACTGACCTGTTCTTGAGAGAAAGGCGTCTAACGTTTTTGAACATATAATACAAATCATGTATTACATATCAATATTACATATTACAAATCATGGAATACTCTCTTCCAAATTCTAAAGGTGGCAGGGGTAAAATACAGGGAGCGAAAGGCTATTTACAATTTGTACAGAAACCAGATGACAGTTATAAGAGACGAGGGGCATGAAAGGGAAGCAGTGGTTGGGAAGGGAGTGAGACAGGGTTGTAGCCTCTTCCCGATGTTATTCAATCTGTATATTGAGCAAGCAGTACAGGAAACAAAAGAAAAATTCGGAGTAGGTATTAAAATCCATGGAGAAGAAATAAAAACTTTGAGGTTCGCCGATGACATTGTAATTCTGTCAGAGACAGCAAAGGACTTGGAAGAGCAGTTGAACGCAAGGGACAGTGTCTTGAAAGGAGGATATAAGATGAATATCAACAAAAGCAAAACGAGGATAACGGTATGTAGTCGAATTAAGTCGGGTGATGCTGAGGGAATTAGATTAGGAAATGGGACACTTAAAGTAGTAAAGGAGTTTTGCTATTTGGGGAGCAAAATAACTGATGATGGTCGAAGTAGAGAAGATATAAAATGTAGAATGGCAATGGCAAGGAAAGCGTTTCTGAAGAAGAGAAATTTGTTAACATCGAGTATAAATTTAAGTGTCAGAAAGTCGTTTCTGGAAGTATTCGTATGGAGTGTAGCCATGTATGGTAGTGAAACATGGACGATAAATAGTTTGGAGAAGAAGAGAACAGAAGCTTTCGAAATGTGGTGCTACAGAAGGATGCTGAAGATTAGATGGGTAGATCACATAACTAATGAGGAGGTATTGAATAGAATTGGGGAGAAGAGGAGTTTGTGGCACAACTTGACGAGAAGAAAGGACCGGTTGGTAGGACATGTTCTGAGGCACCAAGGGATCACAAATTTAGCATTGGAGGGCAGCGTGGAGGGTAAAAATCGTAGAGGGAGACCAAGAGATGAATACTCTAAGCAGATTCAGAAGGATGTAGGTTGCAGTAGATACTGGGAGATGAAGAAACTTGCACAGGATAGTGTAGCATGGAGAGCTGCATCAAACCAGTCTCAGAACTGAAGACCACAACAACAATACAAATCATTCAATATTTATTTCAACTGTTGATTTACACTGAAGAGACAAAGAAAGTGTTATACCTCCGTAATATCGTGCAGGGCCCCCGCGAGCACACAAAAGTGCCGCAACACGACGTGCCATGGACTCGACTAATGTGTGTTAGTGCTCAAGGGAACTGACACCATGAATCCTGCAGCGCTGTCCATAAATCTGTAAGAGTACGAGGGTGTGGAGATCTCTTCTGAACAGCATGTTGCAAGGCATCCCAGATATGCTCAATAATGCACGTGTCTGGGGAGTTTGGTGGCCAGCGGAAATTAAGCTCAGAAGAGTGTTCCTGGAGCCACTCTGTAACAATTCTGGACGTGTGGAGTGTCGAATTGTCCAGTTGAAATTGCCCAAGTCCGTCGGAATGCACAAATGGCATGATGGATGCAGGTGAATGGCTTTAAGCACTATGGGACTTAACATCTGAGGTCAACAGTCCCCTAGACTTAGAACTACGTAAACCGAACTAGCCTAAGGACATCACACACATCCATGCTCGAGGCCGGATTCGAACCCGCGACAGTAGCAGCCAAGCGGTTCCGGACTGAAGCGCCTAGAAGCGCTCGGCCACAGCGGGGAGGCAGGTAATCAGACAGCATGCTTATGTACGAGGTCACCTGTCAGAGTCGTATCTAGAAGTATCAGAGGTCCCATATCACTCCAACTGCACAGGCCTCACCATTACAGAGCCTCCACCAACTGGAACAGTCCCCTGCTTACATGCAGGGTCCATGGATTCATGAGGTTGTCTCCATACCCGTTCGATACAATTTGAAATGAGACTTGTCCGACCAGGCAACATATTTCCAGTCAACAACAGCTGACGGGCCCAGGCGAGGCGTAAAGGTTCGTGTCTCGCAGTTATCAAGGGCTCCGAAAGCTCATATCGATGATGTTTAGTTGATTGGTTCGCACACTGACACTTGTTGATGGTCCAGCATTGAAATCTGCAGTAATTTGCGGAAGGGTTGCATTTCTGTTAGGTTCTCTTCAGTCGTCGTCGTTGATCTTTTGCAGGATTTCTTCCTGCCGCAGTGATGTCGGAGGTTTGATGTTTTACTGGATTCCTGATGTTCCGTGCGGTTCTAGGCGCTGCAGTCTGGAACCGAGCGACCGCTACGGTCGCAGGTTCGAATCCTGCCTCGGGCATGGATGTGTGTGATGTCCTTAGGTTAGTTAGGTTTAATTAGTTCTAAGTTCTAGGCGACTGATGACCTCAGAAGTTAAGTCGCATAGTTCTCAGAGCCATTTGAACCTGAAGTTCACGGTGGGGGAAAATCCCCACTTCACCGGTACCTCGGAGGTGCTGTGTCCCACCGTTCGTGCGCCGACTATAACACCACATTCAGACTCACTTAAATCTTGAAAACCTGGCATCGTAGCAACAACAACCGATTTAGCAACTGGGCCAGACACTTGTCTGATATATGTGCAGCCGAACTCAGCGCCCTATTCTGCCTGTTTACGTATCTCTGTATTTGAATTGGCGTGCCTATACCAGATTCTTTGGCGCTTCATATATTGTTAGCAAACAGGAAAGTTGTATTTATGGCTTATTGGTTTCTGATTAGTATGCTACTACAGAGTCTGAATTTGTAATGGCAATAAACAAGGCTCAAGGTCGGAGAGAGGAAGAAAGGAGAGACGGACAGAGGGATGGAAGGAAATATACATAGAAAATGGGAAAGAGGAGATGGAGAGAAGAGGAGAAGACGCACAGAGAAAGGTGGGTGAAGGTGATGGACTGAGAGAGAGGGGATGGGAGGAGATGGAGAGAGTTGGAGAGGGAGGAGAAGATGGACAGATAAAGGGGGAAGGGGGAAGGAGGAGGAGGTGAACAAAGAGAGGGGGAGGGGGAGACAGATGGAGATAGGGGAGAGAAAGAGATAAGGGCGTCTATGCAGTTCCTACACTCGTTAGAAACATGTGCTCTCCATTTCCTTTCTTTTCCATTTAAGCAGACTCAGCCACAGCATAGTGTGACCAGGTACGGCTAGTTCTGTATAAAATTTGACGCTATTGTTTTCTTTCCTTGGAAAATCGTGTAGAGTGTAGTTTATTTGTTTCGGGTAATCAGTGATAGGGACTGAGACACACTTACTTCTTGTACAGTAAGCTCTTTCCACAGTTAGCACTAACCCTTCTAGAAGTTTTCTTTCTACTTTTTAATATTGAGACTGCTGCTGTTTATATGCGACCACCTGCTGTATTTGATCCATGTTGCTGAGCACCTGGCTCCAACAGGTATTATGGACACACACGATGCAAATACCGGCTGATCAAAGAGTCAGTATAAATTTGAAAACGTAATAAATCACGAAATAATGTAGATAGAGAGGTAAACATTGACACACATGTTTGGAATGACATGGGGTTTCATTAGAAAAAAAAGTTCACAAAATGTCCGGCAGATGGCGCTGGACAGCAAAACGTCCGTGATTCTGCATGACAATCGTGTATAAAAGGAGCTGTAATGAGACAATCAGATGCGCCAGCAGTCGCAGCATGTTGACGTTACCTGAGAAGGCGCTTTTTAGTGAAGCTGTATTATCAAAATGGGGAATGTGCTAGTTCAGCGTTACGATCCTATCGCCATAGGAAGGGGATTCGAACGGGTAAAGGTCCGTTGACAAATGCAGCTGTGGCGAGAATGATTTCGAAGTTCGAAGCTACTGGTTGTTTAGACGATAGACCCCGTAGTGGCCGACCGAGCTCAAGGCGTAATGCTGCTGAGACAGTTCAGGAAGAAATGGAGACTGTAGCGGGTTCGTCTATGCACGGGGAAGTCAGCGCTCGTGCAGTTGCACGTCGCACTGGCATTCCATACACTACTGTTTGGTTGGCACTTAGGCATACCCTCCGATGCTACCCGTACAAAATCCATCGGCATCATGAACTGTTACCTGGCGATTTAGTGAAGCGGAGGGCATTTGCGGTGTGGGCGTTTCAGAAGATGGCGGAAGATGACGATTGGTTGAGTGACGTGTTGTGGACCGGCGAAGCTCACTTCACGCTCCGAGGGTCTGTCAAACGACCACAACTGCAGAATTTGGGCTACCGAAAATCCTAGAACTGTCGTGGAAACTCCATTGCACGACGAGAAAGTCACGGTATGGGTTAGATTTACCACATCTACCGTTATCGGGCCTTTTTCCTTCGAGGAAATGAGTGATTCTGGTTTTGTAACTGCTACCGTGACTGGTGAGAGGTACGCCGATATGTTACAGAATCGCATCATCCCCAGCCTGGCTGATAAACACCTGCTGGAACGTACGATGTTTATGCAGGATGGCTCTCCACCCAATATTGCTAGACGTGTGAAAGATCTCTTGCGCGCTTCGTTTGGTGATGATCCTGTGCTCAGCCGCCACTTTCGTCATGCTTGGCCTCCCAGGTCTCCGGACCTCAGTCCGTGCGATTATTGGCTTTGGGGTTACCTGAAGTCGCTGAAACGTCCCCTTTGAACAATTATACATGACTGTGCTTAAACTGACACACAATATTTTTTAGCGCAACGCAATCTGACTTTGAGAAATCCCTACAAAGGAATGGCCCTGACTAACATTAACCTGTACCTTTCACAAATCACTTACCTCACAAAAATCTTCGTTACTCAAGCTACTGCAATACAGCGAGCGCCACTACTGCCAGCTAAATAAAAGATTCAAACTACAGAAGGCACTAACTACTGATAGGCATAGTTAGCAATTGAAAGATGTTAATAGACAACAAACAATGTATTTACCTTAACAGTCATAATATATATAGTAGTTCATGACATCCAGTGTTACAAATTTCAAAACTCCGCCATCTCTCTCCCCACATCCACCACTGCCGGCTGCTCACCTCCAACTGCGCAATGCTACGCACTGTTCACATCCAGCTGCCCAACACTACAATGGGAGACAACAATGCAAACTAGCCACAGACTGCACACAGCACAGCCAGTGATTTTCATACAGAGAGCGCTACGTGGCGGCGGCGTTACCATTATAAGAACCTAAACAGCCTACTTACATAGCCCCCATGCTCCCCACAAGAAATTTTACAAATTGTTTTGGGCACTGGGCAATACATATTTGTTAAAATTTTTCATAATCGTAATTACAATAACAAAGAAATCAAATGCACACACTTATTGATACAATGTTGGTCAAAAGCTAAAATTTTCTCACAGTCCATAAAGATAGTCTTGATCATTCATCATAATAGTAATTACAGTTTTTTTTCACAGTCTCATTAGTAAAAGAAATTGCACACAGAAGTAGTGCATTTCCATGCAGTCTTGAAGAAATAGTGTTGTCCTTCCAACGGAAAGACAGTGCTGACTCTTGACATGCAGACAGGTTATGGGCCACAACAGAGCAAACCCACAGCAGAGTCAGTCGAAGTTTTGAAGAATATTGGTAGGTAGGTCATCACAGAGCAGACCATTGTAGTCCTGGTAGAGATTACGGTATTGGTGGGCCACCAGAGATGCAGACCCACTGCAGTCCTTGTAGAAATAATGATATTGGTGGGCCATCAGAGATGCAGACCCACTGTAGTCCTTGTAGAGGTGGCCAGCAGCCATCTGTTGTGACTGTGCGGGTGCACAATCACCATTGAAGA
Source organism: Schistocerca cancellata (assembly GCF_023864275.1). Lineage (NCBI taxonomy): Eukaryota > Metazoa > Arthropoda > Insecta > Orthoptera > Acrididae > Schistocerca > Schistocerca cancellata. Next base: position 395,256,774 of record NC_064628.1, read on the forward strand.
GTCTTGCAGATAATATAGCAAGTCCATAACCACCACTTGTGCACTCACAAAGTTTTTGGAATTGTCCTTAGAACCAGCAATGCTGTTATCCAGTCCCTTGCTGAATTATTAACACACGTGCAAACACTATCAGTCCCTACTACTCACATATTGTCCATAGACTATGACCAACAGAAACGTGTGCAGCGAAATGTAACTTACAAGTTACTTAATTTGATGAACTGATGTCAATTACAATTTTATAACATAAGAATACAATAACAAAGGTACAAAATACATCATTAAAGAACATAACAATACAGATAACATTTGTAGTGCAAGCTTTACAAAAGAATCAAAATAACATATACATCAGTGTTACAGGAATTATGACATGAGTACATACATAAAAGATCAGAATAACTTTTGAAACATCAACTTTACACATGAGCATTAAAACAAAACAGAATAAATAATGTCTAAGCATATTTACAAGGTAAATAACATATTATTAATGCCAATTATATTTGAGGATAACAGTATTCCTCATCATAGTGAATGTAACTTAGTATTAGAAGAAGAAGAAATTCTAGGAAACTACACAGAGACAGGAAGAAAACAAATACACAAGGGTACACGAACACATAGTGGGATAACACAAAAGGAAAGGACAGGGTTTGTTTTCAGTGTAACATTTGGTACTGCAGTCCAACCCAAAACTTCATTCCATAGATCTTTCGTCTTATTTCAACCTTTGCTTCCAGCAAAAAAAATCCTAGCCAAGCATGCTTTCTGTATTTTTCTCGTATAACCTCTCAGTGCATTTCTTCAAATTCATCGCAACTCATTCTCTTATAGGCTACCCCCTCTTAAGCTAACTTAAATCTACTGAGCTCAGATGCTAAACTAAGGGACGAGGCAATGCAGCAGCACAAAACAATTAACATGAACAGCAATGACAAAAAAAATTCAAATTGGCAAAGCAATTGCAATATTACAACTAATATAAGGCACTGTGCAGCAAAGAAGAAAAATACATCCGTAGTAAAACTGGCTTAGCAGAGTAACATAAAGTCAAATTCAGTAACACTATGCCTGGCAAACAGAAACAGCAAATGCATTAACTTATATCTAAACATGTCAAACCCACATGCAGAAAAAATATTACACTAAAGATGGCCATGTCTAATACCTATGTCATATCTTAGTGTCTATGTAATTAAAGTGGTGCACCACAAAAACTAATTCTACAAAAAATTACCAAGTACTTGAAAAGAAAATTATATATGCAGTTACTGTTATTAGTCCCTTCTTATTGTTCTTTCCATTCCAAGAGCTCCTTTTTCGAAGAATGTGGATCAGAAAATAATTATTTAATAATTCTGTTACAGAAAGTGTTCACATTAGCAGATGCATTTAAGTTTATTTTATAAAACCAATGCTGCAACACAGCTGGAAAACAGATACCAAATGAAATAAGCAACTATCTAAAGCAAAACATAAAAATATCATTCAATAGTCACGTGACATTTCATAAGTTAGTAGAAATTCTCTCAACTCTTGTAGAAAGACACTTGTCATAATCAGGTATGCAGATGTCAGAATATTTCCCATCAGTTCATAAGCATTTCAGTAAGTATCACAAATTAAGAGCTTCACAGTGTTATCATATGTTTTCAAGTTTGAGCGTGTCGTATTTGCGATGCTTTCTACAATGGAATGTCAATAGCGAGGACAAGGGCCTCCCTTTTTTTTCTACCTGTGCCTCTGAAAATGCACACACTAATGGCTTTTTCTCCAGGCGTCTGACACAGCTGGGTGCCCACGACGCATTACGTGCAGGTGGTCACTTAACTTTCTTACGGAAATATTTACGACAGCAGTTTCCGCTACAGTGACAGTCTCATATAAAATATTTCACAGGTCAAGAATTTGCGTTACAAAGCTGTAGAAACAAAATCCTATTGATATAACAGTGTCCAAAAAATTTTCGTCGGCATTGTAATACATTCACGCATTTACATACATTTCATAACTCTTAAAGTACGATTCCTGGTTTCCAACAACCTTTTTCACAAACCAGAGTCCCTAACCACTACTCATTATTCCTTACCTTATTCGTCGACACTTCTTCAATATTTCATCATAACAGATACGTAGCATAATCAAATAACTCATACAGCATCAGCTTATTAATCATAAACATACCGCAACAGCATAATACACATAGTCATCGTAATAATAACAACATAACACCTCAGTCAACTCTCAAAATCGTCGTAGCTTCCTCCAATAATTTCAAAACCTAAAAAAAATTCTCTGCTCATGTCAAAAGTGTCATCTGCCTCAAACGTACTTTAAAAATCGTGATCCCATACCAAATATATCATTCAAAGCTCTCATAATATCACAATGGGTCCGAAAAAATATGAACAGTTCACAAAGTACAGACAAAATACAATTTCGTAAGTGTGAAGTTATCCAACGGTGTAATTACGTAAACATCTGTCACTGCCGTAGTAAAAAGGTTTGTCTCTCTCAGTTGAATGATCAGATAGATATGTAATTTATGTGTTAGAGGAATATGGTACTGATGTGTAAAGTTGTATAAGCAAATTACATATTAGCTAGGGCTCCTTGTGCTTGCCAAACACATGACACACAAACTAAGCGTGTACCCCCCTGAGGATTAATGTAATTATACCCTCAGATGTTACAGATAACAAGAATGGAACGAAATGTATTACGGAAAACCTTTGTATCATTGTACTTCAAATATCTTTAAAAATAAATGACTTAAGTACAAAATTAATCAATCAAATACGTGTCCTGTAGCGCTAAATGTGCGTCTTGCTGTAAGATAATCTCTGTGGAAGTGTCATAGTTATTGTCCTCCGAAAGCTAAGTTCTGCAGAAGTCAATGTACTTATCCCATGATAAACAAAGGTGAAATACTTTGCATATAGATATCTTAGTTATTACGCTTATTGCCGTGATGAAGAAAGTACTGTGCTGTAACGTATTGTTGTGCTACTGAAAAGACAGTCTCATTGTAGCTATACCACAAAAGTTACTACTAAAACATGTTTTACTTTACAGAAGAATTCAGAAAAACTGTGCAGATGTAAAACAGAAACACCACAAAAGCAACAATGTAAATTGTGACACACATTAGTAGCGTCGTGATATAATCGTGTAGCTGTCAAAGAAACCAAATGCTACGTCATCTTTAGTCCCACAGAAAGTACTTTAAATCCAGAATGTATTTTCAAGTAAACCAAAATGTTGCATTAAAATCTCATTAGCAGTACTGGTAAATGTTCTAAGTATGTGAGCCTTATAGTCGTTACGTAATCGTGCAACTAACAAGCAAGAATGTACACAAACAATAACACTGTGTCGTCTGTTCACTATAACAATGCACTCGTAAATACTGTCTTAATATGTTCCCTAGGTTCTAGACTGGATAGTGAACTTCAAAACCTTGTCGCATGTTAACAGTTTCTAAGTCTGACAGAGCATACTAGAAATGTGAAGTGAAAAGTTTTATGGCAAAGACAAAGTTAAAAAGCAGATTATCTTTCAATAAATGATTTTACATGTGAAATGTGGTGTAAACCTTTACTCTTTCTAGTATGCAGTGTTTTAACTTCGACGCAATTATCATGTGGTATATGTTGGTAAAGAATACTGGAATTTTTCTCAATGTTAGCGTCTATGTTATTTTTCTCTGAGCCAGCCGGCGCACGTGGCTGCCTGCCTTGCGAGTCATTGTCTGTTTCTTTGTTGACGCGCGTCGTTATTGGGATTTGGAGACCTAACTTCTACAAATTCGTCTTGTCGAGAGGGCCCTCCTCTGTTTGAATCCCGCCAGTTCTGATGCAATTCAGCTCTGTCGTTACGATCATATCGTCTGTCGTCATGTCGGTAGATTCCACAGTTTCTTTCTTGTCGGTCACGTGGTGGAGAATTTCTCCCTGAATCGTAACTGCGCGCTGGACCGTTGCGTCTAAAGTTATTCTGTCTCCCTTGATAATAATAGTTCTTGTTGCCATATTGTCTGTTTCTCTGATTGTCTCTGTGACATTCATTACTACGAAAATGCGATCTCTCTGTAACTACACTCCTGGAAATGGAAAAAAGAACACATTGACACCGGTCTGTCAGACCCACCATACTTGCTCCGGACACTGCGAGAGGGCTGTACAAGCAATGATCACACGCACGGCACAGCGGACACACTCCACTCACGGTCGCTGAGATGCGCAGCCGCGAGAAGGACGTACATGCGCCTGCTAGCGACGCGAAGGGTGTGGCAGATCGCCGCCTGGCCGCGCTTGCGCCGCCGGCGGCCCCATCTGGCCCCCCACTTATGACGACCAGTGCTATGGCTATGAATTTGACGGACACAGCTCCGGAAACGTCGAAGACTGCGCTGTCTACTCCGCTGCCAGATTCAGAAGATGAGAGCTCTACCGCGCCCCAGCCACGCGGACGCAGCGGGAAACAGAAGAGGAGGGCAACAGCTGCGACGTCCGTTGCTCGCAGCTCGCCGTTCGAGAAGAGAGCCAAGCAGGATTACGCCCCTGATGCCGAAGGTTTTGTTCCGGCCAGGCGAACTGCAAGACGCATGCTGTCATCGACGACGCCTCCAACTGCCGTCGCCAACTCATTCGACGCGCTTGAAGACGCGCCGGACCCGCCGCCGCGCGTTCCCGCGCCGAAGAAAGATTCCCATCTCCCGCCGGTGGTCCTCCAATTTCGGCCGCCCTATGGGGAACTGCAGAAGCTGTTGCGCAGCTGCACAACGGCCGTGTACAGCGTGAAGCCTGCAGGGCGCGACCTGTACAGGGTCACACTCCGCTCTGCTGACGATTACCGATGGGTCACTCAGGAGGCGTCTGATCGTGGTATACCATTCTATACCCACGCTTCCGCGCCTGACAAGGTCTTGAAGATTGTCTTCCGCGACCTCCCGTTCAACATGGAAGCCGATCACCTGCATCGTGAACTCGCTGACCTGGGCTTCTACATCAGAGCGGTCGTGAAGATGAAGTCGCCGAAGTAACGCGATGATATGCCGCTCTTCCTGGTCGTCTGCTCTGACACCGTGGAGAACCGCAAACTCTACCAATTGACGCGGGTCGCCGACGTTCCGGTTCAGAACGAAGATCTTCGCTCCCGGAGAAGCCCTGTGCAGTGCTTTCGCTGCCAGGGGATCAATCACGTCGCGCGCCACTGCTCCATGCCGGACAGATGTGTTAAATGCGCCGGCGCTCATGCAGGGCGTGCATGCCCCCGTCCGCCCACCGAGAAGCCTACATGTGCACTCTGTGGCGGTGCTCACGTGGCCAGTTATCGTGGGTGTGAGGTGTGGAAGCGTGCCATCGCTCGACAACGTGGCCAAACACCGGCGCCACGTCAGAAGAAGCCAGAAACGCGACGAGCCAGGCGTCTCTTTTGCGGCGGCAACGTCAGGGGCGCCCTCCGCCGTCACGGCTGCGCCGGCTGCTCCTGCTCCTGCCGCATCCGAGGCCGTACTGCCACCTGATGCTCCTGCGCCTCCACCACAGCTGCTAGTGGCGGAACCGGGTACTGCCTCTCCCGGGAAGTCGGCCGGACCGCGCCCCGCCAACCGCCGGCGCGGGGGTCACCGCCCTGTGGGTACCCAGCCCTTGGCATCGTCCGTCGAGCAGCCCCAGGTGGACTCTCACAGCGAAGCAGCCACGCCTCCCCCTTCCAGCGCCGGGGCCGCGCCGGCTGCCTCCACCGCTGACCTGGCCAACCTCGTCGCGCAGCTCACAGCTCTGGTGACCAGTGCTACGAAGTTGATTGAAGTCCTGTCGCAGCAACTCACCGCTGCAGTGCCGATGGCCTCTCCGGCCCCGACCGATGTCAACACTCACCAGCCGCACCATGGGCAGCGTTAGAGGGCTCACAGTCGTCGCGTGGAATGCCAACGGCGTCCGCACTCAAGCTGGCGAACTTCGCCAATTTCTCCGAGATGAAGCCGTCGACGTCTGCCTTATCAATGAAACACACCTAAAGCCTGGGGTCGACGTCAGGGCGGCAAACTATTCCAGCTATCGCACCAACCGAACGACGGCGGGTGGCGGAACAGCCGTCTACGTCCGCAACGGCATTCGTCATCATGTGATACAACTTCCCCCACTGGCAACGCTGGAGGCCACTGGTGTCGTTGTTCACACCTCGGCGGGCGCCATCACGTTCGTCGTGGCCTACCGGCCGCCGTCTCGTCCCCTGGACCCTGCTGACATCGATGCTCTGCTCTCCCTGAGGGGGCAGGTGTTCGTCACCGGGGACTTCAATAGTAAACATGTCTCCTATAACTCCAGGATCACCAATGCCGCTGGCCGCTGCCTGCTCCGGGTAGCGGAACGTCACAGTGGGCTGGTGGTGGGGCCATACGACCCGACAATCTTCCCTGCCCGTGGGCTCCCAGATATAATTGACATCGCGGTCGTCAAGGGCATCCCTCATCAGATCACCGCCACGACGAGGACGGCGCTGTCTTCGGATCATGTCCCTGTAGTTTTTGATATCGACCTAGACACCCTCCAACAGCCCAGGCGAGGTATCTCACTTGCTGGCATCGACTGGGACAGGTTTCAAGCAGCCGTGACGCACTCACTCGCCGCCGCGCCGCCCCCTGCAGAAGCTGGAGCGGACGAAGCACTTCTGCACTTCGCGGCAACCACGATCGACGCTGCCACTATAGTGACGCCGCCCCGACCTCGCCCTCCGCCAGACTACTCCCGACAGCTGCCGCCGGACATCCTTGCGGCCATCACCGAGAAGAACAGGGTCTACCGGGAGTGGCAGAGGACGAGAAATGCCAACACCAAGTGCCTCCTCAACAGGATGCTTCGGGACATCCGGGCCGCCATTGACAACCATCGCAATCGCGACTGGAATAACAAGGTCGCCACCCTTTGTCTTGAAGACGGCACAGCCTGGCAGACGACGAAGCGTCTCCTACGACGCACACAACGTATCCCTCCGCTGCTGGTTCATGGTCAGGCTGTCTGCGAACCAGCTGCGAAGGCTGATGCCCTCGCAGACGTCTTCGAGGCTGCGTTTACGCCTATCGAAGACCCGACCGACGCTGTCCACGACGACCTGGTTGCTGACCGGCTCCCACGCTACCAGGAGGCACGCGACTACGAGACGACGGCGGAGGAGGTGTCGTCCATCCTGCGTGCCCTGAACCCCAGGAAAGCTGCGGGCCCAGACGAAGTTTCCAACGCCCTACTGCAGAAGTTGCCACCCGTGGCCGTCACTCATCTTACCGACGTTTTTAATGTCATCCTCCGGTCCTGCCGTTTTCCTCAGTCCTGGAAGCATGCGGAAATCGTGGCGATTCCAAAGATGGGGAAGGATCTGCGGCAGCCAGTGAACTACAGACCTATTAGTTTACTGCCGGCCGTCGCCAAGGTCTTTGAAAGGGTGTACATCAGGCGGCTGCAGCGCCATGTCGACGAGGAAGGCCTCCTGCCCGAAGAGCAGTTCGGATTCCGCAGGGGCCACTCGGCAGTTCATCAACTCCTTCGGCTAGTGGAAGATGCGTTCGTCGCCCTCGAGCAGCGCGAGTTCTTCGGCGCGGTGTTCCTGGACGTGTCGCGTGCTTTCGACAGTGTGTGGCACCGCGGCCTCTTGTTAAAACTTTTTGAACTTGGGGTCCCGTCGTCGCACGTCCGTCTCATCGCTTCCTATCTTGCCGATAGGACCTTCCATGTGCGGGCCGCGCAGGGCTTGTCCTCCGTCCGCCGCATAAACGCAGGCGTGCCGCAGGGCTCGGTCTTGGGGCCTCTCCTGTACTCGCTGTACACGTCTGATGCACCGAAGATTGACCGTGTGCGGCTCGCCCTGTACGCGAATGACACGGCTCTCTATACCAGGAGCCTCAATGCCGCCGTCATGCGCCGCCGTTTGCAGCTCGCCGTTGACACCCTGGCAGCCTGGGCAGTCAAGTGGCGTCTCCAATTCAATGGTGCCAAGACCCAGTTCCTGATCGTCACCAGGCGACTCGTTCCTGCAGGTCTGCAACCGCTCACTGTCGGTGGAAGCCCTGTCCTGTGGCGCCCAACGGCGCATTACCTCGGCGTCACCATCGACCGCCGCCTCACGTGGGTTCCGCACATCCGCGAAGTAAAGGCCAAAGTGCGGAAAAGGCTCCGCACCCTGTACCCGGTGCTGAACCCCGACTCCCAACTACCACCACGGCTGGGCATCACCCTGTACAAGGCGCTGCTCCGCCCTGTACTCCAATATGCTGCTGTCGTCTGGGGGAATGCCGCCGATACGAACCTGAAGAAGCTGGAGACATTGCAGAACCGCATACTTCAGCTGGCCTTACACCTGCCTTACGATTTTCCCACCGCTCATCTTCACGACGTCGCGGAAGTACCTCTGCTCCGTGACCTCTTCCAGACGACCGCCCGCACCTTTTACGAACGTGCTGGCCGGTCGCACAATGCTCAAATCCGGACGCTGGGCCGCAAACTGCAGCACAACGTCACCACCCGCTGGCCACACCTGCTCGCTGCATAGCTAGCTCTGCAGAACTGTGCTGAGGAGACACCCAAGAAGACAATCCACATATGAAGACGCAACACCAACATGCATGGGAGGCAAAGCACTAACTGCTGTGAACTCCATCACATATCGGAGGATAAGTCATCTCCGTGCAGATCCACACACACGGCACAGCGGACACACCAGGAACCGCGGTGTTGGCCGTCGAATGGCGCTAGCTGCGTAGCATTTGTGCACCGCCGCCGTCAGTGTCGGCCAGTTTGCCGTGGCATACGGAGCTCCATCGCAGTCTTTAACACTGGTAGCATGCCGCGACAGCGTGGACGTGAACCGTATGTGCAGTTGACGGACTTTGAGCGAGGGCGTATAGTGGGCATGCGGGAGACCGGGTGGACGTACCGCCGAATTGCTCAACACGTGGGGCGTGAGGTCTCCACAGTACATCGATGTTGACGCCTGTGGTCGGCGGAAGGTGCACGTGCCCGTCGACCTGGGACCGGACCGCAGCGACGCACGGATGCACGCCAAGACCGTAGGATCCCACGCAGTGCCGTAGGGGACCGCACCGCCACTTCCCAGCAAATTAGGGACACTGTTGCTCCTGGGGTATCGGCGAGGACCATTCGCAACCGTCTCCATGAAGCTGGGCTACGGTCCCGCACACCGTTAGGTCGTCTTCCGCTCACGCCCCAACATCGTGCAGCCCGCCTCCAGTGGTGTCGCGACAGGCGTGAATGGAGGGACGAATGGAGACGTGTCGTCTTCAGCGATGAGAGTCGCTTCTGCCTTGGTGCCAATGATGGTCGTATGCGTGTTTGGCGCCGTGCAGGTGAGCGCCACAATCAGGACTGCATACGACCGAGGCACACAGGGCCAACACCCGGCATCATGGTGTGGGGAGCGATCTCCTACACTGGCCGTACACCACTGGTGATCGTCGAGGGGACACTGCATAGTGCACGGTACATCCAAACCGTCATCGAACCCATCGTTCTACCATTCCTAGACCGGCAAGGGAACTTGCTGTTCCAACAGGGCAATGCACGTCCGCATGTATCCCGTGCCACCCAACGTGCTCTAGAAGGTGTAAGTCAACTACCCTGGCCAGCAAGATCTCCGGATCTGTCCCCCATTGAGCATGTTTGGGACTGGATGAAGCGTCGTCTCACGCGGTCTGCACGTCCAGCACGAACGCTGGTCCAACTGAGGCGCCAGGTGGAAATGGCATGGCAAGCCGTTCCACAGGACTACATCCAGCATCTCTACGATCGTCTCCATGGGAGAATAGCAGCCTGCATTGCTGCGAAAGGTGGATATACACTGTACTAGTGCCGACATTGTGCATGCTCTGTTGCCTGTGTCTATGTGCCTGTGGTTCTGTCAGTGTGATCATGTGATGTATCTGACACCAGGAATGTGTCAATAAAGTTTCCCCTTCCTGGGACAATGAATTCACGGTGTTCTTATTTCAATTTCCAGGAGTGTATTACTGCTCTGCCAGTGGTTGTCATATGGGTGGTGTCTGTTTTGGTCACGATTTACGTTGTAAGAAGAGCCTTGTCGTGTCCAGTTATTATTTTGTCATCGCGGAATTGTGACAGATGTGACCTGTAATTGTTGTACTCCTGTTTTCGCGTTCCGCGATTGTCAGTGTCAATTTCCAGTTCTTGTAACAGTCCCTGAAAAGCTTCAATGTCGTCTTTGCAACGTCCTGCTAAAATAATATGTCGTAAATGTTCAGGCAGTTTGATCAAATGCAGATGAGTTCTGAGGGGCTGTATGGGTTTGAAAGATACTGATTCTTATGCAACATGTCTTCAAAATATTTCATAAGACTGGAAAATTCAGATTGTTCGAAACGTTTCATTATTATGATGCTATGTTTTACTCGGTCTTGAGTAGCTTGAGACCAATACGCTGAGAGGAAGGCATGATAAAATTCTCCTTCACTGTGACAATCGTGAATGACCGATCGCATTCTTACAGCTGATTCATTCTCCAAGTAGCCACACATAAATTCTAACCTGTGCTCCAATGACCAGTTGGGAGGAAAACAATGAGAAAATTGATGAAGCCATGCTTGTGGATGAATGTCGTTGTCAGAATTCTTAAATGTTTTGAATTTACATGTAGTAATGAACAGCTTATAGTCGAAATCATCATGTCGGCGAGTCGCACATCGCTCATTGTTACTTCGTTTCGGCGGTTCCATCTCAAACTCCAATGCGCCTTGCCAATTTCTTTCATAATTTCCGAAGTGTCCTGTGTTATTATTTTGTGGTTGTTCCGTATTTCTATGTCCCTCTTCCCGTACTGGAGCGCGAGTGTCCTTTGAAATATGTAATTCTTGTATTACCTGCATCAACTGATCTTGTACTTCCTGGATTTCTCTTTTGTACTGTGTATTGATTTGATTTTGATTTTGTTTGAATTTTCTAATTTGTTCATACTCTTCTGTGTCAGTGAAGGCTACGGATCTTGTGTCATTCAGATCATCATCTACCTTTGTAGATAAGTTAATGACCTGATCCGAAAGTTCGGCTACTTTCTCCGATAGTCAACACATTTCCTCAGTGTGTTTTTCTGAACCAAGTTTCAGAGTGTCCGTTTGTGTTGAAATCGAATCTACTGTGTCCTTTAAGTTTTCCTGAGTTTTTGCAAGTTGCGTAACCGAATCGGTAGATGCAACTGAGTCAATTTTAGCCCAAAAGGTTTCATGATTTTCATGAACAATGGTTTGCAGTTCTTTTATGGCTGCTTCGTGATTATGTAATGCATTATCATGCCGCGAAAAAATAGGTTGAAAATGCTCACAAATTTGTGTTTTTATGTCATTACAGACTTTTTGACATTTAGATTCAATGTTATGTAACTCAGTATTTAAATCTTCACGTGTTTGTTCAAGTGTGGTGTCTAACTTCCGAAGACTTTGTTCCATTGTGTCTAACTGTTGCTGTGTTTGTCTCTGGTGTTGTTCCATTGCGTCTAACTTTTGAAGCTTTTGCTGTGTTTGTCTCTGATTTTGTTCCATTGTGTCTAACTTTTGAAGATTTTGTTCCATTGTGTCTAACTTTTGAAGATTTTGTTCCATTGTGTCTAACTGTTGCTGTGTTTGTTTCTGGTGTTGTTCCATTGTGTCTAACTTTTGAAGCCTTTGTCCCATTTGTCTCTGATTTTGTTCCATTTGTTGCATTAATTGCAATAATAATGTATTAGTGTCTGGAATCTGTTTCTCTTTGCTTTTTGACAGTGCATTTTCATCGGCAACATTCACATTTTGACAAGCAGAAAATGTGTCTTGACTCATTTGAGAAAATGGTGAGGACCCAAAACCTAAGTCTACAGTATTTGCAATATTGTGTTCTGTCATTTCGGATTCCTGAGGCGAGCTGTTGCCGACCGATCGATCGATAATGCTTCCCTGTTCACTACCTGTTTCACTGTCTATACCATTATTTGCCGCCCGCTCCATTTCCCTATGCACAATTACCAAATTACTACTTCGAATGTCTGTTAATTCCTTACGCAGTGGTGCTGATAAGCTACGCTCGTCGTCACTATTATTTCTCAGTTTACTTTGCAACCTAGTGTTACGTTTTTCACACGCCATTATTGTCACAATATTTCACACGATAACACATAAAAATACAATTTGAAGAGCAAAAGTAAGAGAACACATTAACATAGCACTGAAAATAATATCTAGTTAATTGCAAGCGCAGCTGCGAAATACTTGGTGCAAATCTACATGCATGCCACAACTGTTTTACTGTGCAACAATGAAAAACCACAGCTACAGATGAAATTCTCTCTATAATTACGCGCTAGCAATAAACAAAAGCTACACTAAATACACAAACTACAGGAAAATATCAGAAGATTCCAGTGAGGTATCCTCGGCTAAGGGTCGACATATGAAACGTCCCCTTTCAACAATTATACACGACTGTGCTTAAACTGACACACAATATTTTTTAGCGCAACGCAATCTGACTTTGAGAAATCCCTACAAAGGAATGGCCCTGACTAACATTAACCTGTACCTTTCACAAATCACTTACCTCACAAAAATCTTCGTTACTCAAGCTACTGCAATACAGCGAGCGCCACTACTGCCATCTAAATAAAAGATTCAAACTACAGAAGGCACTAACTACTGATAGGCATAGTTAGCAATTGAAAGATGTTAATAGAGAACAAACAATGTATTTACCTTAACAGTCATAATATATATAGTAGTTCATGACATCCAGTGTTACAAATTTCAAAACTCCGACATCTCTCTCCCCACATCCACCACTGCTGGCGGCTCACCTCCAACTGCGCAATGCTACGCGCTGTTTACATCCAGCTGCCCAACACTACAATGGGAGACAACAATGCAAACTAGCCACAGACTGCACACAGCACAGCCAGTGATTTTCATACAGAGAGCGCTACGTGGCGGCGGCGTTACCAATATAAGAACCTAAACAGCCTACTTACAGCGCAAGTGTATCGTGATCTACCGACATCTCTAGGGATGCTGAAAGACAACATCCGACGCCAACGCCTCACCATAACTCCGGACATGCTTTACAATGTTGTTCACAACATTATTCCTCGACTACAGCTATTGTTGGGGAATGATGGTGGACATATTGAGCATTTCCTGTAAAGAATATCATCTTTGCTTTGTCTTACTTTGTTATGCTAATTATTGCTATTCTGATCAGATGAAGCGCCATCTGTCGGACATTTTTTGAAGGTGTATATTTTTTGGTTCTAATAAAACCCAATGTCATTCCAAGCATGTGTGTCAATTCGTACCTCTCTATCTACATTATTCCGTGATTTATTCAGTTTTCAAATTTATACTGACTTTTTGATCAACCGGTATATAAATGGATATGCATATTGTAAATTTTAATTTTTGTGTAGGATAACGGTGCACATTTTACCAGTAGTAAATTACAGTCTCGAACCTAAGTTTCCCGGGGGTTTCCCTTGGTTTTAAGGGAAATTCCGGAACTGGTAACCCCTTCACATCCATTGGGAACTTCCCAGCTCCACTGCCAGCTGGCTATTGACTGGCTGAAAATAACCGCGACTCTAAAATGGAGTAGGTATGTGTGGTGTCTATTCTTTCGGACATGTCCGAAAAAACAGACACCAAGCATTCATATCATTGATAACCCTAGCTGGGCAGTGGATCCACCTTCTTCAGTGCGGGTGCACAAACACGCCCGACCTGCTGTGGGAGTCTGAGTAGTGAACGGGAGTATAATGGACAGGGGCTGCGGATAGATGGGGCTCGGTGGGAGTGTGGCGAGCCGAGATAGTCCGTCCAGCCGCGATAACGCTGTATCCCGAATGGCACAGTAGTTACCGCACGGCCAAGTAACCAGGAGATTCCGGGTTCTAATTCCGGTCTGGTACACATTTTCGCTCGTCGCCGGTGATTTCCGCTTAATGTCCCGCTACAGCTGACAGCAGTGATCCCCTTCAATTTACATACTCTAAAATGGGCCGGACCTCAAACAGCCTGCTTCACCACTTGAAGACGAGAGTCAACAAATTTAAAAATTGTAACAGTTGAGGAAATTGATATGGTTTCACCTATAAACTGTTCTTGTTCATGAATGGTGCAATGCGTCACGAGGGTTTTGTTGCATACCACGCATGCTTAGGGTCGACAATCTGCACACTTCACCAGAGGGCGCGCCTGATCGCTGACCCCACGCCATGGCATCTCCTAAGTGGAGCAAAGGATAGTTTTACACGGTGAAACTGCGAACGTCGTCGAACTGTTCGTGCAGACGGTTGTTGTCTTGCAAACGTCCCCATCTGTTGACTCAGGGATCGAGACGTGGCTGCACGATACGTTACAGCTATGCGGATAATATGCCTGTCATCTCGACTGCTAATGATACGAGGCCGTTGGGATCCAGCACGGCATTCCGTATTACCCTCCTGAAGCCACCGATTCCATATTCTGCTAACAGCCATTGGCTCTTGACCAACGCGAGCAGCAATGTCGCGATACGATAAACCGCAATCGCGATAGGCTACAATCCGACCTTTATCAAAGTCGGAAACGTGATGGTACGCATTTCTCCTCCTTACATGAGGCATCACATCTACGTTTCACCAGGCAACGCCGGTCAACTGCTGTTTGTGTATGAGAAATCGGTTGGAAACTTTCCTCATGTCAGCACGTTGTAGTTGTCGCCACCGGCGCTAACCTTGTGTGAAAGCTCTGAAAAGCTAATCATTTGCATATCACAGCATCTTCTTCCTGTCGGTTAAATTTCGGATCTGTAGCACGTCATCTTCGTGGTGTAGCAATTTTAATGGCCAGTAGTGTAATAATAATGAGGAGGTATTGAACAGAGTTGGGGAGAAGAGAAATTTGTGGCACAATTTGACTAGAAGAAGGGATCGGTTGGTAGGACATGTTCTGAGGCATCAAGGGATCAGCAGTTTAGTATTGGAGGGCAGCGTGGAAGTAAAAATCGTAGAGGGAGACCAAGAGATGAATACACTAAGCAGATTCAGAAGGATGTTGGTTGCAGTAGGTATTGGGAGATGAAGAAGCTTGCACATGATAGAGTAGCATGGTGAGTTGCATCAAACCAGTCTCTGGACTGAAGACCATAACAACAACAACAACAGCGATAATAATACTCAAAACGGTATCTCTCTAGGACGACCACTTACGGTACCGGTAGACCCTTAAAAATTTGCCAAGTAAATGAATTCGATTCCATAGGCTGTGGTGTTCGATTGTGCCTCTTCATTAAACCCTTTATAGTGGATCAATGAAATCCCAGGAATCGCCGAATTTCTCCTGTCCTTACCATGATCCGCCCCGCCGATTCGTCTTCAATTTCCAGCCGAACCCTAAACGACTCAAAATCAGTCTGAATCCGCGTCAATCTGGTTAATTTCGATTCCAGCTTCTCAGTGCTACAGTAAACTCCCTAAGCGTGCACGGCGACCTTTGCACCATCTTACTGTTTGAGTAATCGTGCTCTCTCAGAGGAATCCGTTTCGGGAATAGGCAGAAGGAAACAGCAAGCGAACAATCGCAATTACCAGATTGCAGTTGGCGAGAAGAGGAAGAGCAGTGATACCGCTGCCGCTAGCAGCTGGCGCGCCTGGGGCTGCAAAGTTTCAGCGGGAGCACGTGACGTCACAGGATATGGTTGGCGCCGTCCGTGTCTTTAACTCTCCGTAGACTGCGTCCGACAAGATACACTGAACATCGGCCAAAAGTTTCTCCTAACCCTTGTGTTAAATCTGTTGTTTTCGAAGTCTCGGAAAGTCCTTAGAATATTCGATAGCGCCTACCGACGAAACTCAAGAGTGTGTGCAACTCACACGCCCTCAGTTTCTCTCGCTTTCTACACGTTAAGAAATACCGGAACAAATAAACACGCTCTCGAACGTAATGTATTCACTGTAACCGGCATGGAGGACCAAAAATTGTACGCAACTCACTTGCAGGCCCCTGGTCCTGCGTTGCCACATTTATGATTTGAGCTTATAGTGCAAGAGGACTCACTGCTCTCCTCTTATGATTAGAGGGAACAAAACTTGTTATATAAAAATACTTTATTCCGTAACACGTTGCAAACACCACAAATCTCGACGCTACAGTCCCCGCTCTCTGCCGCTTGGTCTGCGTGCACAAAGGACCCGGAAGTTAAACCATTTCCCGACAGGGAGCAGATTACACTGTACAGGCTGACCTGTCCAGTTTGCAAAATGCCAGTAGATGGCACTTGGAGTGGCAGAGTGAGTTACAGAACGCAACAGTTATTTTTAAAACTACCATTATCGACCAGTGTAATTAATTCACGATTGTAGTGCTCATTTTTTTTATAACTGCATACCTTGTTAGTTTCTGGGCATGAGGAAGGTTAAACTGTAGAGGCTTTTTTGGCTCGAAACATTACTTTTATGACTACCAGGGTTATTTTCGAATTTTAACTGGTTGTTCACAACGAGCTACATGAGTGAGTATTGATTTACCACAGCCTTTTGGCTAATGTCGAACTCATCATCTTCTGGCGCCAGAACGCTGCAGCCAGGATGGAATAGGAGAAATTTCACGAGAAGTTTACAAGGGAAAATCTACAATAACACATGGCAGGTAGTACACCATGAAGAGGTGGGTCCACGTTTATGCCAGATACCATCGAATGCTGCAGTCAAGTCTCTATTACAACTGTTTTCTATTACTGCCTCTTCCATAGCTTTCTTCATAGATTCTACAGGGTGGTCCATTGATCGTGACCGGGCCAAATATCTCACGAAATAAGCGTCAAACGAAAAAACTACAAAGAACGAAACTTGTCTAGCTTGAAGGGGAAAACCAAATGGCGCTATGGTTGACCCGCTAGATGGCGCTGCCATAGGTCAAACGGATATCAACTGGGTTTTTTTAAATAGGAACCCCCATTTTTATTACATATTCGTGTAGTACGTAAAGAAATATGGTGTCGTATTTTTGTAGTTGGTGAACGACGCAACCATTCCATAATAGTTCTGTATTTTGTCAATTACACTGTCAGCTTACCTACCCTTCCCATCCAATCCTTTACCGTTACTGAGTTTTTGTTTTTCGTAGGAAGCTTTCAGTCACCGAAGTCTTGATCCCATTCTTTTCTGTACGTGTTCGGTACACTTAAATTCCTGCAATATTGAATATGTTTGAAACTTTTAGAATCACCGTCATCCAGGTATTTCACATATCGCACTTTATCACACGCGACAGAACGCTGAAATATACTAGCAACATCAGCAACACATTCCTCCACTACTGCCACTACAGTTAGCTATGCAATTATTTTCATGTGTAGTTTTACCTTTTTGTGGACACCTACAACATATAGATATTACTGTTACGTCTAAAAATTTCCCTGCATACATACTGGTGGCAGATAGTACAAAATCAAGAGGTGTGTCCCCGTTTATGCCAGATACCATCGAATGCTGCAGTCAAGTCTCTATTACCACTGTTTTCTATTACTGCCTCTTCCGCAGCTTTCTTCATAGATTCTACAGGGTGGTCCATTGATCGTGACCGGGCCAAATATCTCACGAAATAAGCGTCAAACGAAAAAAACTACAAAGAACGAAACTTGTCTAGCTTGAAGGGGGAAACCAAATGGCGCTATGGTTGACCCGCTAGATGGCGCTGCCATAGGTCAAACGGATATCAACTGCGTTTTTAAAAATAGGAACCCCCATTTTTATTACATATTCGTGTAATACGTAAAGAAATATGGATGTTTTAGTGGACCACTTTTTTCGTTTTGTGATAGATGGCGTTGCAATAGTCACAAACATATGGCTCACAATTCTGGACGAACTGTTGGTAACAGGTAGGTTTTCTTATTTAAAATACAGAACGTAGGTACGTTTGAACATTTTATTTCGGCTGTTCCAATGTGATACATGTACCTTTGTGAACTTATCATTTCTGAGAACGCATGCTGTTAACAGCGTGATTACCTGTAAATACCACATTAATGCAATAAATGCTCAAAGCAATGTGCCGGACACCCATCATGTTGGAAGTACATCGCCGTTCTGTCATGCAGTGAAACATCTTGTAGTAAGATCGGTAGAACATTACGTAGGAAATCAGCATACATTGCACCATTTAGATTGCCATCGATAAAATGGGGGCCAATTATCCTTCCTCCCATAATGCCGCACCATACATTAACCCGCCAAGGTCGCTGATGTTCCACTTGTCGCAGCCATCGTGGATTTTCCGTTGCCCAATAGTGCATATTATGCCGGTTTACGTTACCGCTGTTAGTGAATGACGCTTCGTCGCTAAATATAACGCGTGCAAAAAATCTGTCATCGTCCCGTAATTTCTCTTGTGTCCAGTGCAAACTGTACACCACGTTCAAAGTCGTCGCCATGCAATTCCTGGTGCATAGAAATATGGTACGGGTGCAATCGAAGTTGATGTAGCATTCTCAACACCGACGTTTTTTAGATTCCTGATTCTCGCGCAATTTGTCTGCTACTGATGTGCGGATTAGCCGCGACAACAGCTAAAACACCTACTTGGGCATCATCATTTGTTGCAGGTCGTGGTTGACGTTTCACATGTGGCTGAACACTTCGTGTCTCCTTAAATAACGTAACTATCCGGCGAACGGTCCGGACACTTGGACGATGTCGTCCAGGATACCGAGCAGCATACATAGCACACGCCCGTTGGGCTTATTGATCACAATAGTCATACATCAACACAATATCGACCATTTACGCAATTGTACAAACGGTCCATTTTAACACGGGTCCAGGATACCGAGCAGCATACATAGCACACGCCCGTTGGGCATTTTGATCACAATAGCCATACATCAACACGATATCGACCATTTACGTAACTGGCACACGGTCTATTTAACACGGGTAATGTATCACGTACTTATACGCTTGTGTCTATTGCAGCGCCATCTGTCACAAAGCGAAAAAAGTGGTCCAGCTAAAACATTCACATTTTTTACGTACTACACGAATACGTAATAAAAATGGGGGTTCCTATTTTAAAAAACGTAGTTGATATCTGTTGTGGACTGACAAGACAGCCAGTCCACAGTGACGGGTAACCGAAAGGCACGCGTTTAATTCACGCAGGCTTGCTTAAGTCTGAAACAGGATACGTAATGAATGCTATAAAGAAAAGTACGTAGATGCTGGAATACTTAACTTTAATCCATCATTTGTATACAGCATTCTTGATTATACAAGTGAGACTCTCTCTAGAAATGGTTAATGGCACCTTGCTAGGTCGTAGCCATGGACTTAGCTGAAGGCTATTCTAACTGTCTCTCGGCTAATGAGAGAAAGGCTTCGTCAGTGTAGTCGCTAGCAAAGTCGTCGTACAACTGGGACGAGTCCTAGTACGTCTCTCTAGACCTGCCGTGTGGTGGCGCTCGGTCTGCAATTACTGACAGTGGCGACACGCGGGTCCGACATGTACTAATGGACCGCGGACGATTTAAAGCACCACCTAGCAAGTGTGGTGTCTGGCGGTGACACCACAATATCCGTTTCACCTATGGCAGCGCCTTCTAGCGGGCCAACCGTAGCGTTTCCCCCTTCAAGCTAGACGAGTTTCGTTCTTTGTAGTTTTTTTCGTTTGATGCTTATTTCGTGAGATATTTGGCCCGGTCACTATCAATGGACCACTGTGTTCACTTACATTATATGTGCAAGATACTTGGTTATGTTCACTTACATTGGTTCCATTACTTGGCGATCTTTTTTGTTTTTTGTCATTATCATGTTACATGTTACATGTCCCACACATTATCTTTGTTCTGTTTACATCCTTGGTCAATATTTAATGAATGATATCTTTGTATCTTTGTTCAGCTATAAACTTTGCATTGTAAGGAAAAAAATGAACTGTATTACACATATGCGATTTTAAGAATATTAGGAAGTGTGCCACAGTGATATGTTTACAATATGTGTGATATGGTGGGATTCAAGAACAAATACGTCGAGCTAGAAAACCGCATTGACTACACCAAGGCAGATCGCCATCTACTGGAACGTATGTAAGTGACATTCCAATATATATATATATATATATATATATACTACTCGCCATTAAAATTGCTACACCACGACACCACGAAGATGACGTGCTACAGACTCGAAATTTAACCGACAGGAAGAAGATGCTGTGATATGCAAATGATTAGCTTTTCAGAGCATTCACACAAGGGTGGCGCCGGTGGCGACACCTACAACGTGCTGACATGAAGAAAGTTTCCAACCGATTTCTCATACACAAACAGCAGTTGACCGGCGTTGCCTGGTGAAACGTTGTTGTGATGCCTCGTGTAAGGAGGAGAAATGCGTACCATCACGTTTCCGACTTTGATAAAGGTCGGATAGTGGCCTAACGCGATAGCGGTTTATCGTATCGCGACATTGCTGCTCGCGTTGGTCGAGATCCAATGACTGTTAGCAGAATATGGAATCGGTGGGATCAAGAGGGTAACACGGAACGCCGTGCTGGATCCCAACGGCCTCGTATCACTAGCAGTCGAGATGGCAGGCATCTTATCCGCATGGCTGTAACGCATCGTGCAGCCACGTCTCGATCCCTGAGTCAACCATCTGCACGAACAGTTCGACGACGTTTGCAGCAGCATGGACTATCAGCTCGGAGACCACGGCTGCGATTACCATTGACGCTGCATCACAGACAGGAGCGCCTGCGGTGGTGTACTCAACGACGAACCTGGGTGCACGAATGGCAAAACGTCAATTTTTCGGATGAATCCAGGTTCTGTTTACAGCATCATGATGGTCGCATCCGTGTTTGGCGACATCGCGGTGAACGCACTTTGGAAGCGTGTATTCGTCATCGCCATACTGGCGTATCATCCGGCGTGATGGTATGGGGTGCCATTGGTTACACAACTCGGTCACCTCTTGTTGACATTGACGGCACTTTGAACAGTGGCCGTTACATTTCAGATGTGTTACGACCGTGGCTCTGCTCTTGATTCGATCCCTGCGAAACCCTACATTTCAGCAGGATAATGTACGACCGCGTGTTGCAGCTGCACCTGTACACACCATCCAAGCTCTGTTTGACTCAATGCCCAGGGGTATCAAGGCCGTTATTACGGCCAGGGGTGGTTGTTCTGGGTACTGATTTCACAGGATCTATGCACCCAAATTGCGTGAAAATGTAATCACATGCCAGTTCTAGTATAATATATTTGTCCATTGAATACCCGTTTATCATCTGCATTTCTTCTTGGTGTAGCAATTTTAATGGCCAGTAGTGTATATACAATGCAAGCACTTGAGCGTATTTTTATTAATGAAACAGCTAGTAAAGTGGTTATAAACAATCAAAATACTCAAAACTTCTTGTGCAGCGTGGAGCAGATGACATGCTGTTGATCAAAACATGTATGTAACCAAAAATATTTGCGAAGATGGCCGTGATAGCCTGAAGCCGGTTATGGCACTACAATAAGACATTTAAAAAGTATTTGTGGCTGGTTGCGTCATTCACCAACTATAATTAACGGCCGCGAACTTCACAAAATCCAACATTGATAAAATAACAATGTATTTTTATTCTCTTTTTGGGTCGATGACTGCCGTACTACCAACCTTTACTGCCATTGGCTGCAGTTGCTATTACGCCCCAGCACCCTCAACCAGAAAACAAAAATTCTGCATTAATTATTGGAATTACGCAGAGCTCTGAGCGAACTAGAAATAGAATCATTGCAACAGCGTAGCGTCGTATTATCGCTGGACCACATTCGCAAATGTTCGAAAGTTCAGAAGCGCTGACGTCGTTAACGATAGCAAAACTCGGCCAAAGCGACTTCCAAGGGCGCGACCTGAGTCGGGAAGTGTTTTGCCATTTCATACGATTGACGCACAGACGACACTAGCGTAATGTGGCTCAATACGGGCGGTCGACGCAAATACGCGTTTGCTTCGTGTAGGAAATACCCGCTGCGGACATTAGGGGCGCGGTGTGTCGATGAAGCGTGAACCGACCAGCGCGTTAACTCCAGATAACGCCGGCGGGCTGAGCGTGCAAAAACAAGTTGCGAAAGCCAGCGTGCGTGTGTGCGTGTGTGCGTGTGGCCGTTAGAAAAGCGGGCGGCCTTCGCGGCCGTTGCTAGCGTCCGTCCACTGGCAGCCCATTCCAGAGGGTTCCAACCAGTTTGCACCTGAGGCCTCACTTTGACCAGACTGGAAACTATCGCAATCTCCACCTCTGTTTTACAAGCTTTCGTTAAGGAAACCAGTTAATGTGGTAGGACGTTCAACTATCTCAAGATATCGTACTGGTCCGATAAACAGCCGAAATCGCATATAAGACGCACCCCTAAGATTCGAAAAAAAACAATAGTACAGGGTACCACTATGTTCTAAAAAGCCACGCGCGAAAATGCGGTTTTTCAGGGGGTCATACATCAAGTTCTATTGAGCACAGAGATAAGGGGTCAAGTGTTTTGGATTGCGCTTAGCCTAGCGACCATTTGTTTACCTTTCGTGCATACAATAGCAATCCTACATTATAGGTTCGAAATTTAAGCATTACAGACTTCCTTCAGCCCAGGCAAATAGAGCAAATCGGTTGCTTCTTTTGCATTAGGTGTGGTCCAGGGTGGACCTTAGGAGGCTTATGAAAGTATCATTTCTCCATGGATGGTTCCTGTGAAAACACCGTAAAACCATGAGTTTTGGGTAGCAAAAGTACCAGTTGTAGAGATGGTCACTTCTATAATTTCTAATCGTGGCAAACATCGAAATTATTACTATATATTTTTAAGATGATAATCTTGAGAACTTCCAAACTTCTGTCGATTTCGTTAGTGTTACCGTGAACCAGACGTTCATAGTTACCGTGCTTATGCAGAAAATTGCAAGAACCTGTTCTTAGCCGTTTTTGCACTGCGGGCCGCAATTATCTGAATAACAAACCACAGCAAATGACTAAAATTTTAACTGTACATACTTTAGATATTCGTCTAGAAACACCATTTTCCTGTTTTCAAAAACCTGTATCCGCTATCAAGATACATCCGAAGAACCATTTTTTTGTGTAACCATAAGTTCTGAAGACGATGTTTTCTGGCAACCTTGAAACTTTTTTCGATAACTTTATCCGTTACCGACGTACAGGCGTTCAACATTGGCATACTTATGAACGTAAAATATGCCAGTAAAATCTAATCTGAAGCGTAAATGTAGTTTTCAATGACGCAGTCAAGACGTGGCATCGGTTCTACCGTCGCTCAGGGGTCCTAAAGTCACCACAGTATGTTTTTAGTCAGCATTTGCTCACCAATAAAACTTTATAGCGCGTTTTCTCTGAGTAATGAACACCTGACGCTTGTACAAATGTGCCCAAAGTGGTACTGCAGTGACAAAACACGAGGTAAAAAGTGTCATAACACGCCTGAGAAGAGCTTAAAATGACTTTCAAGAATTATGTAAATCCGGAAAGACTCCAAATTTAGTTGAATATTTCTAATAACATTTTTACTCATTTAAGATACAAGTCATAAGGTGGGAATCTGCGATGAATTGAGATCGATGAAGTAAATATCCCGGGAAAAAAGGAAAGCAGAAGATTTTGTGTTAGCCTCATATGCCTCTTTTTTAAAGACAAGCTGGCTCAAACCTCATACCGCTTTCCTCACGAAGAATTCGCGTTCAGAGAGGCAGTGATGCTGGAAGAGAGAGAAAACAGTGCCAGTAGGAGAGAAAGAGAGCAGAGACAGTGGTGGTGGGAGAGAGATAGCGTGAGTGAAAGAGAAAGAGAGATGGATGAAGGCATTAGTAGTATCAGCCATAGAGAGAGGAGGTATTGATAACAGTGTGAGAGGCAGTGGCAGTAAAAGAGAAAGAAAGATGGATGGAAACAATAGCAATTGGAACCAAAGAGAGAGGAAGTAGTGATGGTCAGTGGAAGCCAGTGGAAGTGAAACAGGAAGAGAGAGAGAAGCAGTGGAAGCAAAAGAGAGAGGAGACAGCGGAAATGAAAAATGCAGATGAATGGAGACCATACATAGGCTCAGGAGGCGTGTATGCTCCGAGACCGGCGAACTTTAACGCGTGGGTGTAGGGGAGTTGCATTTTGCACCGACATTTTAAACATGTGGGTATATGGGAAAGATAAATTGGATCCCCCCAGAATTTTTGAGCTGCGGAAGTGTGGTGGAGGCAGTGCCAGTGGGGAAGAAAAACAAAAGAGACAGCGTAAGTGAGAGAGGAGGTAGCAGCAATGTGCATACAGTAAATCAATGGGAGAGAAAGGAGACAGTGGGGGAGAGACATATAGATACAGTGGCATTGAGAGGGAGGCGCTGAGTATGAAGGCCTAATTGCAAAGAGAGGGTGCGTAAATGGATTTAGTATGTTCTGTGTCAAAAGAGAGTGAATGTGCTCGCAGACCAACGTTTTCGGAGAGTAAGGCGGAATGAGGAAGTTGGTTCTCCACTTCTCTGTCAGAGTCTCTTAAAGGATAACATATCCGCTTTTTTGTGCTCCGACAGGGTCATTTTTCAGCTGGTAAAAATATATATCTCTTGCGCGAAAACAAGCCACACACTGACTGACTGACTGAAAGCTGAAAAATTACTAGAAACTTACTTGTACTTACACGTAAGACGTAGGTACGTGCTGTAAGCATTTGTTCTAACATATGATACAACATATTGGCACCTGACACACTGGTACCATATTTTGTCTCATTCGGTCTCATCACTATCAGTAGCTGTATTCACCTCATCATGCCCCCCCCCCCCTGTCATTCCCATCATTTTCTTCAGTACGTCATCCTCCTTGACCTCCATTTCTTGATCCCCTTGATGACGGTCTCTGATGATACGGAGGGCCGTGAATCAAGAACCCATTCGCACAGAAGGGTTACTGGTGGCTTCTTAATCTTACCAGACGGTGTAAGAGCATCATCTTCTTGCTGGAGGCAATCTAAATAAATACATTTTTTTGGGATTGTCCTCGAAGGGCTTGTTTATCGCGACATCTAGCACCTGTATTTCTGAGGTCATTACTCCGGCTATTAGGACGAGGTCTGTCTTTTGTGTAGCAAGTTCATCTTTCAGTTCAGCAGTTAGATGTCCCTTAAAAGCATCCAAGTCTAGCATGGCTCTTTTAGCAGTGCGATTCCAAACATTAGACAGCCATTGAACAATCAGTTGCGTTGTCATCCAGCTCTTTTCCTGGCAGCGGATCACTAAGCCGTTAGGAAAGTTTTCCTTGGGCACGGTTGTTGTCTTTAGAATGACATGACACCGTCACTGTGCCTATCAGCTGTAACAACTAACATCACAGTTATTCCCTTTTCTTATTCCCGTTTCCTGTTTGTGGAACACCTTTTGCCCCTTACATATCTACTTGTCACATTGCTCGCTATGGAAAAAAAATAAATAAATAAATAAAAAAACACTTCCGCTACTGGATGACGTACCGCTGGAAGCTCACCAGTTTCTCCTTGAAATCTGCTGGCATCCTCTGCGCTGCTATATACTGCGTCAGAGAGTAAGGCTATTTCTCTGCATAAACCGACGACACCAACCAATACTCACATGGAATTCTCCTTGCGACGCGTTTAAGACTCTTGCGACTTTCAAGGCCTTCACTTGCATTGTTTCTCGTGCAAGCATCTCATCTTTCCCCCTATGTGACACAGAGGAAAAATCCTTAGCTTCGATCTCCGGACATTTTTCACATTTCCTTTCTCAGAATGATTTCCTCGTTGAAACTGCCTTTTTTTTTTTTGGCACTTTGGATTTGTCTAGTCCATACTTTCTTCCGGCCTCTGTTTTGCACAACTGTAGATATGAGGCCTGCGTCGTAACTGCACCGAGCTTTACGCTCTAAGTATAAAATAATGGTGGCGACAAGTCCAGTGCAATCAAAAAGGCGAGTGGTCGTTGTCTTGTTAAGTGATTCGTGAACAAATCACTTTCCTCAGTTTCTGTTTATCTTCGATCAGCCAAAAGTTGACTGCTGCTTGGTTTGCGACTAGTACCAACGTATTTTTTTGTATTATTCCAACTGGGCTGATCAAGTGTGCTGCTGTGTTCAGTGTGCCCAAGGTTCCCCTACCTCACGGCATAAGTCACAAGGCGATCCTCTTTCATAATAATGCTGAAAAGCACAGATATTTTTTTGTTGAAACAACAACCGATTTCGGTCGAACATCACGAATTTCATCGCTGACTGAAACACAACAACGATAAAATTCTGTAAACAATCTTTTAAGAAGGTAATCCCCAAGACATGGAGAAGTGATTCGAATGCATTGTTACTGATAAAATATTATATAGAACAATCTGGCTATTGAGTAGGGCGTTTGCTAAACTCATAAAAATCATCTAGGGAAAACTTTCAGTTTAAATTTCCGTTTCCTTTGACAACACTGTTTACTTGCTCGCTCACTGTAGATCAACCACTTTGTCAGTTTCGCAGCTGCCAGTGTTCCAAAAACAACAAACACCAATTTTAATTCAGTAGTACTGGCAATAGAGCCACCTAGCGATCGTTTGTAAAATCTCTAAAGAGAAGGCTTGTATCACCTACTTCCGTTTCTTGTGGAGTGATGCAAATGTCTTAGAATGTGATGCCCTTTTTTTGGAGGCAGTAGGATCTAACCAGAAGCTAGCGGAGCCCGTGTAATTGCTGTGCTCTGAGGCTTTCTGCAAACCGTGTATACTGTACCGCACTTTCGCCAAATAAACACTAAAAGTACTTTCAGAATATCAGACGGAATATGCGTTTAGATCGAAGACATGTTTGCAAACGGAACTGAGTACGCTGCTGCTGAATGAGAGACACCATCAGCGGCGACATAAGAACGTAGGGAATGGGGACCCTGATAAAGACATCAGAGAGCCTCAGTACTACGAAACAGCTCTCTCTCATTGCGAATAATCAGTCCAGTTACTGGTAAACACGACTGCAACTCTACTCGCATTCGGAGCACATTTCTCGTACATGGAGATTTGAGCGGCTATATAAAAGGAAATAAAAAGATAGGAATGAAAAACACGCGTGAAAGTCAAAAATTAAAGATAATTTTAAAAAAAACAAACTTTTTATCGGGAAAGTAACATTGCAAGTAACGTAATTCTCTTTATTACGATTTAAAAGACAGCTTCAGCTGTGTGATAAATAATTAATCATGATCCAACTAGTTTCATGGCGTTAGAGCCACATCTTCAGGAATACATCTGCATAAAAACAATACCAAAACGTGTAAAGGTTTTGTTTAGATGAGAAGATAATTGAACTACATGCAAAACTGTACAGGAAAATTATGTACTCACATTTATTTCCTAACTTAGTTCAAGCGATAACCAGTAGATGACCAATTCTCTGTCAGTTGTGATAAAAATATTCAACCATCAAGAGGTCGGAAGTCCAAGTTACAAGACGAAAGAATGCAGCGAACATCATCTAGATACAGGAAATATAGAACAAAGATAAAGCGGTAAACCAGATGGATGTAGAACTATAAAACAAATGATATGTGTAGGTGAAGAAATCTACACTCCTGGAAATGGAAAAAAGAACACATTGACACCGGTGTGTCAGACCCACCATACTTGCTCCGGACACTGCGAGAGGGCTGTACAAGCAATGATCACACGCACGGCACAGCGGACATACCAGGAACCGCGGTGTTGGCCGTCGAATGGCGCTAGCTGCGCAGCATTTGTGCACCGCCGCCGTCAGTGTCAGCCACTTTGCCGTGGCATATGGAGCTCCATCGCAGTCTTTAACACTTGTAGCATGCCGCGACAGCGTGGACGTGAACCGTATGTGCAGTTGACGGACTTTGAGCGAGGGCGTATAGTGGGCATGCGGGAGGCCGGGTGGACGTACCGCCGAATTGCTCAACACGTGGGGCGTGAGGTCTCCACAGTACATCGATGTTGTCGCCAGTGGTCGGCGGAAGGTGCACGTGCCCGTCGACCTGGGACCGGACCGCAGCGACGCACGGATGCACGCCAAGACCGTAGGATCCTACGCAGTGCCATAGGGGACCGCACCGCCACTTCCCAGCAAATTAGGGACACTGTTGCTCCTGGGGTATCGGCGAGGACCATTCGCAACCGTCTCCATGAAGTTGGGCTACGGTCCCGCACACCGTTAGGCCGTCTTCCGCTCACGCCCCAACATCGTGCAGCCCGCCTCCAGTGGTGTCGCGACAGGCGTGAATGGAGGGACGAATGGAGACGTGTCGTCTTCAGCGATGAGAGTCGCTTCTGCCTTGGTGCCAATGATGGTCGTATGCGTGTTTGGCGCCGTGCAGGTGAGCGCCACAATCAGGACTGCATACGACCGAGGCACACAGGGCCAACACCCGGCATCATGGTGTGGGGAGCGATCTCCTACACTGGCCGTACACCACTGGTGATCGTCGAGGGGACACTGAATAGTGCACGGTACATCCAAACCGTCATCGAACCCATCGTTCTACCATTCCCAGACCGGCAAGGGAACTTGCTGTTCCAACAGGACAATGCACGTCCGCATGTATCCCGTGCCACCCAACGTGCTCTAGAAGGTGTAAGTCAACTACCCTGGCCAGCAAGATCTCCGGATCTGTCCCCCATTGAGCATGTTTGGGACTGGATGAAGCGTCGTCTCACGCGGTCTGCACGTCCAGCACGAACGCTGGTCCAACTGAGGCGCCAGGTGGAAATGGCATGGCAAGCCGTTCCACAGGACTACATCCAGCATCTCTACGATCGTCTCCATGGGAGAATAGCAGCCTGCATTGCTGCGAAAGGTGGATATACACTGTACTAGTGCCGACATTGTGCATGCTCTGTTGCTTGTGTCTATGTGCCTGTGGTTCTGTCAGTGTGATTATGTGATGTATCTGACCCCAGGAATGTGTCAATAAAGTTTCCCCTTCCTGGGACAATGAATTCACGGTGTTCTTATTTCAATTTCCAGGAGTGTACATTCACTTGATAAAGCAAAATAAATCTCATAGCAGTAGCTGTATTATTGTACGTAGGTAACGAAGCTCAAGTCTAGTTAAAATGCTGCTTACAAAATAGACCGTCATCTAAGAAAGGTAGAAGAACCTGAGGTATTTTTAAAGCAAGAGGGGTGGGGGTGGAGTGGGGGGGCGGGTGGACCCTGCCTACTGGAATACAATTATAACAAAAGGAATTATACAGGACTTTACCACTATATTTCTTTGGGTACAGGACGTACATAAATGATGAATGTAGCTTTTAATAAGTATCAATTCTAGAGGTCAAGCACGACGGAAATGGCAAAGTGGAGAATTGTGATATCAAGGAAGAATGCCAAATTACTCTGAGTAAAAATGGTTTATAATAGTGTATTAATTATATGTACTAGGCTATCCTATTAAAGCGGCCGAACTTTGCTAAAAAGTTGCGATGGCACAAGTCTAGTTGCCCATTGAGGGAAAGCATTGGGAGACATTTTTGCATTTTAATATCTCGATCTCTTCGAGAATATTGAGATTCTGTCCCTTTGTTTCCTAATGAAGAATTTTTAAATTATTTTGAAAAATTGTTGTGGACTGTCCCTCGTCATGCAGATGATTACTTTAGGCTGAATTTCAGTTACCTAGATTAAGATGTTCTTTTAATTTAGTGCAGAAGCTTCTGCCCATTTATCCAATGTATGTCATAGGACAGTTGCCGCACGAACGCAGTACATTCCTATAGTATTGTACTTTCTACTGGCAGAGCGTTGTTTGTGCATATGTGGTGTAAAAAAAGGCTGGTTGCATGCTGTTTTCTCGTAGCTGTGATGAAGCTTTCTCCAGAATATTACCAAAGTATGGGATACGACGATGATGAGCGTTATTGTCCCACATGCGAGATTCCCCTTTAACTACAGTGATTATGTTGTTGTTCATTTTTGTACCTTCGATCTATTTAACTCTCTCAAAATTCCCTTATTAATGTTGTCTACGAAGCTGGCCACATAATCATTAGAGAACGCAATGTAGTGAATTAGCTGATATTCTTCATTCTAGCTTCCTTGGAAAGGGGTACATTGTACATTCTATATAGTAATGTTCTAAATGAGACCATTTTATGTGACAGGGCATAAGGTACCCCTTATTTGCAGATAAGAGCACATTTTACTTCATTTCTAGTTTTGCTGTTTCACATAAGTAAAGTGGATTCGTCAGCGCTGCAGTACATGCACAGGAAGGAGAGAGCGGTAGGTTCCCGCGCTGGCGAACAGAGACGATTGGCCATCTGGCGCTTTCAGAGCCAGTGGGATGAGGTGCCGATGCAGATATCGCTCGTGGCGTTAGCAAATAGATACATAGGGAAAGCACATTTATTCTGGCGCGAATCAAGTAATTATTATTAATAAATATTTGCTAACAGAAGTTTTTTACCACTCAGACATTAGGAGGAGTCTACAGGCATTAATACTATCTTTTAGCAATTTTGCTGTTCCAGGAAATGTTGATATTAATAAATAAATGAATAACTCCGGCATAACCGAAGATGTGCGATCTTATACGAACTTTGTCGGTTGTATGCTCAATTTACAGACTGAGCGCTATAGTCGGCAGTCGTCGATATGATGCCTTTTAATTTAGTCATGCGGTAGACCATGCTCTCGTACGTTGTCTTATAATCATTGCGAAAAAGTTAATTTTACGGCGTTTCTGAAATAAACGCACCATAATGGCATCCCTTGTAAAAATTATTTGCACAAAAAACTCCTTCCCGCTTCATTACGTGAGTCATGGGCAGTAGTATTGCACTTTCAGAATCCGACGGCGCCGCTACGGCTCTGCGACGGAACACAAAACTACTAGAGCATCTCTACGTAACCGGTAGGAAGAATTCCTATATGATAGCTCACTAAGTCAGTTCAAGGACGGACTGGCTTAATTATCGCAAAACTCGGGTGGAAAAGCGTGCCCAGTTGTACTGTACGCCCCTTATACCACAATCTACGGACTCATCGGCTAAACTGAGACATTTCTGGAGGTTTAGTACGAGTGGGGGGTTCTTGAAAGGCGATGGTTAGATGTACTATGAATAAGCAAATCTGTGGTGGTGAGTTTGCTATAAATATCGTAATGAATAGAACGATCCGCTATTGATTTTTATGCAGACCTGAGCTTCGCTACCTATCGTACAATCATACTGGCGCAATTTTGCCTTACCGGGTTTCATCACTTACGCATATCATTTGTTTTATGTATTCATATCCATCTGGTTTATTCTATGTTTCCTGTATCGGCATTATGTTCCCTCCATTCTGCCGTATTTTAACTTGGACTACCGATCTCTTGACGTTTGAACATTTTTATCACAACTGATAAAGAATATTCGGACGTCTACTAGTTATCGC
The DNA here is from genome assembly GCF_023864275.1 of Schistocerca cancellata. Classification (NCBI taxonomy): domain Eukaryota; kingdom Metazoa; phylum Arthropoda; class Insecta; order Orthoptera; family Acrididae; genus Schistocerca; species Schistocerca cancellata. The sequence continues at coordinate 395,288,226 of NC_064628.1, forward strand.
TTGAACTAAGTTACGAGGTAAATGTGAGAACATAATTTTCATTTATAGTTTCGCAAATAGTTGAATTACATTTTAACGTAAACAGGATCTTTATACATTTTTCTCTTGCTTATATGCAGGTGTATTGCTGAAGATGCGGCTCAAACGCCATGAAACTAGTTGTATCACAATTAAACATTTTCATCCAGCTGACGCCGTCTTTTTCAGCATAATACAATTCTACTCCTGTGGGTGCCCACAATAGAACATTTGCTGAGATTTCTTTACATAATCTCCCTCAGCCTGTGTGCACTCGGTCCATCTTCTGCCAAGTTCTTAATTACGTTCTGTATGAAGCTTTAGGTACAGTGCACATCCAACCCTTGCATCGCCACCGCAACTTCATCATCCGACGAGAACTTGGACTCGCTCAGGTTATCGGATGAAACATATAAACGACTAGGAGTTACGTCAGGACTGCACTGTGGGTGTTCAGCAGCTGAGAACAGAGATTTCGAATCCATTGTGCTCTTCTCCCAGACGTGTGAGGGCTGGCATTATCCCTTGCAGGCTTCCCTCTCCTCTTCGTTTTACCGAGCGAGGTGGCGCAGTGTTTAGCGCACTGGACTCGCATTCCGGAGAACGACGGTTCAAACCCGCGTCCGGCTATCCTGATTTAGGTTCTCCGTGATTTCCTTAAATCACTTCAGGCAAATGTCTGGATGGTTCTTTTGAAAGGGCACGGCCGACTTCCTTCCCTATCCTTTCCTGATCCAATGGGACCGACGACCGCGCTGTTTGGTCCACTCACACAAATCAACCGACCTCTTCGTTTAGATTTCGTATTTCAGATTTTGCAGGAGTTCACAGTAGCTGTCACCATCCACTGTTTGACGTTTAGGAGTAGAAATAATCAACAGTGGTACAATGAAGGCTTTCACGACCGGATGTTTCAGCTGCTGAGATTTCTTCCGGGTTGTATGGCGGTGGTCCATGGAACTGCGTTGGAGGTCTTCAGGGGTGCTCCTGGTTGAGCTGAGTCTTGCCGATTGACGAGTCGGACGTCGAAGAGCGGCCTAAATACTTGGAAAGTGGGCGTGGCCTGGATTTCACGCGATAGCAGAGATAAAGCTTGTCAAAGATAAAATATAACTATCGATCATAGTACGTCAAAGATAAAACTTCGATTCTGTAGCGCCACTGTCCATATATCGCTGAGTTTCATGGCTTCTTCTTTTCTGTTAAAATTATCCCCATGTTTACATATATATTTAGGCCGCTCTTCGACGTTCGACTCGTCAGTCGACAAGACTCAGCACAACCAGGAGTACCTCCGAAGATGTCCAACGCAGCCTTGGACTAAACGTCAGGGATAGAAGAGTTCCATGGACCACGGCCATACAAGCCGGAATAATTCTCAGCAGCTGTAATCAACAGTGGACCTCCCATGCCGTAAATCGCTGTCTTCATCAACTGTAGTGCAAAAGCTTGGCTTCTACCCTGTTTTGTTGCAGGCGTAGTTGGATGGGCCGTTCTACGCTATGCTCCGCCACTTACTCTACGGTTCGTAGCAACGGACCAACGCCTCCTAAACCGCTGCTTTCAAACTGACAAAGACTTTCCCTACTTCTTTGAAACGCTTTGAATGTGATTTGAATTTCTACAAATGTTTTTGCATTTGTCAACTGACGTGGTAAACTACTAGCACAGACTTGGCGATAGTTTCAGAAATTCGCTGACGACAGCGAATATTAGACCGTAGCTAATGTTCAGCTCATGCTCAGTATAAATTCTGCCATGACTCGACGATCATCACGAATTATCCGCTTAGCTGTCTCGATGTCCTACTTCGATTACGAAGTGGTTGGTCTACGTGAACGCTCTTCATCGCAGACAGATACCTGTCCACTTTCAAGAGATTTAGGCATTCGGTAGTTTCCGTTCAGTAAGACGGGGGCTGCAGCTGTATTCTGCGAATAATCTCCACAGCTTTCGCCTCTACTCACATTTCTTCTTTGGTACAAACTAAAAAAGTAATTTGAAATCTCATATTTATTTCCTTCCGTTAAGTTCTTATCAGTTGGCGTCCACAAACCTTCATCACTCATAACAAAATACTCTGAAATCACTAAAAATAGAATTGTTCATAGAACCAACACGGCTAACGCGCAAGAGGAACAGTGAGGTTAAGACATGCCACTGCTGAGTCATTGCTGTCAGCCTGTGGAGGAAAAAAAAATCGTTAACTTATCAAACTGCCCTAACACTTATTTTGTTCCGTCAGTTCCTATCAGTTGACGTCCGCAGAAACTTTCTTCACAATGGTAACTATAAAACTAAATTATCTGTTCCTTGATGCCTTATGATATATCGTATCGACCTACCCATTCAAACCTTTACTGTTCACGATATATTTTGTGAGAATAATCGACCCAGAAATCGACTAGTATGTGGTACCTTTGGTACAAAGTTTATCTCTGAATTTAATCTCAGGGCCGAGTTATCCTATATCGTTTACAAAAGTGAGTAGATGTAGTTACAAATAAAAAGTAATTCTGTATGTTCTATTGTTGTACTTCATGTGGTATATAAGCCTTAACCACATATTTAAACGATCAGGCAAACTACGTCTTTACATCCGACTTCTTCACAGATGAAAGATTCATATAGTGGGAGACTGGGTTGTAACGAAATTATTATGAAATTTGGAGGACCGCGAGCAAAATTGCCACTGAACGTCTACGTAAGCGAACGTAGCGTAAATAGGTGAAAGTGCCCGAGATTATTTGATTGCGTCAACGGTAATCCGCATAGTCAAATGCCGAAGAGGAATCATACGAAGCCATCTGAAGTGGAATGAGCGCTGAAATCTCCTTGTGGCAAATACCAGTCTTCGGGAAAATGTTACGGAAATGTGATTTACTTACCACAAAAATCGCTTGCAAACCACTCACCCGGGTCATTCAAGAACATAGCTCGCCTTTGTGGGAAACGTACTCAGTTAGATTTGCGGAGGTAAATTGAGATTTAGAGAAGGGTGCACGAATTGTCTTCGTCTTGATTCTTCAGAATTTCGGGCGAAATAGATGGTTCACCAGTTCTTGTGTTTGCCGCAGTCATTTTCTTTTTGCATAATATTTTTTTAAGTTCCCTAGTCGCCTTCGTCACGTCTCGATTGGAGGTTTTGTTGGTCGCTGTTTGAATCGCAAACAAACTAAAACATTAATCCATTGTGGATATGGAACACTGCGACTGTAATATGCAAAGGTTTTCAGAAATTACCACAACCAGTCGCCTCTTTAAATAAATGTATTTCAGTAAACCATGACCGATTTCGAGCTGCCTAGCAGCTCATCATCAGATGGTACATATATACATTCAGTGCTTTTTTGTTGTAACTTCGTGAGGCTTGTTGCGAAGATAGAAAACGACAGCAAATAAGCGCTAAAAATTACTAATTTAAGTTACTTTGACGTAGATATTCAATACAAGTAAGATATAACCTTCATCAGGATGAGTGCTAACCAACATCATTGGTTCAACACGAAATCTTTGAGCTTGTTGTGTATAATTTATGAATCGTGGAAGTTGGGGTCTGCGACAAAGTCTGTTGTTAAAGAAATTCGAAAACGTAAAAAATATTTTCCAGAGTGCTACAGCCGCGCGGGATTAGCCGAGCGGTGTAGGGCGCTGCAGTCATGGACTGTGCGGCTGATCCCCGCGGAGGTTCGAGTCCTCCCTCGGGCATGGGTGTGTGTGCATTAAAAAAGGCACGGTAGCTCAGCGTGTTCGGTCAGAGGGTTAGCTGCCCTCTGTAATAAAAAAAACTGAGTGAACGGATCAATAACGAACTTCAAAGGGCGTCTGGGGACGTCCGCCACGAGCAATTGCAACGAACAATTGCAACGAACTATAACAAACAAAATGAGGTTAAAAAAAAGCGGTTCTAGGCGCTCAGTCCGGCACTGCGCGACTGCTACGGTCGCAGGTTCGAATCCTGCCTCGGGCATGGATGTGTGTGATGTCCTTAGGTTAGTTAGGTTTAATTAGTTCTAAGTTCTAGGGAAATGATGACCACAGATGTTAAGTCCCATAGTGCTCAGAGCCATTTGAACCATTTTTTTGCAAAACCTACACTACTGGCCATTAATATTGCTACACCAAGAAGAAATGCAGATCATAAACGGGTATTCATTGGACAAATATACACTCCTGGAAATGGAAAAAAGAACACATTGACACCGGTGTGTCAGACCCACCATACTTGCTCCGGACACTGCGAGAGGGCTGTACAAGCAATGATCACACGCACGGCACAGCGGACACACCAGGGACCGCGGTGTTGGCCGTCGACGCACGGATGCACGCCAAGACCGTAGGATCCTACGCAGTGCCGTAGGGGACCGCACCGCCACTTCCCAGAAAATTCGGGACACTGTTGCTCCTGGGGTATCGGCGAGGACCATTCGCAACCGTCTCCATGAAGCTGGGCTACGGTCCCGCACACCGTTAGGCCGTCTTCCGCTCACGCCCCAACATCGTGCAGCCCGCCTCCAGTGGTGTCGCGACAGGCGTGAATGGAGGGACGAATGGAGACGTGTCGTCTTCAGCGATGAGAGTCGCTTCTGCCTTGGTGCCAATGATGGTCGTATGCGTGTTTGGCGCCGTGCAGGTGAGCGCCACAATCAGGACTGCATACGACCGAGGCACACAGGGCCAACACCCGGCATCATGGTGTGGGGAGCGATCTCCTACACTGGCCGTACACCACTGGTGATCGTCGAGGGGACACTGCATAGTGCACGGTACATCCAAACCGTCATCGAACCCATCGTTCTACCATTCCTAGACCGGCAAGGGAACTTGCTGTTCCAACAGGACAATGCACGTCCGCATGTATCCCGTGCCACCCAACGTGCTCTAGAAGGTGTAAGTCAACTACCCTGGCCAGCAAGATCTCCGGATCTGTCCCCCATTGAGCATGTTTGGGACTGGATGAAGCGTCGTCTCACGCGGTCTGCACGTCCAGCACGAACGCTGGTCCAACTGAGGCGCCAGGTGGAAATGGCATGGCAAGCCGTTCCACAGGACTACATCCAGCATCTCTACGATCGTCTCCATGGGAGAATAGCAGCCTGCATTGCTGCGAAAGGTGGATATACACTGTACTAGTGCCGACATTGTGCATGCTCTGTTGCCTGTGTCTATGTGCCTGTGGTTCTGTCAGTGTGATCATGTGATGTATCTGACACCAGGAATGTGTCAATAAAGTTTCCCCTTCCTGGGACAATGAATTCACGGTGTTCTTATTTCAATTTCCAGTAGTGTATTATGCTAGAACTGACATGTGATTACATTTTCACGCAATTTGGGTGCATAGTCCTGAGAAATCAGTACACAGAACAACCACCTCTGGCCGTAATAACGGCCTTGATACGCTTGGACATTGAGTCAAACAGAGCTTGGGTGGCGTGTACAGGTACAGCTGCCCATACAGCTTCAACACGATACCACAATTCATCAAGAGTAGTGACTGGCGTATTATGACGAGCCAGTTGCTCGGCCACCATTGACCAGACCTTTTCAGTTAGTGAGAGATGTGGAGAATGTGCTGGCCAGGGCAGCAGTCGAACATTTTCTGTATCCAGAAAGGCCCGTACGGGACCTGCACACGCGGTCGTACATTATCCTGCTGAAATGTAGGGTTTCGCAGAGATCGAATGAAGGGTAGAGCCACGGGTCGTAACACATCTGAAATGTAACGTCCACTGTTCGAAGTGCCGTCAATGCGAACAACAGGTGACCGAGACGTGTAACCAGTGGCACGCCATACCATCACGCCGGGTGATACGCCAGTATGGCGATGACGAATACACGCTTCCAATGTGCGCTCACCGCGATGTCGCCAAACACGGATGCGACCATCATGATGCTGTAAACAGAAACTGGATTCATCCGAAAAAATGGCGTTTTGCCAATCGTGCACCCAGGTTCGTCGTTGAGTACACCATCGCAGGCGCTCCTGTCTGTGATGCAGCGTCAAGGGTAACTGCAACCATGGTCTCCGTGCTGATAGTCCATGCTGCTGCAGACGTCGTCGAACTGTTCGTGGAGATGGTTGTTGTCTTGCAAACGTCCCCATCTGTTGACTCAGGGATCGAGACATGGCTGCACGATCCGTTACAGCCATGCGGATAAGATGCCTGTCATCTCGACTGCTAGTGATACGAGGCCGTTGGGATCCAGCACGGCGTTCCGTATTACCTTCCTGAACCCGCCGATTCCATATTCTGCTAACAGTCATTGGATCTCGACCAATGCGAGCAGCAATGTCGCGATACGATAAACTGCAATCGCGATAGGCTACAACGCGACCTCTATCAAAGTCGGAAACGTGAGGGTACGCATTTCTCCTCCTTACACGAGGCATCACAACAACGTTTCACCAGGCAACGCCGGTCAACTGCTGTTTGTGTATGAGAAATCCGTTGGAAACTTTCCTCGTGTCAGCACGATGTAGGTGTCGCCACCGGCACCAGCTTGTGTGAATGCTCTGAAAAGCTAATCATTTGCATATCACAGCATGTTCTTCCTGTTGGTTAAATTTCGCGTCTGTAGCACGTCATATCCGTGGTGTAGCAATTTTAATGGCTAGTAGTGTATTATGTGTAAGTAGCACCTTTAAGTAGAACTTATATTGTAAATATTTCGTGAAAATCTACCTCATATAACGTTTATTTGCTGTGGTTCTCTATCTTGCTACAGAAACACAAGCCTCACAAAGCCACAACAAAGCACTGAATGTCTATATGGATTATCTTATGAAGAGCTGCTAGGCAGCTCGAAACCGGTCATGATTTACTGAAATACATCTATTTAAAAAGGTTACTGGTCTTGGCAATTTCTGAAAACCTTCACAACCAAATTGTCGTAAGCTGTCACTGTCGTGTTTAGTCACTCCAACGATCTCCAGCAACAGACGTGGGAGACACGACACGTTGCGCCTCGCATGCAGGATCACTGTTAAAATACTGAAAGCGTACGTTCCACAACGAGTTTTGAAGTCTTTTACATTACGTCCTCTTATCATTACACCTTCTTCCTACGCACAGTCAGCGGGTGAATTCGAATTACCGTAATACGGTGCAACTTCGACCACGCCGTATACGATGGGAGGAGAAGCAAAGGTAGCTTCATTCAATCTGTTGTGAAATTGTGACACAGGTTTCTTGACATTTTCAAAGAACCCATAACTACTCTATAAGATTCCCGTGAGAGAACATGAGAAACTGAGCTCGCTTTGTTTGTCGATGAGACTCAACGCTACCCACGTTCATGCCGGTTTCCTTGTGTTGTGTATTGCAGCAACTAGATTACTTCAGCAGTAGGTCGAGCGGAGCGAAAAGACATCCGAAAACAATCTGAAATTGTCATATCGGAAGTAATGATGATTTTTTTTACTTTTCTTGCCAAAAGTTTAAAAGCCAGGATTTGTCGTATCTACGAATTGATTGTATTTTGTATTAACAGTGTAATAACATCGCCAGAGTCTCTAGATGTGAGCACGTGCTGTGATCGTCGAAGAAAGATATGGTAATGAAAACGGAAATTGACGATTTTGACTAATAGTTTGTGCGTAGAACTGTACTTCGATACTACGACTGAGGAGCGAGTATCCGACGGCTAGAAAAATACACAATGATTTCTGGGCAAAAATTAATTATTCTAGCTCAGAGACCTCCGTTCTTTGTCCCCTCTGCGCACTTGGTTTTCGATTAAGGAAGTAAAACAAGAGACATAAATTTTAATGGAGTCCAGGAATTGTGCAGCAGTAAAAACGATGTTTGGTGTAAAATACACTTACTGCGCGCTGAGGTCAATAGTCTTATAATATACTTCGATAAAATTTGTATTTCACAAAACCACAGGCAAAAACATACAGAGTGTATCAAAAAGAATCATCCGATTTGGTACGTCTGTATTTCTGAAACTAATTAACATATACAATGAATTTCGTTTTTTATAATCAAGAAACTGAAAAAGTTTTTTTTTCATATCTGTTCATAGGTGTTCAATATGACCCCCTTGAGATGCACGGCATATCTCAATGCGGCATTCAAATTGTTCCGACACTGTAGCGAGCAGGTCTTGAGTTACAGCTTCCACAGCTGCTGCTGTTATACGTTGTCACAGCTCATTCATTGTTGCTGGTAACGGAGGCACATAAACAGAGTCTTTTATAACCCTCCCCCCCCCCCCCACAAGAAATAATTACATACAGCCACGTCCGGTGACTTTGGAGGCCAGTAATGTAAGGCTGAATCATTTGATTCAGTGCGGTCGATCCCTTGTTCAGTAATCCTTTGATTTAAAAATTCCCGCACTTCCAGATGCCAGTGTGGCGATGCCCCATCCTGTTGGTAAATGAAATCGTTCGAATCAGTCTGCAACTGTGAGAAAAGAGAGTTCTCAAGCATATCGAGATATGTGCTTCCTTTAACAGTGTTTTCGGCAAAGAAAAATGGACCAGACACCTTTTCCTGTGAAACTGTACAAAACACATTAAATTGTAGAGAGCCCCTCTCATGTTGTACAACTTCATGTGGTTGTTCCGTACCGCATATTCTCACATTATGACGGTCACCTTTCCATTTAAATGGAATGTTGCCTCGTCACTAAACACAAAGTGTGCAAGAAAACTGTCATCCTCCATCTCGCCAAGAACGAAACTGCAGAACTCCACACGTTGTTGTTTGTCATATTCACGAAGAGCTTGCAGTAGCTGAATTTTGTATGATTTCATGTGTAAACGTAGACGCAGCACGCTCCAGACGGACATCGGGGGCATGTTGAGCTGTCAAGCTGCACTGCGAACGGATTTCTCAGGATTCCTTGTGAAACTATGGCGGATGTGTTCGACATCTGTGTCAGCCACTCGGGGACGGTCCGACGATTTGCCTTTACACAAACAACCTGATTCTCGGAAGTGTTCATGCCATCGCCTAATTCTCTGTGCTGTAGGAGGATCCACACCATACCAGTGGCGGATATATAAAAACCTCAAGTAGGGGTCGCTAAATAAATCTTCAGCTACCTTTACTTTTCTGCAATAAAAAATAATCAAATCACATGCAAAGTTTAAGAAAGTTTTATTTAAACTGATGAATTTATTTAAATGATGAATTCTATGCGCCTATTCTTCCTGGAAAATTGGGTAAGTACTTCGTTAACAGGACAATCAATGTCAGGGTGAGTGTTCAACAGAGATAAGCCATTAAGTCGATCCTCCTTCATTGTCGACCTCAGTCATGTCTTGTACGCCGCAATGTTGAAAACCTTCTTTCTACAGTAGCAATAGATGCAGGCAGACAAGCACATATTTTGTACAACGTGTGCGAAGTAGAACACTCAGATCTAGGACAAACAAACAACGCTTGCATAACAGAATCACGAGGGCCGCGACTTTTCTCGTAGGTATGTGTTAGCTATCTATGTGCCCCGCGTGCCCCCCATGTGTATCCGCCACTGCACCATTACTAGTACGAAATCCACTCTGAATAGTTATTACTGATCCACACTGCGCAAAACGTAGAATACAAAACGCTTTCTGTTGTCCTGACACTATTTTTACTAGAACTGAAGTAGGCGCACACCGCTGCTACCTAGCGGGAACCATGTAAAACTCGAGAGTTTACTCTTTCCAACAGTACGTTGTTCACGCACATATCCCAAATAACTTAATAGTTATAATTTCTTGAAATCGGATGATTCTTTTTGATACACCCTGTATTTTGCTCGACCTCAACAGAAATACTGGCCTCAAAGTACCTACATTTACTTTTGTATAGCGTGTATTGGCGATCTGGGTTATGGTTGCAGTCACGAAGGGTCAGTAAGAGCGGCAAATCAGTTTTCTGGAGGTCCTTTCAAGGCGAGCCATCGGAACTAAAATCCTGGGGGCGGCACACATGTAGTCGTCCACGGACTCTCGTAAATAAAATGCGTTCAAATGTTACACAATACCGTAACGATGTCTCGGAAGTTATCAAATTAATTTCATAGTTCTCTTAACAACTTTGTTGCTGGAAATTCCTTCAAGTTCCAACAGAATGCAAATTCGTCAGCGAATCTTCTACATCTACATGTTTACTATACAGTTCATAATTATTTGGCTGGCAGGGGGTTCATCGAACAACCTTCAAGGTATTTCACCTTTGTCTTATTATCCAACAACGCGCGAGAAAAACGAAAATTAAAATCTTTCTGTGCGAGCTCTGATTTCTCTTATTTATTACAATCATCATTCATCCCTATGTTGGTGGGCGCCAACAAAATATTTTCACTCTTTGAGGAGAAAGTTGGTGATCGAAATTTCATGAGAAGATCCCGCCGCAACGAAAAATACCGTTGTTTTAATGATTGCCACCCCTGTTCGTGTATCATATATGCAGCGCTCTCTCGTTCTCTCTTCTCTCCCTCTCTTATTTCTTAAAGTACAAAACGAGCTGTACTTCTTTGAACTTTTTCGATGTCCCCCGTCAATTCTATCTGATACGAATCCACCACAGCACAGTGATACTCCAGAAGAGCACGTACAAGCGTAGTGCAGAAGTCTCTTTAGTAGGCCCGTTGCATTTTCTCAACGTTCTGCCAAGAAATCGTAGTCTTTGGTTTGCTTTACCCACAACATTATCTAGGTGATCGTTCTAACTTAAGTTATTCGTAACTGTAATCTCCAAGGATTTAGTTCAGTCTATAGCCTTTAGAGTTGTGTGATTGATCGTGTAACCGAAATTTTACATTTCAACACGTACTCCAAAATACGGTGCAGCTTGGCTTGGCATTATTGTCATCATTACGTAATCTGTTCAGAGATGGAAGTCGAGGGGCACACCATCACGCCTAGTAAAGCATGGAAGAATTCTAAAACTTGTATTTGTTCCCTTGGCTCAGTATATGAGTGACTTATTAATGGTTTGTCCAGAAATGTCCTTTGTGGCTTAGTGGTTTAAGCGCCAGACTGCAGAACTAAGGGTTTAGGGTTTGTTCCCAAGTTGGTCTCACGATTTTCCTGTTACTTACCGCTTCTTTCACCTATAATGTGACAGTTGACTCTAAATCATGAGAAATGTGACGTCACCCACAAGAGCACTAAAAACAGGATCTACATTTTCGCATCATTCAAATATCTTGTGTAAATAGTTATGCAATTTGTTTTGATCGTTCTGATGACTTTACAAGACGGTCAGTGACAGCATCATCTGCAAATAATCTAAGAAGAGGGCTGCTCAGATTGTCTCCTAAATCTTTTATGTAGATAAGGAACAACAGAGGCTCTATAACACTTCTTTGGGGAACGCCAGATAATCATAGATCCAGTCACATAACTGAGATGGTACTCCGTAGGCACGCAATTTGATTAGAAGTCGCTTGTGAGAAATTGTGTCAAAAGCCTTCTGGAAATCTGAAAATATGGAATCAGTTAGACATCCCCTGTCAATAGCACTCGTTATTTCCTGAAAATAAAGAGCTAGTTGTGTTTCAAAACAACGATATTTTTTTGATCCCTATTGGATGTTTGTCAATAAATCGCTTTCTTCGAGGTAATTCGTAATGTTAGAACACAGTATATGTTACAAAATCCTACTGAAAATCGACGTTAGCGATATGGATCTGTATTTCAGCGGATTACTCCTATTTCCTTTCTTGGGTATGGGTGTGACTTGTGCAACTTTCCAGTCTTTAGGTACGGATCTTGCAACGAGCGATCGGTTGTATATGATTGCTAAATATGGAGCTATTGTATCAGCATGTTCTGAGAGGAACCTGACTGGTATACAACCAGAACCGGAGGCCTTGCCTTTATTAAACGATTTGCTACAACGAGGAAAACTGTTCTAAGTTACTACCGTTGGTAGTTGTTCTTGGTTCGAATTCTGGAATACTTACTTCGTCTTGTTTGGTGAAGGAATTTCTAAAAACCGTATTTAGTAACTGCTTTAGTGGCAGTGTCATCAGTAACATCACTACTGTTATCGCGCAGTGAAGGTATTGATTGTGTCTTTCCACTGATGTACTTGACGTACGACCAGAATCTCACTGGATTTCCTGCCAGATTACGAGAGAGAGTTTCGTCGTGGAAAGTTTTAAAAGCATCTTGCAGTCAAGTTTGCACTACATTTCAAGTTTCAGTAAAACTTCACCGATCTTGGGGTTCTGAGTTTTTTTCAAATTTTGGCATGCTTCTGCAACAGTTTTCTGACCTATTTTCTGTACCATGGAGGATCAGTACCATCTCTTTGGTATATGTCTCTCAACAGCCGTTTGAATTTAAATCACATCTGGTCTACACTTACATGTTCAGAGTGGAAGGAGTGGGGATTATCTTTCTGGGAGGTGTCAAGTGAAATTGTATCTGTTTTTTTAAATAGATGTAGTTTGCGTTAATTATTGTTGGGTTTGGATGTTACGGTATTCAGTCCTGCTATAAGAACCTTGTGGTCACTAACCCCTGTATCCATCATGATGCTCCCTATTTGTCAGGGTAATTCGTTGCTAAGCAATCAAGTATGTTTTCGCAATCATTTACACTTCGAGTGGGCTCCTGAACTAAATGTTGAAAAGAATTTTCTGAGAAATCATTCAGAATGATTTCGGACGAAGTTTTAATGCCTACTTTAAATATGTATTGTCGCCAACATATCGAGGGCAGATTGAAGAAAGCACCTATCTGAAATGTTTGAACTGTTCGGAAACTGCGTCATCTGAGTCGGTGGGTGGGTAAAAGGAACCAGTTATTAATTTATCCGGTTGTCATATATAACATCTACCCATATTAACTCACAGGAACTATCTACTTCGATTTTACTCCCAGGTAAACTAATTGCCACATGAGTAAACACTCCTATGCCAACTATATTTAATCCGTTGTTTCTGAATACGATTAGGTACTTTGTAAAAATTTCGGCTGAACTTTCTTCCGGCTTTAGCCAACTTGCCGTATCTATAATGATTTGAGCTTCAGTGCTTTCTATTAGCTCTTGGAGCTGTGGTTCTTTTCCAAAACAGCTACGGGATTACATGAATGTGTGGTGTCTGTTCTTTCGGGATATCGTGAAGAGCGCTCGCTGGGAGTGCTGATCGTCCGTAAGGCGTGGTTAGATAGTCCGTGCAGTTGCGATAACACTGTGTCCCGGAGGACGCAGTGGTTACCACACCTGTCTAGTAAGCAGGAGGTCCCGGGTTAGAGTCCCGGTCCGGTACACATTTTCATTTGGCACCGCCGATTCTGCGTAATGCCCCAATGCAGCTGACAGCAGTCATCCCTCCCTTCCACTCTCCTTTCATCCACTCTCCATTTTCAATTTACAGCTACGACAGTTTACAGCTATAACAGGCCTACCGATTGTTTCTGGGTCTACTTTCCTGTGCTTGTCGTGCACCCTTTTAGACTGATGCTCTTTCTGCAGTTTCCTGAGTCCCTCTAACCTACGCTGAAGCACCAAAGAAACTGGTATAGGCATGCGCATTCAAATATGTAAACAAGCAGAATACCGCGCTGCCGTCTGCAATGCCTATATAAGACAACAAGTGTCTGTTTCTGTTACTGTTGCTACAATGGCAGGTTATCAATATTTAAGTGAGTCTGAATGTGGTGTTATAGTCAGCGCACGAGCGATGGGACACATCATCTCCAAGTTAGAGATAAAGTGGGGATTTTCACGTACGACCATTTGACGAGTGTACAGAGAATGTCAGGAATCCGGTAAAACATCAAATGTCCGACATCGCTACAGCCGGAAAAAGATCCTGCAAGAACGGGAGAAACGACGACTGAAGAGAATCGTTCAACGTGGCAGAGGTGCGACCCTTCCTCAGACTGCTGCAGATTTCAATGCTGGGCCATCAACAAATGTCAGTGTACTAACCAATCAACGAAACAGAATCGATATGGGCTTTCGGAGCCAAAGACCCACTCTTGTACCCTTGCACGACACAAAGCTTTACGTCTCGCCTGGTCCCCTCAATACCGACATTGGACTGTTGATGACTGGAAACGAGTTGTGTGGTCGGACGAGTCTCATTCCATATTGTATAGAGCGGATGGACGTGTACGGGTATGGAGACATGTTAGCAGGGGACTGTTCAAGCTAGGATCTGTAACGGTGTGAGGTGTGTGCAGTTGGAGTGATAAGGGACCCCTGATACGTCTAGATACGACTCTTACAGGTCACACGTACATCTACATCTACATCTACATCCATACTCCGCAAGCCACCTGACGGTGTGTGGCGGAGGGTACCTTGAGTACCTTTATCGGTTCTCCCTTCTATTCCAGTCTCGTATTGTTCGTGGAAAGAAGGATTTTCGGTATGCCTCTGTGTGGGATCTAATCTCTCTGCTTTTATCCTCGTGGTCTCTTCGCGAGATATACGTAGGAGGGAGCAATATACTGCTTGACTCCTCGGTGAAGGTATGTTCTCGAAGCTTCAACAAAAGCCCGTACCGAGTTACTGCGCGTCTCTCCTGCAGAGTCTTCCACTGGAGTTTATCTGTCATCTCCGTAACGCTTTCGCGATTACAAAATGATCCTGTAACGAAGCGCGCTGCTCTCCGTTGGATCTTCTCTATCTCTTCTATCAACCCTATCTGGTACGGATCCCACACTGCTGAGCAGTATTCCAGCAGTGGGCGAACAAGCGTACCGTAACCTACTTCCTTTGTTTTCGGATTGCATTTCCTTAGGATTCTTCCAATGAATCTCAGTCTGGCATCTGTTTTACCGACGATCAACTTTATATGATCATTCCATTTTAAATCACTCCTAATGCCTACTCCCAGATAATTTATGGAATTAACTGCTAACAGTTGCTGACTTGCTATATTGTAGCTAAATTATAAGGGATCTCTCTTTCTGTGTATTCGCAGCACAGTACACTTGTCTACATTGAGATTCAATTGCCATTCCCTGCACCATGCGTCAATTCGTTGCAGATCCTCCTGCATTTCAGTACAATTTTCCATTGTTACAACCTCACGATATACTACAGCATCATCAGCAAAGTGCCTTAGTGAACTTCCGATGTCATCCACAAGGTCATTTATGTATATTGTGAATAGCAACGGTCCTACGATACTCCCCTGTAGCACACCTGAAATCACTCTTACTTCGGAAGACTTCTCTCCATGACATGCTGCGTTCTGTTATCTAGGATCTCTTCAATCCAATCACACAATTGGTCTGATAGTCCATATGCTCTTACTTTGTTCATTAAACGAGTGTGGGGAACTGTATCGAACGCCTTGCGGAAGTCAAGAAACACGGCATCTACCTGGGAACCCGTGTCTATGGCCCTCTGAGTCTCGTGGACGAATAATGCGAGCTGGGTTTCACACGATCGTCTTTTTCGAAACCCATGCTGATTCCTACAGAGTAGATTTCCAGTTTCCAGAAAAGTCATTATACTCGAACATAATACGTGTTCCAAAATTCTACAACTGATCGACGTTAGAGATATAGGTCTATAGTTCTGCCCATCTGTTCCACGTCCCCTCTTGAAAACGGGGATGACCTGTGCCCTTTTCCAATCCTTTGGAGCGCTGCGCTCTTCTAGAGACCTACGGTACACCGCTGCAAGAAGGGGGGCAAGCATCCTGTCAGATCACCTGCATCAGTTCATGTCCTTTGTGCATTCCGAGGGACTTGGGCAATTCCAACAGAACAATGCGACACCCCACACGTCCAGAATTGCTACATAGTGGCTCCAGGAACACTCTTCCGACTTTAAACACTTCCGCTGGCCACCAAACTCCTCAGGCATGAACATTATTGATCATATCTGGGATGCCTTGCAACGTGGTGTTCAGAAGAGATCTCCACCTCATCGTTCTCTTACGGATTTACGGACAGTCCTGCAGGATTCATGGTGTCAATTCCCTCCAGCACTACTTCAGACATTAGTCGAGTCCACGCCACGTGGTGTTGCGGCACTTCTGCGTGCTCGCGGGGGCCCTACACGATATTAGGCAGGTGTACCAGTTTCTTTGGCTCTTCACTCTATTTTCACTTCAAATATGTTAGTGTTTCGGTTTTTTCCACAACTTGAGTAAAAAAATTTTTTTCTTCAACATTTCTTGTAATGTTGGTTTTAATTTTTTCGTAGCAGGTGGCAACAGTTTTCTTTGGAAAGCTTTCTATAATTCTAAACTAAAAATGGAGATGTCTAATTTTTTTTGGAATTTTAATAACATTTGAAGTTACCACCAAATGCCAATGTGCAGGACGTCGAGATGACTATTTTCGTGACGAAGTTAACCGAGGGAATGTCACAGGGCCTCTACGGTTTGTGATACACGTATAAATAATTTAGAGGGCAAAATTGGGAACTCCATAAGCAGGACGACGCTAGTGCCTGAGCAAGATTGCAACGGCAAAAGACTGCGGAGAAAGACAGGATAACATGCCGAGGACCGATGATTGATGTAGTAGGCACAGGACGTCTCTCTGCGGTCTTAATTTCTTTCTCGTAATCAAAAAATTTATATTCTAAATAAGGAACGGTAAAATAGGTTATTGATCAATAACTGAGATGATTTTAAGAAATTCGAAATTTGGTTTTCTCTGAATCACTTTGTGACCTCGAAGTAACACTGGCCCACAATGATCTAATGAGTGACGTGATTTATTTTCGTGTAAACTCGTGTAGACTTCCATTCCAAGGCCGCAAAGGGTTTCGCGACTCTATTTCTAATTCGTTTCCAAATGGAGATTTTGCTATCGGCGTGTTCTTCATCGTCTACATTATTTTTATTTCGTTCATGAAGTACACCAGTATCACATTCCGAATGCAAAACGTTTGCTTTATTATCAGAGTCACGTGGTAATCATCTCGACGTCTTGCACATTGCCGTTTGGTGGTAACTTCAAATGTTATTAAAATTACGAAAAAATTAGACATCTCTATTTTTAGTTTAGAATAATAGAGTGGTTTCCAAAGAAAACTATTACCACGTGCTGCGAAAAAATTAAAACCAACATTACAAGAAATGTTGAAGAGAAATATTTTTTTACTCAACTTGTGGGAAAAAACCGAAACACTAACATATTTGAACTGAAAATAGACTGAAGAGCCAAAGAAACTGGTATACCTACCTATATCGTGTAGGGATCCCCCGAGCACGCGGAAGTGCCGCAACACGACGTGGCGTGGACTCGATTAATGTCTGAAGTAGTGCTGGAGGGAACTGTCACCATGAATCCTGCAAGGCTGTCCGTAAATTCGTAAGAGCCTCCTCATCATTAAGACATGATCCGTCATCACTGTCAGAAACTGAAATATTCGGTTTCGTCAGAATTCGTGTTTCGTCGTCAATCTCTGATGCCAGTACCGAGTCATCAGCTATAAAGCCACCGATTTTCCGGTCGTGTGTTACTTTTTCCTTCCTTCTGTCAGGATTCGTGCTTGCAGGATTGCAAATAAAATTAAAAGAGCTACGTGAATGGTTGCCTATCACATGCCATAACTGTCCAGTATAGCTTGAAAGACACAAGGCAATTATTCAAGTATATGATAATGTAAATGAGAATAACTGCAATTACTTGAAACATGTTTTAATTGTTAAGTTAGTGCATAAATTTATAGCGTTTTTGTTTTGCATGTTGGTATTCCGGCTGCTGTGGGTTTATTTATCGATAGTCATTTTTTATTTGTAGTTTACTGTTGCTATTTGAGTTTACATATTGTCAAATGGTTCAAATGGCTCTGAGCACTGTGGGACTTTACATCTGAGGTCATCAGTCCCCTAGAACTTAGAACTACTTAAACCTTGTAAGAGGTCCGAGCAGATGTAATTTCGATGTATTGCTCATGCGCTGCCCGCGATATGCAAGGTATAAGAGAATCTCTGACCAGAGAGCAGTGTTGACTGCAGTAGGAACTGTGTAGCAGTAAGTTGTTGCTAGTGAGCTGTCTGCTCTGGTCTGGTCTGGTGTATCGTGTTGGCTGGGCCGGTCGCGATGCAGCGATGCCGGAGCCTGAGTATTATTGTATAAGGTAAAAAGCAGCCTCGCGCATATGTAGTAATGTTATCTCAACTCCCATATAAATGTTTTAAAAATCTCGTAATAATAATCTTTCTCATAAAAAGTAACTTTTAACAACTATTCATTTCAATTTAAAGAATTTACTAATTTCTCCACTCCATGATCATCCCGATTGTTGCAAAAGAAAAATCAGTTGCTTTCTTTCATAAATGACAAATCTATCGGCCAGCAGTTGAATAAGCCACAGCTGCAAAATACTAACACGAATTATTTACAGACGAATGGAAAAACCTCGGGGAAGATCAGTTTGGATTCTGTAGAAATACTGGAACACGTGAGGCAATACTGACCTTACGACTTATCTTAGAAGAAAGATTAAGGAAGGGCAAACCTACGTTTCTAGCATTTGTAGACTTAGAGAAACCTTTTGATAATGTTGACTGGAATACTCTCTTTCAAATCCTAAAGGTGGCAGGGGTAAAATACAGGGAGCGAAAGGCTATTTACAATTTATACAGAAACCAGATGGCAGTTATAAGAGTCGAGGGACAAGAAAGGGAAGCAGTGGTTGGGAAGGGAGTGAGACATGGTTGTAGCCTATCCCCGATGTTATTCAATCTGTATATTGAGCAAGCAGTGAAGGAAACAAAAGAAAAATTTGGAGTAGGAATTAAAATCCATGGAGAATAAATAAAAACTTTGAGGTTCGCCGATGACATTGTAATTCTGTCAGAGACAGCAAAGGACTTGGAAGAGCAGTTGAATGGAATGGATAGCGTCTTGAAAGGAGGATATAAGATGAACATCAACAAAAGCAAAACGAGGATAATGGAATGTAGTCGAATTAAATCGATTAATGCTGAGGGAATTAGATTAGAAAATGAGACACTTACAGTAGTAAAGGAGTTTTGCTATTTGGGGAGCAAAATAACTGATGATGGTCGAAGTAGAGAGGATATCAAATGTAGACTGGCAATGGCAAGGAAAGCGTATCTGAAGAAGAGAAATTTGTTAACATCGAGTATAGATTTAAGTGTCAGGACGTCATTTCTGAAAGTATTTGTATGGAGTGTAGCCATGTATGGAAGTGAAACATGGACGATAAATAATTTGGACAAGAAGAGAATAGAAGCTTTCGAAATGTGGTGCTGAAGATTAGATGGGTAGATAATATAACTAATGAGGAAGTATTGAATAGGATTGGGGAGAAGAGAAGTTCGTGGCACAACTTGACCGGAAGAAGGGATCGGTTGGTAGGACATGTTCTGAGGCATCAAGGGATCACCAATTTAGTATTGGAGGGCAGCGTGGAGGGTAAAAATCGTAGAGGGAGACCAAGAGATGAATACACTAAGCAGATTCAGAAGGATGTAGGTTGCAGTAGGTACTGGGAGATGAAGAAGCTTGCACAGGATAGAGTAGCATGGAGAGCTACATCAAACCAGTCTCAGGACTGAAGACCACAACAACAACAACATCGGCCAGCATTGCACAGGGCTGTGCCAGAAAAATTTATTGTAAGAGCAGATATATATGCGTTATCCGGCGACTTCATTGAGGTAAGACCTTTTCTCTTTTTTTATTTAGGATGAACTTTCAGGGCCATGACGCAGCACTGCTGACGTCCAAAATTTACCAGGTTAAATTCACAGCCAATTATTGAGAAGTTATAAGTGAGCGACAATTTAATTGAGAGGTTAGTTACATTGTATTATTACCAGGTTACTGAATTTATTTTTTTGTTGGGACGTTACACTGAATGTGAACGACATAATTATAATTTTTACTGTTGACAGGTTTAGGAATTTTTCTGTTTTGAGGCTACACTAAATTAGAATATTATTCATATTATTTATTTTATTTTGTGGGGAGGTTACACTTGGCGACAACCGGCCAGGACCGTATTTTCTTTGTGAATTTCTGAGAAGTTGTCATATATCTGCTCTTATTTACTTAAATGTTGTTTGCATCTGGCGCAACGCATTTAATAATTTGTCACTCTTTCTTTCACAGATCATCGACAATTTATTGCTCTTTGTTGTAATTGTGTTTGTTCCATTTTTGCTTCGTCTTTGTTTCATTTTTGTGCTTAATTTTTACTTGTGAAAAATGCCGCGAAAAACTGTTAACAGTACATCGCGATGTGCAATGAGTGAAATAGCCGACTCGAATAATTTGACCGATAATACTAGCGACACTCAGTGCAATAGTGATAATCCTCTAATTACAGATAATCAGTGCCTGCCGATCACTAGTAATGATTTTGATCCTAATGATGAACAAACAAATTCAATTATGTCCACAGTAAATGTAACAATTGATGACGCGGCACGTTCCGTTACAATGAACGCTGCCCAGTTTGACACACCTGATTTGCAAAATTTGCATAGTGAACAGATAAATTTTTCCCACGAAGATGAACAATGTAGTCAGA
This sequence comes from Schistocerca cancellata, assembly GCF_023864275.1. Classification (NCBI taxonomy): domain Eukaryota; kingdom Metazoa; phylum Arthropoda; class Insecta; order Orthoptera; family Acrididae; genus Schistocerca; species Schistocerca cancellata. The sequence continues at coordinate 395,308,682 of NC_064628.1, forward strand.
ATACGTCAGATTTATTTGATTCCGACGTAGTGGCCAACAGTGCACATCCGATTGGCAAACCTTTTCAAGAATCACAGAATGACCAAATGGTCATACAAAACGTGACACATACAGATACATCATCACACAGCACAGAGAATACAGTAACTAATTTTCGCATGGATCGAGATATAGCATTAATGCTACAACTTAATGAAAATCTCAAACAACAAATTAAAGAACATAATGAAAAACAAAACAACAATTACAAACAACTTAATGAAAAACTAGACAACAATTCCAAACAACTTAATGAAAAACAAGACAACAATTTGAAACAGCTTAGTGAACGGATTACAGCCGTTGCCGTGCAATGTCATGATACTAAAGAACAATTACGTGAGGAAATTAAGGCTTGTGCTAGGGACAGTAGTGAAGAAATTAGATCTGTGGCACAAGAATTACGTAATACACATGCAACCACAACTAAATTAGTGCAGTCGCTAAACAATGCTCTGAAAACGCAACACAGTTGCGCGACGAGTTTAAATTAATGTCAGCAGAACTTTCACACACACTGGATGCGAAAGTAGACGCGAAATTTGACCAACAGAACAGCCAAATTGACGAACGTTTTAATCACCACCTACAAAATAGTGAAACGCGTTACCGTAAATTTATACAGGAACAGAATAGAGTAAAGCGACAAGTCATGGAAACAATTACTGCACAGAGACAGGAAGATAAGCGTAAATTGTTTACGAAAGCAAGAACATACGTAGACAACAATATTGCTACAGTATCGGACGAAATCAAAACAGTTGAACACCGAATTGCATGATGAAATCTCCGATCTTAAACAAAAACAGACACACACACATTAGAATTTCAGACAATGACCAACAGACTTGAAAAGTTGGAACTAATACAGGATCCCGATGCCATCAAAGCAGACGTTAAAACATTGAACGAAACCACACGTAAATACAAAAACAAATTAATGCTTGTGATAATAAAAACGATGATCAGGTAAAAGCACTGACTGAAAAACATGATGAATTGGCCAGTCGTATTGACGTTATCGAAAGTAATAATGACACCAAATCAGACGATACTTAACCGATTTCGTTTAATCAAACACCAGAATTCCAAAATTTACAGCAGACAATCAGTGAGATGGGTTCGTCCAATAATACATTACGTAGAAAATTGTCAACTTTACAGCAAGAAGTGACTGAAATGAAAAATGTTACAGCCTTTAACACATCTCAGCATATGCCAGTTTCCGAACATTTGTCAGACTCACAAAGCCAGTATAATTTAGGTAATTTACAGAGAGTATGTGAGTTAGATTCCGAACAGTCACAGACAAACAGATTATCATACAACCCTGAACCTGTTCATACATACAGAGACGATAATTTTGATTACAAGCACTTTCTATCCGTGAGAAAATTTAAAGTATTTAAAAATGACAGAACACAGATTCACCCCTTGGATTGGATACTACAATTTAGCTTTGCTTTTCCACCGACTTGGCCCGTAACACACAAACTTGAATTTATTTGCAGTTTTTTGGAAGGCGAACCGACAACTCGTATGAGACCGATCGCGAGACAATGCTATTCGGTAGAAGAATTTCAGAATACTTTTCTGTCAGCGTATTGGTCGAAGACGACACAGCGCGAAATCAAGGATCAATTAATTAGTTTACCGAATTATGAGAACTCAAATTTTCCCACTGTCACGCAATTTTTTGAACACATGGTCCAACAAAACCAATACTTAAGTGAGCCATACAGTGAAACAGCACTTATCCAGTTATGTATTTCTAAATTACCACCATCGTTAAGAGTATCACTTTTAACAGGACAGCAGAAAGAAAATATTTCGGCATTTAGAGATCTGCTACAGCTTTTGGAAGTTCAGCAATCAGACTACTCTTTCATAAACAAAAATTTTTCACATCATAACCAAGGCCAACAAGCATACAGTAATTACGATCAGCCACGCTATTTCAATGGCAAAGGTAAAAGACCCTCCAGGAACGACGACCACCAGAACTTCAATAACAGACAAAATTTTAATTATCAGTATCGTCAAAATTATCAGCAACAGGAACCACATTTTGGTAACAATAGAGGTTTTTCCCAACAACAGCAACAAAACCAGCCGGTTAGCATACCTAACCAACAATGTTATGTGCTAGGTCAACCAAGCTTTAAATGTTTCGCCGCCTACACGTATAGCGTCGGCTCCGCCAAATAGCAACGCACAGAAACAAGGAAATAACTACGTACAGAAAACACATCATTTTAACTCGTATCGCAACGCACCGTATAGAAATGACTATCATGACAGACGTAAAAGTAATGAGCACAATTTTCAGCGTACGTTTAATAACAGTCGGTCTTACCAGCAGCAGAATCATCCGCAACAACAAATTATCATGAATGAACCAGACAGTCGGTATCATCCCGAGCGTAATACGTCAGGAAGAAATAACAGAACAGTACAAATAGTTGAAATGCCACAGCATCCTCCCGAGAATAACAGCACGTCAGATAGAATTTGACTAGATACAGTACAGGTTGCATCTTCCAGCAACGCAAGCAATACTTTTGACACAGAGAATCTTGTTCACGAAAATGTTACTACTTTTGACGATATCCGAGACACTCTTTTGCAGGAAAAACCAGTTATTCAAGAAACCATTTCCCACCCTGTTATTGAAGTAAAGATTGGACCATCCAAATTTTCAGCAGTAATCGATTCTGGATCACCTATGTCAGTTATAAATGAAGAAACCTTCAACGAATGTAACAAAGAGAATACCTATCCTACGTTACCATTAGGCAAAACTAAAGTAAAAGGGGCAGTATCTGGTAAAGGAGTAGATGTAAAATTACAGACACACTTATCATTTTGTATTGCAGGTCATACGTTCCACTCAAATTTTTGGATTGTTCCCTTATTGACAACAGACGTTATTGTAGATACGAATTTTCTGATACAACACGACGCAATTATTGACTTTCAAAATTCCTATTTAATTTTAAAGGATGAAAATGTACAACAGGCATTAGAATTTCAGCACTCTTTATCTGTAGAAGAACAAACAATTAATCGAACAGAGGTCATTTCTACATCGCGTAACATAGAGTGTCATTTGACATTGTTCACAGATACGTACGTACACAACTATAATACTGCAGACGAAGCCGACTATGACGTTATGCAATTGATTTCTGATAAAGTGAAACAAAGCAGCGCAAATACAGACGACGAACGTACTCAACTACGCAATATTCTTTTACAGCAAGCTCCAGTTTTTGACAACATCCCTGGTATTATATCCGGTTTTATGTATGAATTTCAAGTTAAACAGCACGACACATTTAAAGCCAAACATTATCCCATTCCTTATATCCACAGAGAACAAGTTAAGAAAGAATTGCAAGCTATGCTTGACCAAGGAATTATTGAACCGGCAGTTAGTCCGTACATAAACCCGCTCCATATTGTTAGGAAAAAGGATGGCTCACTTCGGCTCGTACTTGATTTGCGTCACATCAATGACATTATTATTAATGAAACAGATCGCCCTCAAACACTAGAAGAACTTCTACAGAAATTTCATGGTACTGCTATTTATTCCACATTAGATTTGAAATCGGGATTTTGACAAATTCAGTTCCATCCAAACTGCAGAATTGGTTCAGTTGGCTCTGAGCACTATGGGACTTAACATCTATGTTCATCAGTCCTCTAGAACTTAGAACTACTTAAACCTAACTAACCTAAGGACATCACAAACATCCATGCCCGAGGCAGGATTCGAACCTGCGACCGTAGCAGTCGCGCGGCTCCGGACTGAGCGCCTAGAACCGCTAGACCACCGCGGCCGGCTGCAGAAAGTACACAGCATTTCTCTGTTTTGGTAACTGTTATCTATTTCGTAAATTACCGTTCGGTTTAACAATTTATTCAGCAGCATTTATTCGCAGTTTGAATACTATACTTCCGACAGAATTAAAAGACAGAATCACAACGTATGTAGACGACATTCTTATTGCAGAAGCTAACTTGTCTGAACACAATCTGATTCTTGAACAACTGTTGCAAACTTTTCGTGCACAAGGACTCACAGTTAATCTTAGCAAATCGCACTTTGGCAAAACTTCCATAAAATTTCTTGGACATGTAATTTCAGCAGAAGGTATTGCGCCTGACCCGGAAAAACTTCAAGCTTTACGTGACATTACTGTTCCAACGACAAAGAAACAACTACGCAGCTTTTTGGGATTAATTAACTTTTTCCGTAAATTTATTCATTACTCTGCTTTAGACACCCCTAGATTATGCCAATTGACGGGTAAAAACGCTATTTGGTCCTGGGATAGCCAAGCACAGTCTGCATTTGCCAATCTGAAACAAGCTTTGTTGAACGCACCACTTTTATCACACCCAGATCCTACCAGAAATTTTTCTATTGCCACCGACAGTTCTAACACAGCTTTAGGCGTACACATTTTTCAGGAAATTGAAGAAGACGGTACTACAGTAATTAAAAACATCGTCATTGCAAGTCGCATTCTGTCACCTGCTGAACGCAATTATTCTGTCACAGAACTTGAAACATTATGTGTTGTATGGGCATTTACGAGATTTAGGCATTTTCTTTATGGAAGACATACTACCGTTTACACAGATCATAGAGCTATGCAGTTTTTACTTTCAGCTAAATTTACACATGACAGGTTAAGCAGATGGAAACTTTATTTACAGGAATTTAATTTTACAATTGTTCACATTCCCGGTACACAAAATGTTGTAGCAGACGCACTATCCCGTTCTCTCAGCAACAATCAGCAAGACATCGCAACCAACTTCTGCCAAGCAAATTTTAGCGTCATGTACATTCAACAAGTTGCATTTGAAAATTTTATTTCGGCATCATTACGAGACATAGCACAAGAGCAGAGCAAAGACAACGTGTGGAAAGAAATTAAACACCTTTGGCAAGATAGGAATAATGTTACCATCAGAAACCATTACACTGTACGCAATAACATTCTGTTTCGCCGCTCTCACCCTGACAGCAACAATTGGTTACTATGCATTCCTGACGAACTTGTTAACAAATTAATTTGGTATACTCATTTAAGTTACGCACATTACGGAGCCAGAAAATGTTTTCTTATACTTCGACAGAACTGTTATTTTTCCAACATGGAGAAACGTATTCGACGAGTTTTAGCGTCATGTAAAATCTGCCAGAAAGCTAAGTCTGACACGACTTCACATATTCCTCCGTTACATCCTATTGTACCCGTTAAATTGAGACACATGGCCGCTGTAGACATTTTTGGTCCGATTCCCAGATCTAATAGAGGTTTTTGCTACATCTTTGTCGCTGTTGAACTCACTTCAAAATTTGTAACCTTCACTCCGTTACGCAAAGCTACTGCTAAAACTATTTCGAAAGCATTTGTAAAACATTTTCTATTTCATGTAGTGCATTGAAAGTAATTTCCGACAATGGACCACAGTTTCGATCTGCTATATGGACACGTATGTTAGGAGCTAGAAACATTTCTCCGATCTATATATCCAGGTATCACGCTTCTTCGAACCCTTGTGAACGACTAATGAAAGAAATTGGTAAACTGTGTAGACTATACTGCCATAAAAGACATATTGATTGGGACACACACATACTCTCATTCCAGGATGTAATTAACTCCATACCAAATGAGTCTACTATGCTATCTCCGACTGTTATATTGAAAAATGTTGAACCACCTAACAAAATTAAAGAATTAGTATCCTTTCCTACATCTCGTCGACTACGCCACCATGAAATAATTGACATTGCACTCAACAACATCAAACGTGCCGCAGAGCGCCGGTGGAGACAGCAAAAACAGGTTTGTACACGCCGTGACTTTTACATAGGACAGAACATATTAGTACGCACACATTATTGATCCAACAGGGGAAAGAGTAGATGTAGTAAATTTGAGCTTCTATACGCAGGTCCATATCGAATTCGTAGCATTCCTCACCCCAATGTAGTACACGTCGAAACTTTGAGAACCAGGAAAAGCAAAGGCAATCACCATGTCTCCAATATTAAACGCTTTATTGAATGAACATACTTTATGATTTATCACATTGTAATGCCATTTCCTGATTTTTATATGACCACTTATGCAATTATATTTATATGAACACTTACTGATGGTTAGCATATTTTGTCTTGGCAAGTGCCCGGAGAGGTAAAGTTAGCAGGTCGCTTTTCTTGTCGTTACACATCAGACCGTGCACATTTTTCCAGATAAACTTACATATTTTATGACCAATTATGCAATTCTATCTATGTGATTACTTACTGATGATTATCATATTTTTTCTTGGAAAGTGCCCGGCAAGGTAAGGTTAGCGCTTTTCTTGTCGTTATATATCAGACCGTGCACATTTTCCATTTTTCGTGTATGTATGATTGTTTTCCTGTTTTGTTTGTATGCACTACGAAATCTTTAAGATATAACAAACACTAGTTGACTTCGACATTTTGCCTTATGATATCTCAACACCGTGACTATTTTACTTTTTTTTTTTTTTTTGCTACTACATTATGATACTGTGTGTACATTTTTTGCACTTGAAAACTGTCCATGTTTTTGACATAATACGTTTTCTGTCATGCTATGCTGTATGCTTAATTGTATCACTAGAAACAAGTTTTTATTTAATGAGTATATGATTTAAATGCAAGATATTAATCCTTATTATCATTTTCAGAAAGCAATAACGTGTAAAAGAAATAACTTAAACAAACCACAGTGGATTACTATGAAATGGGAATTTCACCTTCGGAATGAACGAAAGAAAATGCAATACCTTGTCATGAAGAGTAAATGGATCAGAATTAACAAGCATTGACAAGAATATACTATACACATCGTATGATAGCAGTCTTAACTAATTATTTTTCTTTCAGAATACGAGGCGATTGATGCAGGCTGTCAGACAGAACTACACATCTTAGTTTCAGTGATGAAATATGCTAGAAATAAGAAACTCTATACTATGAATAGTTGTATGAAGTCAATGGTAATATGGATAATGAATAATGAAGTGTTTTTTTGCAGATGATAATGAATAGTTATATGAAGAATATGCTAATATGAATAATGAAGTTTTTCTTTGCAGGTGATGATAGTAATGAAGTTATGGTAATATGAATAATGAAGTTTTTCTTTACAGATGAGGATAATGATGAAGTTTATATATTTACTGTTAGTTAAGAAATGCTATGTAGTTATTTAAGTATTTGTTGCAGTTCGTTTTAACAGTATGTCTTATATTGCATGGTATAATGACTGAATGTTTTGGAAAAGACAGCTAGAGTACATACATATTGAGTACACGTTTCATTACCTGTTAATTCGGAGTTCACTACTTTTCAGCATAATATGCGTTTCTTCTTTCAGCTCAATAATCCATTTTGTATTGTTTCCAGGAGAAGCTATTCATGAAATTAATGTGCTATAAGCAGTTAGTCATTAAACCTGTTCTAGTACTTGCATATTTTTTACCCATTTGTGTGTCTCATTTATGAATGTGATCACATATACTCTACTTGTTCATAACCTTGCTACAGCTGACTCATGACGAATGACGTTATTAATCCTTCTTTCCAGCAATAAGTCAAAAGCAAATATTTTCATGTCCCAACAATTAATTATCGATCTCAACCCAATGCATTGCTAGCACAAAAAATGTATTACCAGTCCCAAATAATGGTACCAGTTTAAGAGATATTTCTAGTTCTAAATATAATGCAAATTTCTCAGATGTATTGAATCCATTATATCTATGTATTATTGGACCACAGACCTTGAGTAATAGTTACAGTGTGTTACATTTTAAATATGTCCTATGTCACTTGAATGACGAGTTCTGAGTAATACTGAATGATGTTTTGTAATAATGCATAAATTCTATGCCAATAATTTCTGTAAATAATATTTTTGTTATTCTCTATAAATGTTATGCCAATAATTTCTGTAAATAATATTTTTGTTATACTCTATAAATGCTATGCCAATAATTAACTCTCACATGAATGATGACTTCTGAATAATACTGAATAATGTTTTATAAAACTATATGAATACTTTGTAACTGGCCAATGAGTGTCAATAATTACCGCAATCAGATGAGTTATGAATAGTGTTTTGTAATATTCAATACTTGCTACATGTTTAGTAACTGGCCAATGGATGCCAATGATTACTATAATTAGATGAATTATGTAAATGCTATGCCATTAATTAACTCTTGCTTAGAATGATCACTTCTGAATAATGCATAAAAATGGTTTGTAACTGGCCAATGAGTGCCAATATTTACTGTAATGAGATGACTTATGAATAATGTTGTGTAATACTCCATACATAGTACAGAAATGTTTAGTAACTAGGCAATGAGTGCCAACAATTACTCAAATCAGTTGATAGACTAGTGTAATTCTCAATGATGACTAGCATAAGACTTAATGTCCTTCGCCTTCCGACCTAATTACCAGAAATTACTGCAATATCCGTTTGTCCTGTCCATCCTCATGATCATGGATCACTATATTTGGATTTTGCACTAATTCTATGTTGGTGAAAGAGTATGGATTCTACAAGAATGTGGTGTTGACACATCATGCTGTCCACCACCTTGAACGATGGAAATGTTATTATGGTCCCACTCTTTGGTGTACCTAATGTACTACCAAAATGATAACAATGAATATTAATACAACATTTCAGTGCCTTGGCTACACTGGTTAATACTTTAGGGAAGAGAACTTCAGATTGTCTCACTTGGTGTTGTGCTTCTCTAGAAAGATATGGACTTTCAGTGCAGCTACGTGCAACCTACTGTGCTACAACCATGATGCATTCCTTCCCTTTCCTTTCCTAGTTCTTGTAAAATGGTAAAAATATATACAGTGCGTGTGCACTTTATGTTATTTGTTAATATGTTTTGTACTCATTGCGTACACATTTTGTCATTTCTTGATATGTTCTGTACTCAGTGCATGTGCACTCTATTTTCATTTCATGTTCTGCACTTATATATATGTATATACTCTGTGACTGTAAACATAGTTAATTAAGTAGATTATAGAAAAATTTCTGTATCCAGAAAGGCCCGTACAGGGCCTGCAACATGCGATCGTGCATTATCCTGCTGAAATGTAGGGTTTCGCAGGGATGGAATGAAGGGTAGAGCCACGGGTCGTAACACATCTTAAATGTAACGTCCACTGTTCAAAGTGCCGTCAGTGCGAACAAGAGGTGACCGAGACGTGTAACCAATGGCACCCCATCACTCCGGGTGATACGCTAGTATGGCGGTGACGAATACACGCTTCCAGTGTGCGTTCACCGCGATGTCGCCAAACACGGATGCGACCACCATGATGTTGTAAACAGAACCTGCATTCAACCGAAAAAACGACGTTTTGCCATTCGTGCACGCATGTTCATCGTTGAGTACACCATCGCAGGCGCTCCTGTCTGTGATGCAGCATCAAGGGTAACCGCAGCCATGGTCTCCGAGCTGATAGTCCATGCTGCTGCAAACCTCTTCGAACTATTCGTGCAGATGGTTGTTGTTTTGCTAACGTCCGCATCTGTTGACTCAAGGATCGAGACGTGGCTGCACGATCCGTTACAGCCTTGCGGATAAGATGCCTGTCATCTCGACTGCTAGTGACACGAGGCCGTTGGGTTCCAGCACGGCGTTCCGTATTACCTTCCTGAACCCACCGATTCCATAGTCTGCTATGAGTCATTGGATCTCGACCAACTCGAGCAGCAATGTCGCGATACGATAAACTACAATCGCGATAGGCTACAATCCGACCTTTATCAAAGTTGGAAACGTGATGGTGCGCATTTCTCCTCCTTACACGAGGCATCACAACAACGTTTCACCTGGCAACGCCGGTTAACTGCTGTTTGTGTATGAGAAATCGGTTGGAAACTTTCGTCTTGTGAGCACATTGTAGGTATCGCCACCGGCGCCAACCTTGTGTGAATGCTATGAAAAGAGCAGCATTGAACACGTCTGGGCGAGCAACTGGCTCGTCACAATACGCCAGTCACTACTCTTGATGAACTGTGGTATCGTGTTCAAGCTGCATGGCAGCTGTACCTGTACATGCCATCCAAGCTCTGTTTGACTCAATGCCCAGGCGTGTCTAGGCCGTTGGTACTGGGTACTGATTTCTCAGGATCTATGCACGCAAATTGCATGATAATGTAATTACATGTCAGTTCTAGTTTAATATATTTGCCCAATGAATAACCGTTTATCATCTGAATTTCTTCTTCGTATAGCAATTTTAATGGCCAGTAGTGTACTTCACACGAGTAGCGCAGTGTCATCAGCATATAGGGGCAACTTCACGCGCGCTGGAGATCCACTGCCGTTTTATACGTTGTTTATGCGATACTGTCGCCATCTGGATATGTGCATATCGCTATCTTTTACTTTTGTCACCTCAGTGTAAGCGACATCAGCGCAGTAACGGCGGTGGCAGGTTGAACTAACGACCGTAAACAACAGGTGTGCATTCGACTACTCAGTCGTGAGTTTGCAGTGGACTTGCGAGCGTAGTGTTAATCCTGATATGTCCCAAATCACAAACATGCAACATCTCTAAATCACACGTTGAAGACTTTCTCTGGGAGTGCTGAAGAAGAGAATGGTGTGTGAAAAGTTTTTCTCGCACGTCTTCACTCCCAGGCAAAACAACGACGCGTCGACGGCCACCACGACCTGATTGTAGTGCAATACTTCCTGGAAAATTTCATCACGATTGATGAGACTCAGTGCTATGAATACGAATCTGCCACAAAAGTACAAAGTGCAGAAAATCAGTTGGAGACATGGCGACATGAGCGTCATTGAAGCCAATGTGACGTGTGAGTTGAACATTCCAAACAAGGACTTTGGAACGTTGCTGTATGCACGTTCTGCGCGCTGTAGTCAATTGGTGGGGGGGGGGGGGGAGGGGGGGGGACACTATGTAGGACACCTAAACCACTGAAACCACCATATTAACATTTCTCTGTTTTTTATTAATCCGATCTCGAAACTTTTTGGACTGACAGTTAGTTCATCCTTGGTGCGTCTCAAGATGTGGGTAGAACAGGAAAATGAGAGACGTTAGAGCTGATACGGAGGCGTAGTGACACTTCTTCTCATGAACCATACGTGACCAGAACATGAATCGGAGGAAACTGCATTTGTGGCTAAAGTACCATCCACTTCCTTCTCTTCTTTTTCTCACGGCATTACAACCCTGTGTGGGTTTTAGCCTCATCAATAAGTTTCCTCCATTCTGCCCTCTCCAGCGCGGTTTCCATATCATCTATCCACCGTTTTCGTGGCTTTCTTCTCGGTCTTCTTCCGGTTGGCCTCCATTCTGGCATCCAATTCCAACTCAGTATTTGTCCCACATCTCCAGAAACCATTATTATCCTGAACAGCGCCACAGATCTTGCGCAGCACTATACGTTCAAATATCTTTAGCTGCTGCTCATCAACACTCGTTAGCGACCATGTTTCGCATCCGTAGGTTGCAACTGGCCTGATCACGACCTAGTATAGTTGCAGCTTCAGCTGCCTATTTAATAGCCTAGAGGCCAACAATTCCTTAAACGTGTAGGAGCATATATTACTGCTTAGGATGCGCAGTTTTATTTCAGTTGACACGGAATTTGTGCTCTCAGTATTAGAGCCCAAATAGTAAAAATTCTGGACATGTTCAAAACTAATACCGTCTGCTAATAGTCTATCCAAGTTGTTATTTTCCTTTCTGGTGAAATTCATGTACTTAGTCTTTGTTTCATTTATAGAAAGCTCCCTAGGTTGTGTGGCTTCTTTCAGCTCGCATATTGTCCTCTCTGTTGATACCCTTCTACTAATATACGAGTACATTATCATCATATGTGCATATTTGAGTCGAATTTGGACGTATGTAAAGCCGAGTGGGTTTAGCCCAGCGGTCTAAGGCGCTGCAGTCATGGACTGTGCGGCTGGTCTCAGCGGACGTTCGAGTCCTCCCTCGGGCATGGGTGTGTGTGTTTGTCGTTAGGATAATTTAGGTTAAGTAGAGTGTAAGCTTAGGGACTGATGACCTTAGCAGTTAAGTCCTATAAGATTTCACACACATTTGAACATTTTTGTGCGTATGTAACAAGATATCTGAAGCTTCCTCATGACCGCTTTAAGAATCAGATTGAAAAGAGTTGTGGAGAGTGGGTCCCCTTGCATGACTCCTTTACTGATGCTAAACCACTTGCTCAGTTCTCCATCTACTCGCACTGCAGCCTTCGAAGCAGCCAATACTACTTGAATAAGTGAGACATACTTCGACGGTATAGCAAGCAGCAGCAAATCATTTGGCATTTGTGCTCTATCGAGGCTATCAAAGACCTGCTTGAAGTCTACGTACTGGTTATGAAGCTCAATATTATACTCATATGCCTTTTCATGTATTTGACCCAGCACAAATACCTGGTCAGTTGTTGATTTCAAAAAATGGCTCTGAGCACTATGGGACTTAACAGCTATGGTCATCAGTCCCCTAGAACTTAGAACTACTTAAACCTAACTAACCTAAGGGCAGCACACAACACCCAGTCATCACGAGGCAGAGAAAATCCCTGACCCCGCCGGGAATCGAACCCGGGAACCCGGGCGTGGGAAGCGAGAACGCTACCACACGACGACGAGCTGCGGACAGTTGTTGATTTATTAGGCCGAAATCCACAATGATACTCCCTCAGAATCTCTTCTGCATACGGTGCTAATCTGTTGTACACTCATGCTCATAAATTAAGGATAATTGTAGAATGTGGTGCCACGCAACGTGGCACTACACAAAACTGGCGCTAATAGAATAGGCACATAGAGAACACACACAACACAGATCTGTAAGTCCACGGGGACGACATCATTACGGGATACGATCACCATGTACACGTGCGCAGGCCCCACAATGGATTGTCATACTCTGGATCAGGTGGTCGAGCAGCTGCTGGGGTATAGCCTCCAATTCTTGCACTAGTGCCTGTCGGAGCTCCTGAAGTGTCCTAGGGGTTTGAAGACGTGCAGCGATTCGTCGATCGAGAGTATCCGAGACCTGCTCAATGGGGTTTAGGTCTGGAGAACAGGCAGGTCACTCCATTCACCTGATATCTTCTGTTTCAAGGTACTCCTCCACGATGGCAGCTCTGTGGGGCCGTGCATTATCATCCATCAGGAGGAATATGGTACCCACTTCATCCCTGAAAAGGCGGACATACTGGTGCACCTGACCTGTTACAGTTCCTCTGTCAAAGACATGCAGGCGTGTACGTGCACCAATCATAATCCCACCCAACACCATCAAACCACGACCTCCATACAGGTCCATTTCAAGGACATTAAGGGGTTGGTATCTGGTTCCTGGTTCACCCCAGATGAAAACCCGACGAGAATCACTGTTAATACTGTACCTCGACTCGTCCGTGAACATAATCTGGGACCATTGTTCCAATGACCAAGTACTGTGTTCTTGACCCCAGGCTTTAGGGGCGCTCCTGTGACCAGGGGTCAGTGGAATGCACCTTGCAGGTTTCCGGGCGAATAAACCATGTGTGTTCAGTCGTCCGTAGACTGTGTTTCTGGAGACAACTATTCCAGTGGCTGCGGTAAGGTCTCGAGCAAGGCTACCTGCAGCAATCCATGGCCGTCTGTAGGCACTGATGGTGAAATATCGGCTTTCTTGTGGTGTCGTACACTGTGGACGTCCCGTACTGTAGCGCCTGGACACGTTTCCTGTCTGCTGGAATCGTTGTCATAATCTTGAGACCACACTTTGTGGCACACGGAGGGCCCGTGCTACGACCTGCTGTGTTTGACCAGCCTCCAGTCGCCCTAGTATTCTATCCCTCATAATGTCATCAATATGTGTTCTTTGAGCCGTTTTCAACACACAGTCACCATTAGCATGTCTGAAAACGTCTGCACACTTACTAGCTGCACCTTACCCTGACATGCACCAACACACCTCTGTGCATGTGGACTGCTGCCAGCGCCACCGCGCGACGACCGCAAGTCAAATGCAACGCATGGTCATACCCCGAGGTGACTTAAACGGCAAACTTCCCAACAGAGCGTTTTTTCACCATGAATCAACATTAACATTAATTTATGAGCATGAGTGTAGATAATACTAGAGAAGATATTATACATTTTTTTCAGCAGGATAATTGCTATGTAATTTGAACAGCAGGTCTTGTCTCCTTTCTTGTGTACTGGTTGAATTACAACCAAGGTCCATTCTTTTGGGATTCTTTCCTGATTCGAAATCAACTTAATAAGTTTGTGGATCCGCTTATGAAGATCGTTTCCCCCATTTTTTTAGCAGTTCTGCAGTTCCTGGTGCTTTGTAATTTTTTAGACAATACACTACCTTCCGTACTTCCCCTAATGTTAGTACTGTCCACCTGCGTAGTGCTCTTATGGTGAAACTGCGACCAGGCAGATAACTGGCTAACCCCCTGTTTTGTTACCGTTCTGCAGAACACTGTCCGCAGTCACACCAATCGCTAGGAAAGCGCCTGTGTTATCAGTCAGTGAATACCAGTGCTACAATACCGCGCCCGTTATCTTCCCTTAGTTACAGCCGATGCACATTTATAGCGCCTGTGGCTAATTGGCTCAGATAGGCGTGGCGCGATTGAGACACACCGTGACCCTGCTGAGCTGCGAAGGTCTCACATTAGCAAAACAAAACACTCTACTTGTTGCTGCGAGTGGCCATTACAGGATAAGGCGGACCACTTAAGCCGACCAGTTCGAGTAGCGGCCGCCCGGTCGCTAACATCAACTAGTTCATTCAGACGACCTCGCAAAGTGCTGAACGCTCACAGTAACCTAAAGTGCTCAATTTATGCCCGACATTAATCTCACTGATACAGCTATTCCCAGTTTAACAGCATGTCTGACAGCACACCCGTACTGAACGTCGTTCGTTGCGTTTTCTTGAACGATAACTCTTGTTTGAACGCGTTGTTACTGATAAACTAATCATGTTCCACTGACGGAGGACATCGAAAGGGTGCAAAAAAGGGCAGCTCGTTTTGTATTATCACGTAATAGGGGAGATAGTGTGGCAGATATGATACGCGAATTGGGATGGAAGTCATTAAAGCAAAGACGTTTTTCGTCGCAGCGAGATCTATTTACGAAATTTCAGTCACCAACTTTCTCTTCCGAATGCGAAAATATTTTGTTGAGCCCAACCTACATAGGTAGGAATGATCATAAAAATAAAATAAGAGAAATCAGAGCTCGAACAGAAAGTTTTAGGTGTTCGTTTTTCCCGCGCGCTGTTCGGGAGTGGAATGGTAGAGAGATAGTATGATTGTGGTTCGATGAACCCTCTGCCAAGCACTTAAATGTGAATTGCAGAGTAGTCATGTAGATGTAGATGTCAACTTTCTATCTATTCCTACTTCAACTACTGGGTTATTTGCAAAGCAATTATAATTTTTGCGTGTTCAGTACACTGAAGCGCTAAAGAAAGTGGTATAGGCAATCGTATTCAAATACAGACACAGAGGTGAACAAAAGTATTCAGACAACGGGAGTAATCAGAGAAGTAAACCTTAAATGTGTTTTTGGCTCAAGACGTATTTCATTCTTTACAAAAGTGTAATACATATGTCAATCTGAACATATACAGAATAGCAAGTAACAAAACACGGCTTATGTAAAAGAAATCGAAATATACAATGAGCAAAAGTATTTAGATACTCAGCAGTCAGTATTTGGCAATGCGTCCCTTTCTCTGTATTACAGCCCTCTGTCCTTGTGGCATATAATAAACAACCTTTTTCGTTATATCCGAACCGACATTCACCCGTTCTTCTTCTATCAATGCACGCAATGTGTCAAACTGCTCATATGTCGTTTGTGTTGTCTCGTTTTCAGTTCATTCCAGATGTTTTCGATGGGACTCAGGTCCAGAGACTGCATTGAGGTAATGAGGCGTGTTGTACAGGATCCACAGTTCGACAATTTCAGCCGTATGCTTAGGATCATTGTCTTGTTGGAAATAAACGTCACCTCCAACATCCAACTTCGCAGCACTTTTCGTCCTATTTTGTTTGTGAATATCGAGATAGACAATTTTGTCCATGATTCCTTCTTTAAAGACAAGCTCGGCAACACCTCTGGAAGTCGTGCATCCCCACACCATCGCATTGCCGCCTCCATGTGTTCGGCCTCCCACTCTTTGTTTGTTTGACGCCGCACTAACCTTCGGCCATCCACATGGCTCAAAGTAAATTTGCAGTCATCACTCCACAGAATCTTGTCCCAAGAGGTCATGTCCTTACCGACAAATTCTTCTGCAAAAATCATCCACTTTTTTGCGTTACACTTACTGTCGAACGGGCCGGCCGCTGTGGTCGAGTGTTTCTAGGTGCTTCAGTCCGGCACCACGCGGCTGCTACGGTCGCAGGTTCGAATCCTGCCTCGGGCATGCATGTGTGTGGAGTCCTTAGGTTAGTTAGGTTTAAGTAGTTCTAAGTCTAGGGTACTGATGACCTCAGATGTTAAGTACCATAGTGCTCAGAGTCATTTGAACCATTTTTTACTGACGAACGGTTTGCGCCTTGGCACTCTAGCATTGTACCCAGCACTGTTCAGGCATCTGCGAACTGTTCTGACACTAACTTCGGTACCAACGCCTTCTGCCACTTCTGCCGCTATAGCAGGGGACGTTGTCTGCAGGTTGGTTTTCACACTTCGAACTACCTTCCTCTTTTCTCTGTTTGTGAGCTTCTGAGGACACACATTTCGTGGATGATTGACGAGAGTTTTTTCTTCTTTCCATTTCTGAACGATACTAAATAAAGTTTTTCGGCTTTGGTTGACGACTTTGGCTACTTCTGCCTGCAATTTTCCCTCACTATGCAGCCGCACAATTAGCCTTCGCTCTTCCACTGTCGTTTCCCTACCTTTACAGGGCAGCATGGAGCTACGTTGGTGTTTTTTGATTAGGCCTGTGCTTTCCTGTAGTACGAGACAGCTACTTTGCGTACACTGACTGCTTGCTGCTGCCGAGTTGTGCCCTCAGACTGCGGTTACCTTGTCAAGCGGGGCGGGGTCTGGTTACTTTTGTCCCGCGTGAAACACACTCCTGTGATGCTAACAGAAAACTAATCGTTCCAGGTAGAGGTTACAGTGACATTCACAGAGTTGACGACTTTCGAAATATTACCTTCATTATGGCACATACGCAGATAAACATTCCGTGTATGCATCAGTCACAATTTACTGTGAGATACGCATGTGATCTGTGTCTGAATACTTTTGCCTGCCTCTGCATATATTAACAGGCAGAATACGGCACTGCGGTCGGCAACGCCTATATAAGACAAAAAGTGCCTGGAGCATTTGTTAGATCGTTTACAGCTGCTACAATGGCATGTTATCAAGATTTAAGTGAGTTCGAACGTGGTGTTATAGTCGGCGTGCGAGAGATGGGATACAGCATCCTCGAGGTAGCGATGAAGTGCGGATTTTCCCGTACGACCATTTCACGAGTGTGCCGTGAATATCAGGAATCCGGTAAAACTTCAAATCTCCGATATCGCTGCAGCCGGAAAAAGATCCTCCAACAACGGGTCCAACGACGACTGAAGAGAATCGTTCAGCTTGACAGAAGTGCAGCCCTTCCGCAAATTGCTGCAGATTTCAATGCAGGGCCATCAACAAGTGTCAGCGTACTAACCATTCAACGAAACATCATCAATATGGGCTTTCGGAGGCGAAGGCCCACTCGTGTACCCTCGATGACTGCACGACACAAAGCTTTACGCTTCGCCTGGAGCTGTCAACACTGACATTGGGCTGTAGATCACTGGAAACATGTTGCCTGGTCGAACGAGTCTCTTTTCAAGTTGATGGACGTGATTGGGTATGAAAACCATCTCATGAATCCATGGACCATGCATGTCAGCAGGGGCTGTTCAAGCTGGTGGAGGCTCTGTAATGGCGTGGGGCGTGGGCAGTTGGAGTGAATGGCACCTCTGATACTTCTAGAGACGACTCTGATAGGTGACACTTACGTAAGCATCCTGTCTGATCACCTGCATCGATTCGTGCCCACTGCGCAAAAATTGCTCTAAGTACTATGGGACTTAACATCTGAGGTCATCAGTCCACTAGACTTAGAACGACTTAAACCTAGCTAACCTAAGGACATCACACACATCCATGCCCAAGGCAGGATTCGAACCTGCGACCGTAGCAGCAGCGCGGTTCCAGACTGAAGCGCCTAGAACCGCTGGGCCACAATCGCCGGCTCCATTGCGCATTCCGACGGACTTGGGCAGTTCCGGCAGGACAATGTGACACTCCACACGTCCAGAATTGCTACAGAGTGGCTCCAGGAACATTCCTCTGAGTTTAAAAACTTCATCTGGCTACCAAATTCCTCAGACATGAACATTATTGAACGTATCTGGTATGCCTTGCAACGTGTTGTTCAGAAGAGATATCCACCCCCTCGTACTCCTAGGGACTTATGGACAGCAGGATTCATGGTGTCAGCTCCCTTCAGCACTACTTCAGACATTAATCTAGTGCATGCCACGTCGTGTTGCGGCACTTCTGCGTGCTCGCGGGGGCTCTACACCATTTTAGGCAGGTTGTAACCTCCCCCCAATCAAAATACGTATATGGCATTTACATTTAATGTAACCTCTCCACAGATAAAAAGTATTTATAATAACCTCCCAGCAGTAAAAAATATAAGTATATAATTCACATTCAGCTTATCCCACAAACAGATAAATTCCGTAACCTACCAACAATAAAAAATATGACTAATCTCTCAATTAAATTGCGACTCAGTTATAACCTTTCAATAATTGACTGTGAATGTAAACTGGTAAATTTAGGACGTCAGCAGTGCTACGTCATGGCCCTGAAAGATCATTCTGAATAAATTGAAAATTCTGATGATGAATCTGGATTGACACGTTTTGAATAACCATTTGGTCATTGTCTGATTCACGAAAAGGTTCGCTAATCGGATGTGCACTGTTGGTCACTACACCGGAATCTAAATCCGACATATTTTGAGTACATTGTTCACCTTCGATAGAAACATTTGTCTGTTCACTGTGTAAATTTTGCCAATCATGTGTGTCAAACTGGACAGCGTTCATTGTAACGGAAAGTGCCGCGTCATCAATTGTTAAATTTACAGTGGGCACAATTGAATTTGTTTGCTCATCATTTAGATTAGGATCATTACTAGTGATCGGCACGCACTGATTATCTGTAATTAGAGGATTATCACTATTACACGGAGTGTCACTAGTATTATCGGTCAAATTATTCGAGTCGGCTTTTTCACTCATTGCACATCACGATGTACTGTTAGCAGTTTTTCGCGGCATTTTCACAAATCAAAGTTAAGCACAAAATCAAACAAGGACAAAGCAAAAATGGAACAAATACAATAACAATAAAGAGCAATAAATTGCTGATGATTTGTGAAAGAAAGAGTGACAAGTTAGTAAATGCGTTGCGCCAGATGTAAACTACATTTAATACTAAGTAAATAAGAGCAGATATATATCTGACTACTGCTCAGAAATTCACAAAGGAAATACGATCCTGGCCGGTTGTCGACAAGTGTAACCTCTCCACAAAATAAATTCCGTAACCTCCCAAAAAATGGCTCTGAGCACTATGGGACTTAACTTCTAAGGTCATCAGTCCCCTAGAACTTAGAACTACTTAAACCTAACTAACCTAAGGACATCACAC
The DNA here is from genome assembly GCF_023864275.1 of Schistocerca cancellata. Classification (NCBI taxonomy): domain Eukaryota; kingdom Metazoa; phylum Arthropoda; class Insecta; order Orthoptera; family Acrididae; genus Schistocerca; species Schistocerca cancellata. The sequence goes on from NC_064628.1 coordinate 395,328,572, forward strand.
ACATCCATGCCCGAGGCAGGATTCGAACCTGCGACCGTAGCGGTCACGCGGTTCCAGACTGTAGCGCCTTTAACCGCGTGGCCACACCGGCCGGCGTAACCTCCCAACAGCAAAAAATAATAATTATTTATATCATTCACATTTAGTGTAAGCTTCCAACAGATTTATTCCGTAACCTCCCAACAGCAAAAAATAATATTCTCATTTAGCGTAACTACCCAACAGTGAAAATATGTATAGCATTGACATTTAGCGTAACCTACTAACAGATAAAAAATATTTATAATAACCTCCCAGCAGTAAAAAATATAAGTTCATAATTCACATTCAGCCTATCGTACAAACAGATAAATTCCGTAACCTACCAATACTAAAAAATGTGACTAATTTCTCAATTGAATTGCGACTCACTTATAACCTTTCAATAATTGACTGTGAATGTAAACTGGTAAATTTAGGATGTCAGCAGTGCTACGTCATGGCCCTGAAAGATCATTCTGAATAAATCGAAAATTCTTACCTCAATAAGGTCGCCGGATAACTCATATATATCTGCTCCTATAAGAAATTTTTCTGGTACAGCCCAGTGCAATGCTAGCCGATAGATTTATCATGTATAAAAGAAACAACTGATTTTTCTTTACAATAATGGGGATGACCATGGATTGGAGAAATTAGGAAACTCTTTAAATTGAAATGAATGATTGTCAAATGTTAATTTTTATAGGAAAGATTATTATTAAGAGATTTTTTTTAAAAACATATACATGGGACTTGATGTTACAATAGTACATATGCGCGAGGCTGCTTTTACCTTATACTACAATGCTCAGGCACCGCCATCGCTCCACACGACTGGCCCAGCCAACTCGATACACCAGACTGCTCGCTAGCAACTACTTATTGCTACTAACACACAGTTCCTACTGGTCTGAGATTCTCTTATAGCTTACAAATCGCAGGCAGCGCGTGAGCAATCCATCGAAATTACATCTGCTCGAGTGCGCTAACAACAAATTCCTTAATCATGGACCTCTTACATAACCCTCCACTGGGGAGGGGGGGGGGGGCAAAAATTTGGCAGTGATGGTGAGTCAATTGGATTTGCCATGAACAACAAATTTTTCTATAATCTATGTAGTTTACTAAGGCTACAGCAAAGAGTATATACATTATTGATAAGTGCAGAACATATTAAGTAAAGACAAAATGTATACGCAATGAGTACAAAATATATTAACAAATTTCATAAAGTACACACGTACTGTATAACTCTTTAGCATTTTTACATGAATTAGACATATGAATGAGTGAAAGAAGGTGTCTTTAGCATATTTACATGAACTGAATACATTAACAATTGAAATAAAGTGCACACACACTGTAAAAATCTTTAGCATATTTAGGACAACTGATTATATTAACAAATGAAATGAAGTGCACACACACTGTATAAGTCTTTAGCATTTTTTTTACAAGAACTGTAAACATTAACAAATGAAGTAAAGTGCACACACACTGTAAAAGTCTTTAGCATTTTACAAGAACTGGATACATTAAGAAAAGAAATAAAGTGCACATGCACTGTAAAAGTCTTTAGCATTTTACAAGAATTTAAACGCACTGTATAAGTCTTTACCATTTAACAAGAACTAGGAAAGGAATGGGAAGGATTGCATCATGGTTGTAGCACAGTAGGTTGCACGTAGCTGCACTGAAAGTCCATATCTTTCTACAGAAGCACAACACCAAGTGAGACAATCTGAATTTCTCTTCCCTGAAGTATTTATCAGTGTAGCTAAGACACTGAAACGTTGTATTAATATTGTATGTTATCATTATGGTAGTACATTAGGTACACCAAACAGTAGGACCATAATGACATCTCCATCGTTCAAGGTGGTGGACAGCTTGATATGTCAACACCACATTCTTGTAGAATCCATACTCTCACATCAACAGAGAATTAGTGCAGAAACCAAATATAGTGCTCCATGATCATGAGGATGGACAGGAATACGGATATTGCAGTAATTGCTGGTAATTAGGTCAGAAGATGAAGGATACATTACGTCTTATGCTGGTCATCATAGAATTACACTAGTGTATCAACCGACCTGAATAATTATTGGCACTCATTGGCTAGTTATTAAACATTTATGTGCTATGTATGGAGTATTACAAAACATTATTCATAAGTCATCTAATTACAGCAATTATTGGCATCATGTCTTCTCATTATAGTAATTAGTGCCATAGCATTTAAGCATAAGTCATCTCATTACAGTAATCATTGGCATCATATCTCATTACAGTAATTATTGGCACTCATTGGCCAGTTACAAAGCATTTTTATGCATTATTCAGAAGTCATCATCCAAAATAAGTTAATTATTGGCATAGTATTTATGCATAAGTCATCATTGCAGTAATCAGTGGCATTCATTTGCCAGTTACTAAACATGTACCAAGTATTGAGTATTACAAAACACTATTCATAACTCATGTCATTCCAGTAATTATTGGCATTCATTGGCCAGTTACAAAGCATTTTTATGCATTATTCAGAAGTCATCATTCAAAACAAGAGTTAATTATTGGCATAGCATGTATGCATAAGTCATCACATTACAGTAATCATTGGCATCATAACTCATCTCATTACAGTAATCATCAGTATTATTCAGAAGTCGTCATTCAAAACAAGAGTTATTGCGTGTAGCATCAAGGTGCTAGTGTCTATATATATGATATCATGCAAGTGACATAAGACATATTTAAAATGTAAGACATTGTAACTGTTACTCAAGATCTATAGTCCAATAATACATAGATATAATGGATTCAATATATCAGAGAAATTTGCATTATATTTAGGACTAGAAATATATCTTAAACTGGTAGCATTATTTAGTTGTATACTGGTAATAGTTGGGACTGGTAATAATTTTTTTTTGCTAGCAATGCATTGCATTGAGATCGATAATTAATTACTGGAACATGAAAATTTTTGCTGTCTCCTCCGGCGCTCTGCGGCACGTTTGATGTTGTTGAGCGCAATGACAATTATTTCATGGTCACGTAGTCAACGAGATGTAGGAAAAGATACTGATTCTTTAATTTTGTTGGGTGGTTCAACATTTTTCAATATAACAGTCGGAGATAGCATAGTAGACTCATTTTGTATGGTGTCAGTTACATCCTGGAATGAGAGTATGTGTGTGACCCCATCAATATGTTTTTATGGCAGTATATTCTACATAGTTTACCAATTTCTTTCATCAGTCGTTCACAAGGGTTCGAAGAAGCGTGGTATTGGATATATAATGGTTCAAATGGCTCTGAGCACTATGGGACTCAACTGCTGTGGTCATAAGTCCCCTAGAACTTAGAACTACTTAAACCTAACTAACCTAAGGACAGCACACAACACCCAGCCATCACGAGGCAGAGAAAATCCCTGACCCCGCCGGGAATCGAACCCGGGAACCCGGGCGTGGGAAGCGAGAACGCTACCGCACGACCACGAGATGCGGGCATTTGGATATATAGATCGGAGAAATGTTTCTAGCTCGTAACATACGGGTCCATATCGCAGATCGAAATTGTGGTCCATTGTCGGAAATTACTTTCAATACATGCCCTACATGAAATAGAAAACGTTTTACAAATGCATTCGAAACAGTTTTAGCAGTAGCTTTGCGTAACAGAGTGAAGGTTACAAATTTCGAAGTGAGTTCAACAGCGACAAAGATGTAACAAAAACCTCTATTAGATCTGGGAATCGGACCAAAAATGTCTACAGCGGCCATGTGTCTCAATTTAACGGGTACAATGGAATGTAACGGAGGAATATGTGAAGACGTGTCTGATTTAGCTTTCTGGCAGATTTTACATGACGTTAAAAGTCGTCGAATACGTTTCTCCATGTTGGCAAAATAACAGTTCTGTCTCAATATAAGAAAACATTTTCTGGCTCCATAATGTGCGTAACTTAAATGAGTATACCAAATTAATTTGTTAACAAGTTCGTCAGGAATGCATAGTAACCAATTGTTGCTGTCAGGGTGAGAGCAGCGAAACAAAATGTTATTGCGTACAGTGTAATGGTTTCTGATGGTAACATTATTCCTATCTTGCCAAAGGTGTTTAATTTCTTTCCACACGTTGTCTTCGCTCTGCTCTTGTGCTATGTCACGTAATGATGCCGAAATAAAATTTTCGAATGCAACTTGTTGAATGTACATGACGCTAAAATTTGCTTGGCAGAAGTTGGTTGCGATGTCTTGCTGATTGTTGCTGAGAGAACGGGATAGTGCGTCTGCTACAAAATTTTGTGTACCGGGAATGTGAATAATTGTAAAATTAAATTCCTGTAAATAAAGTTTCCATCTGCTTAACCTGTCATGTGTAAATTTAGCTGAAAGTAAAAACTGTATAGCTCTATGATCTGTGTAAACGGTAGTATGTCTTCCATAAAGAAAATGCCTAAATCTCGTAAATGCCCATACAGCACATAATGTTTCAAGTTCTGTGACAGAAAATTGCGTTCAGCAGGTGACAGAATGCGACTTGCAATGGCGATGTTTTTAATTACTGTAGTACCGTCTTCTTCCATTTCCTGAAAAATGTGTACGCCTAAAGCTGTGTTAGAACTGTCGGTGGCAATGGAAAAATTTCTGGTAGGATCTGGGTGTGATAAAAGTGGTGCGTTCAACAAAGCTTGTTTCAAATTGGCAAATTCAGAATGTGCTTGGCTATCCCAGGACCAAATAGCGTTTTTACCCGTCAATTGGCATAATCTAGGGGTGTCTAAAGCAGAGTAATGAATAAATTTACGGAAAAAGTTAATTAATCCCAAAAAGCTGCGTAGTTGTTTCTTCGTCGTTGGAACAGTAATGTCACGTAAAGCTTGAAGTTTTTCCGGGTCAGGCGCAATACCTTCTGCTGAAATTACATGTTCAAGAAATTTTATGGAAGTTTTGCCAAAGTGCGATTTGCTAAGATTAACTGTGAGTCCTTGTGCACGAAAAGTTTGCAACAGTTGTTCAAGAATCAGAATGTGTTCAGACCAGTTAGCTTCTGCAATAAGAATGTCGTCTACATACGTTGTGATTCTGTCTTTTAATTCTGTCGGAAGTATAGTATTCAAACCGCGAATAAATGCTGCTGAAGAAATTGTTAAACCGAACGGTAATTTACGAAATAGATAACAGTTACCAAAACAGAGAAATGCTGTGTACTTTCTGCAGTTTGGATGGGACTGAATTTACCAAAATCCCGATTTCAAATCTAATGTGGAATAAACAGCAGTACCATGAAATTTCTGTATAAGTTCTTCTAGTGTTTGAGGGCGATCTGTTTCATTAATAATAATGTCATTGATGTGACGCGAATCAAGTAGGAGCCGAAGTGAGCCATCCTTTTTCTTAACAATATGGAGCGGGTTTATGTACGGACTAACTGCCGGTTCAATAATTCCTTGGTCAAGCATAGCTTGCAATTCTTTCTTAACTTGCTCTCTGTGAATATATGGAATGGGATAATGTTTGGCTTTAAGCGTGTCGTGCTGGTTAACTTGAAATTCATACATAAAACCGGACATAGTACCAGGGAAGTTGTCAAAAACTGGAGCTTGCTGTAAAAGAATTTTGCGTAGCTCTGTACGTTCGTCGTCTGTATTTGCACTGCTCTATTTAACTTTATCAGAAATCATTTGCATAACGTCATAGTCGGGATGATACCGACTGTCTGGTTCATTCATGATAATCTGTTGTTGCGGATGATTCTGCTGCTGGTAAGACCGACTGTTACGCTGAAAACTGTGCTCATTACTTTTACGTCTGTCATAATAATCATTGCTATACGGCGCGTTGCGATACGAGTTGAAATGATGTGTCTTCTGTACGTAGTGATTTTCTTGCTGCTGTGCGTTACTATTTGGTGTGGCCGACGCTATACGTGCAGGCGGCGAAACATTAAAGCTTGGTTGACCTTGCAAACCACATTGTTGGTTAGATAGCTAACCGGCTGGTTTTGTTGCTGTTGTGGGGAGAAGCCTCTATTGTTACCAAAATGCGTTTGCTGTTGCTGATAACTTTGACGGTAGTGATAATTAAAATTTTGTCTGTTATTAAAATTCTGGTGGTTGTCATTCTTAGATCGTCTATCACCTTTGCTATTAAAATAGCATGGCTGGTCGTAATTACTGTATGCTTGTTGGCCTTGGTTATGACGTGAAAAATTTTTGTTTATGAAAGAATAGTCTGATTGCTGAACTTCCAAAAGCTGTAGCAGATCTCTAAATGCCGAAATATTTTCTTTCTGCTGTCCTGTTAAAAGTGATACTCTTAACGATCGTGGTAATTTGGAAATACGTAATTGGATAAGTGCTGATTCACTGTATGGCTCACTTAAGTATTGGTTTTGTTGTACCATGTGTTCAAAAAATTGCGTGACAGTGGGAAAATTTGAGATCTCATAATTCGGTAAGCTAATTAATTGATCCTTGATTCCGCGCGGTGTCGTTTTCGACCAATACGCTGACAGAAAAGCATTCTGAAATTCTTCTACCGAGTAGCATTGTCTCGTGATCGGTCTCATACGACTTGCCGGTTCGCCTTCCAAAAATCTGCAAATAAATTCAAGTTTGTGTGTTACGGGCCAAGTTGGTGGAAAAGCAAAACTAAATTGTTGAATCCAATCCAAGGGGTGAATTTGTGTTCTGTCATTCTTAAATACCTTAAATCTTCTCACGGATAGAAAGTGCTTATAATCAAAATTATCGTCTCTGTATGTCTGAACATGTTCAGGATTGTATGATAATCTGTTTGTCTGTGTCTGTTCGGAATCCAAGTCACGCACTCTCTGTAAATTACCTAAATTATACTGGCTGGGAGAGTATGAGAAATGTTCGGAAAGTGGTGTATGCTGTGACGTGTTAAAGGCTGTAACATTTTTCATTTCAGTCATTTCTTGCTGTAAAGATGACAATTTTCTACGCAATGTATTATTGGACGAACTTATCTCACTGATTGTCTGCTGTAAATTTTGGAATTCGGGTGTTTGATTGAAAGAAATTGGTGACGTATCGTCTGATTTAATATCATTGTTATTTTCGATAACGTCAATACGACTGGCCAATTCATCAAATTTTTCAGTCAGTGCTTTTACCTGATCGTCATTTTTAGTGTCACAAACATTAATTTGTTTTTGGATTTTACGGGTGGTTTTGTTCAATTTCTTAACGTCTGCTTTAATAGCATCGGGATCCTGTATTAATTCCAGCTGTTCAAGTCTGCTGGTCATTGTCTGAAAGTCTACTGTGTGAGTGTCTGCTTTTGTTTTATGAGTGGAGATTTCATCATGCAATTCAGTGTTCAACTGTTTGATAGTATTAATTTCGTCTGATGCTGTCGCAATGTTGGTGTCTACGTATGTTTTTTCTTTCGTAAATAACTTACGCTTGTCTTCCTGTCTCTGTGCCGTAATCGTTTCCATGACTTGTTTCTTTACTTTATTCTGTTCCTGTATAAATTTACGGTAACGCGTTTCACTGTTTTGTAGGTGGTGATTAAAACGTTCGTCAGTTTGGCTGTTCAGTTGGTCAAATTTCGTGTCTACTTTCGCATCCAGTGTGCGTGAAAGTTCTGATGACAATAATTTAAACTCGTCGCGTAACTGTGTTGCGTTTTCAAAACATTGTTTAGCGACTGCACTAATTTCATCTCTAAGTAATTTATTTGTGGTTGCATGTGTATTGCTTAATTCTTGTGCCACAGATCTAATTTCTTCACTACTGTTCCTAGCACAAGCCTTAATTTCCTCACGTAATTGTTCTTTAGTATCATGACATTGCACGGCAACGGCTGCAGTCTGTTCACTAAGTTGTTTGAAATTGTTGTCTTGTTTATCATTCGACTGTTTGGAATTGTTGTCTTGTTTTTCATTTGACTGTCTGAGTTTTTCATCAAGTTGTAGCAATACTGCCATAACTTGATCCATGTCAAAAGTAGCGACTCTATTTTCTAAGATGTGTGATGGTGTATCTGCATGTGACACGTTTTGAAAAACCATTTGGTCATTGTCTGATTCACGAAAAGGTTCGCTAATCGGATGCACTGTTGGTCACTACATCGGAATCTAAATCTGACATATTTAGAGTACATTGTTCACCTTCGTTAGAAACATTTGTCTGTTCACTGTGTAAATTTTGCCAATCATGTGTGTCAAACTGGACAGCGTTCATTGTAACGGAAAGTGCCGCGTCATCAATTGTTAAATTTACAGTGGACACAATTGAATTTGTTTGCTCATCATTTAGATTAGGATCATTACTAGTGATCGGCACGCACTGATTATCTGTAATTAGAGGATTATCACTATTACACTGAGTGTCGCTAGTATTATCGGTCAAATTATTCGAGTCGGCTTTTTCACTCATTGCACATCGCGATGTACTGTTAGCAGTTTTTCGCGGCATTTTCACAAATCAAAGTTAAGCACAAAATCAAACAAGGACAAAGCAAAAATGGAACAAATACAATAACAATAAAGAGCAATAAATTGCCGATGATTTGTGAAAGAAAGAGTGACAAGTTAGTAAATGCGTTGCGCCAGATGTAAACTACATTTCATATTAAGTAAATAAGAGCAGATATATATCTGACTACTACTCAGAAATTCACAAAGAAAATACGATCATGGCCGGATGTCGACAAGTGTAACCTCCCCACAAAATAAATTCCGTAACCTCCCAACAGCAAAAAATAATAATTATTTATATCATTCTCATTTAGTGTAAGCTTCCAACAGATTTATTCCGTAACCTCCCAACAGCAAAAAATAATATAAATAATACTCTCATTTAGCGTAACTACCCAACAGTGAAAATATGTATAGCATTGACATTTAGCGTAACCTAATAACAGATAAAAAATATTTATAATAACCTCCCAGCAGTAAAAAAATATAAGTATATAATTCACATTCAGCTTATCCTACAAACAGATAAATTCCGTAACCTACCAATACTAAAAAAATGTGACTAATCTCTCAATTGAATTGCGACTCACTTATAACCTTTCAATAATTGACTGTGAATGTAAACTGGTAAATTTAGGACGTCAGCAGTGCTACGTCATGGCCCTGAAAGATCATTCTGAATAAATCGAAAATTCTTACCTCAATAAGGTCGCCGGATAACTCAAATATATCTGCTCCTATAAGAAATATTTCTGGTACAGCCCAGTGCAATGCTGGCCGATAGATTTATCATGTATAAAAGAAACAACTGATTTTTCTTTACAATAATCGGGATGACCATGGATTGGAGAAATTAGAAAACTCTTTAAATTGAAATGAATGATTGTCAAATGTTAATTTTTATAGGAAAGATTGTTATTAAGAGATTTTTTTAAAAACATATACATGGAACTTGATGTTACAATAGTACATATGCGCGAGGCTGCTTTTACCTTATACTACAACGCTCAGGCACCGCCATCGCTCCACACGACCGGCCCAGCCAACTCGATATACCAGTCTGCTCGCTAGCAACTACTTATTGCTACTAACACACAGTTCCTACTGCAGTCAACACTGCTCTTTGGTCTGAGATTCTCTTATAGCTTACAAATCGCAGGCAGCGCGTGAGCAATCCATTGAAATTACATCTGCTCGAGTGCGCTAACAACAAATTCCTTAATCATGGACCTCTTACATAACCCTCCACTGGGGGGGGCAAATATTTGGCAGCGATGGTGAGTCAATTGGACTTGCCATGTGAAACATATTTTTCTATAATCTATGTAGTTTACTAAGGCTACAGCAAAGAGTATATACATTATTGATAAGTGCAGAACATATTAAGAAAAGACAAAATGTATACGCAATGAGTACAAAGCACTTCTGCGTGCTCGCGGGGGCGCTACACCATTTTAGGCAGGTGTACCAGTTTGTTTGGCTCTTCAGTGTATATCTATTCCCGTAACCAACACTAAAAATGATACATTGTGCATTCCGAAGGACTTGGGCAGTTCCAGTAGGACAATGCGACACCCCACATGTCTAGAATTCAAAAATGGCTCTGAACACTATGGGACTTAACATCTGTGGTCATCAGTCCCCTAGAACTTAGAACTTCTTAAACCTAACTAACCTAAGGACATCACACACATCCATGCCCGAGGCAGGAGTCGAACCTGCGACCGGAGCGGTCACGCGGTTCCTGACTGTTGCGCCTAGAACCGCATGGCCACACCGGCCGGCTGTCCAGAATTGCTGCAGAGTGGCTATCTAGTCAAAAGTAGTTGGATACTTATTAGTGGAAGTTAATTTGAGGTATGCGCACCCTTCACTTTTATGAACGGCTAAAGTCTGCAGGGTACACTTTTAACGAGGTATTTTTGAATGTCTGTGGAGGAACAGCAGAGTGTTATCCATCAAGAGCCGAAACCGGAGGATGCTGCGATGCTGAACGTTTATTGTCGACCGAAATGGACTTTCTAATACACTCCTGGAAATGGAAAAAAGAACACATTGACACCGGTGTGTCAGACCCACCATACTTGCTCCGGACACTGCGAGAGGGCTGTACAAGCAATGATCACACGCACGGCACAGCGGACACACCAGGAACCGCGGTGTTGGCCGTCGAATGGCGCTAGCTGCGCAGCATTTGTGCACCGCCGCCGTCGGTGTCAGCCAGTTTGCCGTGGCATACGGAGCTCCATCGCAGTCTTTAACACTGGTAGCATGCCGCGACAGCGTGGACGTGAACCATATGTGCAGTTGACGGACTTTGAGCGAGGGCGTATAGTGGGCATGCGGGAGGCCGGGTGGACGTACCGCCGAATTGCTCAACACGTGGGGCGTGAGGTCTCCACAGTACATCGATGTTGTCGCCAGTGGTCGGCGGAAGGTGCACGTGCCCGTCGACCTGGGACCGGACCGCAGCGACGCACGGATGCACGCCAAGACCGTAGGATCCTACGCCGTGCCGTAGGGGACCGCACCGCCACTTCCCAGCAAATTAGGGACACTGTTGCTCCTGGGGTATCGGCGAGGACCATTCGCAACCGTCTCCATGAAGCTGGGCTACGGTCCCGCACACCGTTAGGCCGTCTTCCGCTCACGCCCCAACATCGTGCAGCCCGCCTCCAGTGGTGTCGCGACAGGCGTGAATGGAGGGACGAATGGAGACGTGTCGTCTTCAGCGATGAGAGTCGCTTCTGCCTTGGTGCCAATGATGGTCGTATGCGTGTTTGGCGCCGTGCAGGTGAGCGCCACAATCAGGACTGCATACGACCGAGGCACACAGGGCCAACACCCGGCATCATGGTGTGGGGAGCGATCTCCTACACTGGCCGTACACCACTGGTGATCGTCGAGGGGACACTGAATAGTGCACGGTACATCCAAACCGTCATCGAACCCATCGTTCTACCATTCCTAGACCGGCAAGGGAACTTGCTGTTCCAACAGGACAATGCACGTCCGCATGTATCCCGTGCCACCCAACGTGCTCTAGAAGGTGTAAGTCAACTACCCTGGCCAGCAAGATCTCCGGATCTGTCCCCCATTGAGCATGTTTGGGACTGGATGAAGCGTCGTCTCACGCGGTCTGCACGTCCAGCACGAACGCTGGTCCAACTGAGGCGCCAAGTGGAAATGGCATGGCAAGCCGTTCCACAGGACTACATCCAGCATCTCTACGATCGTCTCCATGGGAGAATAGCAGCCTGCATTGCTGCGAAAGGTGGATATACACTGTACTAGTGCCGACATTGTGCATGCTCTGTTGCCTGTGTCTATGTGCCTGTGGTTCTGTCAGTGTGATCATGTGATGTATCTGACCCCAGGAATGTGTCAATAAAGTTTCCCCTTCTTGGGACAATGAATTCACGGTGTTCTTATTTCAATTTCCAGGAGTGTATATCGGAAAGGTTTTCCGTCGGATTGAGTTCAGCTCTTTAGGCAGTCGAGTCCATTTCAGGAATGTTATTGTCCACAAACCATTGCGTCACGTATGCTGCTTTACGAGAGGGTGCATTGTCGTCCTGATACAATCATCTCTCCGAACTGCTCCTCTGTTCTACGCAGCACACAGTGCTGCAAATTGTGTTCATATCATTGCACAGTTAGCGTTTTCTTAAGCGCAATTGGGGGAACCACTCCGTATCCACGCAAAACAGCCCATCCTGGCATTCATCAAATCCAAACTCTTGCATCGCCCCGCCGCCTGGTATAGTGTGAGTCATCACTGAAATCACTCGTTCCCAGTCATCTAGCGCACCTCAAGCGCCGCTTAGTACTGCCTACAGAAATGTGTGGCTCCTACACCACTGTACTCCATTCTTTCTAACTCCCTACGCGCAGTCATTGTGCTAACTGGGCTACCGGTAGTACTCGGGTAGTCACGACTGATTCTTTCCGCTCATTTTGTGCGAGTTTAAACAACTACACTACTGGCCATTAAAACTGCTACACCAAGAAGAAATGCAGGAGATAAACGGATATTCATTGGACAAATATATTATACCAGAACTGACATTTGATTTCATTTTGACGCAATTTGAGTGCATGGATGCTGAGAAATCACTACCCAGAACAACCACCTCTGGCCGTAATAACGGCCTTGATACGCCTGGGCATTGAGTCAAACAGAGCTTGGATGGCGTGTACAGGTACAGTTGCCCATGCAGCTTCAACACGATACCACAGTTCATCAAGAGTAGTGACTGGCGTATTGTGACGAGCCAGTTGCTCGGCCACCATTGACCAGACGATTTCACTTGGTGAGAGATCTGGAGAATGTGCTGGCCTGGGCAGCAGTAGAACACTTTCTGTATCCAGAAAGGCCCGTACAGGACCTGCAACATGCGGTCGTGCATTATTCTGCTAAAATGTAGGGTTTCGCAGGGATCGAATGAAGGGTAGAGCCACGGGTCGTAACACATCTGAAATGTAACCTCCGCTGTTCAAAGTGCCGTCAATGCGAACAATAGGTGACCGAGACTTGTAACCAATGGCACCCCATACCATCACGCCGGGAGATACGCCAGTATGGCGATGACGAAATCACGCTTCCAATGTGCGTTCATCGCGACGTCTCCAAGCACGGATGCAACCATCATGATGTTGTAAACAGAACCTGCATTCATCCGAAAAAATGACGTTTTGCCATTCCTGCACCCAGGTTCGTTGTTGAGTACACCATCGCAGGCGCTCCTGTCTGTGATGCAGCGTCAAGGGTAACCGCAGCCATGGTCTCCGAGCTGATAGTCCATGCTGCTGCAAACGTCGTCGAACTGTTCGTGCAGATGGTTGTTGTTTTGCAAACGTCCCCATCTGTTGACTCAGGGATCGAGACGTGGCTGCACGATCCGTTACAGCCATTCGGATAAGATGCCTGTCATCTCGACTGCTAGTGATTCGTGGCCGTTGGGATCCAGCAGGGCGTTCCGTATTACCCTCCTGAACCCACCGATTCCATATTCTGCTAACAGTCATTGGATCTCGACCAACGCGAGCAGCAATGTCACGATACGATAAACCGCAATCGCGATAGGCTACAATCCGACCTTTATCAAAGTCGGAAACGTGACATGTACGCATTTCTCCTCCTTACACGAGGCATCACAACAACGTTTCACCAGGCAACGCCGGTCAACTGCTGTTTGTGTATGAGAAATGGGTTGGAAACTTTCCTCATGTCAGCACGTTGTAGGTGTCGCCACCGGCGCCAACCTTGTGTGAATGCTCTGAAAAGCTAATCATTTGCGTCTCACAGCATCTGTTTCCTGTCGGTTAAATTTCGCGTCTGTAGCACGTGATCTTCGTGGTGTAGCAATTTTAATGCCCAGTAGTACACATTTCACAATGCTCGACGGTCCCCGATGTTTAGCCTGAGGATTATTTACGCCCTCGAGCATTTATAGAGTAACTGAAGCCTTTTAATTAATATGTAATGAAACAGTTCCTCATTATGAAACAAACAGTGTAAAAGATCTAATTTCATGGAAACTCAATTACTTGAAGTAGCATGTTTCAATAAACTCCTTAGAACCACAAATTATTCGACTGTAGCCTCAAAGTGAAAAACACACATTCAGCATAAATCCCTTAGTGTTTCCATACATCATCTATTCAAACTAAGGTAAACTTTTATATCATTTTTGTTAATATTCCATGTTATTTCAACTAGCATTTTATTTAAACTCGTATAACTTGCCGATTCTCAGATAATGTAGTCTAAAGGATCAGAACTAGAGTTGTAAAACTGCCGTAGACTGTCGTAAGTAAGCGTTGACTACCGTAGTCCTCCTAGTAGCTGTGGTCAGTTAAGGTCGTACCCACATTACCTGTACGTTACATGTGTTGCAAACCGACCGAGCATACCTCATTTCGACCGCTTTTTCTGCGCATGTGATCAGTGTCTTACTAGCTTCCCATATAAACCGAAGTGCTGAACCGTCTAGAAATTGACGCCACCTAACCAACGAAACATTTTTGTTCTACGTAGTTATCGTCATGTCTGTCACTTAAAAATAAAATTGTCGTTCTTTAATTCTGGTTTTATCCGGAAAAAGTAGATTTGGAAAGTGAAACAGAGAGATGTTGTTGTTGTTATTGTTGTTGTTGTGGTCTTCAGTCCAGAGACTCTATCCTGTGCAAGCTTCTTCATCTCCCAGTACTTACTGCAACCTACGTCCTTCTGAATCTATTTAGTGTATTCATCTCTTGGTCTCCCTTACGATTTTTACCCTCCACGCTGCCCTCCAATATTAATTTTGTGATCGCTTGATGCCTCAGAATATGTCCTACCAACCGATCCCTTCTTCTAATCAAGTTGTGCCACAAATTTCTCTTCTCTCCATTTCTATTCAATACCTTCCCATTAGTTATGTGATCTACCCATCTAATCTTCAGCATTCTTCTGGAGCACCACATTTGTAAAGCTTCTATTCTCTTCTTGTCTAAACTATTTATAGTCCATGTTTCACTTCCATACGTGGCTACACTCCATACAAATACTTTCAGAAACGACTTCCTGACACTTAAATCTATACTCGATGTTAACAAATTTCTCTTCTTCAGAAACGTTTTCCTTGCCATTGCCAGTCTACATTTTATATCCTCTCTACTTCGACCATCATCAGTTATTTTGCTTCGCAAATAGCAAACCTCCTCTACTTAAGTGTCTCATTTCCTAATCTGATTTCCACAGCATCACCTGATTTAATTCGACTACACTCCGTTACCCTCGTTTTGCTTTTGTTGGTGTTCATCTTATATCCTCCTTTCAAGACACTGTTCATTCCATTCAATTGCTCTTCCAGGTCCTTTGCTGTCTCTGACGGAATTGCAATGCCATCGGCAAACCTCGAAGTTTTTATTTCTTCCCCATGGATTTTAATACCTACACCGAATTTTTCTTTTGTTTCCTTCACTGCTTGCTCAATATACAGATTGCATAACATCGGGGATAGGCTACAACCCTGTCTCACTCCCTTCCCTACCATTATTTCCCTTTCATGTCCCTCGACTCTTGCAACTGCCATCTGGTTTCTGTACAAATTGTAAATAGCCTTTCGTTCCCTGTATTTTACCCCTGCCACCTTCAGAATTTGAAAGAGAGTATTCCAGTCAACATTGTCGAAAGCTTTCTCTAAGTCTACAAAAGCTAGAAATGTAGGTTTACCTTTCCTTAATCTATCTTCTAAAATAACTCGTAGGGTCAATATTGTCTCACGTGTTCAACATTTCTACGGAATCCAAACTGATCTTCCCCGAGATCGGCTTCTACCAGTTTTTCCATTCGTTTGTAAAGAATTCATGTTAGTATTTTGCAGCCGTGGCTTATTAAACTGATATTGTAGTAGGCATAAAAAAATACAGATTTGCCATACAACGCAAGAAAACGCAATTTCTTGAAAAAAAGGTAAAATTTAAAAAGTGCAAAACAAAAACATCTCAAACATCGCTTCAGTACTTCGTCGAGGTTATAGAAAACGTGTTTCTGTTATTGCTACGTAACTTCCGCACTTATGAATATTATAACAGGAAACTCTTGCCTTTGATCACGATTAAGATCGTTCTACAATGAATTATTTTATGTTTGTGCGTGTAAGCCGTACTTGCATCAAAAGTAATTGTTTTTGTTGCATAAAAGCGCAGAAGTTACTCGAGCAGATAATTTTTCTTACTCATAAAATGCAATTTGTGTTTTGTAAGTATATAAAATTAGCAGTGGGTTAATATTGAGAAATGTGCAGTTCTAATTACGTGCAAAACAAACGAACAGAAACAGTTCCTCTCAAAAATTCACTTATGTTTATTTCTATACCAGTGCTACCAATACTACCGGTAATTCTACCATTTACTACGTCATTTATGTAGTATACCAAAACTACCGAACTGTAGTTTTGCTAGAGCGCAACTCTATAATCAGAAATTGAAACTTTTTTTTTCTTTTTTTTTTGCATTGCTCGACCTAACGACGAATCGAGCTACTGTTTCAAATAGAACCATGCATTGCACAATGGTGTGTGTGACGTATATCATCACTCTTGTGTCTATTTCCAACGGTTTTCCATACGAACTAATCTTTTGTGGTGTAGGGTGATAGCACACACTAGTAAATTTGTACTCTGCAGATATTTGAGAATGACGGAGGGAAACTACGGGAAACACAAACAAGATGACTCAGCTTTAGATAACATTAACTGACGTCGTTCTGGCTTCTACATAATCTTAAGAACAACTGCAGGATGGGATGTAGCGTCCCTTCGAGATCGAAGTCATTTGACACACTCAGTGCTTCGATAGTGAAGAATGATTGTATGTGACATAATTCTGTTGAATTTGCTGCTCTTCAACAGTCAAACATCAGCATCAAGCTAATGGATCAACATGAAATGAGTTGATTCCAACTGATACCCTTTAGTTCTTTCAACCCAAATTTTTACTTACCGAAAGTGGGTTCTGGCGCAACGTAACATAGGCTTTTGATCTCTACATAAAACTGCATGAAACTCGCCAGCTCTTTCCATACTAATCATCAGTAAAAATGTGATTCAAATTTCATTTTTGGTCTCTTTTATACAAATTAAGCAAAATATTGACAACGTTTACTGAAAGTGAGATCCACTTCCTGTTCGCATTGAGACAATAAGAAAAGCTTCCATGATCTAATCCAGTCAAGCCTGATTTAGAAACCACTGTTGCACTTGTTACTGTACTTCTTAAAAGCTGTCTTTTGAAACATATAGACACAGGGTGATTCAAAGAAACGGGAAATTTTTAAAGTTCTGTTGGTAACAGTGGGCGATTGGTAGCACTGAATAACGTAAGCCACCCTGTCAACGACCCGATGCCATTTGTTATCATGGACGCTTGGGAGTGGTGCGCCACTTGCATTTGCAATTAGAGCGTTATACAAAAAGCAGTGACAGCGTGGAGGGCGCCCTTCGAGAATTTCCCGTCATTTTAATTTAGGACGCCACTATCTTACTCGATCAGCAGATGGAATAAAAAATGTAATTTCCAGGAAACTTGTTTGACAATGAAAAAGAAACCTTCAGACACTCTACGAGACGTTCGTACAGTATCCAAGCTAATCATAACGTAACTAATGAACTAATGAATATCTAAGCTGTTCGAGATGCTGACACGGTGCTTCGGTCAATCCGTCGTCACTCAGCATCTTTACAGTTGCATAGTCCAAGTACTCGAAGAATATTAGTGCAGGACTTGCAAAGCCATCCGTATAAGTTGCAGATCGTCCAGGAACTGAAACCCAACTATCACGTTATTCAATGACATTTCTGTGAATTATTGCTTCAAATTTACTCTGTAGGAATCAGCATGGGTTTCGAAAAAGATGATCGTGTGAAACCAGCTCACGCTATTCGTCCCCGAGACTCAGAGGGTCATAGACACGGGTTTCAGGTATATGCCGTGTTTCTTGACTTCCGCAAGGCGTTCGATACACTTCCCCACAGTCGTTTAATTAACAAAGTAAGAGCATATGGACTATCAGACCAATTGTGTGATTGGATTGAAGAGTTCCTAGATAACAGAACGCAGCATGTCATTTTCAATGGAGAGAAGTCTTCCGAAGTAAGAGTGATTTAAGGTGTGCCGGAGGGGAGTGTCGTAGGACCGTTGCTATTCACAATATACATAAATGACCCTGTGGATAACATCGGAAGTATACTGAGACATTTTGCGGATGATGCTGTAGTATACCGAGAGATTGTAACAATGGAAAATTGTACTGAAATGCAGGAGGATCTGCAACGAAATGAGGCATGGTGCAGGGAATGGCAATTGAATCTCAATGTAGACAAGTGTAATGTGCTGCGAATACATAGAAAGAAAGATCCTTTATCTTTTAGCTACAATATAGCAGGTCAGCAACTGGAAGCAGTTAATTCCATAAATTATCTGGGAGTAGGCATTAGGAGTGATTTAAAATGGAAGGAGCATATAAAGTTGATCGTCGGTAAAGCAGATGCCAGACTGAGATTCATTGGAAGAATCCAAAGGAAATGCAATTCGAAAACAAAGGAAGTAGGTTACAGTACACTTGTTCGCCCACTGCTTGAATATTGCTCAGCAATGTGGGATCCGTTCCAAATGGCGTTGACAGAAGAGGTAGAGAAGATCCAACGGAGAGCAGCGCGCTTCGTTACAGGATCATTTAGTAATCGCGAAAGCGTTACGGAGATGACAGATAAACTCCAGTGGAAGACTTTGCAGGAAAGACGCTCAGTAGCTGGGTACGGGCTTTTGTTGAAGTTTCGAGAACATATCCTCACCGAGGAGTCAAGCAGTATATTGCTCCCTCCTACGTATATCTCGCGAAGAGACAATGAGGATAAAATCAGATAGATTAGAGCCCACACAGGGGCATACCGACAATCTTTCTTTCCACAAACAATACTGGAATAGAAGGGAGAACCGATAGAGGTACTCGAAGTACCCTCCGCAACACACCGTCAGGTGGCTTGTGGAGTATGGATGTAGATGTAGATGTAGAAAAGATATATGCGGACGAGAAGTTTATTAACAAACTGTGCATGGCAGACGAAACCCATTTGCACCTCAGTAGACTTGTTAACAAACAAATTTTAGATACTGGGCGCAAGACAATAACACAGAGCTACACCAGCATCCATTGCACAGCAGCAAAGCTAACGTGTGATGTGCTACGTCATCATATGGTGTTACAGGCCTCTTCTTTTTTTAGGATGAGAATGGCTATCCGATTACACTCACGTCGAATCGCTACGTCGCCATACTTGAAACGTTCATTGTGCAGCAACTACAGAGATTTCCACACGTTACAGACGTAGCCTGGTTTCAACAAGATGGATCAACGTAATGCGCAGCACGAATATTGATAGGTGCTGTACGCCAATTGTTTGGGGAATGTGTTAGTTTCGAGAAATGGTGACATTTAATGGCCTACCAGATCTCCTGATCTGTTAGCTTGTGGTTGTTGAAACGAAGTGTTCCTTAGTCGAAGAGCGATAGCGGAAGAATTGAAAGCCGACCTCCGAGAAATAGTTGCCGAAATTCCAGTCGAGGTGTTACGTCAAACCATGAAAACCAAGAGGCTGCAGAAATCTTTACGTAGGGAACAAGCTCACCAGCAAGATGTCAACTTCAAAAAATAAATTGTACTATATGTACTCTAAATTGGCATTATGTTAACTATTGAACGAAATAAGTAAATATTTTTAAAAAAAATAATAGAAAATTCAGTGGGGAATAATGACATTATTATGATAAGGATACATTGCTATTCACCATATAGTGAAGATGTTGAGTTACAGACAGGCTCGCCAGCCGGAGTGGCCGAGCGGTTCTAGGCGCTACAGTCTGGAACTGGGCGACCGCTACGGTCGCAGGTTCGAATCCTGCCTCGGGCATGGATGTGTGTGATGTCCATAGGTTAGTTAGGTTTAAGTAGTTCTAAGTTTTAGGGGACTGATGACCTCAGAAGTTAAGTCCCATAGTGCTCAGAGCCATTTGAACCATTTTTTCTCTAAGTACGAAAAATAGAAAACGTATAAAAAGACTCTTAACTTGGGTTTTTTAGGTACTTGATACTGTGATATGACAAGGTACCAATCATGCTCGATGAGGATGGCTCAAATGGCTCTGAGCACTATGGGACCCAACACCTTAGGTCATAAGTCCCCTAGAACTTTGAACTACTTAAACCTAACTAACCTAAGGACATCACACACACCCATGCCCGAGGCAGGATTCGAACCTGCGACCGCAGCAGTCCCGCGGTTCCGGACTGCAGCGCCAGAACCGCTAAACCACCGCGGCCGGCCTCGATGAGGAGTCCTCGAGAAAAATTTGTTGGGAACCCCTGCTCTACTGCACAACTACGCTATTGACGAGGAGTTGTTAGAAACAGTAAATATCGTAAAATATATAGGAGTGTCTATCCGGAGCGACCTGAAGTGGAATGACAACATGAAACAAACAGCAGGAAAAGCAAATACCAGACAGATTCATAAGAAATGTGGTTCATCAACTAAAGAAGTGGCATTGAAGGCGCTTGTTCGACTGATTCTTGAATATTGTTGATCAGTCTCGTAACCTGACAAGGTAGGACTGATAGAAGAGGTAGAGAAGACCCAAAGAAGAGCGACGCGTTTCGTCGCAGGGGAGTCTGGTCGGCGCGACGGTGTTACAGGGGTGCTCAACAAACTCCAGTGGTAAACACTACAAGAGAGGCGTTGTGCATCACGGAGAGGTTTGCTATTAAAATTTCGAGAGGGTACTTTCCGGGAAGAGTTGGACAACATATTTCTCCTTCCCACATACGTCTCGCGAAATGACGCAGCGTGAAAATTCGATAACTGGAGCTAATACGGGGGTTTACCGGTTATCATTCTTCCCACGCACCACCCGATAGTGGAAAAGGGAAGGGGCGAATCAGACCGTGGTACATCTATAACTACATCACTACTCCGTAAGCCACCTGACGGTGCGTGGCGAAGGGTACTTTCTAGTACCACTGTGTGATCCACCTTCCCTGTTCCATTTGAGAATTACACTGTATGAATAACTTAGTTGTTTGAAATGAACCTTGGATAATTTTTGAAATAATGCAGTTGCCAGTCCAACAGGATGAACTTCACTGGAAAAATCAAGTAATTACAGCAGTGGCGTGCGTAATCTACAATGGCGTGTATAACTCGATTACGTAACTTCATATCGTGGCTGCTGATGCAGAATCTTCTGCGATTACTGGATTCAGTATCTCTGAATCACTGTGCTCAATAACGTTGAAAGAATATTCTTCGTAAGATAAAATGTACTGTGGTTACTGTAATCTTGGAATAACCTTGAGCACGATAATACATAGGCGATGCAGCTGCACACTGACATCATCACAAATTTATCTTTAGATGAATTAATCGGGCCAAAAAATTGAAACTTTCAGACTACTGAAACTCATTATGAAATATCAACTGCGAAAACAACGTCAAGATACTGCACATCAGGCGATCAACACACAATAATACTACACCAGTATGAACAAATTCGTTTCAATATTCGTAGTAATGGAATGTAGTCGAATTAAATCAGGTGATACTATGCGAATTAGACTATGAAATGACTTGTCATGGAAGACAGATTAAGGAACGGCAAACTTACGTTTCTAGCATTTGTAGTCTTAGAGAAAGCTTTTGACAATGTTGACTGGAATACTTACTATTATTATTATTATTACAGGATTAATCAATACAAAGATTCATTAATAACAAATCTTGTTGTATTCCTGTTATCCTCCGCCAAGCCTCTTTATTCAGCGCATTTTCCTTGTCGACGCTGCGATGTTCCATTATTCCATTTATGTGGTCTGTCCAAGAACGTCGTGGTCTTCTGCGCTTACGTCTGCCGAGTTGTTTCCATTCATTCATGCTTCTTTGGCCACCGATGATCTGCCATTCTCATCATATGTCCGAACCATTTTAATGATTTTCTTGCAATTTTATCTATCACTGTATCATTTGGCTTCATTCTAGCTCTTACTTCATCATTAGTTTTTCTTTCGATTCTTGACATTCTGGAATTCCTACGCAAATAACCCATTTTCACAGCTATTAGTCTTCTTTTGAGATCCGCATTTAAGATCCATAGTTCGGTCCATAGCACAGCACTGATTCAACCATTATCTTACCTACTCTTTTCTTATTGCTTTTGGAAATATTCTTATCCCACCAAAAAGAATTCATACACCTTAACACCTTTCTGCTTTGCTGTATTCTATATTTTACGTCTTTCTGGCCCAATCCATTTTTATCAACATGTGGCCCGAGATATTTAAATTTCTCTACCTGTCTCATAACTGTTTTGTCGTTGATGTGTACTTAAATTTAGCATCACTATTCATCACCAGATACTCTGTTTTTGTTAGACTCATTTGTAGTCATCTGTGGTATTCCCGATATAAACGTCGTATCATGAACTCAAGGTCATAATCATCTTGTGCTAATAGCTTGATCATCAGCAAAACTTAACGAATATATCTGTACATCGTCGACAGTGATTCCTATTCCTCTGCAGCTGTTCTTCCAATTTCGGAGAGCCACTTCTACATATAAATTGAACAAGATGGGTGACATACTGCAACCTTGTCGCAAACCATTAGCGACATTAATAGATGGTGATAACTTTGAACTTCGTATAATCTGTACCACATTGTCTCTGTACATTTCAATAATAATATGTAAAAGGTGGTCATCCATACCTATATCTTTCATAGCTTCCCACGGATTAGACCTAGGGACTGTATCGTAAGCTTTTCCTAAATCTACAAAGGCAATGTGTAGCTCCTTCCCTACTGCTATAAATTTCTCCATTAATTGTTGTAAAATAAATAGGTTATCTGTACATGATCTGTTCTGCCTAAACTCGCTCTGGTCTTCCCCAGAAGGGTGGCCAACATTTGGTCTAATTTTTCAAACACTATCTTGTCAAGCAAGCGGTTCCTTGTACAGTTGACACTAATGCCTCTACAGCAGTTTGTGTCTTTTCTATTCCCTTTCTTGAAAATAGAAACCATGTATGATTTTTTTTCCATTCTGAGGGAATTTCAACCCTTTTATAACAGCTGTTCATCAGGAAGGTTATTCGTTTCTTCAGATATCTTCCTCCAGCCTTCAATAATTCTACAGAAATGTTTCATGGACCAGGTGATCGGCCATTATTCATTTAAATTAATGCACAGTTCACTTCCTCTATTGTAATGTTTATATTTCGATCAGTTACTTCCATCTTCTCTTCATTCCATTGCGTGTAATATGGCCTATCTTCAGCTAAAAGGTCTGCATAATGCTTTTTCCATTCCTCTGAGGGAATTAGGTTGTCTACTGCTTTGTTTACTTGTGTTTTCTTTATACTTGTAATGTCCTCCACATTTCTGTTGTTTCTGATCCACCTATTAGACTCTCAATTTCAATACATTACTGTTCCCACATCTTGTTCTTTTCTAATTTAATTCTGTTTCTTAATTCATAATTTGTTGTCAGGAGAAAGAGCTTATAACTTGGCTGCTATAATTTCTCATAATTACTGTCCAGTTGTTGATGGTTTTCTCCTAAATGGGTATGTCAACTTTTCTAAAACTAAGTAGTGATCAGACCCACAGATGGCTCCCCGCATGACTGTACAGTCTTGAACTATCATTTTTGGCCTTTACTTGGTAATGATGTAACCAGTTATTGATTTCTGCTGTAATGATGGTCTCTCCCATGTATATCTGTGGATATATTTATGTGAATAGTGTGTGTTCAGAATTTTCAACTCATATTTGTTGCAGATTTCTACAAGCTTTTCTCCAGAACTATTCCTGTTACTGAGTCATTTACTTGTGAGCCAACCCTCCCATTAAAATCTCCTGCTGTTATTACTTCTTGGTGTTTTTTGACTTTGTTGAGTAGATGATCTAATTTCTGGTAGAGATGGTCTTTCGTTTGCTGTGCCATATCGTCGTTTGGTGCAAACACGCCTATTATAACTGTTTCAATGCCATATAACTTGCTGGTAATAGTGACAATTCTTTCGCATAAAAATGCATAGTCCTTAATGTAAGCGCTCAGAGCTTTGTTAATTGGAATGGAAATGGCTGCTTTTGCTCGTTGATGTTTATCAACTCCAGACCAAAAATGGATGAAATTTCCAAATTTCTCATTCCCTTGTCCCTTCTTTTTTGTTTGTGACAGAATAATTACGTCCACCTTCAGTCGACTAATTTCATTCTCTATTTCGGTGTGTTTATTCGTCAGGCTTTGAACGTTCCATGTAGCAACTCTCAATGTTCTTTTCCTTGCCAATAATTGTCGTAAAGAGTTTCTATCCGATTTCCGAGGCTCCGCTTTAGATTCGCGAGCTTGTAGAAGTTTATTGTGGATAATGGGTTGCTGAAACATTGATCCAACCCCAACTTGGAGGACCAGTATTTGATATCAGGGTTTACTCCCCTAGGAGGGTTGGCTTCACCACGCGTATAGAGTCCCCCCCTTTCCTAGGTGGGACACATTTCGTCTGGCTCTTCCGTAGAGGCCTGTCCGGCTTGGGTGACCCTACCAGTAACTACGCTACCGTCGGCATAGCCCTCAACTTCGCTGGAGCACGCAAACCCTCCCGCCCGGTACTGAAGGTACCTTCGATAAGGCAGTGCCCGTTGGGAGGGTGTTGACTGGAATACTCTCTTTCACATTTTGGCAGGGGTAAAATACAGGGAACGAAAGGCTATTTACAATTTGTACAGAAACCAGATGGCAGTTGCAAGAGTCGAGGGACATGAAAGGGAAATAGTGGTAGGGTAGGAAGTGAGACAGGGTTGTAGCCTATCCCCGATGTTATTCAATCTGTATATTGAGCAAGCAGTAAAGGAAACAAAAGAAAATTTTCGAGTAGGAATTAAAATCCACGGAGAAGGAATAAAAACTTCGAGGTTTGCCGATGGCATTGCAATTCCGTCAGAGACAGCAAAGGACCTGGAAGAGCAATTGAATGGAATGAACAGTGTCTTGAAAGCAGGATATAAGATGAACACCAACAAAAGCAAAACGAGGGTAACGGAATGTAGTCGAATTAAATCAGGTGATGCTGAGGAAATTAGATTAGGAAATGAGACACTTAAGTAGAGGAGGTTTGCTATTTGCGAAGCAAAATAACTGATGATGGTCGAAGTAGAGAGGATGTAAAATGTAGACTGGCAATGACAAGGAAAGCGTTTCTGAAGAAGAGAAATTTGTTAACATCGAGCATAGATTTAAGTGTCAGGAAGTCGTTTCTGAAAGTATTTGAATGGAGTGTAGCCATGTATGGAAGTGAAACATGGACGATAAATAGTTTAGACTAGAAGAGAATAGAAGCTTTCGAAATGTGGCGCTACAGAAATATGCTGAAGTTTAGAAGCGTAGATCGCGTAACTAATGAGGGGATACTGAACAGAATTGGTGAGAAGAGGAATTTGTGGCACAATTTGACTAGAAGAAAGGATCGGGATCGGTTGGTAGGACACGTTCTGAGGCCTCAAGGGATCACCAATTTAGTATTGGAGGGAAGGTGGCGGGTAAAAATCATACAGAAAGTCCAAGAGATGAATACACTAAGCTGATCCAGAAGGATGTACGTTGCAGTAGTTACTCGGAGATGAAGAAGCTTGCACAGGATAGAGTAGATGGAGAGCTGTATGAAACTACTGAAGACCACAACCACAACAACAACAACAACATTCGTTTAGCACCAGAATTCAAATTAAATAAAATTAAATACTTTACCTTCAAATAAAAGAAATTTAGGATTAAGGCCTATTATTAAGTTAACTAGCTGTTAGTTAATTTAGATTTACTCTTGACTTTTTCCAAAGGACAGACTTTGATGTAACTCTATCAAGTTCTATTACATGGTTATGAAACTTTTGGAGTCAAGAACTGTAGCATGTCCTGTTGGATCTTGAGTATTAGGAAAAAGGGCTATGCCATTAGCAATCTTGGAATCAAGAACCTATCCCAGTTAACACTGATATAGGTCAATAAACAGGTCTCACGGAAGCGTTCTCGCTTCCCGAGCACGGGGTCCCGAGTTCGAGTCCCGGCGGGGTCAGGGATTTTGAGATGAGTGGGTGTTGTTGTGTCGTCTTCATCATCATCATTCATCCTCATTACGGTCAGATGAAGGCAATGGCAAACCACCTACACTAGGATCTTGCTAGTACGGCGGTGCGGGTATCCCGCATTCTCTATATATCTCATCTCTCAATAAATAATAGCGTAATCTACCACACACTATCCATACTGACACAGAACACTGTATTATAGAGAAATTACTTTTTTCGGGATAGCCACTGGGATTCACAATTTACAGTTTAACAATCTCAGTACGTCAAACGTCGTAATCTTGTGGAGAACTTGGTCAGCGGCGACAACATTGTGGAACTGTTCCACATCCGATGTTTGTGACAACTCATTAATGTTGTACAGTGGCATAAAACTGCTGTCGTAGCTTTCTTCTCCGCTCACAGCTACCCACGTGTGTCACGCTTGAGAGAAATCGCACGCTTTTAAATCGTGTCTCGCAGATGCCCCCGAGAGCAGTAAGCCGTTAGCGAGCCTGCCTCGCGGCTCAAACCAGAGGCTTCTGGGTCTAGACGGTGCTACAGAAACCTTCTGCTAACGACGCGAGCAGAGGCCGAATCCCTTCTGTTGGTCAGCGAATGCATTCTAGAGGTGGGCGAAAATACCGATATTCTAAAGTATCGCTATGTTTTAGTAATAACACCGATATTTACAAACGTAGGCTTCCGCGCCCATTGTCAGAGTCAATAAATTTTTTTCTGGATTTGTGACCGCATTGTCAATATGTAAAACTACCGAAGTTTCGGTCACTGTTGCAAGTGACCTTCTTCAAGGTGTTTTTATTGACAATACCGATGTTGTTCGTCGATATCTAAGTTGTCAATAAATCGATTAATCAATATTAAATACAGAATATGAAAATGATATTTTGTATTTTCTGTCTTTTCATGACTCGGCACATTTCTTGCCCATCCCAGCTACTACCAATCTTCGCAATCTAAGAGTAAATACCTTATAAGGACTTAATCCTCCCCCCCCCCCCCATAAACCATGGACCTTGCTATTGGTGGGGAGGCTTGCGTGCCTCAGCGATACAGAGAGCCGTACCGTAGGTGCAACCACAACGGGTGGGGGAATCTGTTGAGAGGCCACACAAACGTGTGGTTCCTGAAGAGGAGCAGCAGCCTATTCAGTAGTTGCAGGGGCAACAGTCTGGATGATTGACTGATCTGGCCTTGTGACACTAACCAAAACGGCCTTGCTGTGCTGGTACTGCGAACGGCTGAAAGCAAGGGGAAACTACAGCCGTAATTTTTCCCGATGGCATGTAGCTCTACTGTATGGTTAAATGATGATGGCGTCCTCTTGGGTAAAATATTCCGGAGGTAAAATAGTCCCCCATTCGTATCTCCGGGAGGGGAATACTCAGGAGGACGTCGTTATCAGGAGAAAGAAAACTGGCGTTCTACGGGTCGGAGCATGGGATGTCAGATCCCTTAATCGGGCATGTAGGTCAGAAAATTTAAAAAGGGAAATGGATAGGTTAAAGTTAGATATAGTTGGAATTAGTGAAGATCAGTGGCAGGAGGAACAAGACTTCTGGTCAGGTGAATACAGGGTTATAAATGCAAAATCAAATAGGGGTAATGCAGGAGTAGGTTTAATAATGAATAACAAAATAGGAATGCGGGTAAGCTACTACAAACAACACAGTGAACGCATTATTGTGGCCAAGATAGATACGAAGCCCACGCCTACCACACAACTACAAGTTTATATGCCGACTAGCTCCGCAGATGACGAAGAGATTGATGAAATGTATGATGAGATAAAATAAATTACTCAGATAGTGAAGGGAGACGAAAATTTAATAGTCATGGGTGACTGAATTCGATAGTAGGAAAAGGAAGAGAAGGAAACGTAGTAGGTGAATACGGAATGGGGGTAATGAATGAAAGAGGAAGCTGCCTGGTAGAATTTTGCACAGCGCACAACTCAATCATAGGTAACACTTGGTTCAAGAATCATAAAAGAAGGCTGTATACATGGAAGAAGCCTGGGGATACAGGTTTCAGATAGATTATATAATGTTAAGACAGATATTTAGGAACCAGGTTTTAAATTGTAAGACATTTCCAGGGGCAGATGTGGACTCTGACCACAATCTATTGGAATGAACTGTGGATTATCACTAAAGAAACTGCAAAAAGGTGGAAATTTAAGGAGATGGGACCTGGATAAACTGGCAGAACCAGAGGTTGTAGAGAGTTTCAGGGAGAGCATTTGGGAACGATTGACAAGAATGGGGGAAAAAATACAGTAGAAGAAGAATGGGTAGCTTTGAGAGATGAAATAGTGAAGGCAGCAGAGGATCAAGTAGTTAAAAAGACGAGGGCTAATAGAAATCCTTGGGTAACAGGGAAGATACTGAATTTAATTGATGAAAGGAGAAAATATAAAAATGCAGTAAATGAAGCAGGCAAAAAGGAATACAAACGTCTCAAAAATTAGATCGACAAGAAGTGCAAAATGGCTAAGCTGGGATGGCTAGAGGACAAATGAAAAGATGTAGAGGCGTATACCACTAGGGGTAAGATAGATACTGCCTACAGGAAAATTAAAGACACCTTTTGAGAAAGGAGAACTACTTGCATGAATATCAAGAGCTCAGATGGAAACCCAGTTCTAAGCACAGAAGGGAAAGCAGAAAGGTGGAATGAGTATATAGAGGGTCTATACAAGGGCGATGTTATTGAGGACAATATTATGGAAATGGAAGAAGATGTAGATGAAGATGAAATGGGAGATATGATACTGCGTGAAGAGTTTGACAGAGCACTGAAAGACCTAAGTCGAAACAAGGCCCCGGGAGCAGACAACATTCCAGTAGAACTACTGATAGCTTTGGGAGAGCCAGCCCTGACAAAACTCTACCATTGGTGAGCAAGATGTATGAGACAGGCGAAATACTCTCAGACTTCAAGAAGAATATAATAATTCCAATCCCAAAGAAAGCAGGTGTTGACACATGTGAAAATTACCTAAATATCAGTTTCATAAACCACAGCTGCAAAATACTAACACGAATTCTTTACAGACGGATGGAAAAACTGGTAGAAGCCGACCTCGGGGAAGATCAGTTTGGATTCCGTAGAAATGTTGGAACACGTGAGGCAATACTGACCCTACGACTTATCTTAGAAGAAAGATTAAGGAAAGGCAAACCTACGTTTCTAGCATTTGTAGACTTAGAGAAAGCTTTTGACAATGTTGACTGGAATACTCTCTATCAAATTCTGAAGGTGACAGGGGTAAAATACAGGGAGCGAAAGGCTATTTACAATTTATACAGAAACCAGATGGCAGTTATAAGAGTCGAGGGACATGAAAGGGAAGCAGTGGTTGGGAAGGGAGTGAGACAGGGTTGTAGCCTCTCCCCGATGTTATTCAATCTGTATATTGAGCAATCAGTGAAGGAAACAAAAGAAAAATTTTGAGTAGGAATTAAAATCCATGGAGAAGAAATAAAAACTTTGAGGTTCGCCGATGAGATTGTAATTCTGTCAGAGACAGCAAAGGATCTGGAAGAGCAGCTGAACGGAATGTACAGTGTCTTGAAAGGAGGAGGTAAGATGAACATCAACAAAAGCAAAACGAGGATAATGGAATGTAGTCGAATTAAATCGGGTGATGCTGCGGGAATTAGACTAGGAAATGAGACGCTTAAAGTAGTAAATGAGTTTTGCTATTTGAGGAGCAAAATAACTGATGATGATCGAAGTAGAGACAATATAAAATTAGACTGGCAATGGCAAGGAAAGCGTTTCTGAAGAAGAGAAATTTGTTAACATAGAGTATAGATTTAGGTGTCATGAAGTAGTTTCTGAAAGTATTTGTATGGAGTGTAACCATATATGGAAGTGAAACATGGACTATAAATAGTTTAGACAACAAGAGAATAGAAGCTTTCGAAATGTGGTGCTGCAGAAGGATGCTGAAGATTAGATGGCTAGGTCACATAACTAATGAAGAGGTATTGAATAGAATTGGGGAGAAGAGAAATTTTTGGCACAACATGACTAGAAGAAGGGATCGGTTGGTAGGCCATATTCTGAGGCATAAAGGGATTACCAATTTGGTATTGGAGGGCAGCACGGCGAGTAAAAATCGTAGAGGGAGACCAAGAGATGAATACACTAAGCAGATTCAGAAGGATGTAGGTTGCAGTAGGTACTGTGAGATGAAGAAGCTTGCACAGGATGGAGTAGCATGGAGAGCTGCATCAAACCAGTCTCAGGACTGAAGACCACAACAACTACAAGGACTTAATTTAATTTCTTATTCATTACTACAAATGAGCGACAGGTTTCAACATGAATGCCTCTGTACTGCAGATTCATGAAAGTCTGTTACTCCCGTGTGTCATTTCTACCATTGCAAGGATAGGTACGAGGTGCAAAACGAACACGTTCAATGACACCAGTGTACGAGAATGGTGGAAATTACCACTCTCTGCTCCCAACTATGAGGTAGAATGTGCGCTCTTCCTACCCCCCAAGAGTGCCTGGATCAAGA
Organism: Schistocerca cancellata; assembly: GCF_023864275.1. NCBI lineage: Eukaryota > Metazoa > Arthropoda > Insecta > Orthoptera > Acrididae > Schistocerca > Schistocerca cancellata. The sequence continues at coordinate 395,359,270 of NC_064628.1, forward strand.
AAAGGTAGACGTACTGGTAAACTAACGTAAACTCGACTCGAAAGTCACACACATTACTGCACTGCTATCTAGTGGAAAATGGACCCTTGTTGTCTGAAATGTTTATGATAAGTACGATGGTTCATGTGGTGAACGTGCGAGTATATCAGAAGCGCTTCACTCTCGAGACTTCTCTTACGTAGGGATGGCCGAGAAATATCGATAAAACAAAATATCTATGTTTTGTGTCGATAACATCGATGTCTTCCATAAATATTGGTACAATACGTATCGGATTTTTAAAAATTTTCGCACCCCCTAGCGCATCCACACATGCCGAGTTTTGAAGTACCAGTCCTAACATTTACAATTGTCTTTGAACCATCGTGTTCCAACGATTACAATTGTTACGTGTACACATTAACTTTAAAGCAAATTTAATGATGAAAAGTGCACTTCCAAAAAAAATGCGCAGGGAACGATGAATATGACTGTTACTTTATATCTGAAAAATAAAAAAAAAATTTCATGTCTGACACTGTGTTGGAGCGTGACACCCCCTGTCTCGCCTGGGAACACGGGCGCGCGACAACGTTTACGTGCTCTATTGGCCATTCTAGCCGTCACAGATAGTTTACATACATAATTCTGGTACGTATGTACATGCGAGCCTTTGTTTTCGAGTTGTTTACAGCCGTGGAGGCTATTTCTCGGAACCTCGAGTCCAAGCCTCTCTTTCTTTGTATAAATCTTCTTTCAAACTTTTTCTTTGTATACCCTCATCTACTTGACAACTCCATTCTGCACTGGGTCTTCCTTCCTCTTAGTCTTTTGTCTCGAGATTACCAAAAAGTAGTTTTTCGGCCATAGATTGTCCCCTAATCTTGTCATACGTGCCATACCATTTTAAATGCTGTTTTTCCACCTCTTCGCTGACGTACAGGGGAGTTTTCAATCAGTTCCAGATTTCTTCCTTTGGGATATTCTCTCGCCTTCGAAAATCCATTTGCACGGATTCAAGTATTCTTCTGTCAGTTACCAGGATTCTGCATTGTGTAAACAAATGCTTTATATTGACGACCTTTTTGTCTGTTTCTTAATTTTATGTGAACAAAGAATGGAATTTAGCTTACAGATCACTTGTTAGGCTTGTGTTATTCTCTGCCTTATTTCTTGTTTACTGGAATCGTGATTTGAGGCTGTAACTGATTTATACTTTGACAAGCCTCAATAGTATTTCCATCTATGATAATCACATGATTTTTACTTCCTGCAAACAGACATTCTGCTTTAAAAAATTTGCTGTAGTCTGGCATTATGGAATGTTTCTACGTTTATTTTCATCGTATACTTTGTATCATTGTCACCTGCAGCCAATATGACTTGATCACTGGCGAACAGTAATGTAGGCAAGTAATCGCTGTCTGTGTCTAGGCCCAGTCTTCCACAATTTCTCATTCGTTCTTTAAGAGCATCATTCACATAAATCTAAACAGAGTAGGTGTTCCACAGCACCCTTGGCTGAGGGCTTTGGGATTTCTTTTTCTATTTCAATTCTTGTCTCTAATCCCTCGTAAAAATTCTTGACTGCGTACATACCTAACGTTAGATAATTCATCCCAGTCGCTTAGTTTTTTCACCTGGCAGTGTACCGCGAAGTACGGAAAATTCATGGAACGTACATCAGGGCAAGATACAGTTTTGAACCCACATCCTTCAGAACATGAGCCACTGCGCTTCCTGTCTCCACAAATAATTAAGGCTCTCAATAACGAGTCCTGAAAGGTTGTTCCCAACAGATAAGTAGGATTCTCAGCCACATATGTAGAAGCTCGCTGAAACAGGACATCTTTGTATATACTCTGAAATATGATATTGTTAAACCATTGCATAAAAAAGGACATAGGTTTGATGCTAGTTACTGCCGCCCACTCTCACTTCTGACAGCTTTATCCAAAATTCTTGAAAAAGTAGTGGATAGCAAAGTAGCTTCATACATGTGTAAAAATGAAGTACTAACAAAATGTCAGTTTGGTTTGCAGAAAGGCTCTTCAACAGAAAATGCTACATATGCTTTCACTGACCAAATATTAAATGCTCTGACAACCGAACATCGTCCATTGGGGTATTCCGTGATCTCTGAAAGGCTTTTGACTCTGTGAATCACGAAATTCATACCGATAAACTTAAATATTGTGGCATGAGTGGGTTTAATTCATATTTAACTGGAACAACGCTGAAGGTTGAAACCAAAAGTACAGATAGTCTGCAAAAATCAGCAGAGTCCTTACTGGAGTGGTACCAAGAATGGTGTTCCACAGGTTTCAGTCTTGGGTCCATTATTGTTCTTAATAGATATTGATGACTTTCCACTATATATTAATGAAGATGCAAAGCTAGTTATTTTTGTTGATGATACAAGTTTAGTAATCACATCCAACAAACAAGAATTAGCTGACGAAATCGTAAATAATGTCTTTCAGAAAATTATTAAGTGGCTCTCTGCAAATGGACTTTCACTAAATTTTGAGAAAACGCAGTGCATAGAATTCTGTACAGTGAATGGCGTAACACAATTAATAAATATAGACTTTGAACATAAGTCTGTTGCTAAGGCAGAATATTGAAAATTTCTGGGTGTGTGCATTGATGAGAAATTTAATTGGAAGAAACTCATTGGTGATCTACAGGTTCAGTTATTTATGCTATTAGGGTTATTGCAAATTTCGATGATAAACATGTCAGTAAATTAGCCTATTATGCCTATTTTCATTCGCTCCTTTCATATGGCATTGTATTTCGGGGTAATTCCTGAGAAAGAGGAAAAAGTACTCATTGCACAAAAGCGTGTAATCAGAATAATAGCTGGAGCCCACTCAATATCACCTTGCAGACATTTATTTGAGGAACTGGGGATATTCACAGTACCTCCGAAATACATATATTCACTCGCGTAATTTGGTATAATAATCCATCCAAATTGAAAAATAGAAGCGAAAGGCATAGCTACAACTCTAGAAACAAGAATTATCTTCAATATTCTGTCTTAAATCTGATATTGGCACAGAAAGGGGTGAATTATGCTGCCCTGAAAATCTTTGCTCATTTGCCAATAGCATTAAAAGTCTGACAGATAGCCAACTAACATTAAAAGCAAATTGATGGAATTTCTGAATGCGAGCTCCTTCTAGTCAGTAGATGAATTTTTTTATGAAGTAGTAATTGCAATATATTTACGAGGCGTGTTTTTTTAAGTAAGTACCGCTTTGAAATTAAAAAAAGACGTGCTAAGATATCTCAATAATTTTATTTTTACATGAAAGCCTGTACCTTAATCTACGCACTGACGCCATTACAGTCTAATTCTTCCTTGTTTGCGTTGTGTACTGTGTGTTTAAGATGCCTGCGATAATCGGGAGTCCCGCCGACTGTGAAGTACGGTCTGTTATAAGATTTCTTAGTGCTAAAGGCCTAAAAGCGATCGATATTCATCGTGAGATCTGTGCAGTTTACGGATAAAACATTATGAGTGATGGAATGGTAAGAAAGTGGGTGAGAGCATTTAAAGATGGCCACACAACTGTGCATGATGAACAACGGAGTGGGCGTCCTTCGGTTGTTAATGAAAGCCGGCCGGAGTGGCCGTGCGGTTCTAGGCGCTACAGTCTGGAACCGAGCGACCACTACGGTCGCAGGTTCGAATCCTGCCTCGGGCATGGATGTGTGTGATGTCCTTAGGTTAGTTAGGTTTAATTAGTTCTAAGTTCTAGGCGACTGACGACCTTAGAAGTTAAGTCGCATAGTGCTCAGAGCCATTTGAACCATTTTTTATTAATGAAAGTTTGGTGCAGGGAGTGGACAATAAGGTGAGACAAAACAGACACTTTACGATTTCCTCCTTGCGGGGTGACTTTCCTAATGTTTCTCGTAGTGTTTTGTATGGCATTGTGACCGAGCACTTGAATTACCGAAAATTATGCGCACGTTGGGTACCGAAAATGTTGACGGATGTGCACAAAACCAAACGTTTAGACAGTGCATTGGTTTTTCTTGAGCAGTACCACAACGACGGTGATGATTTCTTAAGCCAAATTGTTAGCGGTGGTGAAACATGGGTGGCCTACATCACACCAGAATCAAAGCAACAGTCCATGGAAGTTGAGCAAGGGCATCGTTTTGCTGCAAGACAATGCCCGTCCGCATGTGACGAATCAGACCAAAGATCTCATCACATCTTTTCGATGGGAAACTCTAGATCATCCTCCGTACAACCCCGATCTTGCGCCCAGTGACTACCATCTGTCCGTGCACTTGAAGAAACACCTGGGCGGTCAGCGTCTTCAAGACGATGACGAAGTCAAAACAGTGGTGATGCAGTGGTTAACAAGTCAGGCGGCAGACTTCTACGAGGATGGTATTCATAAACTGGTACAACGTTATGACAAGTGCCTCAATATTGACAGAAATTGTGCAGAAAAGTAGATCAAGGTACAGGCTTTCATGTAAAAATAAAATTATTGAGGTATCTTAGCTCGTCTTTTTTTAATGCCAAAACGGTACTTATTTAAAAAACCTCGTATATATATTTTGCAATGGAAAGTTATGTTAAACTGACAAGTTCCACATCATTAGGAAATGTCGTAGTCATGATCTATGGAACAAGTACTAATGTAATGTGATGATACCGGCTGTCAGATAGTAGCAACCTACCGGTGGGATAACGTTGCGTAAGTTGAGCGGGTGCAGATGGCACGACTCTGAAGTATTTGTTTGTTCGGGCAGATAGCGACAGCTTCTGTCTTAACACGTGACCCCTAGGCTCTCGCAAGCTCTCCAGTTCTGGCGAGATAAAACCCGCTTGCAGAACAGCTGTCATGGTATGACCGTATGATGTAAGTAAGCGGAGGCACGAGTCATTTTTGACCTAGAGTTTTCACTGTCAGACACGTCATTCAAAGAGGGGGAAGGATTATCCAAAATATTCTTTTGCACTAATAATAACGAGAACAACTGAACTTAGTGTCATGTGTCATTATCTAGGAAGCATTTCTTAATCATGTTAGCCGACGCCTACTGAAATTGAGATAGAGACCTACCTAAGCTAGCTGATCAAAAGTATCCGGACACCTATTAGTGGAGATTAATATGCGGTGTGCCCAGCCTTAGCCTTTTTGATGGCTTGACCTCTGCTGGGGATACTTTCAGTGAGTTGTCTGGATGCCTGTGGAGGAATGGCAGCCCATTCTTCCTCAAGAGCCGAAACTGGAGAAAGGACTAATATTGCACGCCGGAGACTGGAGCGCGGTCAACATTCTAACTCATCCCTATGATGTTCCATTGAGTTCGGGCCAGTTCATCTCACGAATGCCTTTGTCCAGAAACTGTTGCCTAACAGATGCTGCTTCATAAAAGGGTACTCTGTGTAACGTTATTTAAATAATTTATTGAACGAATGAACAAATGAAGATTTTGAGCAACTGATTTTACTTACGAACGTCCTTTAAAACATCTCTTCTTTGTAATACATTGAACGAATGCGTGACGGAGGAATGGATACAAAACTCGAGTTATTGTGAAGCGCCTTGTAACTGCAAATGGTGTGCTTACTCTGTGTTATTGTTAGCAAAAACTTTATACGCACTGAAATACGTTCAGCCCCCTAGGCACTGAATCCTCTGGCCCTGCTCGTCCCTGAGCACATAACAAATAAATAAAATTGGCTTGTCTCTAAAGCAGCAACGGAGGATCGCGATATATTCTGGCCTCTCAGGGGAAACAATATATATATATATATATATATATATATATATATATATATATATATATATATATATACTAGCTACAGGCTCAGCAGCGTGCAATGCTGGCCGTGATACTTTGAAATTTATATAAAATTCTTTTGGCTGATAAACGAAAACGTTTAAGAAAAATTCAATATCTTTGAAAAACATATGACGTGGACAGGGAGGCGGTACTGATTTGGGCGAATTACTAACACTGACCTTTTCAATAGTGAAATTGTATTTGAAGTTATGTTTGACTTTACAAATCGTCTGACAATTGAAATTACATTAATCAAAAAATTGCGTCTTTTTCTGTAACTGAGTCACAACAATGAGATTTATACAGTAACAATTATCTAACCTCACTAAAAAAGCATAAATAACACAGCATCAAATTACGTGTACCTTAGGAACATTACAAACTGGAAATATCTAGAAACCTTTCCATCAAATCTGTTTACGTACATTCTGGGGTCACTCAGCAACTGCCAGTTTATCAGCCAACTCGTCTGCACTAGCGCGCTGGCAAAACGACAGTCGTAAATATTTAACATCTTTATCTTGTTTGCGAGAAGACATCTGCTGCCACATCGGTATTTCCAATAACACAGGTACTCGTAATTTCTACATTGTAATGTAACACTTCGTGGCTTCACAGAGCACACCACAAAAACTGCCTACTCCATCCTCTTTCGCTCACAGACCGCTACCCACGGCTGTGCGCCCAGAACTTTCGTACTCCCAACACTACGAGTACAACCTCACACCAGAAGCAGTATCTTTGGCTCTGCGGTCGTGCAGTCAGCGACCCGCTTTATAAAGCCTATCAGAGACATACATCGTTTATAATACACTACTGGCCATTAAAATTGCTACACCAAGAAGAAATGCAGATGATAAACGGGTATTCATTGGACAAATATATTATACTAGAACTGACATATGATTACATTTTCACGCAGTCTGGGTGCATAGATCCTGAGAAATCAGTACACAGAACAACCAACTCTGGCCGTTAATAACGGCCTTGATGCGCCTGGGCATTGAGTCAGACAGACATTGGATAACGTGTACAGGTACAGCTGCCCATGCAGCTACAACGCGATACCACAGTTCATCAAGAGTAGTGACTGGCGTATTGCGACGAGCCAGTTGCTCGGCCACCATTGACCAGACGTTTTCAATTGGTGAGAGATTTGGAGAATGTGCTGGCCAGGACAGCAGTCAAACATTTTCTGTATCCAGAAAGGCCCGTACAGGACCTGCAACATGCGGTCGTGCATTATTCTGCTGAAATGTAGAGTTTCGCAGGGATCGAATGAAGTGTATAGCCACGGGTGGTAACACTTCTGAAATGTAACATCCACTGTTCAAAATGCCGTCAACGCGAACAAGAGGTGACCGAGACGTGTAACCAATGGCACCCCATACCATCACACCGGGTAATACGCCAGTATGGCGATGACGAATACACGCTTCCAATGTGCTTTCACCGCGATTTCGCCAAACACGGATGCGACGGTCATGATGTTGTAAACAGAAGTTGGATTCATCCGAAAAAAATGACGTTTTGCCATTCCTGCACCCTGGTTCGTCGTTGAGTACACCATCGCAGGTGCTACTGTCTGTGATGCAGCGTCAAGGGTAACCGCAGTCATGTTCTCCGAGCTGATAGTCCAGGCTGCTGCAACCGTCGTCGAACTGTTCGTGCAGATGGTTGTTGTCTTGCAAACGTCCCCATCTGTTGACTCAGGGATCGAGACGTGGCAGCACGATCCGTTACAGCCATGCGGACAAGATGCCTGTCATCTCGACTGCTAGTGATGCGAGGCCGTTGGGATCCAGCACGGCGTTCCGTATTACCCTCCTCAACCGATCGATTCCATATACTGCTAACAGTCATCGGATCTCGACCAACACGAGCATCAGTGTCGCGGTACGATAAACCGCAATCGCGATAGGCTACAATCCGACCTTTATCAAAGTCGGAAACGTGATGGTACCCATTTCTCCACCTTACACGAGGCATCACAACAACGTTTCACCAGGCAACGCCGGTCAACTGTTGTTTGTGTATGAGAAATCGGTTGCAAACTTTCGTCATGTCAGCACGTTGTAGGTGTCGCCACCGGCGTAAACCTTGTGTGAATGCTCTGAAAAGCCAATCATTTGCATATCACAGCATCTTCTTTCAGTCGGTTAAATTTCGCGTCTATACACGTCATCTTCGTGGTGTAGCATTTTTGATAGCCAGTAGTGTATAACAGTTTCATTTTAGTTTACATTAGTATTATTATTATCATACTCGACTACACATACAAGTGTATCCCAGTAGACTCCTGATATTAACAATTATCGTCTTCAAACTATCCCTATTCTGTATGCAGTACACAATGCTTTAAATTGTGTTCAGATCTCCCCCTTTTCTTGAGCAAAATAAGAGGACCGGACCCTAACCACGACAAACACCCCCACACTATAAAACCACCTTCTCCGTACTTCAATATCGCCACTACACATGATGGAAGCTGACCTTCTCCAGGCATTTGCCAAACCCAAACCCTTACATCGGTTTGCCACAGGGTATAGCGTGATTCATCAGTCCAAATCACTCGTCTCCACTGAAGCACTCTCCACTGGTGTCGCTCTTTACTCCACCTCAAACATCTCTTAGCACTGACTGCAGAGACATCTGGCTTATGAAGAGGTGCTCGGCCCTAGCATCCCACTGTTTTAACTCCCTACGATCAGTCACCGTGCTAGCTAGATTGCTGGTAGCACATTGAAGCTCACGGGTGTGTCCATCCGCTGATTTCGTGTGATTTCTTACAACGCGGTCAAGAAAGCCAGTTTCATGTTCGGAAGGTTGTTGAGGAAGGGCAGCAGCTTACCACCATTGTTGCTGAACGTGTGTTTCAAAAACGGAGACATGAAGGAAGTGGTGGAGAGTTTAGCAGACAAATGAAGGAGTGTGGGCAACAAATACTATCGGAAAATATGTTTTGTCGATTGTATTCAGTAGCTATCATAAATTGTAGAAATGTCATTATTTAACGCCATAAGCTTCTGTTAAATCTTTTTTAATGTGCGACCGGATTCAGTCGAAGACCGTTATCCGTCACCTGTTGCACAAATACGATGAATGCAGAAAAAATTTACGTGAAAAGGATGTTTCAAAATTGTAGTAAAATGTAAATTATACTTACGGTTTAGGCCAGCCCAGGATCTTCAGATAGAATGTCAAAAATTTTTGAAAAAATCGGTTTTTCAAAACTATGTTCATTTTGTAGCCCACATCTTTCTGAAGAGTTTGATGTATAAAACATCTAAGTTCGAGGAAATGTAAGACATGTTATTTGATCTTAAGTGTCCCAGAGTGCAGTGTCACGCTTCTTCACACATTTTTCTGTTGCACATCACTGTATTTCGCTCTGTGGAATTCAAACGTGTGTATTTTATAATGGAAGGGATCGAACGTATATTCTGGAGAGTGGAGATTAAAATGTCCTGTGGTACCTCTCCTGCTCCCAGTTGGCCGGTTTGACATCCTACCTCCCTTAAAAACAACTCACAACTACGACTGGGTGGGATTATTTGTGACCGGGAGAATAGGAGATCTTCAGAAAATCTGCACTCTTTATTGCCTGTTAGCTAAGAACTTTCTCTTTTGTGTGACATAAAATTAAATATAGGAAACACGAAACCAAAGACAAGCAAGAGAGTAAACATTTCTTCAATCCTTAGGTCCCAGTATTATTTTCCTCTCTAGTCTTGCTACAGCTTTACAAGGCGTGGTTTGCGTTCTGCGAAAGAATCTACTTCCTCATCAAAGTTCGTCAAACTTTTTGCTGAATGAAAAATCAAAATGTCGCTGGCTAATACTGAAAAAAACTTTTAATACGAATAGTACCCAAGATGGGCGTGGTTTCTCGATCTAATTACGTCTATTTTGTCACTGTCTCTGAAACGAAATAGGCCTTTCTAATATTGCGGCAGCTATAACACACGCCAAATAAGCGAGACTGTTTTGGCACAAATAGTCATTTTTATCTACCTCATTTACATAAATAACACGACAGAATATAATTCACGAAGTACCAGTATCAAATGCCTATTAGGCCTACTACAAGCAAAAAAATTTATGTTAGGAAATAGTTTCACAACGCTCCAGTTTCACAAGCACGAGATCGAAGAGTAGTAGTTAGAAACTTTTATATAAATGTGTAATCGTCATATTCTTCCACATAATTGATGTGATGTCCCCATTTCTTCTCTTTCCTCGTTCTAACAAACAACCTTGTCATCACTAATTCCCTAACTATTCCTGTCACTCTCAAACCTTATTCTCCGGTTAACTTCACTAACCATGCAGGAATAACCGGTTTAATTACCCGCGTTTATTCTCCAGTTAGGCGTTATTACATGTTCGTACAACGCGTTTTCCGCGCTACTCCGAGAACAGAACTTAACGCGGTTGCCAACCGGTCACTGTAGAACTGGCCCTCAGTAATGTAGCGATCCGGCAAAAGCTTTCTGCGAAAATTTCGTTTCCTTGGGTGCACTGAGAAGATTAATATGTAATCTTTCTTAGCTGTTATTCCTGTTAGTAGTTTATTTCCACTCTGGTAGTACGAATCTATGGATTTCGCTAATTGGAACAACACTGATCATTCGCACACCCGATCAACCACACAAACAAACAGCGATTGGTATTCACCCGTTCGGTTTTATTCGGCATAGCTCGTATACCCCCGTCCCCTTTTGTCTGCGGGAAAGTTTTTCATTTATAGATGTGATGGGGATTCCCCTGGCAGAGACGTCACGTACACTCTGAACGCATTCAAAAATTAGCTTATGAATCGTTCAGAAATCAACTCAGAATGTATTCAAAAATATCCAACTACACAAGGAGTCAAAATCAACGACAAGAAAGGCGAGGAGATCACACCAAGAGACGACAAAAAGGAAGCAGACTCCGACGAAACAACCGGTGACGTAAACAACCAAGCATGGATTGAAGTCGCGCGAAGTAGCCGCCGAAGGAATCAACAGACGATGACTCCAACAGTAGTGGGCACGCAGCAACAACCCCAACAAGAAACGGACTCAATAGACGGCGCACTGCAGGCAGCAGTACGAAGAGCGTGGCTCTACATAGCACGGCTACACTGCAACTCCACGCCGGAAAAACTTATCCGACACCTCGGAAAACTGAAGGTGACGGAAATAACAGAATGTGAGGAAATAAAATCCAAAGGAACACTAAAAGCCTACAAAGTAAGCGTACCACTAAACGAGCTTCACAAAATCACAGATCCAGAAAAATGGCCTGAGGGGGCCCTAATTAGAAGATACCGGTTCTTACGCGCCAAAGCCGAGGTGCCAAACTCGAAGTTTAATCTACTTCTTTGGAACGTAGAAGGAGTAAGAAGCGCCTTAGATTTGACGGAAGGCGGGCTGCTATGAAGTCATGACATACTGACAGAGACATTCGCGACGGACAATATACAGGGTGAGACACCTAACGTTACCGCTGGATATATTTCGTAAACCACATCAAATACTTCGTAATTGAAAACGGAAACCACGTGTGTACGTTTACCTCACCCCTCATGGTAATGTACATGTGCGTCAGTGAAAAAGGCCAATAAAAAGGTGTTAGCATGTGGACGTAATGTGCTGTTCCAGTCTCTTCTGTACCTAAGGTCCATCACCGTTCCCTTTGGATCCCTACGTAATTCGGTGCTCTCCGATACACACGATCGAACAGCGGAGGAGTGGTACTCAAGCGTCAACTTTAGGTTACAATATCTCCGGATGTAATTAACATTTTACAATCCAACAAACGGCACTGATTACGTATTTGTTTATATGTTCAGATGTGCTAACAAAACTAACGGGGTTCCATTTAAAAAAACGTAGGTTTGTGTTAAAAAACATACTTCCGTGCATTTTTTTTAGGTTTGTATTAACCAATTACACTAGCCCCTCTCCTCACGTTCGGTCTGTGGAATCGATTCGTCAGTATTTGATGTGGTTTACGAAATATATCCAGCGGTAATGTTAGGTGACTCACCCTGTAGAAATGCCCGGTTTCTACTCAAAACATATTCCTGCAAAAAAAGGACCGAAAGGAGGACCTACAAAAAGAATATCCTGCTTCTACAAACCAACGATAGGAATAGCATCTTCCGTTTGTAGACAAGAAGACGCCATAATAATGGAGACTGGGAAAGTGACTTTCATGGGCCTCTACATCGAACTACTTACCCCGATTGAGGACGTCACAGAAATCGTGATGACCGCTCTAGAAAAGGCAGCCTCGGGCAAAAGTATAATTATAGCGCGAGACATAAACTACAGACATGATAAGCACGACTGCAGAAGAAGGGAACTACTACAGATGATGGCTGAAGAGGGATTCACACTGGTTATCAAGAGAGGAAACAACACATACTTGGCACACAATGGTAGCAGCACCATAGACACAATCATTTACGAAAGCAACGATCTCGAAATAACGGACCACAAGGTGATACTCCGCCGCGGAGAAACACTGTCCAGTGACAACTACTTTCAAAATGGAAGAACCTAAATGCACACAACAGAAAACAAAGGACTCAAGAAGAACCTCCAGAAAGATAGACTAGAATAAAATACGCGAAAATGGAGACAAGCTTACCGTCTTTGAAAACAAAATACAGGAAAAGGACCTAGATGCTGCAGCAACAGCGCTAGAAGACATAACTAAAGCCGCAACCACCACAACCAACGAGAGAAAGGCAAAGAGATGGTTCGATCAACAATTCTGCTCAGAGAGAAAGAGAGTCATATTAGGCCTGCATGTGGCCAAACGCGCACAAAAGAAACAGGACGACCTGATCACATATAGCAGACTCAGGAAAGAATACAAGAAAGCTCCTAAAGAAAAAATGAGACGATTTCGCAGAACTAGAGGCCAGAAGAATGGTGGAAGAAGCAAAATAAAATCGCTACATAGCTCTAAAGCCACGACAGTCGCCGCGCAAGGTAACCGCGTCGTCTTAGGCGTCTTGCCACGGTTCACGCGGCTCTCCCCGTCGGAGATTCGAGTCCTCCCTTGGGCACGGGTGTGTTGTCCTTAGTGTAAGTTAGTTTAAGTTATATTAAATAGTGTGTAAGCCTAGGAACCGATGACCTGAGCAGTTTGGTCCCATAGAACTTACCACAAATTTCCAATTTTCCACGACAGTCACAGACAATGGGGAAAATAGAGATGCCACTCTGGGAGGATCACTTCACTAGCATCCTAAATCAACAGATTCAACGAAGCTCATGAATCAACAAGACAATACGAAAACATCAGAAGATTCACGGCAGAGGAAATTAGAAACACTATATCAACACTGAAGAACAAGAAGGCAGCAGGGCCAGACGGGATGTTCAACGAACACATCAAGGCAGCCATGGAAGTTTTAATTCCAGCAACCACGGACATGACGAACTTACATCTGCTCACAGGACGAATTCCAGAGAGATAGAGAATCTCGACAATCAGAATGCTGTTTAAGGGGAAACGAGAATCACATGACCCAAACTCGTTCCGGGGAATCGTACTAGAGAACAGCCTCTTCAAAATTCTGCTGAGCCTAATGAAGATAAGACTAACATAAGAAATCGACAACAAGATCCCAGAGGAACAATTTGGATTCAGGAAAGGCCGAAGCACCCTACACGCAGTCAGAAATTTCATAGACGACATAGAGGGGAAAATAAGACTCCCGAAAGGAAAATTCGATTTAGTATTCGTCGATTTCACAAAGACGTTTGACAATCTCGACGGGACCATAACATGCGCCAAACTAGAACAGGGAACTAAGCGTCTTGACACACAACACCCTGAGCAAAAACACCATCATAATATCAGACAACGTAACAACCTCGCAAGAAATTACACAGACAAGTGTAGTGTTACAAGGGTATCCCCTCAGTACCCTTATGTTCAACGTAGCCCCACACGACGTGATCCTAGCAATAAGAATTTCGGCTTCGTCCCTCAAAATCTATATATACGCAGACGACATGGTGGTGGGATCACACGATACAAGTGAACTGCTGAAAGGAATAAATGCTCTTGGAACATGGGCTGAACACAACGGACTGCTGATAAACGCAGAAAAGACTGTACACATGGTCTTCAGGAAAGGAGGACACCTATCCAAAAAGGACAAAATATACCTCAAACAAGAACCTCTACCAACTACGAACAGCCTCAAATATCTGGGCGTAACGGTTTAGACAACAGCACACTCATAACGAGTCCACAGAACGCAACGAACAGCAGCCGCAACCAAAGCCATCTACGACGTGAAGTCACTACGCAAACTATCCGGTGGATACAGCCATGGCCCTCTTCGAAGTCAAAATCGTTCCTATTCTAACATATGGAATAGAGATAACGTGGAGGAAGCTAAGCTACGGAGACTTATTACGAATGGAAAAAGTGAAAGCCAGATTCCTGAAGGTAGCTCTCGGAATTTCCAAGTACACCAAGTCAAGACTAGCGTACGAACTCGCAAGAGAAACATTTCTAGTAGAGGACCTTGGAAATTCAGCTTGCCCTAGACAGACAACTGGAGAGGAAGAAGAAAAAGAAGTCGATATGGCCAGAGTTCTACTCTTCAGAGGCCATGATGAACAGAGCATTTCTTTCTTTCTTTCGCTTACGCCATAGTCCAGCAGCGATCGCAGGGTCGGCATGGTTGCAACGGATTTGGCAGTGTTAGTGTTAGGGGTGGCCGGATGCCCTTCCTGCCGCCACCCCGTACCCCCCAGGACGGAAGCAGTGTACCCCAACTGTCTGCGTCTAGTGTAAATCGTGAAATAGTGCGGACGTGTTTCAAATGTCTGCGACGCTTGTAACTGAGGCGGAACGTGGGGACCAGCCCGGTATTCACCTAGCGGGATGTGGAAAACCGCCTAAAAACCACATCCAGGCTGGCCGACACACCGGCCTTCGCCGTTAATCCTCCGCGCGACTTCGATCCAGGGCCGGCGTGCCTACCCGAATCCAGGAAGGAGCGCGTTAGCGCGCTCGGCTACCCTGGCGGGTATGATGAACAGACCATGGAGTGGCACAAATCAGGAGCTGAGACACTTCATAAATTCCATGGCGATCCACGGCCACCATCACATAATCTGCAGGACGAAGACATACCACCACCCGGACTTGATATGCATATGTGAACTCTGTGAAAAACATTGTGAGCGATACCACATACTAAATCATAGACCTCTGTATTAAATAGTGTATCTTAATATGCACAACTTGTGGGCAATAAAGTTTATTATAAAATGTCGAAAAACCACGCCCCCTGAAATTGCCGCCCGGGGTAGATGCCTCGGTTTGCCCCTTTCGCCAAGATCGTGGCCTGGTTTACGTCAACATCAAGCGTTACATTTTCTTTAAATGCGAACATTTTAGGTTTTCAGTGATTGTTTTTGACATGAAATGAAACAAGTTTACAGTTACCACTGTTAATTTATCTCCATGACGCGTTTCAAAGTTTTAAACTTGCATCATCCGGTGGATTTACGTTTCTTAATATGACATGTACATGCGCGCGAGCGCGCGCCCGTGTGTGTGTGTTACGATTTTTTGGAAGAACCTGTGGCACTTTCACTGCCGTAACACATCACATGTATACTGTCATATTTTGTAAACAAATATGGCACCTAATAGTTCCCTACGCCATATTTGTCTACAAAATATGACGTCTTCCTCGATGGTGAGTGTTCATCGGAGGTGAGGGTATCATCTGGAGTGCCGCAGGGAAGTGTGGCAGGTTCGCTGTTGTTTTCTATCTACATAAATGATCTTTTGGATAGGGTGGATAGCAATGTGCGGCTGTTTGCTGATGATGCTGTTGTGTACGGGAAGGTGTCGTCGTTGAGTGACTGTAGGAGGATAGGAGATGACTTGGACAGGATTTATGATTGGTGTAAAGAATGGCAGCTAACTCTAAATATAGATAAATGTAAATTAATGCAGATGAATAGGAAAAAGAATCCCGTAATGTTTGAATACTCCGTTAGTAGTGTAGCGCTTGACACAGTCACGTCAATTAAATATTTGGGCGTAACACTGCACAGCGATATGAAACATGTAATGGCAGTTGTGGGGAAGGCGGATAGTCGTCTTCGGTTCATTGGTAGAATTTTGGGAAGTTGTGGTTCGTCTGTAAAGGAGACCGCTTATAAAACACTAATACGACCTATTCTTGAGTACTGCTCGAGCGTTTGGGATCCCTATCAGGTCGGATTGAGGGAGGACATAGAAGCAATTCAGAGGCGGGCTGCTAGATTGCTTACTGGTAGGTTTGATCATCACACGAATGTTACGGAAATGCTTCAGGAACTCGGGTGGGAGTCTCTAGAGGAAAGGAGGCGTTCTTTTCGTGAATCGCTACTGAGGAAATTTAGAGAACCAGCATTTGAGGCTGACTGCAGTACAATTTTACTGCCACCAACTTACATTTCGCGGAAAGACCACAAAGATAACATAAGAGAAATTAGGGCTCGTACAGAGGCGTATAGGCAGTCATTTTTCCCTCGTTCTGTTTGGGAGTGGAACAGGGAGAGAAGATGCTAGTTGTGGTACGAGGTACCCTCCGCCACGCACCGTGTGGTGGATTGCGGAGTATGTATGTAGATGTAGATGTAGATATTGAGTTACGGCAGTGAAAGTTCAACAATTTCCTCCAAAAAATCGTAACACAACACACAGACACATGTCATACTAACAAATGTAAATCCACCTGATGATGTAGGTTTAAACCTTTGAAAAACGTCGTGGAGATAAATAAAGTGGCTGGTAACAGTAAAGTCGATGTTTCATTTAATGTAAAGCGTTACAAATTCAAAGGTGGCCAGTCGGTCGGCTCGTTTCTTTTCATTTGTTTATGATTAAAAATGCAACTGGAGGGAAGTTGAGTTAGTGCAGATGGATTAACGAGATTGCAGTGAACGAGTGCACTGACTTTATTTCCTCTGTTTAGTATTCTTTGATGTAACGTGTTGCCGGCTATATCAGTTGCTTTTCTGGGTGCGCTCTGGAAGCGAGGAGCGCAAGGGATATCTCACAGGAGACGTGCAGAGAGGCTCGGTGAAACGAGTCCCGGTGAGCCGAGAGAACGCGACGCTTCGCAGAATTGCGGGCAGGGCACCGACCGGCAGGCACAGCTGCTCTCGCGTTGTCTTTAAGCCCGTCTCACACGGAGCAAGATTCGCTGTAAGTTTCCTTGCTGGCTCGCGCGGCGGCTACCTTGCGGGCTCCGTCGTCTGCTAGCGGGCTACCTTGCTGGGAACCTTGTAAGATTTCCAGGGTAGGTCCGGTGCTATTTTTCTTGCAAGGTTCCCTGCGTGCTACCTGCGTTGGCCAATCGTGAGGCGTTTCGTTTGTGACGTCAGACGCGGAAAGCTTGGGCGGGAAGCCTATGTTGATAGTCGCTTTTCTGCTGTTGTGGGGTGCGGTACGAAGTTCTTATAATTATTAAATAATGGCACCGCAGTGGTCCAAGCAAGCGATTGAAGCATTGATATGTACTTATAGGAAACAACAGTGTCTATACGTCGTGAAAAGCGCAAACTATTATAATAAACACTTGCGTGCAGAGGCACTCGAAAGAGTTGCAAATACCAATACATCCATTCGTATAAAATTTGCAAAGGATGTACGATCTTCTATCCTATAAAATAAAGTCGTATATAACAGTCATTATCGGTATATTTATAAAATCAAACAGTAATGAAATGGTGATACTTTTCAAACAAAAGTACGTGTTATGCTGAGAGGCTCCCACATGCCTTGCTCATACTGTGGCATCAAGCAGTCAGGCCTGCAAGATGAATGGTCTGCCAAGCGAGTGGATTCATTCTTATTGATCGAGCAACATGAACTCTCGTACTCTCAATTAAGTTACAAATTATCCTCCTGTATGAATAATACGCAACGGAAACGCACATCTGACTATCAGTAATTTACAGAACTCTGAATGTTCACTACGCACTGGCAATACCACATTTTCTTTCCTTTTTATTTAACGGCTTTTATCAACACGTGGCCATCGCACTGAATATGAGTGGCGCACACATTATAAATTCTGGATATCATGACAACATACAATTCGAAGGAAAAGGCCACCAATCTTTTTTCTTTTCACTATCTTATTTATTCCGATAAATTCTATAACCTAAACACACAAATTCTATAACCTACAACCATAACACGTGAGAAATTCCGCCCAGTGGGCATGGCTTTACATTGGTGATTCTCTACCTTATGGTCTCGTAATTATTTAACGCTACAGTGCACTTTCTGGATAGGATGGTGGATCTTTTGCTGTATCTCACACTTCGACTCTCACAACCATCATCACGAAACTTTCCTCCAGACCGATCGGTACAAAAGGAACATGCATACCCATTACCTATGAAACTACCTTGCTAATCTCCCATGCAAACCACACATACTTAAATTACATGACATACACCACACTGCAACATGAAATACAAGACAGGGAATAGTCGGGAATAGTCACAACATGATCACTTTCCGCTTTCCCACTTCAATTAATACACTCCTGGAAATTGAAATAAGAACACCGTGAATTCATTGTCCCAGGAAGGGGAAACTTTATTGACACATTCCTGGGGTCAGATACATCACATGATCACACTGACAGAACCACAGGCACATAGACACAGGCAACAGAGCATGCACAATGTCGGCACTAGTACAGTGTATATCCACCTTTCGCAGCAATGCAGGCTGCTATTCTCCCATGGAGACGATCGTAGAAATGCTGGATGTAGTCCTGTGGAACGGCTTGCCATGCCATTTCCACCTGGCGCCTCAGTTGGACCAGCGTTCGTGCTGGACGTGCAGACCGCGTGAGACGACGCTTCATCCAGTCCCAAACATGCTCAATGGGGGACAGATCCGGAGATCTTGCTGGCCAGGGTAGTTGACTTACACCTTCTAGAGCACGTTGGGTGGCACGGGATACATGCGGACGTGCATTGTCCTGTTGGAACAGCAAGTTCCCTTGCCGGTCTAGGAATGGTAGAACGATGGGTTCGATGACGGTTTGGATGTACCGTGCACTATTCAGTGTCCCCTCGACGATCACCAGTGGTGTACGGCCAGTGTAGGAGATCGCTCCCCACACCATGATGCCGGGTGTTGGCCCTGTGTGCCTCGGTCGTATGCAGTCCTGATTGTGGCGCTCACCTGCACGGCGCCAAACACGCATACGACCATCATTGGCACCAAGGCAGAAGCGACTCTCATCGCTGAAGACGACACGTCTCCATTCGTCCCTCCATTCACGCCTGTCGAGACACCACTGGAAGCGGGCTGCACGATGTTGGGGCGTGAGCGGAAGA
Source organism: Schistocerca cancellata (assembly GCF_023864275.1). Taxonomy (NCBI): domain Eukaryota; kingdom Metazoa; phylum Arthropoda; class Insecta; order Orthoptera; family Acrididae; genus Schistocerca; species Schistocerca cancellata. The sequence goes on from NC_064628.1 coordinate 395,378,457, forward strand.
CGGCCTAACGGTGTGCGGGACCGCAGCCCAGCTTCATGGAGACGGTTGCGAATGGTCCTCGCCGATACCCCAGGAGCAACAGTGTCCCTAATTTGCTGGGAAGTGGCGGTGCGGTCCCCTACGGCACTGCGTAGGATCCTACGGTCTTGGCGTGCATCCGTGCGTCGCTGCGGTCCGGCCCCAGGTCGACGGGCACGTCCACCTTCCGCCGACCACTGGCGACAACATCGATGTACTGTGGAGACCTCACGCCCCACGTGTTGAGCAATTCGGCGGTACGTCCACCCGGTCTCCCGCATGCCCACTATACGCCCTCGCTCAAAGTCCGTCAACTGCACATACGGTTCACGTCCACGCTGTCGCGGCATGCTATCAGTGTTAAAGACTGCGATGGAGCTCCGTATGCCTCGGCAAACTGGCTGACACTGACGGCGGCGGTGCACAAATGCTGCGCAGCTAGCGCCATTCGACGGCCAACACCGCGGTTCCTGGTGTGTCCGCTGTGCAGTGCGTGTGATCATTGCTTGTACAGCCCTCTCGCAGTGTCCGGAGCAAGTATGGTGGGTCTGACACACCGGTGTCAATGTGTTCTTTTTTCCATTTCCAGGAGTGTATTTTCAGCCGAGCTCATTGAGCTAACAGACGGTGACCAGAGTAGCGGTGGTTTTCACTCAGACGTGTCTGGATTTTGAGTTCAACGGATTGAGTAGCCGTTCAGGATTGTGTTAGTATTTGGTTCACCCCAAGTATCTGATTTCCTCGGTACCACCCATTTGGGGGAGGGTTTCCCCTATCGGCCCCATGGGATTATTATTATTATTATTATTATTATTGTCATTATGTCATCAGCAAATCCGATATGGTGCATCTTCCCACCACTGAAATAGATGTGCATTGTTCGATTCAGTATTTCCGTCACATAAATATGGGTTATAATTACGTGACATTGCTGCTAGTAGTCATGTTTCTCACTTTTTCTTAGGCAGTTCCTACCTGTTACTCCATCATAGGAATTTATGTGCGCAGCATTGTTGCAATGCAGACGTTCAAATTATCCGATTTCTATAATTTCATTTCGATACCAGATTGTTCTAATCGGATGCAGACAGTCAGGCTTAATGTGGATATCCGAATACGACTCTCATCATTTGATAGACTGGGTAAACCACATTCTTAATGGGACAGTTGAATCTAGATCACTTGTTTATGACAGGGCCTGAATTCTTAAACACTGTGGAAAATAATAATACAATGTCCTTATTACTAATATGTTATTTAAATATGAATATATGAACGAACGGCCGGCCGCGGTGGTCTAGCGTTTCTAGGCGCTCAGTCCAGAACCGCGCGACCGCTACGGTCGCAGGTTCGAATCCTGCCTCGGGCATGGATGTGTGTGATGTCCTTAGGTTAGTTAGGTTTAAGTAGTTCTAAGTTCTAGGGGACTGATGACCACAGTTGTTAAGTCACATAGTGATCAGAGCCATTTGAACCATTTTTTTTATAAACGAACGAGATAACAGTTTATTTACAGGAGCAGAGCCCCATCCATCATAGCAAAGCAGTGCGAGATTGGTTTCAGGGCCAAGAGAGGATAAAGCTGTTGTCGTTTGTTCCACGATCACCGAACATCAACCAGATAGAGAATATGTGGGCAGAGGTAACAAGGTCATTGCCATATGGACCTACAAATGCAACCGACCTTTGGACGAATATAGAAAACGTACGGTGGGAAGTAAACCATCAGGCTACACTGTCGACGTCTTGATGAAATCAATGCCCCTACGCCTTCGAGAAATCTTACGTAATGATCGTGGGTGGGTTGGTTACTAAAAGTACACTCGTCCACAAAACCCATGTGGACAATTATCTGATAGTCGGTCAAGCTTTGCTTTGTCGCAGTTCTTTAGATACAAGTCCATTTGCTTTCAGTCTCCAGTTGTCTCAGTAGTTGTGGTGGTGTTATGTTGTCAAACTGCTTACAGTAACGTTAATGGTGGCCCACATAATTTCGCGCTGACTACCTACTGAAGTAAAGATAGTGTTGTGGCGTCGTCGTTTCTCTTTATTTGGCCTCAGCTTGAGTAATCCGATTTAACGGACATAGTACTCCATTAGCGGGCTGCTAATGATACAGTATGACTACAGAGATCATCGTGCGGCTATTACATTAATTCTACAATGAATTGCTTAACAAATATTACCCTCAGCTATGCAGCTGGAATGACTCATTACACAGGTACTCTATGTTTCACTTGGTTAAGGGATCAGTTCGCTGCAATCCTGCTTCTACCGTTCGTAAATACTTGTATACTTCATAAATGGTTCAAATGGCTCTGAGCACTATGGGGCTTAACTTCTGCGGTCATCAGTCCACTATAACTTAGAACTACTTAAACCTAGCTAACCTAATGACATCAGATACAACCATGACCGAGACAGGATTCGAACCTGCGACCGTAGCGGTCGCGCGGTTCCAGACTGTAGCGCCTAGAACCGCTCGGCCACACACCCCGGCCGGCATACTTGTATACTGACCATTCGTTATTTTACTAAATATGGACTACAATCTGATTCGCATACATATGACATGGGTTAGCGCCGCCACAAAGCGATGACTAAGGGTTGGATGCCGTTGAAGTCCCGTTACACTGATGGCAAGACAAATGTTCGCAAATCACCTCTATTGCCTCAAAAAACAATTGCATCTTAAATATCGAAGGACCGACGCCCACACTGTCACAGCGCGTTGAAATACAGCTAAGACGGCAGATGAATATTTGTGACCGACTGGGCTTCGAACCTGGACCTCCTGCTTACTAGACAGACATGCTGATCACTGCAGTATTATTTTTTTAAAAAAGTTGAAAGACTTTTAGCACCAGGTAGGCGGAGGCAAAGAGGGCAGTGGTCGAAGATGAGACTTGGCCTCAATGCCTCCCCCATACCTGTCACTGAGCAGCTGCATTATTCCCATGTATTCCATGTTTGCACCCATATATACCTTTAAATTGTGGAACAAAATTGAAGTAGTAATTAAGGTAAAATAAATAACAGATTGCCGCCTCCAATGGCGTGCGTTCCTCATATCAGTGAAAAGGTTGACGGAAAAACACATAACAAACATTTATTCAGAAATATGTTCACAATTTAAGTGATGGATTGATATGAGGTCTGTAAGGAAGCCATATACTTTTCAACAAATGAAAAAAATTTCGGAGCCGGAGGAGTTTTGCCACATTACAACAGTTCTGATTTTAGAACCAACGTAAAAGAATATTCCAGGAATAAAAAAAAGTGAAAGAATAGTATTCTGCTCCTAATAAAAAAACTGTCCACCTCTTCGTAGCCCACATAAAGCAATAGATAAAAAAATTTGAAACCATTCTTTATATTTGTTATTCTTCTTCAGCGAAAAATGTTCTTCTGCAGTATAAAACATGTAGTCTTCTAAGTTCTAAGTTCTGTTTGTTACGATGTAAAACACAAACTGTCCCAGAAACCACGAATAACTGTTATTCTTTGCGGACGGATAACATTTCCAGTCGGGTTATAAAGCTTCAGTTATCGGTATATGACTTTCTGAGGTTCTGTTGATAGTGCTAATTTCTTCCTAGTCCAGTTCCAAATTCTGATTCTATTTTCACATAAGAAGATGTGCGCTACAGTTTCTACAAGCCGACATTTGTCGCAGTATGGAGATGGTCTCAATTTGATTTTCCATAATCGTTCCGCTGAGGGCATGGTTTCGTTTACAACGTCACACCATACGGCACTGACTCTAGTTGGTAGAATTTTATTGTTGATATTTTTCCAGGCGTTCCTCCATTTTTTTGTAGGTTAATTTACCGGAATTGGTTTGTGAAGACGATTCATGGTAATATAATCATAGACGGTTCTAGTGCTGGTTTGTGCTGGTGTAAGTCTTATACAGCTCCAATCGCCATAGTACTTGCGGACGTAATCTAGGCTGGCATACTACATTAACAGGAGCGTTCCTATCCCCAGGATCTAACGAGAGGAACAGAAGTTTCGTGATGCCTGTCTTAGTGGCGTGTATTAGTTCAAAAAAATGGTTCAAATGGCTCTGAGCACTATGGGACTCAACTGCTGTGGTCATAAGTCCCCTAGAACTTAGAACTACTTAAACCTAACTAACCTAAGGACATCACACACATCCATGCCCGAGGCAGGATTCGAACCTGCGACCGTAGAGGTCGTGCGGTTCCAGACTGTAGCGCCTTTAACCGCTCGGCCACTCCGGCCGGCCGTGTATTAGTTTAAAAGCACGTCTTTAATTCCAAGTCCTCCGTTTTGCCTCTGCAAAGTCGCCGTGTCGAAGGATAATTTGATGATATTTTGTTTCCACACATACCAAGAGGCTACAGCTAATATTTTATGTGCAGTGACCTGCAGTGTCGGTAAGACTGCTGCGACATGTTATATTTTGCTAAGTATGTATGTATTTATAAAGCGAACTTTCTGCAGTCGGTCTAACAATTGCATGTCGTGGTCCTTCAACAAGGTTCCGATGACATTAAGTTTCCGCTCCCAATTGTTCGTGGCCATGCGCTTGGGAGTCGCCCTTAACCTCAAGCCGAGTTGGAGTCTCTTTTCAGTTACACCTAACCAGTGCGCACCTGTTGCACTATTGTAAGAACCGAGATGCAGGTTCATTTGGCTACAAGAATGCGTATGTTCCTCCAGCATGACGGGTCTCCTGCACATTCTAGTCGTTAGGTCACACATTATCCAAACCTAACATTCCCCGGAAGGTGGATCTACAGATATGGGCACTTTTCTTGGCCTTCAAGGTCCTCGGACCTTATCTCTTTGGATTTTTGCCTGCGGGGATGGTTAAAGGCGAAGTCTACAAATAAAAAGTAAACCCGAGAGGCGATTTGATCGTTCGGGTTATGAATAGTGCAGCCCTCATAAAAGAACGCAAATACGACCTCAGTAGAGCTACACGTGGTGTTATCAAGAGAAGTCAAATGTTCATTGAAGTTGGTTGGTGAGTTTTTGAAAATCAACTTTGAATGTCCTCATTTGCCTTTGCTTTGACTTTGTTAGCGTTACGTACTAACAGCTGTATCTCTGTACTCAATAAAAAGTGGACGCATTTATATGGAATTTTTTACGTCTGTGCTACCACCTGCTAAAATATCTACTATTCCTCCTGAAACACCCTGTATATGGATATATGTGTGGTGTCTGTTCTTTCGGACAAGTCCGAAAGAAAATGCTTCATGGCATTCTGCAACGACCTTCGATCTAGTTGCAGGGGCTGATAGAGATTTCAGAGCTGCTTGGCTGTCTGAATAAAAGTAGAATCTACGATTTTTGTAGGGTCTACTCTAATTTTTCCTCCGTGCACATGCTGACAGAAAAAAAACGTGTAATACTGTGGCCATCATCCCTAAAGAGATTCTAGGCAGTACACCAGACCTGGTACTTTCATTTGTTTTCGACCTGTCAGTAAACCACTATATTATGTCTCCTGCACGGTGTTGTGGTTCGTTTTTCTACTGCTCCCAGCTTCCAACTGTTACGTGGCAAAGTTTATTGAAACAGCTAGAAGTTATTGTGTAGTTAGTCGGCATTTCCTCAGCCATCGCCTTACTGATTTGGGATTCCGTATATTCTAACTATATCCAGTTCAGCCACCTTCTGTTCGACTTTGTTGATATTATAGGCCAATAAATTATCATTGGTCTTTTTGCAGGGATGTATATCCAGTACGTACTGGGTTTAGACTCCAGTTTACCCTAAAGCAGCTTCTAGTGCTTATAAGATTATCTTTCGCAGTGGAAAACATTTTTTATGTGAGGTGTTCATAATAGTTTTCCATCCAGGGCTACCTCTAGATACACTACAACCCTCTCTAAAGTTTCATCGAGAAACATAATTTTTCAGTATGTGTGCTGGACATGCTTCCCCATAAATAGTACTACACCGATTTTCGTGGGGCTCGTCTTTAAATACTTTTTCACAATGTTCAGTGCACATAGGTTTAACAGTACTAGCAAATTTTCTAAGTCTTACTGTGAATAGATCGTCTACTTATTCTTTTCAAGAGTAGTCTCCCGCATTCAGCTCATCTATGAGTTCATTCACCACTAGGTTCTTCATCTCTAACTATTTACTCGAAGGTCGTATTACTCGACATCCAGGAAGATACAGAGAGCATCCAGAAAGGGTAGTGCTTTTTCCACCTTCCCAACAAGTTGGTGAAGTGCTACTTCACATGATTTGCTTCGCAAGTATTATGAAAATGTTGCAGTTCATAGATAAAATAATGTATTCACAGCAACAAAAAATATGTCGGCAGAAAACAAAAACGTGGCATTATGAATTTGACAGTACCTCAAGGTTTTCGCTTTGACACTAAGGGTTACTAAAAGAAGCAAGACGAAATTTGCTAGAGCGTTGTCTTACGATTTCCTCATTGAATTTGTAACTGCCTGCTTGTAGCTTTGCTACAAAACAATTGAAAATCTCGGCGAGGCTCGAAAGGCGAACAGAGGCAGCATGCACCTGACAGGCAAGCACGTTACCTAGGAGCTAGCGAATAGGCGCGGTGTCTTCCACTTACTTATTAACTCAGTAAGTGCTATGGCAGATAAACCGCAACATAGGAGGCGACAGTAGTTGTATTTCCCATGTGGAACGACTTTCGTGGACTCAAAAGAATTAACTGATATCCTTATGTCACATCTCAAGCGAAAATCACTCACTATTAAATTGAAATGACACTATAATATCAAGTGAATTTAGCAGGATTGTTCTGTGCCATCAAGGAAGTAACTTGTCGGTCACAGAGTTGCCAAACATATTCTGCACTGTTGCCAAGTTTCAGTTATACCGCCAGGAAGGTTATACCAGCTGATGTGTTCTGTGAGTGACCTCGGAAGTGACTATAGCTTCGTTTCAAAGTTGCGGGTGCCGAGGGCCGCAAGATCCTCATTATATGTCAATGAGTCTTATTCGCATTTCTGTAAATAGATTTAGGGGCTAGAGTGCAATTACTTGTAATACATCGATGCACTGAATGCAAACTAAATGTCATAAATTAATAACTGCGGCAATGATTTGTGTTTTACTGACTTAATCGCACCGAAACCTTGAAAGCGGGTTCACCAGACGCGATTCACAGTGTTGGAGCTTCTCCAGTGGTTGAGTTAGCAATGTATATTTGCTGTACAATATTGTTATTTAGATAACTGTCATTGGCACATCCACCAGAAGACAGGCATGGCCTGGCTTATTGTTGTCAGCTTTCCTGACGGATATTCTGCCTTTGTTCGAAACATGAAGACACAGTGAATTCGAATATTCCATATGGCAAAAAGTTGATGGTTCTATTCTTCCAGCTCTCGTTCCAATAACAGTTACAATAAGCGGCAGAAAAGCGCCTGTGAATCAACAGTTAATAATGCAATCATAATCAGTGGAATCTGACAAATTCCATCTGTCATCTGATAATTGTGAAAAACTACTTTTTTCATCTTCACGGCACCACAGTATGAACTCAAGGGTTTCATAGGATACCTATACTTAATTTCGTTGTGATCGTTTTCAATGACAGTATGGGAGGAGAAAAACCATCTGACTTGAAACATACTTTTCCAGCGGGATTTGAATCTTTGGCTACAGTTGCAGTAGCACGTCCAGTGAGGTATCAAGCATGTGAGCAATCACTCATTGCTATAGTATAGGCTAGGGCAGAGAGAAGCAGGTTTCCGACAAAGTAAACGATGAGAGACACTGTCGCTATCACTTATTAAACAGGAATTGTTCAGAAAATTACAACTATATCTTGTGAAATGAGTAGGTTGGTGCAGCTCCAGTCCGGCACTATCACTGAGTTGCCAAACATTTTCCGAATAGCACTTAAGATAAAAATGTGTATGTGTGTGTGTGTGTGTGTGTGTGTATCTGTCTGTTCTTTCGGACATTTCCGAAAGAACAGACTCTACGAATCTAAATAGACAGCCTTGTTAATCAATTAAAGATTGAAGGACAGATGACCAGGCTGTCATGCGCATTAAAATAGAACAACGGCACAGATGAAAATTTGTGCCTAACCAGGTTCGAACCCGGATTCGTAGTGTCTTTTCTTTCGGACATTCCCGAAAGAACAGACACCACACATATATCCATAGACAGGAGGTTATATGGCATTTTTTGTGCAATTTGTCTATACCACCACCTCCTACAATATTTACTATTCCTCCTCAAACATCCTGTATAATTATTTGGGTGTAGACGGCTCATCGAAAGTTTTCAGTGCTGGACGCACAACATCGTCCGAACCCTAGCGGGAATACAGTGTGGCCGCGAGCGAGGGGATAATGACCGCGGGGGGGGTGGGGGGAGGACCGGGGACAGGGGGTACCGCGTGTGTAGACAGGTGCTGAAGAGAGGTTGGCTGCTGCGTCCCGACAGTGCCCACCGTCGGACGTACGAGTCCTCCCTCCGGCATGGGCGTGTGTGTTGTCCATAGCGTAAGTTAGTTTAAGTTAGGTTAAGTAGTGTGTAAGCTTAGGGACCGGTGACCGAAGCAGCTTGATCTCATAAGTTCTTACAACGAATTTACAAAATTTTAAATCCAAAATACTGCATCTCGGTTCTTACAATAGTGCAATAGGTGCGCAGTGGTTAGCTGTAACTGAAGAGAGACTCCAACTCGGATTGTGGCTAATGGCATAATAATTTAAATTGTGAATATATTTCTGAATGAATATTTGTTATGAATTTTTCCGTCACCCTTTTCACTGTTATAACTTATGTTCTACAAGGAACGCACGCCATTGCAGGCGGCAATCTGTAATTTATTTTACCTTAATTACTACTTCAATTTTGTTCCACAATTTAAAGGTATACATGCGTGCAAACATGGAATACATGGAAATAATGCAGCTGCTCAGTGACAGGTATGGGGGAGGCATTGAGGCCAGGTCTCGGATCTTCGACCACTGCCCTCTTTGCCTCCGCCTACCTGGTGCTAAAAGTCTTTCAACTTTTTTAAAAAAATAATACTGCAGTGATCAGCATGTCTGTCTAGTAAGCAGGAGGTCCAGGTTCGAAGCCCAGTCGGTCACAAATATTCATCTGCCGTCTTAGCTGTATTTCAACGCGCTTTGACAGTGTAGGCGTCGGTCCTTCGATATTTAAGATGCAATTGTTTTTTGAGGCAATAGAGGTGATTTGCGAACATTTGTCTTGCCATCAGTGTAACGGGACTTCAACGGCATCCAACCCTTAGTCATCGCTTTGTGGCGGCGCTAACCCATGTCATATGTATGCGAATCAGATTGTAGTCCATATTTAGTCAAATAACGAATGGTCAGTATACAAGTATGCCGGCCGGGGTGTGTGGCCGAGCGGTTCTAGGCGCTACAGTCTGGAACCGCGCGACCGCTACGGTCGCAGGTTCGAATCCTGTCTCGGTCATGGTTGTGTCTGATGTCATTAGGTTAGCTAGGTTTAAGTAGTTCTAAGTTATAGTGGACTGATGACCGCAGAAGTTAAGTCCCATAGTGCTCAGAGCCATTTGAACCATTTATGAAGTATACAATTATTTACGAACGGTAGAAGCAGGATTGCAGCGAACTGATCCCTTAACCAAGTGAAACATAGAGTACCTGTGTAATGAGTCATTCCAGCTGCATAGCTGAGGGTAATATTTGTTAAGCAATTCATTGTAGAATTAATGTAATAGCCGCACGATGATCTCTGTAGTCATACTGTATCATTAACAGCCCGCTAATAGAGTACTACAAGTTGCTGATGTTTGTCAAGAATAGCGGAATGCGCCTCTGAAGTTCCATTTGCTTTACGTCTAGGACGGAGAGAATCCTAAATAACAGTAATAGGTCACCCAGCGAAGAGAAGAGTCACGTATTGTCTCAAGTTCCTGCAGTTTGATATTAATGCAGTTCCCGATAGTTTCACACTAACGGGTTCTTTTGGCTATCGGAATACTCATGTGAATTGCAAAAGTGTAATTGCTAGAACGCTCAACTGCCTTAATAACACCTCATTCTGGATTGAATACGACTCGGAAAGCGACGTTAATTTGACGTTTCCATCCATCTCATGACTTCTTACTGAATGAAGTCTGAAGTGCACGCACAGTTGTGTTGCCTGCCACATGGATTCTGTGAAGTGTTGTGGCAGCTGGCAGTCACTGCTGAATACAGACATTTGCAATTACCCCCCTGCTTTAGGGGAAATCGTCTTTGTTGCATTTTTTCCATACCGTAATTAGCACAATAACATAAGGCTTGTTCTGCTGAAGAACTTGATGCCCACAAGTCCTTAAATAAGAATCTCCTAGCGGGAGTAATGCATGAAAGGAGACAGACTGTTGGACAAAAGAGTGGTCAGCTCCCTGATTTTTGCGTTTCCGATAGCGCCTACGATAAGAATCTGGTGTCATATTATGCTTCACAACCTTAAACTGTTTATTTTTTTTTACTTCATACTAAAATAAAAGTTATGATATGAGAAGAGGAAATGACTGATATGCTTCTCAGGAACTTTAGTTTTTCGTGTTTATTTTCTCACTTCATACTAAAACAAGGGCGTTAATATGAGAAGAGAAAGTGAAATATACGCTTCCAAGACATAATATTTCCTTGTGTGCTACTACTGCATACATGAAAGCCCTGCAGTTAATTTTTGTATGTTGGATAAATTCTGATAACACCTCACATTCCTTTGTGAGAAGGTTCCTATTTTCTTGGGATTCAAATAGAGTGGACATTTCATCACTGGTTAATATTCTGATGACTAATGACATGATACCCGTTGCAATTGCTCCATGGCACCTGTGAGTAGGGTCTCACGTTGGTTACTATAAGAACACGCAGGCAGTGATATCCGCTCACTGCAGTCAGAGCCAAGGCGAAGCGTCTGCTGCAGTGTCCACGCTCAGCCAACATAAACAAATCGCGGCGGCATTGGGCACTGCTAATCGCTGCACTTGTCGCGAGCCTCGAAACACGAGCGCACTGTCTCTGCTAACGATACTATGGAGTTAATACATCTTACTTAACGTAATATGCAGGTCGTGCGTAGGGTAAAAATTCAGTTTGTCACTTCCCATCGCATTAAATACTTTACAGTCATATTTGATGCAATATTTATTGTTGGTTGTCTCTCTAATGTTAATAGTATTGATTCAGATTGTGCGTGAACACGAAAACACACACACACACACACACACACACACACACACACACACACACACAAACAGTCATTGATTCCAGTGAGGGTGACAACTACTGTGTGTTGAACAACACATGCACCAGTCAATTCCTCAGTTGGCGTCGAGTGGGTGAGATTTTTCAATTACCTTGCATTGCAAGAATTTTAAGGAGGAGACTGAAAGCAAATGGACTTGTATCTAAAGAACTGCGACAAAGCAAAGCTTGACCGACTATCAGATAATTGTCCACATGGGTTTTGTGGACGAGTGTACTTTTAGTAACCAACCCACCCACGATCATTACGTAAGATTTCTCGAAGGCGTAGGGGCATTGATTTCATCAAGACGTCGACAGTGTAGCCTGATGGTTTACTTCCCACCGTACGTTTTCTATATTCGTCCAAAGGTCGGTTGCATTTGTAGGTCCATATGGCAATGACCTTGTTACCTCTGCCCACATATTCTCTATCTGGTTGATGTTCGGTGATCGTGGAACAAACGACAACAGCTTTATCCTCTCTTGGCCCTGAAACCAATCTCGCACTGCTTTGCTATGATGGATGGGGCTCTGCTCCTGTAAATAAACTGTTATCTCGTTCGTTTATAAAAAAAATGGTTCAAATGGCTCTGATCACTATGTGACTTAACATCTGTGGTCATCAGTCCCCTAGAACTTAGAACTACTTAAACCTAACTAACCTAAGGACATCACACACATCCATGCCCGAGGCAGGATTCGAACCTGCGACCGTAGCGGTCGCGCGGTTCTGGACTGAGCGCCTAGAAACGCTAGACCACCGCGGCCGGCCGTTCGTTCATATATTCATATTTAAATAACATATTAGTAATAAGGACATTGTATTATTATTTTCCACAGTGTTTAAGAATTCAGGCCCTGTCATAAACAAGTGATCTAGATTCAACTGTCCCATTAAGAATGTGGTTTACCCAGTCTATCAAATGATGAGAGTCGTATTCGGATATCCACATTAAGCCTGACTGTCTGCATCCGATTAGAACAATCTGGTATCGAAATGAAATTATAGAAATCGGATAATTTGAACGTCTGTATTGCAACAATGCTGCGCACATAAATTCCTATGATGGAGTAACAGGTAGGAACTGCCTAAGAAAAAGTGAGAAATATGACTACTAGCAGCAATGTCACGTAATTATAACCCATATTTATGTGACGGAAATACTGAATCGAACAATGCACATCTATTTCAGTGGTGGGAAGATGCACCATATCGGATTTGCTGATGACATAATGACAATAATAATAATAATAAAAATCCCATGGGGCCGATAGGGGAAACCCTCCCCCATATGGGTGGTACCGAGGAAATCAGATACTTGGGGTGAACCGAATACTAACACAATCCTGAACGGCTACTCAATCCGTTGAACTCAAAATCCAGACACGTCTGAGTGAAAACCACCGCTACTCTGGTCACCGTCTGTTAGCTCAATGAGCTCGGCTGAAAATATTTGCTTCCAAAGGCTTCAACACCCTCTGGTCCTGTCCGGTCCTGGAATCACCCAGGGCAAACCAATGAAACACAAGCAAACATGAACTGTGCAAGCAAAGTCAACTACACCCCAGGTGGTACACAACACAGCTGTCGACAGGCGGCAGTTGGAATTTCGGATTCTGGGGAGTCCAGGTTAGCACGGCAAAGAATATTGAAGATCTCCTGTAAATTTCCCTACAAGCAGAAAACATGCATTTGAAAACTACACGCCGCGCGGGATTAGCCGAGCGGTCTAGGGCGCAGCAGTCATGGACTGTTCGGCTGGTCCCGGTGGAGGTTCGAGTCCTCCCTCGGGCATGGGTGTGTGTCTGTTTGTCCTTAGGATAATTTAGGTTAAGTAGTGTGTAAGCTTAGGGACTGATGACCTAAGCAGTTAAGGCCCATAAGATTTCATACACATAAGAACTTTTTTTTTATAACTATCGATACATTGATCCAAATACGAAAACTAAATAATCTCACATAATAAATCGACCGACAAAAAATTATCATCATTGCTCTTCAAGAACCGCAACTAACTGACAATGAAACCTTGCATTACGGAAACCATTTCATCTTCAAGAGCAAAATACAACAAAAGGTAGCGAAAGGCGTACCAATCTTCGGCATTGCTTTTCTCGAACACAGATCTGTCATCAGCTCTGTCAAAGAAATCACAGCCATCAACAATCGACTTAGGACTATGCTCATTCAGAGCCCCAGTAAAAAATATACACTCATCAATGCACATGCCCCCACCAACACCGAAAATAAGAAAAACACCAAAAATGTCGAAAAATTCTGGAACACACTCGAAAATACTATGAGCAAAATTCACCAAGATGACGTGAAAATACTAATGGGAGACTTCAACTCTCTATTTGGGACAGAAAAAACCTGTAGAAAAATCATTGGTACAAATTCAACACACCGAAACGCTTAGACCAACGGCACACGTCTGACTGATATTTGCTAACAATTCAACCACAAAAGAATGTCTTCTCACTTTAGGAAAATACCATTTCTCAGGTAACATGCTTGGCTACCAGGTGCAAGCTGCTGTCGTTCGCCTTTCTAGACTCGCTGAAAGCCAGATTTTTAATTCTTTTGTAGTAGAGCTACAAGCAGGCAGATACAAACTCAATAAGGGATTCGTAAGATAACGCTAGAGCAAAATTCGTCCTGCTACTTACAGTAACCCTTAGTGTCAGAGCGAAAACCTTACGGTACTGTCAATTTCATAATGCCACTTTTGTTTTCTGCCGACATATTTTTTGTTGTTGTTAATACATAATTTTATCTATGAAATGCCACATTTTCATAAGACTTGCGAACTATACAGGAAATAAAGTAAATACAGATCTTTTCGAAGTCAAAAGTCGGTAATATCCTACTAATTCGTGTTAAAATGGGATTAATCGTCTTACAGACACTTAATGCATCGCTACAGTCTGGAACCGCGCGACCGCTACGGTTGCAGGTTCGAATCCTGCCACGGGCATGGACGTGTGTGATGTCTTTAGGTTAGTTACGTTTAACTAGTTCTAAGTTCTAGGGGACTGATGACCTCAGAAGTTAAGTCCCATAGTGCTCAGAGCCCTTTGAACTACTTTTGAACTTAATGCTTTATTAAGATAGACTGCTGTCGTGATGTTTCTGTAGTAAGCTGAATTTAATTTGTATTAGTAAAATGAATATTTTATTTGCATTTTCCATTAATTTTCTAAACGCAACAGTAATCATCAAAGATAAATTAATCAGCAGCTGAATTTTCTTTCACGATATCTAAAACAATCTGACAACGCAACAGTTGTTTACAAATTCTACGTCCGTAGAAACCTACTTGTTTTAACGAGGTCGTTAAACCATAGTAGTTTTAAGAGTATTTTCGTCTAGAAATGAATTGCCTTGACGGTTGATCGATCAAGAGCGGGAAAGGTAATATTTTACGAATACATGACGAGAGGGATAAGTGCTTGAGAGAGGACTTCCCTAACAATACAAGTGTCTGAGAGTCGACTTTCCTATCAATCTCCTGGATAGTTTTGTTTCTCAAATCAACAGAGTGAGTTATCATGCAGTAGCAAAGGTGATGTAGTTTTGTTGCTCGACTTTCTTACACTGCGACCGAAAGGTGTCTCAATTGTTGACAACAAATTCCAGCTGTGTTGCACACACCCCTTGGGGCAGAATTTGTAGTCCAAAACACACTTTTGGAGGTATCAAATGTAAAACATTATGTTCACACTACTCTTTGCTCTAGTCTACGTCTTTTAGTGGGGCTCAGCCTTTGTTTCTTCTTAGGAAGTTAACGATAAAGGCATCATAACACGTCACCAGCAACAGTACTGCAAAGGAATGCTCAATGAGTGACCTGATGACGTTCAATAATAGTCACTCCGTTGATTTTTGTTGTTTCGAATTAGAGCATGCAGTATTCCTACACCAGACTTCTGAACTTTGCCTGTTGAATGCAAATGTCGCATGATGGTAAAATGGTAATCTGTCACATATATCAGTAGTCGAGACTTCCTTAATGTGGAAAATAATTCATGCCAGAACGATCTTTGTTGAAACAAGAATATCTTTTTTTGGCGTATTTTTCCCAAAAGCACTCGCTCCAAACACAGTTCAAATCTTTCTAGCTGCCTCCTCTACTTTCACCCCTCTGTTATACCAAAGTAAATATTGTGTTGCAGCTGTTACACCTATTTCCACTTGCGACTCAATTTTACAATGCTTAACCGTAGTTCATGATTTTCAGGTATGCAAAATCCAATGCTTAACTGCAAGATACTAACTAGAACTTCAAATTCGAAAATGGCATTGATACATACACTGACAGCGTGGCGCCGTTTTCACATGGGCGGCGCCGGATTTCAGGTGGCGGGTGGCGTCTGGCCGGTGGCCGGTAGCCGCTGCAGTGCGAGGAAATTCCCGAGCGTAAGCTGTATGATCGCGACGCAGCCACGAGCTGTCCTGCGGAATTGTTTCTGGAATACTTGTTATTGCGGGTGGGTAGAATGTTAAGCGAATTGTCTTCGGTGTTCAATCAGACTCATACGTTTAGACCGAAATGTGGTTAAAAAAAAATAAATAAATCAGCTGGGCGCGAACACGCGACTCTAAGTTTAGAATCCACGACGATTACCGCAAAACCACAGGCTCACTCCAACCAGATCATCTCCGAAGTAGACAACATTTCCTCCTAACACTTCCGCATCTTACAGTGTTGCCAGATTGTGCAGAGAGCCGGACTTAGAGATGTCAGGGGCAGTCAGTTTTATTGGCCACCTTAAGTGAACGACTCAGACTTAGTCTCTGTGGCGGCCGGCCGGCGGTCAGTTTTTTTGTCTAAGACTGTACATTGTACCACATGGAGCTCCGCAGCAGACCGCCCCTACGTGTTCACATGGTGACACAACGCCATCGTCAATTACGATTGTAGTGAGAACGGGACCATCGGGATTCGGCCGTCGATCAATGGAAACGTGTCGGCTGGTCGGGTCAATCACATTTTTGCTACACTAGGCCGCTGATCGTCTCCAAAAACGCCGCTAAGAAGGTGAACGGCGGCTCGAAACGTGCAGCACACCACGAACTGGCTGGTGGGAGTAGTATTATGCTATGGGAGACATCCGCCTGCGCTTGCGTGGGACCTGTGGTAGTAAGCGAAGATACGCTGAGAGCTGCTGCCACCTGCATCTCTTCATGTTGATGTTTTCTTCCACGACGATGTCATATATCATCAGCATAACTGACCGTGTCTCGGAGCCAGTACAATGCTAGTGGTTTGGAGAGTGTTATAGTGAATTCATGTTGATGTCTAAAACTAAACTAAATCTAAACTCCACCCCAACAGGCCATGAAGGCCCGAAGGTACTGACTGGCCGCCGTGTCGTCCTCAAGAGGCATCGTCACTGGATGCGGATATGTAGGCGCATGTGGTCAGCACACCACTCTCCCGGCCGTATGTCAGTTTCCATGACGGAAGCCGCTACTTCTCAATCAAGTAGCTCCTTAGTTTGCCTCACAAGGGCTGAGTGCACCCCGCTTGCCAGCAGCGCTTGGCAGACTGGATGGTCACCCATTCAAGTGTTAGCCCAGCCCGACAGCGCTTAACTTCGGTCATCTGACGGGCACCGGTGTTACCACTGCGGCAAGGCCGTTGTCCATGTTGATGTCTCGGTGGCCAAATTCGCCTGATGTAGATTCTATGAACCTCATCTGGGTCGCTATCGGGCTCCATCGCCATGTACGCAAATCAGCGGCCCGTTGTTTACACGAATTACACGACCTGTGCGTAGACATCTAATGCCACATACCTTCACAAACCTACCAACAAACTGTCGGATCCTTGATACGCAGGGCCGGCCGCGGTGGCCGTGCGGTTCTGGCGCTGCAGTCCGGAACCGCGGGACTGCTACGGTCGCAGGTTCGAATCCTGCCTCGGGCATGGGTGTGTGTGATGTCCTTAGGTTAGTTAGGTTTAAGTAGTTCTAAGTTCTAGGGGACTTATGACCTAAGATGTTGAGTCCCATAGTGCTCAGAGCCATTTGAACCAATTTGATACGCAGGATCAGTGATGTATTTCGTTCCAAAGACTGATAAACAAGCTGTTTAGCAGCAGGTGGTCATAATGTTTTGACTCATCAGTATATTTACAAGGTTTCCCATTAATCTTGATCACCCTAAATAACTGTTTGGCCAGATGCAAATTACAAAATGTTTCAAGCAAATGTTCTTTAGCCGTCAGGGGGACATCAATCAGCATGATTGCCTTCGTTATAGCTTTCTTTTTTACAAAGATATGAACAGTGGTATGAACTTTTTAAATGGCACCCTGTATTTTTATTCGGTAATTCATTTCCTCTCCTAAACACCTATTCAAAAATGTACCACAGTGTACCATTCAATGAAACACAACGTTATTAATTACATAACACAACACTGACGTTGGCGCTCCCAGCGGTTAGTGCAGGTACTCGGGCTAATGGATCACATCCACGTGCCGACGTTGACAGAGGACAAATGTAAACATTAGTAGAATGCACACCCGTCATTCCGCCAACCATCGTCAGTTGAAGAGTTGTGTGAGTTGAATATACACCAACAAAGAGAAGGTAGAAATGCTACTCATCTATGGGGAATGTAAGTTAGCAGAACAGTAATTGCAATACTCTTTTCTTATGTACGGGTACGTATAGTACAGTAGTTTAGTCCTTTTAAATACCGTTGTGTAGAGAATGCATACAGTAAAGGCTGTCCTTCCTACAAACTGCATCGACATAACGTTTCTTTTATTATTGTTGTTGTTGTTGCTACGCAGGCAGCGGAACTGTACAGAGAGCGATATCCTGACAAGAACCCACCTTCCCGACGGATGTTTGTTCGTCTTGTTGCGACGCTTCAGGAAACGGGAAGTTCCATCCTACGACAACGCAATCGTCGTAGCACTCGCATAGACAAAGCTGTCGAAGTTACTGTTCTCTCTTCCATTGCTATGAATCCACATGTGAGCACACGATAGCTTGAACACGAGATTGGCATTCCTAAAACTCGTGTACATCGTATTCTTACACGTCACCGGTTCCATCCTTACCATGTACATCTACATCAAGAATTGCATGGGAATTATTTCCAGAGTTGTGTATAGTTCTGTCAGTGGGCAGAGCAGCAAATCCTAGCCAACCAGAACTTCTTCTCCTGTGTTCTATTTACCGATGAATGTTCCTTCTCAAACAAAGGACAGGTAAACACAAGGAACATGCATTACTAGTCCAGTGACAACCCACGATGTCTTAGACATGTGGAACATCAACGTCAATGGAAAGTTAACGTCTGGTGTGGGATGTTCGACACTACAATTATTGGCCCTTATTTCATCAATGGTAGTCTAAACGGCGCAGCGTTTGCCAACTTCCTCAGACGAATTCTTTCTCCTCTTCTGGATGAAGTGCCGCTAAGAACCAGAATGCTTATGTGGTATCAAAACGTCGGATGTGCAGCACATAATGCCTTGCGTGCACGTCGTATTCTGAATCGAAGGTGTCCTGCCAGATGGACTGGTCAAGGAGGAACAGTTACTTGGCCTGCTAGGTTTTCTGATTTAAATCCTCTGGACTTTTTTCTTTGGGGATGCATTGAAGACGATGTCTATCGCGATATTCTAACAACTCCAGGGGATATGCAGGAATGTACCGTACGTTCTTGTAATTTTCTTCAGCAGGCAACACTGGAAGCAGTAAACAATTCTTTCATTCAACGAGTGCACCAGTGTATCGGTGTCCAGTGTCACCACTATGAGCAGCTTTGAATGTTCTACTCCTGGGCAATGGTACAGGAGAGTCAAAGTCAATTTTGTGTTATGTTTTCACTTGGTTTTCGTTTGTTTTCTGACAACTCCAACAAGTGGACGAGTTTTTAATCCCAGGCTCAAAGTCAGTGTTATGTTATGTAATTAATAACGTTGTGTTTCAGTGAATGGTACTCTGTGATACATTTTTGAATAGGTCTTTAGGAGGGAAAATGAATTACCGAATAAAAAATACAGGACGCCATTTAAAAAAGTCATACCGCTGTTTATATCTTTGTAAAAAACAAAGTTACAGTGAAGGCAATCATGCTGATTGATGTCCCCCGGACGGCTAAAGAACATTTGCTTGAAACATTTTGTAATCTCCATCTGGACAAACAGTTATTTATGGTGGTCAAGATAAACGGGACACCCTGTATATTGTACAGATATCATACATATGTCATTTTGAAGAAAAACCCTGAAAGTTAAACTCATCTATACCACCACAGCTTAGTTTGGTAATTTGCCGATAGTCAGCGCAAGTCGCAAACACGCCGAGTTCAGGTGCGGAGCGAACTTTCTGCGTGTTGGAGTTCGACAAAAACAAGTGTGCTACAGCTGTTCAACGGATGTTTAAAATCCGGTACTGTAAGAAACCACCAACAAGGAAGGGCATTTATCACAGGCACAACAAATTCGTCACGACGGGTTGCTTGTGCCCCGCGAAGAGAAGCGGAGTCCCAGTGTCAGCGAAATGAATGTGGAGCGCACACGAGAGACATTCATAAGGAGTCCAAAGAAATTGGTGCATCGTGCATCCCGTGAACTCGGAATGGCTCCAGTGACAGCGTGGAAAGTCCTGCGACAGAAGCTGTCTATGAAACCATTCAAATTGGAGCTAGTGCAGAAGCTCAATGACGACGACAAAGACAAGTGTTTCGAGTGTCGTTCGCAATTGCAACAATTGAATGAGGATGGGGATGGCATTGTTGATCGCGTAATTTTTAGCGACGAAGCCACTTTTCTCACTAATGGGAAAGTGAACAGGTATAATTGTCGAATCTGGGGTACAAAGCATCCACACGAATGCATTGAATTTGAGCGTGATTCCCCAAAGGTAAATTTTTTTTTTGGTGACTTGTCACGTCAAAAACTGTATGGGCCATTCTTCTTCGCCGAGAGCGCTGTCACTGGATATTCCTAAAAATGGTTCAAATGGCTCTGAGCACTATGGGACTTAACATCGGAGGTCATCAGTCTCCTAGACTTAGAACTACTTAAACCTAACTAACCTAAGGACATCACACACATCCATGCCCGAGGTAGGATTCGAATTTGCGATCGTAGCGGTCGCGCGGTTCCAGACTGAAGCGCCTAGAACCACTCGGCCACACCGGCTGGCAGATATTCCTACTTGGACAAGTTGCAGCAATGGCTGATGCCTCAAATGCAATCGGACTCTCCGTTCATCTTTCAGCAGGATGGGGCTCCACCCCATTTCCATCGTGAAGTTCTTCGTTACCTGAACACGGAGCTGCCGCATCGGAGGATCGGCCGTGCTACAGAAGGAAACAGCTGTTTCATGAATTGGCCTCCCCAGTCATCAGATCTCACGCCGTGTGACTTTTTTCTGTGGGTACACATAAAAGATCTGGTGTACGTACCGCCTCTACTACGTGATGTAGCAGAGCTCCGGGAGAGAATATGGGAAGCGACTGCCACAGTCGACGATGCCATGTTGGGACGGGTATGGCAAGAATTCGATTACCGTATTGACGTTTGCCAGGTCACTCATGGTTCGCATATCGAATGTTTGTAAAACAAAAAAAAACTTTCAGAGTTTCTCTTCAAAATGCAATATGTATGACATCTGTACAATGTTTAGTTCTTGTGCAATAAATAATTGAATGTGTTCCAGGACTTTATTTGCACCCTATATATATATATATATATATATATATAGGGTGCAAATATATATGTGTGTGTGTGTGTGTGTGTGTGTGTGTTTTATATGTTATTTAGTCAATTAAAAGTAATTGCAGGGTGTGCCAGTTTTATACAATCATCCAAGGAAAATAGAACGACAGAGAATCATGAACAATGTTTTTTGTTAATTTATTTTTGGATTCTAGTATATGTTTCAAAACAGACTGCAACAAAGAAAATGCTGTGCTGTGAAAATTTGCAGCTTAATTTTCTACATCACTGTCAGTTTTAGCTACGATAGCAGGGCAATTTAAACCATTAGACAAATTTGTTCTGCTTTATATATTCTTTTACTTTATATAAAATTTTAAACAAAGTTTGTGTACACGACAATATGCTGTTTTGTATGTTTCTCGCAGTCGGTTTTAACACACAACAGGAAATTTGTATTCATAGCTTATCAGCTTGTGATTAGAATACTAGTACGAAATCTGAATCGACTGAAACCTTGTTATCTTATCCGTTCGCAGATTAAAACAATGCGACACACTGTCATGAAGTATTATCCTCACAGATCACGGAGGTCTCTCTCTTCTCATACCCTGTATATCAACGATCCCAGCCAATTTACGCAGTCATTTTAAGCACCTTCAATTCACAACCAAGGTTTTCCATGAGGTCAGAGGTCAGAGAAAAAGGGGGGAGATGGGCGGAGAAGTGGCGGAGAAAATGGATATAAAGATGGGGCAGGAATAGATGACAAAGAAAGAGGAGGTGGAGGAGATGGAGAGACAGGGTAGGAATGGAGAGAGGGGGAAGAAGTGATAACAGAGGAGCGGGAGGAGGAGAAGTGGACAAAAAGAGGAAGAGGAGGAGATGGACAGAGAGAGGAGGAGTAGATGATGGACGGAAGAGGGGAGTAGGACGAGGAGGAGGAGAGGGGTTGGAGGAGATTAGGATGTATCCAATTCCAGTGCCTATTTATCAACTGCGAAGTATTGCCAGGTACTAGAGACATTGTGATAGCTAACCAGTTGTTTGTACCTAAGCTTTTAATTCAGTTCTTTAATAAATTTCAATGCCCGTCATTCTTTTTAGACTTTTATGTCCACTTGTGTATTAAACTTGGCTGTGGCGCCATATGCACTCCTGATTGTATCTTCAAGAACTGGGATAGGGCAAAGTGGCAGGCGATGACCAAATCTCGAGAGCTCCTTTAAAGAATTGACTCTGTTTTTCTCATAGCCCTTGCACTGAAACAGAACGTGCGAACAATTGTTATAGTAAAATATCGCTAAGTTTGACGTGCCACAGAGTCAAGTCAGTTGGCCCTTTGTAGGAGCGTATCCCGAAAATTTACAACATATTTTTGTTTTCTTTCAGTTTGTCCGCCGGAAATGGAATTTGGTTCTTATGCGTAAAGTGAAAAAAATTTCCAGCTATCCCCTGAGGTCCATGTGTGAAAATGGGACTCATACATTTAATGTTTCCCGGAAACAGGCCATTTCTGGTGGAATAATCCACAATATCTCGTTCTGCCGTCGCACATAAAAAGCGTTTTTTCGTCTTATGTTAGACAGATTAATCCGCTTAACCACTATGTGATAAGAACGCAGCAATCGAACTGAATACACTGAGATGCACAGCCATGGAAAATGGTTACAGTTCTGAAATAGCTAGTGAAATTATTAGAGAAAAGAAAAATACAGGTTAGAAGATAAGTAGGAGAGAAATAACGTTAATAAACGTAGAGATAAAATACAAACCAAAACGCGAGTATGTCGTCTTATCATATTTGAGGCCAACTAAATTAACTAAGTATTTCGTAAAGCAGGAGCCAAAATAGATTTTCGGACTGAAAATATCTGTTGTTGTTGTTGTTGTGGTCTTCAGTCCTGAGACTGGTTTGATGCAGCTCTCCATGCTACTCTATCCTGTGCAAGCTTCTTCATCTCCCAGTACCTACTGCAACCTACATCCTTCTGAATCTGCTTAGTGTATTGATCTCTTGGTCTCCCTCTACGATTTTTACCCTCCACGCTGCCCTCCAATGCTAAATTTGTGATCCCTCGATGCCTCAGAACATGTCCTAGCAACCGATCCCTTCTTCTAGTCAAGTTGTGCCACAAACTTCTCTTCTCCCCAATCCTATTCAATACCTCCTCATTAGTTACGTGATCTACCCACCTTATCTTCAGCATTCTTCTGTAGCACCACATTTCGAAAGCTTCTATTCTCTTCTTGTCCAAACTAGTTATCGTCCATGTTTCACTTCCATACATGGCTACACTCCATACAAATACTTTCAGAAACGACTTCCTGACACCTAAATCTATATTCGATGTTAACAAATTCCTCTTCTTGAGAAACGCTTTCCTTGCCATTGCCAGTCTACATTTTATATCCTCTCTACTTCGACCATCATCGGTTATTTTACTCCCTAAATAGCAAAACTCCTTTACTACTTTAAGTGTCTCATTTCCTAATCTAATACCCTCAGCATCACCCGACTTAATTTGACTACATTCCATTATCCTCGTTTTGCTTTTGTTGATGTTCATCTTATATCCTCCTTTCAAGACACTGTCCATTCCGTTCAACTGCTCTTCCAAGTCCTTTGCTGTCTCTGACAGAATTACAATGTCATCGGCGAACCTCAAAGTTTTTACTTCTTCTCCATGAATTTTAATACCTACTCCGAATTTTTCTTTTGTTTCCTTTACTGCTTGCTCAATATACAGATTGAATAACATCGGCGAGAGGCTACAACCCTGTCTCACTCCTTTCCCAACCACTGCTTGCCTTTCATGCCCCTCGACTCTTATAACTGCCATCTGGTTTCTGTACAAATTGTAAATAGCCTTTCGCTCCCTGTATTTTACCCCTGCCACCTTCAGAATTTGAAAGAGAGTATTCCAGTCAACATTGTCAAAAGCTTTCTCTAAGTCTACAAATGCTAGAAATGTAGGTTTGCCTTTCCTTAATCTTTCTTCTAAGACAAGTCGTAGGGTCAGTATTGCCTCACATGTTCCAACATTTCTACGGAATCCAAACTGATCTTCCCCGAGGTCGGCTTCTACCAGTTTTTCCATTCGTCTGTAAAGAATTCGCGTTAGTATTTTGCAGCTGTGACTTATTAAACTGATAGTTCGGTAACTTTCACATCTGTCAACACCTGCTTTCTTTGGGATTGGAATTATTATATTCTTCTTAAAGTCTGAGGGTATTTCGCCTGTCTCATACATCGTGCTCACCAGATGGTAGAGTTTTGTCATGACTGGCTCTCCCGAGGCCATCAGTAGTTCTAATGGAATGTTGTCTACTCCCGGGGCCTTGTTTTGACTCAGGTCTTTCAGTGCTCTGTCAAACTCTTCACGCAGTATCTTATCTCCCATTTCATCTTCATCTACATCCTCTTCCATTTCCATAATATTGTCCTCAAGTACATCGCCCTTGTATAAACCCTCTATATACTCCTTCCACCTTTCTGCTTTCCCTTCTGTGCTTAGAACTGGGTTGCCATCTGAGCTCTTGATATTCATACAAGTGGTTCTCTTCTCTCCAAAGGACTCTTTAATTTTCCTGTAGGCAGTATCTATCTTACCCCTAGTGAGACAAGCCTCTACATCCTTACATTTGTCCTCTAGCCATCCCTGCTTAGCCATTTTGCACTTCCTGTCGATTTCATTTTTGAGACGTTTGTATTCCTTTTTGCCTGCTTCATTTACTGCATTTTTATATTTTCTCCTTTCATCAATTAAATTCAATATTTCTTCTGTTACCGAAGGATTTCTATTAGCCCGCGTCTTTTTACCTACTTGATCGTCTGCTGCCTTCACCACTTCATCCCTCAGAGCTACCCATTCTTCTTCTACTGTATTTCTTTCCCCCATTCCAGTCAATTGTTCCCTAATGCTCTCCCTGAAACTCTCTACAACCTCTGGTTCTTTCAGTTTATCCAGGTCCCATCTCCTTAAATTCCCACCTTTTTGCAGTTTCTTCAGTTTCAATCTGCAGTTCATAACCAATAGATTGTGGTCAGAATCTACATCTGCCCCAGGAAATGTCTTACAATTTAAAACCTGGTTCCTAAATCTCTGTCTTACCATTATATAATCTATCTGAAACCTCTCAGTATCTCCAGGCTTCTTCCATGTATACAGCCTCCTTTCATGATTCTTGAACCAAGTGTTAGCTATGATTAAGTTATGCTCTGTGCAAAATTCTACAAGGCGGCTTCCTCTTTCATCCCTTCCCTCCAATCCATATTCACCTACTATGTTTCCTTCTCTCCCTTTTCCTACTGACGAATTCCAGTCACCCATGACTATTAAATTTTCGTCTCCCTTCAATACCTGAATAATTTCTTTTATCTCGTCATACATTTCATCTGTCAGTCCAATATAGGACATAAATAGGAGCATATATAACATGCAGCGCAACGATTGCGGTAAATGTTACATTGGAGAAACAGGTGAAAAAATGTGTACCCGGTAGAAAGAACACTGTAGCTCTGGCAAAAGCGATCCGCATTTGAGTGATGAAAAGCATGCAGCGGATTACTCTGAAAATACCAGAGGTTGAAAATACCGCAACAGTTGTAAGGTTCTCTTATTTAGCACACGACCGGTTTCGGCCACTTAAACGCCCATCTTCAGGTGCCGTAACTTGGTGCTGTGACCCGACCTCCGCGGTCGACGAGTACAAGACGCGGTGTGCTACCAACGACCGCAGAGCATGGCTGGTCCACCGCGGCGCTCGGGGTCACAGCACCAAGTTACGGCTCCTGAAGATGGGCGTATAAGAGCCCGAAACCGGTTGTGTGCTAAATAAAAGAACCTTACAACTGTTGACGTATTTTCGACCTCTGGTATAATGCTCAGTTGCGGATGTTCCTCCGACAGGACTGTTTGTAATCTGAAAATAATGTTACTGTTTTACATAAGGGGGAGGAAGGACTTCAGGGAAGAAATGGTAATTTTCTCACGTTACGCTAAAGGATGAAATTCCACGCTGAGCGAACTAATCGAACAAAAAAAAAAAAAGAAATATATATATATATATATATATATATATATATATATATATATATATATATATATATAGACGATTTTCGGGATATCTTACTACAAAAGACCAACTGACTGGAACTACAGTTGGTCTATCGCACTTCCAGGTTAGCTATGTCTTTCGATAACAATATTGTTCACGATTCTTTGCTGTTTTATTTTTTTGTACTCGTTGCATGATTGGATACAGTTGGCACTCTGCGCGTTTACCTCTAACTGGCTAAACGTCATTTGTAAATAATATAGTTTTGACCTCATGTTCTTTTTTGACGTATATATACTCTTAATCAATCAATCAATCTTTTAAGTATCGCATGTATTTTTACTACAACTTTGGATCACCGTTTTCACCTGAAGTTTTTCTGTATTCATGTGTTTTGTACAATAGGTTCAAAGGTTCAAAAAATGGTTCAAATGGCTCTGAGCACTTAACTTCTGCGGTCATCAGTCCCCTAGAACTTAGAACTACTTAAACCTAACTAACCTAAGGACATCATATACATCCATGCCTGAGGCAGGATTCGAACTTTCGAGCGTAGCGGTCGCGCGGTTCCGAACAGTAGCGTCTAGAACCGCTCGGCCACTCCGGCCGGCGTGCAACAGGTGGCGGTTAATGTTGCCTGACCGAAACCGGACGCAGATTAATGAATAATTTAAACAGCATCTAACGGTGTCAGCGTCATATAACGTCATTTCGGGTCTGCAAACGAAGTACAACTCTTCAAGCTGGACATACAGAAGGCCTAAGGACTTGTCGAAGTGCATGAACAGCGTACGAGTACTTACATAGAGTGTAAACAAAGCAAAGAGAAAGTTGATGCATAATGGTAGAAGGTAAATATCGGATTGCTTAAAATCAAAACTGGGAACAACACAGCAGGGGAATAAGGAACAGAATTCCCTTGCCTGGAGGACAAGATTACACAGGATGACCTAAGCAAGGAAGATGTCTCAAGTAAATTGGCAAAGGTGAAATGTGAAATGTGAAATGTGGTGCTATCGAAGAGTCTTAAAAATTAAGAGGACAAATACACCGTCGAACAGTAACGATTCTGTCACATATTTTTGGTCTGCACAGACAGTACCTTCATAGTTTCACCAATGATGAAGTCCGCCCCCAGTAGCTGAGTGGTGCCCGGCCCGATAGCTGAATGGATTGCGTGGTAACTCAGCGTGTTCGGTCAGAGGGTTAGCTGCCCTCTGTAATAAAAAAAACTGAGTTAATGTATCAACAAAGAACTGAAATGGGTGTCTTGCGACGACCGCCCCGAGGAAATGCAACGAACGAAAACGAACAAAATGAGTTTACACAAAAAAAAAAGTCGGCGTAATGGACTTCCGTCCTAAGGAGCCCGGGTTCTATTCCCGGCTGGGTCGGGGATTTTCTCCGCTCAGGGACTGGGTGATGTGTTGTCTTCATTATTGTTTCATCCCCATCCGGCGCGCAAGTCGCCCACTGTGGCATCGAATGTAATAAGAGCTCTACCAAGGCGGCGGGACCTGCCCCGTAAGGGGCCTCCCGGCCAATGACGCCAAACGCTCATTTCCAGTACAATGTTTCATTGAATAAATCTTTTTAAATCTTTAACCGGCGTGGTAGCTCAGCGTGTTCGGTCAGAGAGCTGGTTGGCCTCTGTAATAAAAAATGAGTGGAAGGATCAACATACGAACTTGACTGGATGCCATGTGACGTCCACAACGACCAAACACTACGATAAAAAAAGAACAAAATGAAAAAAAGGAAAATAGAAGTGGTTAGCGCGACAGCATGTAAATCCTAAGGGCCCGGGTTTGATTCCCGGCTGGGTCGGAGATTTTCTCCGCTCTGGGACTGGATGTTGTGTTGTCCTAATCATCATCATTTCACCCCCATCGACGCGCAACTCGCCGAAGTGGCGTCAACTCGAAAGACTTGCACTCAGCGAACGGTCTACCCGACGGGTGGCCCTAGTCACACGACATTTACATTTTTTTACCAACATCTACATCTACATCCATACTCCGCAAGCCACCTGACGGTGTGTGGCGGAGGGTACCTTCAGTACCTCTATCGGTTCTCCCTTCTATTCCAGTCTCGTATTGTTCGTGGAAAGAAGGATTGTCGGTATGCCTCTGTGTGGGCTCTAATCTCTCTGATTTTATCCTCATGGTCTCTTCGCGAGATATACGTAGGAGGGAGCAATATACTGCTTGACTCTTCGGTGAAGGTATGTTCTCCAAACTTTGACAAAAGACCGTACCGAGCTACTGAGCGTCTCTCCTGCAGAGTCTTCCACTGGAGTTTATCTATCATCTCCGTAACGCTTTCGCGATTACTAAATGATCCTGTAACGAAGCGCGCTGCTCTCCGTTGGATCTTCTCTATGTCTTGTATCAACCCTATCTGGTACGGATCCCACACTGCTGAGCAGTATTCAAGCAGTGGGCGAACAAGCGTACTGTAACCTACTTTCTTTGTTTTCGGATTGCATTTCCTTAGGATTCTTCCAATGAATCTCAGTCTGGCATCTGCTTTACCGACAATCAACATTATATGATCATTCCATTTTAAATCACTCCTAATGCGTACTCCCAGATAATTTATGGTATTAACTGCTTCCAGTTGCTGACCTGCTATTTTGTAGCTAAATGATAAAGGATCTATCTTTCTGTGTATTCGCAGCACATTACACTTGTCTACATTGAGATTCAGTTGCCATTCCCTGCACCATGCGTCAATTCGCTGCAGATCCTCCTGCATTTCAGTACAATTTTCCATTGTTACAACCTCTCGATACACCACAGCATCATCTGCAAAAAGCCTCAGTGAACTTCCGATGTCATCCACCAGGTCATTTATGTATATTGTGAATAGCAACGGTCCCATGACACTCCCCTGCGGCACACCTGAAATTACTCTTACTTCGGAAGACTTCTCTCCATTGAGAATAACATGCTGCGTCCTGTTATCTAGGAACTCCTCAATCCAATCACACAATTGGTCTGATAGTCCATATGCTCTTACTTTGTTCATTAAACGACTGTGGGGAACTGTATCGAACGCCTTGCGGAAGTCAAGAAACACGGCATCTACCTGTGAACCCGTGTCTATGGCCCTCTGAGTCTCGTGGACGAATAGCGCGAGCTGGGTTTCACATGACCGTCTTTTTCGAAACCCATGCTGATTCCTACAGAGTAGATTTCTAGTCTCCAGAAAAGTCATTACACTCGAACACAATACGTGTTCCAATGATGTGTTCCAATCGACAGTGGCGTGCTTGATTCTGAGAAGTAGTCTTCAAACCAATGTTATACTTGTTCCAGTTTAATAGACAAACAGAACAAGCTCAGTTCCGCACGACCGATGTTTGTTGCATCCTAGAAAGGAGCCGTTTTGTCTAAAAAAATGTCATTTATGCGAGTTCCTGCCCCCTCCCCCCCCCCCCCTCGAAACGACGAGAAACTTATATACATGTCATGTCAGTGAAAGTGGTGTGTACAAAAATCGAACACATATGTGTATTAGAGCGTTAAGAGTGAAGTAAGAAGCAAAACAAAAAAAAGGAAAAAACCACGAGTAATGATAACAATTTGATCCTAGCAAACAGAATAAAAACCGTTTTGTTGCAGTGACTGCTACAGATGCCTTAAAATAAAACGATACGCGTTTCGACTTAATAAAAATTTTATTATAGCCGCTAAATGTACTAACTTAAATAATTAGCATAACAGATTTTATTGTCCATCTAGACTCCTTTCATTTTTAAAATGATCGTTTTCGGTTTCGCCATCATCAGATCTGATTGTATCCATTAGATTTGTAACAAGTCTAGCATATCATAAAATTTTTATCCTGTGTCGTAGCATGTAAAATTTGCTTGTAAGCTCGGTGGATTACTCTTGTAACTGAATGAGTGTAGTCTGTGACGTAGCATGTAAAGTTTGCTCACACGTTTGCTCTTATTCTAAGCAATGCATGGAGATCTGTAGATAGTAAATGTGGAATCGAAAGCGTTGATTTTAAAAATAAAGGCGATCTAAACGGTCAGTAAGATCTGTTGTGCAACACGTGATTGGGGATTTTCTCTGAAGATTATATATCAATTTTTGCATCAGTTGTAAGATGCGTCACTGTTTCATTCTGCTGCAGAAGCCACCTTACTGTGGGAGGCTGAGGTGGCACTACTTACGACGTTTCCCCTTCTCTGTTCCATTCGTGAACGGTGCGTGAGAAGCCTGTCAGTCGATAAGCCCCAGTGTGGCGAGTTCTCACTTCTGTGATCTTCTCG
Source organism: Schistocerca cancellata (assembly GCF_023864275.1). Classification (NCBI taxonomy): domain Eukaryota; kingdom Metazoa; phylum Arthropoda; class Insecta; order Orthoptera; family Acrididae; genus Schistocerca; species Schistocerca cancellata. The sequence continues at coordinate 395,408,747 of NC_064628.1, forward strand.
TCGCGGACATTTCGCGAGACGTGTGTGGGGGGAAGTAATACGTCACGTGGCTCTTAGTCGGACGCACTCATTCAGAGATATCACAGTAAATATCTCCGTGATGCACAACGCCACTCTTGTAGCTTCTGCCACACGCGCGTTTCTTGAACATCTCCGTGACACCCTCGTGCCTGCTAAACAATCTGGTGACAAAACATGGTGCTCTGCGCTACGTTTTCTTTATTCCTTCTATTAATTCAATTTGGTAAGGATCCCACACTGATAAGGTATATTCTAGAATCAGTTAAATAAGCTGTTTGTAAGCAACTTCTTTAGTGGATGAATTACATTTCCTTAGTCTGCTTCAAATAAATCTGAACCTGGTGTCTAATTTTCCTACAATTTGTTTTACTTTCTCATTCCGCATTGACTGCTGCGATCGGGTCCTGCTAGGTATTTTGCGGTTGGTATTGTTTCCGTTCATTTTCCGCCAGTAGCGCAATTGCACAGTAATAGACATCTTTACCTATTTATGTGCAGTATTTTACGTTTATTTACGTCCAGGGTTAACAGTCAGTGTATGCGCCAACGGTCGATACTCCGTAGGACTTCTTCCATTTCGCTAGTCTTCCGGCGTTGTAGCGTACGTATTAATAACGGCTTCGTCTGTGGACTGCCTCATGGAGCTTACGAGGTTATCTACTAGATCACTTATATACATGGTGTTTCACAATTCCTATTACAGGATTCTAGGGTTTGTAGAGGGGACCTAGTAGACAAATATTTAACAAGGACCCCATGAAACAAAAATGGTTCAAATTGCTCTGAGCACTATGGGACTTAACATCTGAGGCCATCAGTCCCCTAGAACTTAGAACTACTTAAACCTAACTAACCCAAGGACATCACACACATCCATGCCCGAGGCAGCACTCGGACCTGCGACTGTAGCAGTCGCGCAAAGTCTGAAGGCTGGATCAGTTTGAAATCTCCTGCTTCACGGGACGTAGACACCACCTCTGACCAGTGACTGTACAGTGTTGAAGAGTATTCGTCGTCGGTTTCCTCTTCTTCGTGGCACCGAGCGATGTGGAGCGGTAGTTAGCACTCTGGACTCGCATGAACAGGGACCAAAACAGTGGCATTGAGGAACGAGTACGACGCTATACGCCGCTTGCAATCAGCAGCGAATATAAGATGAGGTGGAAAAGCACTCCCTCGCTTACTGTCTTGTGCGATGGAAACTTTCCAGAGCTAGCTGCCCCTTAAAACCCTGCACGCATGGAGGCGGATCTGGCATTCGCAGACGCCCAGTCCGTGCCGGTTTGTGAGGCGACTCGCATAAACATTGTGATCATAGCGTCGCCGTGCTTCATGTTTTTCGCATTGCACGTCTCTGACTGTAGGCAAAAAGGGAGGCAAAAAGCCAGGCCCGAGATTAACCGGCGCTACCGGTCGCCTCCAAGGACGTCAGGGGGAGCAGCGACGTGGTTTCCGGCCGCGGCTCTGCCACGCACCGCGGGGATGGTCGACGACCTCTGGTGGCATCACGGCTGCTCTTCTCGGTGGTCAGGGGGATCTTCGCGTCCTGCTGAATTCGTCCGTATGGCAACGGAGAGTACGCTAAATCTCTGAAATGCTCGACACCGATGTTGACTTCCTAAGTAATAGAACCCAGTACGTTGTCCTCGATGGTGAGTGTTCATCGGAGGTGAGGGTATCATCTGGAATGCCCCAGGGAAGTGTGGTAGGTCCGCTGTCGTTTTCTATCTACATAAATGATCTTTTGGATAGGGTGGATAGCAATGTGCGGCTGTTTGCTGATGATGCTGTAGTGTACGGGAAGGTGTCGTCGTTGAGTGACTGTAGGAGGATATGAGATGACTTGGACAGGATTTGTGATTGGTGTAAAGAATGGCAGCTAACTCTAAATATAGATAATGTAAATTAATGTATTTTGCTCAGCTACGATCTACTCTCTTCTGCAAGAAGGAAGTCAGTACCAAGACTAAGTTATCTGTGCACCGTTCAATCTTTCGACCAACTTTGTTGTATGGGAGCGAAAGCTGGGTGGATTCAGGCTACCTTATCAACAAGGTTGAGGTTACGGATATGAAAGTAGCTAGGATGATTGCAGGTACTAGTAGATGGGAACAATGGCAGGAGGGTGTCCACAATGAATTGGCTATGAACTCTATAGATGTAGCAGTCAGGGCGAACAGGCTTAGATGGTGGGGTCATGTTACACGCATGGGAGAAGCAAGGTTACCCAAGAGACTCATGGATTCAGCAGTAGAGGGTAGGAGGAGTCGGGGCAGACCGAGGAGAAGGTACCTGGATCCGGTTAAGAATGATTTTGAAGTAATAGGTTTAACATCAGAAGAGGCACCAAAGTTAGCACTGAATAGGGGATCATGGAGGAACTGTATAATGGGGGCTATGCTCCAGACTGAACGCTGAAAGGCATAATCAGTCTTAAATGATGATGATGATGTAAATTAATGTAGATGAATAGGAAAAAGAATCCCGTAATGTTTGCATACTCCATTAGTAGTCAGTCACGTCGATTAAATATTTGGGCGTAACATTGCAGAGTGATATGAAGTGGGACAAGCATGTAATGGCAGTTGTGGGGAAGGCGGATAGCCATCTTCGGTTCATTGGTAGAATTTAGGGAAGATGTGGTTCATCTGTAAAGGAGGCCGCTTATGAAACACTAATACGACCTATTCTTGAGTACTGCTCGAGCGTTTGGGATCCCTATCAGGTCGGATTGTGGGAGGACATTGAAGCAATTCAGAGATGTGCTGTTAGATTTGTTACTGGTAGGTTTCATCATCACACGAATGTTATGGAAATGCTTCATTCCAGCTCTATATCTTCTTTCAATAAATTTATATGAATTTTTAAAAGTTGTAAAGTCCTTTTTGAAATGCCCTGTATTATAGTGTCCTCCCTACAGGGTGTAACTAGATCCCCTTTATAGACGGTGAGGACTTTTAGTGGGAACGGATCCCCTTTGTAGACGGTGAGGACTTGTAGTGGGAACGGAGGTTAAGTTTAGCACAGAAATACATGTCCGGAAATGTACCGTTTTTCCGCTTTACGCAACATACAACACACGTTCAAATCTCCAGCATTTTCAGCGCCTCTTCAAAGGTGGCTACACTGAGTCACAGCGCCAGAGATTGCGCCAAAGATGATTATTCCGCCGCCTCCACTGGGCGCAGTAGTAGTTCAGAGGATGTCGAGAGGAGTCGTTGTTCTGTTGGGCGAGAGAGTAGACGATATGAGTGTTGACTGAAATGTTGTACTGTTCGGTTGGTATAATGTATAGATGGAAGAAGATGCAATTGTCAGAATATATTTGAGAAAGGAGATGGGCTTTTGATTTATGATGCTGGTGTAACGGAATATTTTCGTCAATATGTAATGAGGTAAAAAAGTATTACAGTTTTCTTTAATAACAATCCCTCTTGCTCACAGGTACAGTCAACAAAGCATCTGGCTCTTGTTCATGTATTGGACTTGTAATTCTGGTTTCTATGTGCAATTATAGTATTTCTGGTTTTTCAATTAGTTCATTGTAAATGGTGTTTAAAATATTTTGTCGTATTGAGAAAGAACCGAGCCAGATACATATACGTTGAGTCACACTACCACACACAGAACAGTTACACTTGTGCTTCGTTGTTTCGTAGCTTTTATAGTTGCAGGGGACTTAATTAATCAATCGTGTTAATGGAAATTCCTTGTCATTCTTTATTTTTATTTTATGCAGTCAGATTGCGTGCTAATACCAGTCAGGGAGACTTCGTAACCGGTCACACAGCTAGTAAAATTATTGCATTTATTCATTAATATTAGTCTTTTCTTTTTAATTAATTTAATTAAGCCCCCTAAGACTACGGTATTACGTACGTCGTTCACCGGTCACCTGATGTCCGGTGTCCGCTACAGGTTTGTTTACAGCCATTCAGTTGAGTTTCTGATCTGCCCAGAGAGGTTTGGATCTGTTGTCCTGTTGGGGTCTTTGTTTGCACTGCACTAAGGTACAGCAGTATTCATTAATTACAGTACAGAATACAAGCTAAAGCCTTAAGTTCGTTTTATTTTTAGTGTGCTGCTGTTGACCGTGCCGAACTACGCCTTTAAGGAATACGGTGACATGTTCTTATCGTACGGCGAAGGTCGGCACAGTAGGACGGCTGCTCGTCAGTTCTATGCAGAGCTTTTTCCACACCGTGAGAAACCTCGGCACTCCCTCTTTGCTACCAGCTGAACCAGCAGGTGCGGCACCATCACCACCAGCAGTACCGACTGCCATGCTCCACGGCGGCGCCGAACACCCGAGGGGAACGATCTACTGATACGTAATCAGCGTGGTTTCAGGAAACATCGTTCTTCTGCAACGCAGCTAGCTCTTTATTCGAACGAAGTAATGGCCGCTATCGAAAGGGGATCTCAAGTTGATTCCGTATTTCTAGATTTCCGGAAAGCTTTTGACAACGTTCCTCACCAGCGACTTCTAATCAAGCTGCGGGCCTATGGGGTATCGTCTCAGTTGTGCGACTGGATTCGTGATTTCCTGTCAGGAAGGTCGCAGTTCGTAGTAATAGACGGCAAATCATCGAGTAAAACTGAAGTGATATCAGCTGTTCCCCAGGGAAGCGTCCTGGGACCTCTGCTGTTCCTGATCTATATAAATGACCTGGGTGACAATCTGAGCAGTTCTCTTAGGTTGTTCGCAGATGATGCTGTAATTTACCGTCTAGTAAGGTCATCCGAAGACCAGAATCAGTTGCAAAGCGATTTAGAAAAGATTGCTGTATGGTGTGGCAGGTGGCAGTTGACGCTAAATAACGATAAGTGTGAGGTGATCCACATGAGTTCCAAAAGAAATCCGTTGGAATTCGATTACTCGATAAATAGTACAATTCTCAAGGCTGTCAATTCAACTAAGTACCTGGGTGTAAAAATTACGAACAACTTCAGTTGGAAAGACCACATAGATTATATTGTGGGGAAGGCGAGCCAAAGGTTGCGTTTCATTGGCAGGACACTTAGAAGATGCAACAAGTCCACTAAAGAGACGGCTTACACTACACTCGTTCGTCCTCTGTTAGAATATTGCTGCGCGGTGTGGGATCCTTACCAGGTGGGACTGACGGAGGACATCGAAAGGGTGCAAAAAAGGGGGCTCGTTTTGTATTACCGCGTAATAGGGGAGAGAGTGTGGCAGATATGATACGCGAGTTGGGATGGAGGTCATTAAAGAAAAGACGTTTTTCGTCGCGGCGAGATCTATTTACGAAATTTCAGTCACCAACTTTCTCTTCCGAATGCGAAACTATTTTGTTGAGCCCAACCTACATAGGTAGGAATGATCATCAAAATAAAATAAGAGAAATCAGAGCTCGAACAGAAAGGTTTAGGTGTTCGTTTTTCCCACGCGCTGTTCGGGAGTGGAATGGTAGGGAGATAGTACGATTGTGGTTCGATGAACCCTCTGCCAAGCACTTAAATGTGAATTGCAGAGTAATCATGTAGATGTAGATGAAGAAGCCGTATGTACTCCATCCAGGGGAAGAGGACGCTGCGGCGAGCACCTGAAGCACGGCAGGCGGGCTGAATTTGAGCGCCAAGCCGTCAGCCGTGTTCCGCATGAGCAGAGCTACACCCGTACCACCCTCAGAAGGTACAGGCAATTCAGCCACAAGATTATGCGTCGCGAAGTCACTTCTGCAAGGTGGTTCTCGCACCGTTGTGTAGACGCGTAAACTCTCCCCACTAATGTTGTTTCTCTTTGACATTTAACTCAACTCTACCTCCAGCTCCATTAAAGTGCACATATTACCAAACTGCGTATTCACAAACTGTTATCCAACTTACACTTGTATGCTTACCTTTGACTAAACAGAAACCAATTTTGAGATGAACTGTAACAGATATAAATGCAGTTGTTTTCGTATTAAATGCGCAACAGAAGTAAGACAGTTATCTGGCCCTAATCAAAATTTCCACTTACCTCGCGTGTTGACAACACTGTTGCAGATTTCTCGAAAGCACAGCGGCAAACAGCAAGCAGGCAGTGGCTGAACGAGATTTCTGTTTGTAAATACACATTCTAGTTGTTGCCGCACTGCAGTTCCTTCTCTAAATCCTCGCTCGAACGATAAAATGGCTGACATCGAAATAAGTGTCCAAGGTACAGAAAAGCAACTGAAGTCACTCAACAGAGGAAAGTCCACTGGACCTGATGGGATACCAATTCGACTCTACACAGAGTACGCGAAAGAACTTGCCCCCTCTAACGGGTGTTTACCGCAAGTCTCTAGAGGAACGGAAGGTTCCAAATGATTGGAAAAGAGCGCAGGTAGTTCCAGTTATCAAGAAGGGTCGTGGAGCAGATACTTAAAACTATAGGCCTATATCTCTGACATCGATCTGTTGTAGAATTTTAGAACATGTTTTTTGCTCGCGTATCATGTCATTTCCGGAAACCCAGAATCAACTCTATAGGAATCAACATGGATTCCGGAAACAGCGATCGTGTGAGACCCAACTCGCTTTATTTGTTCATGAGACCCAGAAAATATTAGATACAGGTTCCCAGGTAGATGCCATTTTCCTTGACTTCCGGAAGGTGTTCAATACAGTTCCGCACTGTCGCCTGATAAACAAAGTAAGAGCCTACGGAATATCAGACCAGCTGTGTGGCTGGATTGAGGAGTTTTTAGCAGACAGAAGACAGCATGTTGTTCTCAATGGAGAGACGTCTACAGACGTTAAAATAACCCCTGGCGTGTCACAGGGGAGTATTATGGGACCATTGCTTTTCACAATATATATAAATGACCTAGTAGATAGTGTAGGAAGTTCCATGCGGCTTTTCGCGGATGATGCTGTAGTATACAGAGAAGTTGCAGCATTAGAAAATTGCACCGAAATGCAGGAAGATCTGCAGCGGATAAGCACTTGGTGCAGGGAATGGCAACTGACTCTTAACATAGACAAATGTAATGTATTGCGAATACATAGAAAGAAGGATCCTATATTGTATGATTATATGATAGCGGAACAAACACTGGTAGCAGTTACTTCTGTAAAATATCTGGGAGTATGCGTACGGAATGATTTGAAGTGGAATGATCATATAAAATTAATTGTTGGTAAGGCGGGTGCCAGGTTGAGATTCATTCGGAGAGTCCTTAGAAAATGTAGTCTATCAGCAAAGGAGGTGATTTCCAAAACACTCGTTAGACCTATACTTGAATATTGCTCATCAGTGTGGGATCCGTACCAAGTCGGGTTGACAGAGGAGATAGAGAAGATCCAAAGAAGAGCGGCGCGTTTCGTTACCGGGTTATTTGGTAAGCGTGATAGCGTTACGGAGATGTTTAGAAAACTCAAGTGGCAGACTCTGCAAGAGAGGCGCTCTGCATCGCGGTGTAGTTTGCTCGCCAGGTTTCGAGAGGGTGCGTTTCTGGATGAGGTATCGAATATATTGCTTCCCCCTACTTATACCTCCCGAGGAGATCACTAATGTAAAATTAGAGAGATTCGAGCGACCACGGAGGCTTTTCGGCAGTCGTTCTTCCCGCGAACTATACGCGACTGGAACAGGAAAGGGAGGTAATGACAGTGGCACGTAAAGTGCCCTCCGCCACACACCGTTGGGTGGCTTGCGGAGTATAAATGTAGATGTAGATGTACATGCATGTGGTAATGCGTAATGATAAACAGTAGGGTGCGGAGAGTAACTATTCCTATGAAATGATATTCCAAGATAACGATTTTAGAATGAGAAATACATTGAAGCGTCAGAGAAACTGTTATAGGCGTGCCTATTCAAATAGAGGGATATGTAAACAGGCAGTATACGGCGCTGCGGTCGGCAACGCCTACATAAGACAAGTGTCTGGTGCAGTTGTTAGATCGGTTACCGCTGCTACAATGGCAAGTTATCAAGATTTAAGTGAGTTTCAACGTGGTGTTATAGTCGCCACACGAGCGATGGGACTCGGCATATCCGATTTAGCGATGAAGTGGGGATTTTCCCGTACGACCATTTCACGAGTCAACCGTGATTACCAAGAATCCGGTAAAACATCAAATCTCCGACGTCGCTGCGGCTGGAAAAAAAATCCTGCAAAAACTGGACCAACGACGATTGAAGAGAATCGTTCAATGTGACAGAAATGCAACCCTTCCACAAATTGCTGCAGATTTCAATGCTGGGCCATCAACAAGGGTCAACGACATCGATATGGGCTTTCGGAACCGAAGGCCCACTGGTGTACCTTTGATGACTGCACGACACAAAGCCTTCCGCCTCATATGGGCCCATCAGCACCAACATTGGACTATTGGTGACTGGAAACATGTTGCCTGGTCGGACGAGTCTCGTTTCAAATTGTATAGAGTGGATGGATGTGTAGAGGTGTGGAGAGAACCTCTTGAATCCATGGACCCTGCATGTCAGCAGGGGGCTGTTCAAGCTGGTGGAGGCTCTGTAATGGTATAGGGCGTGTGCACTTGGAATAATACGGGACCCCTGATACCTCTAGATATGACTCTCACAGGTGACACGTAGGTAAGCATCCTGTCTGATCACATCCATCCATTCATGTCCATTGTGCATTCCGACGGACTTGGACAATTATAGCAGGACAAGGCGCCAGAATTGCTACAGAATGGCTCCAGGAACACTCTTCTGAGTTTAAATACTTCCACTGGCCACCAAACTCCCCAGACATGAACATTATTGAGCATATCTGGGATGCTTTGCAACGTGCTTTTCAGAACAGATCTTCACCGCCCCCCCTACTCGTACTCTTACGGATTTATGGACACCCCTAGGCAGGATTCATGGTGTCAGTTCCCTCCAGCACTATTTCAGACATTAGTTGAGTCCATGCCACATCGTGTTCCAGCATTTCTGCGTGCTCGCGGGGGCCATACACGGTATTTGGCAGATGTACCATTTTTTTTTTTTTTGGCTCTTCAGCGTATATTCAAGAAGAGAGAATAAAACTTCGCATGATCTTCACGCATAGCACCACATAGCACTGGTCTGAGCAATACTATGTTTAACAAAGTGGACAATGATTTTAAAAAGGGTACCATATTAACAGAGAATTTCTATAAAAACTAAACTGCCTAATCAGTTAATATGTTAATGTACGATTCAGGCAGTGGGATGGTCTGTCTCTCAGCTTTGAGCAAGTTAACCAGCTGACAGCAACCATTTCGACAAATTATGTGAGCAGTGCCGCAGTCTTACCGCAAAATTCTTCTCTTCAAAAACAATCACATTATTCAAAATATATGTTCCTTTTACCTTTCATTGTACACATCATCTAACAAATGTAATCACAAGAGAACATAGCACTACTAAATACGTTCATCACCTACCACACTTCAACTAAGGATGTAACAGACTGTGGAGAGGGAAAGACAGTGCCACGACGACAGACTGTTTAACAGTAACGTAACTTGCTTTCTCTCTGACTTGCACATCGATGACATACGAAAGTCAAAATGACATGACCATCTTACAGATGAGCCCGACTTCCCGCGGCGGATCCTTTTGACGAATGAAGCCTAAGTTCACCAGGGAATGTGTCCTCAACTCCCACGACAGTCATGTGAGCTTTGACTAAAACCGGTACGCTGCGCACCCCCATGGGTTTCAGAAACTATGAGGTCTGGACATTTGGGCAGCGTTTCTGGATGGATGTGAGACTGGTCCATACCTTCTGCCACCACATCTCACGGATGCCCCCTACTTGGATTTCCTTGACGGCATGCTGCATGGGCTCTTGCATGATGTCACTGCATATGCCTCAAAACAAGTGCTTGCAGCGCAATGGCGCACCGCCTTATTTTTCACGCGGGGGTCTAGATCATCAAGAGTAACTACTTGGGCAACTGTGGATAGGTGGTGGCGGCACTGTTGCTTGGCCTGCACGATGTTTCTACTGCCTGTGCGACCACATGGAATCCTTGATTTACAGGACGCCTGTGGCATCCGTGGAAGGTATACTGGAGCGATTTACGGCTGCGGTTTATGCTGGAGGATCAGGGTTCAAATGGCTCTGAGCACTATGGGACTCAACTGCTGTGGTCATAAGTCCCCTAGAACTTAGAACTACTTAAACCTAACTAACCTAAGGACAGCACACAACACCCAGCCATCACGAGGCAGAGAAAATCCCTGACCCCGCCGGGAATCGAACCCGGGAACCCGGGCGTGGGAAGCGAGAACGCTACCGCACGACCACGAGATGCGGGCTGAGGATCAGGGACAGATGGTCGTGTGTAGTGGAACGTTGTATGGAAGGATCGTATGTGTGTTGACGTCGGTGGTCATCGAGCCCCATTAGTAAGTGGACTTAGCATGAGTCACAGAGCAACGTGTGTTGTGGTATTTTGTTTATAGCGCGAAAACGGCACGTTTCTGGACATCAAAAAAATGGTTCAAATGGCTCTGAGCACTATGGGACTTGACATCTTAGGTCATCAGTCCCCTAGAACTTAGAACTACTTAAACCTAACTAACCTAAGGACATCACACACATCCATGCCCGAGGCAGGATTCGAACCTGCGACCGTAGCAGTCCCGCGGTTCCGGACTGCAGCGCCTAGAACCGCAAGACCACCGCGACCGGCTTCTGGACATCAATCCTGTGGTAAAATTAACAGCCTTGGCACCTACTACAGGCTGACAAACTCTATCTACTATCGCTTGCGCCTTTGTCCCGCAAGTTGTGTGGGGTTGGCGTGGTTAAATAGGATTTGGCATGTTAGTTTGAAGGGGCGGCCAGATGCCCTTCCTGCCGCCACCCCGTATCCCCCGGGAAGGAATCAGAGTACCCCTTCTGTCTACATCTAGTGCAAATCATGGAAAAATGCGAATGTGTTTCAAATGTCTGTGAATCGTGTAACTGAGGCGGGACGTGGGGACCAGACCAGTATTCACATAGAGGGATGAAGAAAACCGCCTAAAAACCACATTCAGGCAGGCCGGCACACCGGCCCTCGTCGTTAATCCGGCGGAGGATTCGATCCAGAGCCGGCGCGCCTACCCGAGTCCAGGAAGCAGCGCATTAGCGCTCTCTGCTAACAGGTTGCCAAACTCTGTAAAGGGAATTTAGTTACACGCTGTATATGATGTCTACAGTGCAAACCTCGTGATGCAGGCGGCGTAATGTACGTTGTAGAAGTAAGTTCACCACTCAAAATATTAATCACGCTGTAAAAAATAGCACACTGTCGTTTTGGAGCACTGTAGACAATTGGGCGTTTAACGAGCAGGTGACTGATGGAGGTTGGTATTGTGTTGCTTTATCTCCTACATCTTGATGATGCGACTACTATACACAGTTCCGTCTTCCAAGATGACAACAGCTGTGTTCACAGGACTGCGTTCCTCGTTTGACAGACACTCAGGCACCCTGTAGCACATCGAGTGCCCCACTAAGTCACCCGATCTCAATCCCATAAAATGTCTGGGAATATTCGGAACAACGGGTTAGAAGTACAGTCAACATCCCCGCAGTCTGGCAGCTCTACGGGATCCAATAGTCAATGCAAGGCGTCAGCCGGGGATGGTCTACGTGGAGAACCTTGTGGTCTCTCTTACTCGCCGTATCGAAAGTGGCAGGGATAGTAGTTGAGACGGACCATTATTCAAGGCAAGAAGCGATGTCAGACGATAGTAAGCCTAACGGCTCCTGCCACCGAGTGCGCTGTGGCTTGTTATATAAGAGAATCGACAGGCCGAGAGCCGACTGCTGGCATTTCACTCTCGTTTTTTATTTTTTATTTGTTCATTAGTCTTCTGACTTGTTTGATGCCGCCCGACACGAATTCCTCTCCTGTGCCAACCTCTTCATCTCAGAGCAGCACTTGGAACCTACGTCTTCAATTATTTGCTGGATGTATTTCAATCTCTGTCTTCCTCTACAGTTTTTGCCCTCTACAGCTCCCTCTAGTACCATGGACGTTTTCCCTGATGTCTTAACAGATGTCCTATCATCTTGTCCCTTCTCCATGTCAATGGTTTCCACATAATCATTTCCTCTCCGATTCTGTGCAGAATCTCCTCATTCCTTACCTTCACCCAATTTTCAACATTCGCCTGTAGCACCGCATCTCAAATGCTTCGGTTCTCTTCTGCTCCAGTTTTCCCACAGTCCATGTTTCACTATCATACAAGGCTGTGCTCCAAACATACATTCTCAGAAATTTCTATCTCTAACTAAGGCCTATGTTTGATACTAGTAGACTTCTCTTGGCCAGGCATGCTCTTTTTGCCAATGCTAATCTGCTTTTGATGTCTTCCTTTCTCCATCTGTCATTATTTATTTTGCTGCCTAGGTAGCAGAATTCCTTAACTTCATCTACTTCGTGACCATCAATCCAGATGTTAAGTTTCTCACTGTCCTCATTTCTGCTACTTCTCATTACTTTTGTCTTTCTTCGAGTTACTCTCCATCCACATTCTGTAGTCATTAGATTTTTCATTCCATTCAGCAGATCATGTAATTCTTCTTCACTGTCACTCACGATAGCAATGTCATCAGCGAATTGATATCCTTTCACCCTGTATTATAATCCCATTCTTGAACATTCCTTTTATTTCCATCATTGCTTCTTCGATGTACAGATTGAACACTGCAGATGAAAGACTACATCCCTGTCTTACACCCTTTTTAATCTGAGCACTTCGTTCTTGGCCGTCCACTCTTATTATTCCCTCTTGGCTCTTGTACATATTGTATATTACCCGTCTCTTCATATAGCTTACCCCTATTTTCCTCAGAATTTCGCCGACTACTGCTTTGCTGAAGAAAGCTATTTGCCACACTTTACGTCTTCACTTCCCAGTGCACTATTCACTGTGTGCGAACAAGTGCTGTCGGTAAGCCTTACATGCGGGATGTCTGTTATGTTGCTATTATCGTTTTCCTGAATCTCTTGGGTGCTGTATAATTCCTGCAGTCCTCCATTAGAGAATTCCTATCTTTTGGTTTCTTCATATATGCAACATATATTGCTACCTGCCAAATTACTCTTCTTAAATAATTGCCCCATTCAGATTGGTGTAGTGTTAAAAAATGTTCAAATGTGTGTGAAATGTTATGGGACTTAACTGCTAAGGCCATCAGTCCCTAAGCTTACACACTACTTAACCTAAATTATCCTAAGGACAAACACACACATCCATGCCCGTCGGAGGACTCGAACCTCCGCCAGGACCAGCCGCACAGCCCATGACCGCAGCGCCCTAGACCGTTCGGCTAATCCCGCTCGGCTGTAGTGTTCATGTATGCAGAATTTTTACTTATCTAATCTGATATACCTCCGCATTCTTAATTTATTACGACATACATTCCTGAAGATTTTGCTTCGTTTTTCGTCTCAAATTGTACTCTGCGTCTCATTAACCGCTAACTTGAAATTCCAAGTAGTTTAGAAACGGCACATCCCCTGCAACATCTTTGTTGATGAAAATTTCTCGGGTTTGCAGCTTTGTGGTAGCGTTGAGAATCCACAGTTTTTCGATGTTCCCATTCAGGTGACAACCGAGAGCTTCGAGAGAAAACAAATTTAATTTAATAATTCTGAATCTTATACGTCCGCAATTTCACGATGATTCTCTTCCTGGTGCCTTATTTCAAGATTAGGGTTAGTTTCACGGCTATAAAAAAAAGTACTTGTCTCGCTTTAGATCGGTATGCACTATGCAATGGGATTCTCTGATGAGCTGACGTGGAGAAAACTATTATCGCTTTTATGTTTTGACCTTGAAACCGGAAGTTAAAGACGTCAAGCTCTTGAAAAGGGTGGGTAATACTCTCTTAATTTCAGTGTACAGCACATGCATCCATTTTGACAAAGTCCAGGTTAGCCAGGAATTAATCCTTTTTCACTTCTTTTCACAACCTCGAAGAACCGCTTAACTCCTCCGCCTTCTCTAAAGTAAAAGGTAGGCCTAATATAAGTTTGACCCTGGAGACTCTATGATGTCTTGAAATTTCTTATTTAGATTGCGAAGTGTCAGGGCTAGCAGTGTATTTAACACTAAATTCTTCTAGAATCTTCATATGGAATTGATGCTCTAAGCCCCCCCCCCCTTTTCTATCTCCGCCTTTTGCTGTTGCACATGGATTAAGAAGAAACGCGAAATGACCCTGCAAGTGGAGTAGAAAAGAGTTTGGCACCTGCAATAATTTAATTTGATAGAAAATAATTTGATAAATAAGTTTCATTAACGTGGTGAGAAATGAAAGGGTTGCTCTACCGATCTACAGAATGAAAGTTCTGTCCAAAATTACAATTTGATTTATTATGACTAAACTCATTATAATAAACAAAACACATGAAACATTTACAATACGTCAAATTGGATACTCAAATAAATGCTGTGAAGGTGAAGTTGTCCTTAAACTAGCTTGTGACGTTTATGACCAAATGGTATGTGGAGCCAATTCCTTGCAACTCAAATCTTAAGAGAAACACCCAGCCAACCCAACATTAATTGCTGTTACAGTAATGAGAACTCAGACAATGAACACCCAAGACAGAACCACGTAAGAAAAGACGGGAACAGGCGTGCTCTGCTGAGCTCTGATTATCACAGAGCAAAATGCCCTAATATGCCGGTGCTGCGGACATACATTACCAACCTGTCTTCTTAACTGCAAGGACACGATTTGGCGTACCGGAAGCGATGGCTGGTTGCTTCGATGTCCAGTCGTGGTGTGACGTCATAAGCGAGTGACTGCGTGTGAGATCGCTCTCTAAGTTTTCATATATTTTTTAGGTTTCAGATACATATTTTAACGGTTTTTGTGATAATATTTACTATATAAGTGACGTGTTAGTGGTTTCTTCATTCACCTCTGCCTTTCTTGTGTTGTGACCCGATATTTGTGAGTGTTTCGTATCGAGCAACTTAACCTCTTGCCTGTGTTTACATTCCGCGCTGACCAGTTGTAGCTGTAGCGGTGCATCGAAAGCTAAGTACTAATTAATTGTTTGTGTATAGTGGTTTATTTAGGAACTTTAGTAGTCTTCAACCGGTGTTCTTGGTGTTTTCTGGTGAAATAATTTCAGAAGAACCTTTTGGGAACTGTTTACAGCTTCGTTACTGTGTCATTAGACGTTTGATTCTCTTTCTGTATTAGTCTTTTGTTATATTCACATTTGTTGTTTATTAATACTGTTAATAATAGTACTTACTTCCCTTGTAGAGTAAGTTTGTGATTATTGTAGTCAGGTTTTTAACATCTTCTTATTGTAGTAGCGGAACTTAGAAAAAGTAAAATTTTACCATGAGTGAGAAGTGTGGGCTTTGCCGTAGGTTCGTGAGTAGTGGATTGCGGTGTGAGACTTGTTCGAAGTATTTTCACTGGGGGGAATGCAGTGGGGAAGCCAGTGGGCATTCTGGTGAGATCCTCTCCTGGAACTGCAAGTTATGTAGCAAGAGTAAGTTGATAGAGGAGCAGGAGCGTAAGATCTGTGCCATTCAGGTGCAGTTGAAAAACGCACAGGAGGAGCTAGATAGGATGAGGAGGGAGAAGGGGGTTGGGGAATGGGAGCTGGCTGTTGGCAAGAAATCTGCTAGGAGAAGATTTTCAGATAGTTTTACTATTGGTGTTTACAATAGATATGACCAACTGTCAGAGTCTAGTGGAGAGGAATCTCTAGCAGCTGTAGATGTAGGAAGTAAGCAGCAGACCTCAGTAGTTACTGTGCCTAGAACAGTTGCAAAGTCGAAGAGGAAGAAGAAGGTTCTGCTGTTAGGTAGTTCTCATGGCAGAGGTGTAGGCCAGCAGTTGCAGGAAGTGCTGGGGAGTGAGTACCAGGTCACCAGCATTGTGAAGCCTAATGCAGGGTTGGCTCAGGTGACTGTTAACATAGGGGGGTTATGTAGGGATTTTACTAAAGAGGATCAGGTAGTGATTGTGGGTGGGGCTGGTAATAGTATTGATAGTGATGGGGAGTATAACATAGATGGTGACCTGGCAAAGATAGCCACTCAGACTGGCAACACGAATGTGCATTTCGTGGAACTGTTTCAGCGTCACGATCGGCCTCATCTTAATACAGCCGTCAGGCGTAATAACATGAGACTTGGGGGTGCGCTGATGACAGAAAGCATGGGTCACATTTCAGTGGTGTCGGTGGAGTCTATCAGCAGGACGGGTTTCACTAGACACGGCCTGCACCTCAACAGGTATGGGAAGGGGAGGTTGGCAAAGCTTATAGGTGACAGCATAGGTGGGGTTGGTGGGATCACTCATGAGAAAATTCCTGCAGTAGTGGGTGTTAGAGCTGCACCTTTTTTAGATTGAAGTCAGCTGATAGGTATTCCTGCTTAAGGGAAGTCTCTCTAACAAGGGAATCACTTTTGACAAAGCTTAGGTATCCGAGTAATGAGGGAATTAGTATATTTCATCAAAATATACAAGGTATTAGAGATAAAGTAAGTGAACTGCTTATAGATGTTGACTCTGAAATTATTGGTATATCCGAACACTTCTTAAATAAGGAGATAATTCAGAGGCTTCGTTTACCAGGATACAGGTTGGCTGGCTGCTTTTCGAGGAGCTCTTTGCGGTGTGGGGGAGTAGCCATGTATGTGAAAAACGGCATCGCATTTGAGTCAATTGATGTTTCAAAGTACTGCACTGAAAAGGTGTTTGAATGTTGTGCAGGTGTGGTTAAATTTAACGGAGCTAAACTTGTAAATGTTATTTATAGATCCCCAGACTCCGATTTCACAACATTTTTGCTAAAGATAGAGGAGGTTCTTGGTTCACTTTATAGGAAATACAAAAAGTTAGTTATATGTGGTGACTTCAATATTAAATGTATAAGTGATTGTGCAAGGAAGAGGATGCTGGTAGACCTCTTTAATTCATATAATCTTATGCAAACCGTATTCTTTCCAACGAGAGTGCAAGGGAACAGTAGAACAACCATAGACAACATTTTTGTTCATTCCTCATTGTAGAAGCGCATTCTGTTAGCAAAAAGGTGAATGGCCTTTCAGATCATGATGCGCAAATTTTAACTTTAAAAGATTTTTATGCTGCAACACGTGTTAAATATAGTCATCAGCTGTTCAGGAAAGCTGATCCAGTTGCTGTAGAGACCTTTGTAAACCTTATAAAGGAACAAGAGTGGCAAGATGTTTATAGCGCTGATACAGTAGACGATAAATATAATGCTTTTCTCAAGACTTTTCTCATGCTCTTTGAAAGTTGCTTTCCGTTAGAACGTTTAAAACAGGGTACTAGCACAAACAGGCAGCCTGGGTGGCTGACTAGAGGGATAAGAATATCCTGTAGAACAAAGTGGTAATTATATCAAAACGTTAGAAACAGTCAAAATCTAAATGCAGCAGCCCATTACAAACAGTATTGTAAGGTGCTTAAAAATGTTATTAGGAACGCAAAAAGTATGTGGTATGCAGATAGAATAGCTAAGTCTCAGGATAAAATTAAAACCATATGGTCAGTCGTAAAGGAAGTTGCTGGTCTGCAGAGACAGGTCGAGGATATAGAATCAGTGAGTAGTGGGACTGTCCGTGTTACTGATAAGTCGCATATATGTACAGTATTTAATAATCACTTTCTGAATATAGCAGGTGAACTAAATAGAAACCTAGTCCCAACAGGGAATCATATAGGGCTTTTAGAAAAAAGTGTTCCGAGACTGTTACCTGAAATGCTCCTCCATGATACTGACAAGAGGGAGATTGAGTTAATAATTAAATCACTAAAGACCAAGAACTCTCATGGATATGACGGGGTATCTAGCAGAATACTGAAGTATTGTTCTATGTATGTTAGCCCAGTTCTCAGCCATATCTGTAACTTTTCCTTTAGGAGTGGTCGGTTTCCTGACCGATTAAAGTACTCGGTAGTGAAGCCACTTTATAAAAAGGGAGACATTGATAATGTTGACAATTTTAGACGTATTTCTATGCCATCAGTGTTTGCTAAAGTTATCGAGAAGGTTGTATATACAAGGTTACTGGAGCATTTAAATTCACATAATTTGCTGTCAAATGTTCAGTTTAGCTTTAGAAATGGTTTAACAACTGAAAATGCTATATCAGGGTGTATACGGCCCGGGACATCCGGGAGATCCGGGAAAAACCCGGGAATTTTTTCATCCGGGACAAATCCGGGAAAAACCCGGGAATTTTTTAGAATTCCGGGATTTTTCATTGTTTTAGATTTCAGTTTTGTAGGTTTGACGTGTAAGATCAGATACGCTGACAAAGAACTTTAGTCCACTACTGCTGAATAATACTGCAGCAATGAAACATAAATCAGAGAATAACACCAAAATAAAAGTTTAGTTGGATAGAAAATGGGTAATTTACACAATGCACAGACCAGTTTGCCGACACCGAAAAGTGTCAAAGGCTTTAGATCGAAGATTATGCAGTACGTCCGTAACAACTAACGTGCATTCGAAGTGCGTGACGTCACAACTGTTTAAATTTCTAACAGATCACCAGAAAATATTACGAATAGTGGCTTGAGATGCGTTACTTTCAAAGTAAATTTCCATGCAAGATGATTTATGTTACGTGTGAGAATGTGCAGTAAATTTCTTAAATCACAGGGCTTTATAGCTCTCATTCAAAACGTAACACTTTGAGGATCAGCTATTTGAAAAATGTCGGGCCCAGAAGATAAGTCACTTATGCCACTATTTAAAATTTTACCGGCACATTTGTATTTGATATGACTCAACATGTAACACACGCTAAAAAAAGACCGAGCTTCAGGTTAGTTTTCATATTTAATGTTGTTCTTTCATAGATAAAAAATTATGCAATCGATGCCAAAAAGTGTAATTGACCTTCAAAAAAATGTGCATAATGTGTTACTGAGCAATGTCACAAGTCTCTTCATGCCAGAACACTTCGACTTTTCTACGCAACTGATAATCATTTTGGCACGATTTTAATTGCCAAATTAGAGCCTGTTAGTAGGCCTACGGACTTCCTATCATTGTAGGACTAATAACAGTGGATGCGAATAGACGATGCAATTCTCGTTCGTACATACACATCTGCTTACGAGTTAACCGGTGTAGAAACGCACTTAGCTGAGTTGAGCGAGCTCGGCGTAACTTCGTAACGTACGCGCCGCGGCCTGTCTTTCTCGTAGGCCTCGTGCTCTGAATAACTGCCGTCATTCGCTAGCGAGGTCACGTGACATGAGCTATGACTGGCTGACAAAAGTGCATCGCTCAACGCAATCTCTATTTTAGAGTTTCGGAAGCTACCGTGCTGTAATTTGTGGAATTTGTTTAAATACTTTCGCAATACGAAAATAATTGTCTCGCATCAAACAGCTTTCCAAACGCATTGTTTTTCCAGGATTTCGTTTTCTGAAGTGGTGGGACGTCCTCCGCCGGTATAAGACCTTTACGGTTCAAAGGACTGATACGTTTTATAGCTCCGAGGCAAAGTATACTTTTACTTAACCCGGATGTATTTTCACCCGCTTTATACGCAATTTCATCCGGGAGAAATTGTGTTTTTAACTGGGAAATCCGGGAAAAATCCGGGAATTTTTTTTCTTGTCCACGTAGACACCCTGTATATTCTCTTTTCTCTGTCAGGTTTTGGACGGATTAAATAAAAGGTTGCGAACGCTAGGTGTTTTCTTTGATTTAACGAAGGCTTTTGACTGTGTTGACCACAAAATATTACTGCAGAAGTTGGACCATTATGGAGTAAGGGGAGTAGCTTACAATTGGTTCGCCTCTTACTTTAAGAACAGAAAGCAGAGGGTAATTCTCCGCAATATTGAGAGTGGTAGTGATGTTCAGTCCCACTGGGGCACTGTTAAGTGGGGCGTTCCCCAAGGGTTGGTGCTGGGGCCACTGCTGTTTCTTATTTATATAAATGATATGCCTTCTAGTATTACAGGTGATTCAAAAATATTTCTGTTTGGTGATGACAGCATCTTGATAGTGAAGGATCTTGTGTGTAATATTGAAACAGTAACAAATAATGTAGTTCATGAAATAAGTTCGTGGCTTGTGGAAAATAATTTGATGCTAAATCACAGTAAGACTCAGTTTTTACAGTTTCTAACTCACAATTCAACAAGAACCGATATTTTGATCAGACAGAATGGGCATATTATAAGCGAGATGGAACAGTTCAAATTCCTAGGCGTTCAGATAGATAGTAAGCTGTTGTGGAAAGCCCATGTCAGGATCTTGTTCAGAAGCTAAATGCTGCTTTATTTGCCATTAGAACAGTATCTGAAATAAGTGACACTTCAACACGAAAAGTAGTCTACTTCGCATATTTTCATACGCTTATGTCGTATGGTATTATTTTTTGGGGTAATTCTTCTGATACAAAAAGGGTATTTTTGGCACAAAAACGGGCTGTTCGAGCTATATGTGGTGTAAGTTCGAGAACCTCTTGTCGACCCCTATTAAAAAATCTGGGAATTCTGACATTGCCCTCACAGTATATATTTTCTTTAATGTCGTTTGTTGTTAGCAATATTAGTCTATTCCCAAGAGTTAGCAGCTTTCACTCAGTTAATACTAGGCAGAAATCAAATCTGCATGTAGAATGCACTTCCTTGACTCTTGTGGAGAAAGGAGTGCAGTATTCTGCTGCATCCATTTTCAATAAGCAGTAGCCCAAACTCTTTTAAGTCTAAACTGAAGAGTTTCCTCATGGCTCACTCCTTCTATTCTGTCGAGGAGCTCCTGGAAGAGCTAAAAAATTAAGCAAATTCTAGTGTTACATTGTTGATTGTCTTCATTTAAACTTACGACTTGTCACCTGAATATGTTTTCTTTTTATATTTCATTTTATCTGTTTCTAATATCGTGTTATAATCTTATGTATTGACTCGTTCCATGACCATGGAGATTTCTCCTTAATTTGGTCCCACGGAACAATAAATAAATAAATAAATAAATTAAATGACAGTGTCATGAGTATAGCCCGAAACAAATTATCCTGGTCTGGTTGTTCCAGACTAAAGACTTCCTATCAAAACAAATGCGCCTCTGCGGGAGACGAAGAAGGCTCGCCACACAATCACTGATGGTACAGTGATCGATTTTAACACGTGAAGGCACACAGTAACTCCGATACAGTCAACTTTAGCCAAAACTGATCAAGACAGACAATATAGGCCGCTTGTACGCAGAACGCTCAATTGTCGACTGTACTCAGAAAGTTACGTTGAAGTTGAAACTTCAGCAACTTCGTCAAACAGCTACAATTAAATGAAAATATATTAGACAGCCAACGGAAGGCAGGTTGTCCAGAGCAGCGAGAGCTCAGTTTTGTAACCTTCTCCGACCGACAGGCGAGAGCCGACTCCCTCAAGAGCACCCGTACCAGCTGAACACAGAACATCCCCGCCCCCACGACAGTGGCCGTGGTTAAACGTTCCGATCAGCAACTCGAAAACTGGCGGAAAATTCCACTCTATTGCCGACGCACTACTATTCAACGAATGGAGATACTTGGCGCCAATTTCTGCGTCGATTTTGCTACGTCATGGAGCAATCCCCTGAGCAAACCAATCACAGTTATGATTTTGCAGAAAACACGGGAATTTGTCCGCCAAGACTGCCTGGGAACACAAGTAATTCCCACGCCTTGCTGCAAGCCCGCCAGAAAGTGTTTTCACTAAGTTTCTGCGACGTAATGGAATCTCTAGCCCAGCCGCTCCGTCAGGCCCCTGTGGGCGTGTCGCCCCCGTTCTTACGACAATGTCGGTGTCTGGAAAGCATCCAATCGACTCCCTCATACCCGTCAGCTTAACCCTTTCAAAATCAGCAGTACCTGCCTGTCACTGGACCACCCGGGTGACAAGAGACGCTGTGTGGGAAGTCCGCTTGTGAAGGAATAGCAACTTTTCGCCGCATGCAATTAGAGAGGTAAATCGAATTACTCAGAGTAAGATAGAAATATGAGAGGGGGCTCATGCCACCTCTCAAGATGTGAATTTAATGGCCAAACCTTATAAACTTTATCTTCTTTTTCAATGCTGTCATTATCCTTGCCATGGAAGAATTTATGAATTTTGTCAAAAGTATCTGGAGATAGGGCATTGTTTGTGTCAGGTCTGGTCTCCCAGTACATACCTCTGTACATGACCTTACAATATCCAGATAACAGCAAAATAGCGATGTATTTGTAGATATCATCATGACTTATTTGTATGTTGTCCCTGAGCAGCATAATGTACTGTCTCTCTTGTCAGAATCTCAGCCGAATCAGCATCAAAAACTTCACGAAAAAGATCTGTTGGAGTCGAGTTCGAAGTGCGGAGATTTTCTATTATATCAGGTGTAGGATCACGAGATACCTCAAATTTTTGTGAAGAGTCTAAACTTTCTTCTGTCCAGTGCCTTGTTTTCCTAACTTGGGACCTCGATCATGATCATGATTTGGAACAGCAGTGATTTTCTTCTTGAGTGGGTAAAGATGTAACATTTTCAACAAGGCTGTCAGTATTTACTGAACTTATCTCTGCGGTTTGTCCCAGAACCTTCTTCCCTAAACCAACAACAGTGGTGGGTTGTCCTGCATCACCACATGCATCATCTTTATCAGTGTCCTCGCCATCATTATGCGGAACAAGTGTGAATTCATGGTCTTGATGTGTATCAGATGTGTCAGACAAAGGTTTCATCATCCTCTTGTGTCGAGAACAGGATATTTAGAGCCTAGTTCCTCTCCTTTTCCACATTATATCTTAAATAAATCGGACCAACTGCGAGAAATTGACTTCTTACTGCCCACCATATGATATTTCTTACGTAAAGATAAAAGACAGTACCACAGCAAAGCAAATAAAGTACTCTTTTCCAATTTGTGCTTATATATTGCATTTAAGTATTCAAATTACTAAACCGTAATAATATGAGCAAAATTATAAACCTGCAATTAATAATTTGAATATTACTTACCTTATTTATTATCTATTACTTACCTTATTTATTATTACTTACCTTACCGCCTGTTCATGATGAGTAGCAGCAGAGTCAATAGCACTAGAACAACTTTCCACCAGGAAATTAACAATCCTGATCTCCACTGCTACTGTTAGTTTCGACAACAGGCTTTCAATCTAACAATAAAACACAAAAAATATTGCAGCAGTTGACTAAGAGCTTCTGAAAAGAAATATGCCTGAGAAGAGGAAGCATATGATAAATCATACACTACTGGCCATTAAAATTGCTACACCAAGAAGAAATGCAGATGATAAACGGGTATTCACTGGACAAATATATTATACTAAAACTGACATGTGATTACATTTTCACGTAATTTGGGTGCATAGATCCTGAGAAATCAGTACCCAGAACAACCACTTCCGGCCGTAATAACGGCCTTGATACACCTGGGCATTGAGTCAACCAGAGCTTGGATGGCGTGTACAGGTACAGCTGCCCATGCAGCTTCAACACGATACCACAGTTCATCAAGAGTAGTGACTGGCGTATTGTGGCGAGCCAGTTGCTGGGCCACCATAGACCAGACTTTTTCAATTGGTGAGAGATCTGGAGAATGTGCTGGCCAGGGCAGCAGTCGAACATTTACCATATCCAGAATGGCCCGTACAGGACCTGCAACATGCGGTCGTGCATTATCCTGCTGAAATGTAGTGTTTCGCAGGGATCGAATCAAGGGTAGCGCCACGGTTCGTAACACGTCTGAAATGTAACGTCCACTGTTAAAAGTGCCGTCAATGCGAACAAGAAGTGACCGAGATGTGTAACCAATGGCACCCCATACCTTCACGCCGTGTGATACTCCAGTAGGGCGATGACGAATACACGCTTCCAACGTGCGTTCACCACGATGTCGCCAAACACGAATGCGACCACCATGATGCTGTAAACAGAACCTGCATTCATCCGAGTAAATGACGTTTTGCCATTCGTGCACCCAGGTTCGTCGATGAGTACACCATCGCAGGCGATCCTGTCTGTGATGCAGTGTCAAGGGTAACCGCAGCCACGGTCTCCGAGCTGATAGTCCAGGCTGCTGCAAACGTCGTCGAACTCTTCGTGCAGATGGTTGTTGTCTTGCAAACGTCCCTATCTGTTGATTCAGGGATCGAGACGTGGCTGCACGATGCGTTGCAGCCATGCGGATAAGCTGCCTGTCATCTCGACTGCTTGTGATACGAGGCCGTTGGGATCGAGCAAGGCGTTCCGTATTACCCTCCTGAAGCCACCGATTCCATATTCTGCTAACAGTCGTTGGATCTCGACCAACGCGAGCAGCAATGTCGCGATTCGATAAACCGCAATCGCGATAGGCTATAATCCGACCTTTATCAAAGTCGGAAACGTGATGGTACGCATTTCTCCTCCTTACACGAGGCATCACAACAACGTTTAACCAGGCAACGCCGGCCAACTGCTGTTTGTGTATGAGAAATCGGTTGGATACTTTCCTCATGTCAGCACATTGTAGGTGTCGCTACTGGCGCCAACCTTGTGTGAATGCTCTGAAAAGCTAATCATTTCCATATCACAGCATCTTTTTCCTGTAGGTTAAGTTTCGCGTCTGTATCACGTCATCTTCGTGGTGTAGCAATTTTAATGGCCAGTAGTGTACAATGGGATATAATGGATTAAACTGGCAGGTTTCCCTGGTGGTATTGACACCGTGGATTCTGAAAAATTCTATTCTTAAGAGCGGTTTCCACATAGGGCACCGTGTTCCTGTCCGCTCCTGGTAGATGAGTGGTCAGTGTGACAGAATGTCAATCCTAAGGGCCCGGGTTCGATTCCCGGCTGTGTCGTAGATTTTCTCCGCTCAGGGACGGGGTGTTGTGTTGTCATTCCCATCGACGCGCAAGTCGTCGAAGTGGCGTCAAATCGAAAGACTTGCCCTAGTCACACCGTGTTTCTACTGTGTTCCTTCCGTGTCGCGTCGCGCGCATTCCTACATAGCACACAGTGTGCCAGCTGTGCTCTCACCAATGGAGCAAACAGACGAAGGGGTTGTTGTGACCCTCGGGACTTTCTTCCTTTTGTTGAAGAAAAAACAAGACCGGGAAAGAAAGAGGAGGAGGAGGAGATTAGTGTTTAACGTCCCGTCGAAAACGAGGTCATTAGAGACGGAGCGCAAGCTCGGGTGAGAGAAGGATGGGGAAGGAAATCGGCCGTGCCATTTCAAAGGAACCATCCCGGCACTTGCCTGAAGCGATTTAGGGAAATCACGGAAAACCTAAATCAAGATGGCCGGAGACGGGATTGAACCGTCGTCCTCCCGAATGCGAGTCCAGTGTGCTAACCACTGCGCCACCTCGCTCGGTGGGAAAGAAAGAAACGTCGTTACTGAGTTCACCCTCTATTCAGAGCTAGAGAAGAGGAGTGAGAATTCCACAAGATATTTAATAGGCTGACTGATGATCCTTTAAATTCGTGAAGTATTTTATAATCAGTTTTACAAACTTAAAGAATTGTTCACCTCCTCGCGCTACTGGCGAACTTCCGTGTCATATGACGCGGCCAGCCTTGCTGCCAATGTTCCGAACGTGGGAATTGCTTCTTAGTCGTCGCTATAGGACTCTACATTAATAACAATATTAATAAAAATCATTAATACCAGTTGCATTTTACGGCAGAAGTTTGCAGTTTACAACTTAAAGCAGCCATCATCCATGCTTTTTAAAAATCGTTGTACACATTGTTTACAAAAAGCGTGCACGTCGTATAAGTATGCGTTGTAGAAATCGATAATGAATGCGAGTCAACAGA
This sequence comes from Schistocerca cancellata, assembly GCF_023864275.1. NCBI lineage: Eukaryota > Metazoa > Arthropoda > Insecta > Orthoptera > Acrididae > Schistocerca > Schistocerca cancellata. The sequence goes on from NC_064628.1 coordinate 395,434,535, forward strand.
GGACTCTCTGTTCATACTGTTTCGCTTTCATTGTCAATTTCTACAAAGCTATGCGCCAACTTATATGATGTACACGGAAGTTGTAAACTGCGTGAAACACGATTTTCAAAATCATTAATTTTGGTCAACAGCCGAACCCTGGTATGTCGCACATTGTAAATTGCGAAAACAACAGCAGTAAAAAGTGGCGGCTGCTAATGTAGTATTATTTTATTACTCCAGGTAATGCACGCATTTATAAATCTGTCAGTTCATGACAGTACAAATACGCACATCAAAAAAAGTTCTGCATCACGTCGGTTCCGAGAGTTCCGGAACCTGTACAGAAAACTGGAATAGAGACCAACATAAACATCATTTCCACCCTTCTTATTACTCATGAAAACCACACATTGCATGTTGTACCACCATACAGCGAAACCTTCAGAGGTGGTGGCCCAGACTGCGGTACACACCGGTACCTCTAATACCCAGTAGCACGTCCTCTTGCATTGATGCATGCCTGTATTCGTCGTAGCATACCATCCACAAGTTCATCAAGGCACTGTTGGTCCAGATTTACCCACTCCTCAACGGCGATTCGGCGTAGATCCCTCGCAGTGGTTGGTGGGTCACGTCGTCTGTAAACAGCTCTTTTCACTCTATCCCAGGCATGTTCGATAGGGTTCATGTCTGGAGAACGTGCTGGCCACTCTAGTCGAGCGATGTCGTTATCCTGAAGGAAGTCATTCACAAGATGTGCACGATAGGGGCACGAATTGTCGTTCATGAAGGCGAATGCCGCGCCAGTATGCTGCCGATGTTGTTGCACTATCGGTCGGAGGATGGCATTCATGCATCGTACAGCCGTTACGGCGCCTTCCATGACTACCAGTGGCATACGTCGGCCCCACATAATGCCATGCCAAACCAGGAGGGAGCCTCCACCTTGTTGCACTCGATGGACAGTGTGTCTAAGGCGTTCAGCCTGACCCGGTTGCCTCCAAACACGTTTCCGACGATTGTCTGGTTAAAGGCATATGCGACACTCATCGGCGAAGAGAACGTGATGCCAATCCTGAGCGGTCCATTCGGCATGTTGTTGGGCCCATCTGTACCGGGCTGCATGGTATCGTGGTTGCGAAGATGGACCTCGCCGTGGACGTTGGGTGTGAAGGTGCGCATCATGCAGCCTATTGCACACAGTTTGAGTCGTAACAAGACGTCATGTGGCTGCACGAAAAGGATTATTCAAAGTGGTGGCGTTGCTGTCAGGGTTCCTCCGAGCCATAATCCGTAGGTAGTGACCATCCACTGCAGTAGTCGCCCTTGAAGAGCGAGGCATGTCATCGAAAGTTCCTGTCTCTCTGTATCTCCTCCATGTCCGAACAACATCACTTTGGTTTACTTCGAGACACCCGGACACTTTCCTTGGTGAGAGCCCTTTCTGGCACAAAGTTACCATGCGGACGCGATCGAACCGCGGTATTGACCGTCTAGGCATGATTGAGCTACAGACAACACGAGCCGTGTACCTCCTTCCTAATGGAATGACTGGAACTGATCGGCTGTCGGACCCCCTCCGACTAATAGGCGGTGCTCATGCGTGCTTGTTCACGTCTTTGGGCGGGTTTAGTGACATCTCTGAACAGTCAAAGGGACTGTGTCTGTTATACAATATCCATAGTCAACGTCACTCTTCAGGAGTTGTGGGAACCGCGGTGATGCAAAACTTTTTTTGATGTATGTACATCAGTACTTCGAATTGAGCTATTCCTCTTTCGTAGATTTTCTGTTTCTGTTAGAGAGTAATAATATTACAATGTCTGAGTACTATCAACAAATGGAAATGTTGGTGTTCAAAGCCGGCCGGAGTGGCCGAGCGGTTAAAGGCGCTACAGTGTGGAACCGCACGACCGCTACGTCGCAGGTTCGAATCCTGCCTCGGGCATAGATGCGTGTGCTGTCCTTAGGTTAGTTAGGTTTAAGTAGTTCTAAGTTCTAGGGGACTTATGACCTCAGCAGTTGAGTCCCATAGTGCTCAGAGCCATTTGAACCATTTGGTGTTCAAAGAATATTTAATTTTCGCTGTTGACTTGTACAAACAAAAAAAAACTTGAAACAAAAAACAACTGGTAATTTTGAGGTATTTTAAAAGTCAGTTCCAAAATTTGTCACAAATTTCTTCCCCTTAAGACCATGAGTTCCTGACATGACACTTGCACAGCGTGAGTAAAATACTGTTCAAATTTTCGCCGAACTTCACTAGCGTCTGAGCTGACATGAGTGCCTACACGTTATAGAGGTTCAAAGACGGTTCTTACGGGAAAAGTCTCGTCAGCCACTTGATCTTGTAAAACATCATTCCTCAAAAAGTTATGTAACACAAGACAAGCAGGAACAATCTTCTGCACTTTCAGCTTGGACTTGTAATCTGCTGTAGAGCACTCGAAATCTTTGAACCACGATTCCAAGGGCATTCTCCACAACTCGTCTGGCACGTGAGAGGCGGTAATTGTATATAGCGTCTGATATGTTTCGAGAGGCTACCTTTCGAGCAGGCGCTCTCATTAAATATTTTTTCAGCGGAAACGCTGCATCTCCAATTATAACAAACGGTTGTTCCTCTTTGCCCTTGGGAGGTAATGCTGCATTTGGTACGTTCATTTGGTTGCAGTCAAACATTATTCTCAGTGAAGAGTGGCAGACAGTCCATCACTGGATTTCCCAATTCCGCCAACATCAACGCAAATAAGTCTGCAGTTTGCGCCCACCAGTACTAAGAGCACTATAGAAAATGATCCTTTACAACTGTAGTAGAGACTTCCACTTTTTTGCAGAGCTTGTAAGAATACATGTTTTCCGTCGATAGCACTTTAGCCACGTCTCTCTAAAGTCCTCAACAAATTCTTCCACGTTGCTTCAGTCGGCTGCGGCATTTCAACAGGCGACAAAAGCTTCCAGATGAGCTTACAGGTGGAAATGATGAACCAATGATCTGATGCAGGGGATATTTTGTAACTGCAGGTCGTAAAAACATGAGAACCTTACTAGCAATATATCTACAAAAAAGTAAATTGTAACGAATTAGTAGACGGACCAAAACAATAATCAGTCAATGACAAATGTGCAATTATATATAAAATTAGTGTTAACTACATTGGGACGTTCTTACCTTAATGTTACAGCCAGTCTTCCCTCAGCTGAAATACAGATGGGAGAACGGCGCTGATTCAAGCAGTATCGATTACAGCCTTCTTTACCACCTTTTCATCAGTAACAAGGACAAAAAATAATAAAAGTGCGTGATATTTTCTCTTGGAATGTGTGATACAAGAAGAAATAATGAAGTGAGAAATTTTCAGATTATACTATGTATTCAGTGTTACTTCTTCATCTTTACATGAATACTTAATTAAAAAACATTTTACAGTCATACTTTTGGTAGATTTACATGGTAACTGGCATGATTTTGTTGTTGTAGGCTAGCTTTGGAGCCTGTTGGACCTTCTTCGTATGAAACAGAAAACTTTTGGATAAATGGCCATTGTCGTTTCCTTTTTATCGGTTCTTTAACATTTCAATTTCTTTCGTATTAAAAATTCTGAATATCTCTTTTTTTTTATTTCCGCAGTGCCTAAATCGGTAAACCACATCATTGTATCTGCTACACCTTCGAAAAATGTCATTAATTTTCTTTCCTTCTCTGGCGCTTGACAAAATCAATCAATGCAGTTTCCAACTGTTATCAGCGCTGCCATGCGAGATCGAAGACCCTTGGCTTCTGTTTAACTGGCCAGCACGCCTTAATGATGTAGAACTTGCAGGAGAACAAGTACTGTGTTCCACCGAGGATGGACCTTCCTCAGAATCGCCCTTTTCTTCTCCGTTTACATCGTCATCTAGGGAATTTTGAACGTCGCTAAACGTCTCACGGTTTTGAACAAAATGGATTAAAAACTGCGTTTCATCTTCCAGTCTCCATTTCTTTATCTTCTTTGCAACCTGGCCAGATGTGGTTTCGCGTCTAGCGCGAGCTCGAATGAAATACCATCTCAGTAGCGCCCATTTGCTTCTACATTCATCACCTACAAGTACGCAAAACTATAGCTGAATGTAGAAAATATTATCGCTTGTACCTTTCGCATGTACAACAAAAGATAACTAGAACTGAAAAACAAAACCTAAACTAAATTAATTTGTTAAGCGTCTCACCGATCTTCCTCCATATATTTATTGTATTTGACAAGAGTACTGTCGTAATCTTTACGCGACAAATCGTAGAGTTCTGGGTGCCGCTGAGCAAGTGTTACAAGCTCCTCGTCCATGTTTACGAAATACACATAGAGCGTAGTGTGAGGTCAGACAAGACACGTGCGTCAGAGAGAAATTCATGGCAGTTCGGGTAAAGACGGAAAAAGCCGAACACCGAGCGATCGGCGCCTTGATGTACACTGAAGAGCCAAAGAAACTGGTACACCTGCCTAATATCGTGTCATGCCCTCGTGAGCACGCAGAAGTGCCGCAACACGACATGGCATGGAATCGACTAATGTCTGAAGTAGTGCTGGAGGGAATTGACACCATGACACGGCTGTCCATAAATCAGTAAGAGTACAAGGGGGTGGAGATCTCTTCTCAGTAGCACGTTACAAGGCATCTCAGTAATGTTCGTGTCTGAGGAGTTTGGTGGGCAGCGGAAGTGTTTAACTCAGAAGAGTGTTCCTGGAGCAACTGTGTAGTAATTCTGGACGTCTGGGGTGTCGCATTGTCCCGCTGGAATTGCCCACATCCTTCGGAATGCACAATGGACATGAATAGATGCAGGTGATCAGACAGGATGCTTACGTACGTGTCACTTGTCCAAGTTCGTATCTAAACGTATCAGGGGTACCATATCGCTCCAACTGCACACGCCCCACCCCACTACAGAGCCTCCACCAGCTTCAAAAGTCCCCTGCTGACATGCAGGGTCCATGGAGTCATGAGGTTGTCTCCACATCCGTACATCGATAAAATCTGAAACGAGATCCGTCCTACCTGGCAACATCATCAACAGTCCAATGTCGGTGTTGAGGACCCAGGCGAGGCGTAGTTTTGTGTCGTGCAGTCATCAAGGGTACACGAGTGGGTCTTCGGCTCCGAAAGCCCATATCGATGACTTTTGTTGAATGGTTAGCACGCTGACACTTGTTGATGGCCCAGCATTGAAATCTGCAGCAATGTGCTGAAGAGTTGCACTTCCGTCACATTGAACGATTCTGTTCAGTCGTCGTTGGTCGCTTTCTTGCAGGACATTTTCCGGCCGTAGCGATGTCGAAGATCTGATATTTTACCGGATTCCTGATATTCACGGTATACTCATGAAATGGTCGTATGGGAAAATCCCCACTTCATCGCTACCTCGTGGACGCTGTGTCCCATGCTCGTGCGCCGAGTATAACACCACGTTCAAACTCACTTAAGTATTGATAACCTGCCATTGTAGCAGCAGTAACCGATCTAACAACTGCGCCAGACATTTGTTGTCTTGTATGGGCGTTGTCGGCCACAGTGCCGTATTCTGCCTGTTTAGATATATCCGTATTGAATACGCATGCCTATGCTAGTTTCTTGGGCGGTGCAGTGTAGTTTGCACATGGCGTACTGTGTTCCCGCTGCGCACCTCTCGCCTGTCGTGGAACCCCTCTCCAGATGGATAGCACACAACACGACAGACGCATGGGGTGGACAGAGCAGGCTGTATGGGAACGAGGTACTTGACGGCTATGCAAACTGAATAGGACGAGTTCAGTCGCGATCTCATGCTGCATGATACAGGCGGAGCACAGTCTGAACGCGGCACCCTCTGTGCAAACTGTCCCTTATTACACTGTGAGTGACAGCGACTTCTATTGTTCTGATCAATTCAGTTGACGTGACCGTGGTTCGAGTAACCGCCGTGATGCCTGTTGTCCATTCCCACGCCTCATTTTTAAGATTTGGTGAGCTGCCGCCGGCCGGGCCAGGCAATGACATCGACGACGCCTGCTGTGTCAACAAAGGCATGACGCGCATCAGATGCTCGCCCGTCATTATTACCGCCATGCTGCGGTCGGGTGGGTGTAACCTGTCCTCCGCCCCCACCATTACGATGCCCATTCTGGCTATTGTTGATATTACTAACCTTCATCTCTCCATTTATAAAGTCAACAGAATCGGGGACCGACAAAAAGTGTTCTACATTAGTTTCTGGGAACTGTACCACTTTTTCTCTAAAGTGAAAAGGAACAGTTCCTTTCAAAATGTATAGAACATCGCTAAGATCTACGGGTTCATCCCAGAAAAGAGACTTATTTACGTACTTCTCGAAATATTTTCTTAACGTTCCCTGCCTGATGTTGTATGACTCTTGCGACGGGGCGGTAAATAAAGTCTGGTTGAAGGGTTCACACGAATGTTCGTTAAAAAATGTTAGTGCAATTTTTGGCTCTCACGTAAGTCTCAGGGGATGATTTTCACACTTGGTGCATTAGTACACTGTTCCACACCCGCGCATTAGTTACAGTTTTTGAATTAATATTCATGAGTACAGTTTATGCTAGGAAAAAAAAAATTAGGCGATTATTATGGCAAAATCAGTTTTTCACGACACAGTTCAATCACTATTTATTGGCGTTGTCATTTTCTATCACACAGTGAAGTTAGCACTGGTGAGACGGTTTACAGTTTTATTTTGATAATAATTTGACTCCGAGCCCCCAATAGCAGTAATGTAGGCTGCTATAAACGAAAATTACTCAATCAATTCGAACAGAACCACAAGTCTAACTGTCCTCTTTGTTCTAGCAGTTTTGGCGCGAAATCACAGATCGCCACATGTTCACTTACGCCGATGTATACCTCGTAATTTGTACTCACACGAATAATCATAGCACTTCCAGTTCACCAAAGTTCACCAAATATATGCATGCACACTTGCACTATTAAACAATACTCTTTGTCGAAAAAATCGGCGTGAAAAAAAAATTCTTACTTAAACGACCACATGGGCCACCTAAAAACGGGGCTTGCTCGCCACCCACTGGCTCCCCAACTGCCAAACGAATGACCAACTACTGACCCCTGGCCAGGATGGCCGCTCGCTTGTATAGGCTCGGACGTCTACCCCCGTGGTTATGCAAGTACCAATCTCACCAGTTAAGGTTACAAATTTTGGTACATACATCCCTCGACAGAAATAAGTACACCGTCGGAACCGCGCTAGAAAGTACATCTTATTTACTATATTAATTTCTAGGATTATTCTATCGCCCGTAAATCAAGTTTTAGTTTTTGCAAAATTTCGCCACTTAGCGCAAATTTGTTTGTTTACATCTGTGCTGCAAAGTTTTAACATAGAACTGCATATAGCACCGTTTTTAGACGTAATCTATAGCGATCTACACATTGAGCTGCTCAAAATCTTCATATCTATAATAACTAATTAATTATGGGCGATAAATGTTAATAATAATTTGCAAACAATGAAAACTATTGCATGTTAAACGTGTAGTATAATTTAACTAGTTTAAAATATGTGTGATGCCACCCAAAATATTATATAGTGCCGTTCTTTACACCATGAATTTTCTATTGAATTTCATAAACAATTTTCCATCAAACTTTATTTATTGCTCTTTACGGTCTTAATTATTTATGAATCTTAACATATGACTAAGGCACTCGATGGGCTATGACGAAACGTTTTTAATGAGTGCTCGCTCATCCCTGTAAGTTGGTATTTACTATTTTTATTACTCTTTCAGTATTCGTGATGTTAACCGATTTTGAGGTTACTATAACTTTTGCTACTCGTGACTTGAAATAAAGATCGATCTTTCAGAAGGTGCATATTGCTGACCACAATCCACTGCCGCATCGCTCTTCACCGTAAGTTACATAGTTTTCGCGTAATGCGCCAACAACCAAACAATGCCCCAAGCTGCGGGCCACGTGGCTGCCCGGCGGCAGAGACCGTCCCACTGCCCGTTGCAAATCTGGCGCTGGCGCGCCACGCGCTTCCGCGAATCGCGCACGATGTCGCGTGCTCGCTCTGCACAAAGCAATCCTTGCATACTAGAGCTATTCATCTAGTAACGGGGGTTTGTACGGTCACACTCTGGACTAAATACTTCCTTTCTTAATCTTTCCTACACACCGCGCAATCAATATCTCGCAAGAAATGCGTTTTCAAATTGTGCTGATGTGACAGCACTCTCTCGTCTCGGATGCCTCATCTTGTATAAAACCTAATACGTACTAAATCTCTTGTTTTTTGGACCAAGCTGCAGGCAACATGCTTATAAAAGCTTTTAATAAAATAAGTACATAAACAGATTTCTTTCCTGAGATGAACACCTGGAAGTGTCGATTTTTAGAAGACTTTCTTCTTGTGTAACTGATGATAGTGTGGTATTTGCCTCACGGTGCAACTGCGTTTTGTGGTACTATGTTTCTGCTAGCTACTGTTCCTTATGCACATACATTTGCATGAGAAACTGGACTGTAACATTCATCATTACTGTTATCTGTATAGATATTATCATTTCTTGCTTGCAGCTTAATATTATTACATTATTCCTCTATTTTCTCCAGTTGTCATCCTATTTGTGTTTGCGCATGATCTTTTCACTTAGGTAGATCTTGTGTAAGTTTAACTCAGTTTGTACCTTTAATATTGACGTATTCTGCTATGGGTACATATCGGTAATCGTTTGCCCAACAACCTTCTGTAGCTCTGTCTCTAAGCTGTTATCAATTAAAATCTCAAAAAAAAAAAAAAAAAAAAAAAGGTTCAAATGGCTCTGAGCACTATGGGACCTAACATCTGTGGTCATCAGTCCCCTAGAACTTAGAACTACTTAAACCTACCTAACCTAAGGACATCACACACATCCATGCCCGAGGCAGGATTCGAACCTGCGACCGTAGCGGTCACGCGGTTCCAGACTGAAGCGCCTAGAACCGCACGGCCACACCGGCCGGCAGTTAAAATCTCTTTCTCTCGTAAAAAATAATCTTTTTTTTCTTTTGTTGATATGTCATTTACTTGTTTTTGGCTACCTGTTGAACTGTGTACTGTAATGTTGTGTGTTTTAATCCCACTGTATCAAAACAATTATAAAAATCATCTGTCAGTTTTTTAAATCTGTTCTGGCATGTCTTTTACTGTAGTTTTCAATGTTGAAATGTCATTAGTTATTCCTTCTAAGTCACCACGTATCACTTCAATGACGTGGTTCGCAATGTCTCTTTTAAAAGTGTTCTGCATTTTTAGCTTACTAACAACGTTAGTCATAGCCTCTAATCTTGCTGAAGTAGTGTCAGATCTCAGACTGTTTTCGTCAAATCGTTTATCAAGCTTTTGATTGTTTTCATCAAGTTTTTGATTGAGTAAAGCATCTATATAGTTGTAGAAAAGGGTCAGATGTAGGGTTTGCTACTTCAGATCTAGCACTGCTCACAGGCTGCGACATTGCGACACTTGGAAGCGCGACAACGCTACCGTTACGTTGAACATTTTCAACATTGGTCATGGGTATAGTAGCTGAAGTTTCCTCTTCCTTTGAGTGTTCTATGTTCGTTTGAAACTTACTTTCAATCATTACTACTTTGGCTTTGGTAGCTGAGTGGTCAGCGCGATGGAATGCCATGCTAAACGGCCCGGGTTCGATGCCCGGCTGGGTCGGAGATTTTCTCCGCTGAGAGACTGCGTGTTATGTTGCCTTCCTCATCATGGAAATGACCTCATTGACGCGCAAGGCGCCGAAGAGGTGTCAACTAAAAAGACTTGCACCAGGAGACCGGTCTACCCAACGAGAGGGCCTAGCCACACGACATTTCATTTACCATTACAACGTGGATGATTTTTTGAAATTAAGTAATCTTTCATTTCTTATTCGCCTTCGACGTAAACAGTTCCTAGATGGCATTAAGCTGTAACTTACCTCTTCTACTGAAAAATACATCTTTGCTGAGCAATGCGTCACGGTAAGCGTGTTTGCGCGCTACGGCAAGAATATTTCCGCAATCTTTTGAAACATTTACGCAATGAAAAATTATTACAAAAATAATAGATTTGGATACTGTTAGAAAAGAAACCAAATACTATGCGTAGCACACAGTGTGTCTTGTAAAAAGTCAATTCTTCTCCCACATTTAACCTTAACAAGCGCTACGAATGAGAACTGATGTTTTTTACCTGACCAGCTGTTTTGCTGCCGCCGAGAAAATCTTTTAGAATAGGCTTTTTTCAGATTTTTCTGTTCTGATTTTAATGTCTCAGAATACAGGAAAACATTTCCTTATTACTGTAGTTTGCTCAGCGTCATGAACTCACTTTGTATAGAGCATGAAAAGTAAAAGGTACCATAGGACAGAAGTAATTTTGAACAGCAGTTTCTTCACTTGAATGGTTATTATTAAGTAATGAATGGACATACCCCCACCCCCACCTGCCCAAGCTGTATTCAACGCTAAAAAATTAAAGACTCGAGCATGTGACAAAACAAGATCAACCTTAACATATCTACTGTTTCTCTACAGAGATCATAATATTCCATCTGACACCGAAATTATTTATTGTAACGTCCACACAGTTTCTGTATTGTCTGCTAAATGTGTCCAATTTTGTTTCTACTACAATTTGGCGGTTGCGAACACATTTTATATTTGCTTTGTTTTGGAGGGATGTACTGAAAACGAACATGTTTACTCTTCTCGTGGTATCATATGCTACTGAAGCAAGACTCTCTCATTTCTGGTATCCCAATCAACCGGGGTTCTATAGTTTTTTGTACGACTTTCGCATTAAAGACTCCACTGTGGTACTTGTTGTCATTTGTCAGCGTCTGTAGCTCCTCGTAGATGCCTTCTGCCTCGTCGTCAGATAACGAACGAGGTGGAGCAGAGGTAATGCAGTGGAATCGTATTCGGGAGGCAGGATGCAACACTCCGATATATTGGAGAATTCGGCCGGTGGAGTATTGTTCGTCGACCTGGAGCTTACCAAGTAGCATTAACCTAGGAGGTAGAAAAGATACAAGCATCAGCTGTACGATCCGGGATGAGTTCGCTAATCAGCGTGAGTCTCACACAAACGCTTAAGAAGGTGCAACGGAGAAGCTTTTAGGGAAGACGTTGTGTATCGCGGAAAGCCCGACTCACAAACTTCCGAAGGCTCAGGTCTTAAAACGAGTCCAGATACATACTGCTTTCTCCAACATTTCTCGCGTAATGACCACGCCATTGGAATCACAGAAATTCGTGCTGAAACAAAGACACTGTGTCAGGGCGAAATTAAGAACAGGATTTCAAGACCGTCAACGAGGAGCACGCTAATCAAGAGACACAAGCGCGAATTAAGGAAGTATGCGGAACGAAGTCGGTCGCGTCCTGTTCAAGGTAACTGTCCCAGCTTTCACCTTAAACGGCAGAGGAAAGCCAAGAAAGACCTAAACCTGCATGCCCTGCGGTAGATTTGAACACCGGTCGTCCCGAACGCGATCTGATCGCCTACAGCAGAACGCTACGTGACTCGGTGGGTTTAAAACAAATCGTTCGTGGTCGGCGTAGGATATTACGATCAGCACAATTCTTTACCTGTTCAGTTCACCACAAGGCAGTAGGCAAATACTTAATCAGTCCCTCTGTGTTTGGAGAGCGATCCTGTTCTACATCTGTGTACTGAACTGATGAACAGCCACTCGAGTTGCTACAAAGTTCTTTATTTTAATTACAAATGAAAAGCACAATATTGTACGTGTTCTACAGTACTAATTTATTTTGTCGAGTGGTTTTCGGGTTACAAGACCATCGTCAGAGTTTAACTGCATATCGTCGCCAAAGAGCGTGAATAACATCAATAGTCAGGTAAGAACCATGGAGGTAAAAAAAAAAAAAAAAAAAAAAAAAAAAAAAAAAAAAAAAAGAAAGCGGAGATGGCACTGTAGACTTAATGCTGAACTTTGTTTTGAAGCCGGAGTGGGAGAGGTCTGTCGCCATTTTAAGTAGCCCAAAACATTAGCAGACTACGGTTTACGATTGCTTCTTGCTCATTTCTGTCGTGAGCTTGAAACAACAGTTTTAAATACTAAAAATTACAGTGCTTGCTTGAGTAATATAGTGTCAGGAAGGCAATTTCGAAAGTTTTTCTGCTCTTGAATGCTTATTTGCTCTAATAATACGACACATTCGACCTCGTCAATGTAACTTCGTTCTCTTGGTGCATTTAGAATAACGAAAAAAAGAAGAATGTCACGTTAAAAGGATGCTTTCGTAATGCATTTTATTTCACTTTTACTATATTTGTATCGATAGCAAATGAAGGTGGAACTCCGAAACTAATGCTTGTTTGCTTACTGGTACTGCTTCTTGTTGGTTACATTTTCAGCTTTCAACTCGTACGCACAACATTTTTAATGTTCACGTTTGCAAAAAACTTACCTGCGAGTTCTTTGTCAGCCCATTAACGCGTCCAGTGACGAAAGAAGGAAGTCATGCTGTCGTATGTTGTGCGTGCTAACAAAGTGAAAGATTATTGAAATGTCAAAGAAACAGAACTGCATAGAGTTATACCTCCATGTAGAATAGAGCTCAGAGTTCTTGTTTCATTAGATTTCAGTGCATTAGTTTCACTGTAGTTTCCGCATCTTCTCACTTTCAAGGCCGGCCGGAGTGGCCGAGCGGTTAAAGGCGCTACAGTCTGGAACCACACGACCGCTACGGTCGCAGGTTCGAATCCTGCCTCGGGCATGGATGTGTGTGATGTCCTTAGTTTAGTTAGGTTTAAGTAGTTCTAAGTTCTAGGGGACTTATGACCACAGCAGTTGAGTCCCATAGTGCTCAGAGCCATTTGAACCATTTTTCTCACTTTCAAATCTTAACTATAATGCGTCATTCAGTGTGTGGCCAATAACAGCAGTTTACAGGGTAAAAAAAAGATCCAAGTTTTTAAACACCTTCCAGCGTTGTGAGATGCTATAAATGTGATTAAGGGAATGGTCTGAAACGCTTAAGATCCTATAAAATGGATATTTTCCTGTAACATGTATGGAAGTAATTTTTTCAGTAATGATTGCTTAACCTGTGTAAATGGAGGCCTATCTTTCCAACAGTAGCATAGTTATTTCTTTTCCCGGAATATTTCTCGACAGTAACTCTGTCAGTTATTCAGGAATAACCAAAGCGCAATTGGAATGTGCGTCTTCTTTGATCATCTGCTTGATTTTACTATTGAGTTTCATTTTGAGGTTTTCAAATCACTGTCCACTATAAGTTGACGTTTGGCGCAGTGGCTGTTGGGAACGGCCGTGCCTCCGCGTTTACGGCTGCCGACCCGGCTGCCGTGGTGGCCTAGCGGTTCTAGGCGCTTCAGTCCAGAACTGCGCGACTGCTACGGTCGCAGGTTCGAATCCTGCCTTGGGCATGGATGTGTGTGATGTCCTTACGTTAGTTAAGTTCAAGTACACTACTGGCCATTAAAATTGCTACACCACGAAGATAACGTGCTACAGACGCGAAATTTAACCGACAGGAAGAAGATGCTATGATATGCAAATGATTAGCTTAGCAGAGCATTCACACATGGTTGGCGCCGGTGACGACACCTACAACGTGCTGACATGAGGAAAGTTTCCAACCGATTTGTCATACACAAACAGCAGTTGACCGGCGTTGCCTGGTCAAACGTTGTTGTGATGCCTGGTGTAAGGAGGAGAAATACGTACCATCACGTTTCCGACTTTGATAAAGGTCGAATTGTAGCCTATCACGATTGCGGTTTATCGTATCGCGACATTACTGCTCGCGTTGGTCGAGATCCAATGACTGTTAGCAGAGTATGGAATCGGTGGGTTCAGGAAGGTAATACGGAACGCCGTGCTGGATCCCAATGGCCTCGTATCACTAGCAGTCGATATGACAGGCATCTTATCCTCATGGCTGTAACGGATCGTGCAGCCACGTCTCGATCCCTGAGTCAACAGATGGCGACGTTTGCAAGACAACAACCATCTGCACGAACAGTTCGACGACGTTTGCAGCAGCACGGACTATCAGCTCGGAGACCACGGCTGCGGTTACCCTTGACGCTGCATCACAGACAGAAGCACCTGTGATGGTGTACTCAACGACGAACCTGGGTGCACGAATGGCAAAACATCATTCTTTCGGATGAATCCAGGTTCTGTTTACAGCGTCACGATGGTCGCTTTGAACAGTGGACGTTACATTTCAGATATGTTACGATCCGTGTCTCTACCTTTCATTCGATCCCTGCGAAAGCCTACATTTCAGCAGGATAATGCACGACCGCATGTTGCAGGTGCTGTACGGTCCTTTCTGGATACAGAAAATGTTCGACTGCTGCCATGGCCAGCGCATTCTCTCACCAATTGAAAACGTCTGGTCAATGGTGGCCGAGCAACTGGCTCGTCACAATACGCCAATTCTTGATGTACTGTGGTATCGTGTTGAAGCTGCATGGGTAACTGTACCTGTACACGCCATCCAAGCTCTGTTTGACTCAATGCCCAGGGTATCAAGGACGTATTGCGGCCAGAGGTGGTTCTTCTGAGTACTGTTTTCTCAGGATCTATGCACCCAAATTGCGTGAAAATGTAATCACATGTCAGTTCTGGTATAATACATTCGTCCAATGAATACCCGTTTATGATCTGCATTTCTTCTTGGTGTAGCAATTTTAATGGCCAGTAGTGTAGTTCTAAGTTCTAGGGGACTGATGACCTCAGATGTTAAGTCCCATAGTGCTCACAGCCATTTGAGCCATTGATGGTAACTTCGTCGATGGTCATTTCCATTATTCTATCTCGCGTCCAGTACTCTTGCTCCAGCTGCTGCACATTCCATGCCTTGCCAGTCCTGTGCAGTACCTGAAAGGAAAGTAACATTAACAAGATTCTGCAATCTGTCCTTCGACATGCCACCAGCGACATTGTTCTCCCTGAAATTGTGTTTTGTTTTGGTCTATGCCAATTCTATCGGATTTAGATTTCAGTTGTAGGGCAGTAAACGCACTACTTTGTAGCCTATGCTCTCAAGCGATTTTATCCACAACGTACACATCCGAGGTTAGTTTGTTTTCCTTTATTTTAGGTAACAGTTGAGGTTTACTCATAGAGTCGTTGTAGTTTATTTGCCCATCTTGCAACCACTCTAACGTCATAATCCTGAAATCATATTTATTAGGCATTCTGGCGAACTTCCTGCTGTGCTATGGGGCATTATCTATACAATAGAATCGGGTGGAATATTAGGAACGACCATATCTGCAACTCCCCCCCCCCCTCCTCCCCTCCCATCAACGTCCGCTAGTTTCGTCAGCTTCAAGAAGTTCGCAAGTCAGTAGAAAAGCTTAAGTTAGTGCCAACTGTTTCTCGCATGAAACTTACTGACAAATTAAAATCGTGTGCGAGTTCGGGTTTCGAGCTTCGAGTCTCAGCTCGGCACACAGTTTTAAGTTGTAAGGAAGTTCCAAATCAGCGTACATTCCGCTGCAGGAAGAATATTTGTTCTACTTTCTTGCATCTTGCTGCGGGTACTTACCGAATTTATATTTTCCTGGAAGCTCTTCTCGAACTTACAGAAAGTGTGTGTGTGTTCATCACCGGTGCGAAAGTACCAGCGTCGTAATGCGGAGTGGCACAAAGACAGACGGGCTGAAACAAATGTACCGGTGGAATCCCTACACACACACACACACATAATTGGGACCATCAGTCAAGCAATCAATTTACTTCACCAGAAGCCAAAGTAGAACGGCAGTACAGACGTCTTTAAAATTTAAATGATTTTTTAATGTTACCGTGAAAATAAATGCGTTACATCTCTGACGAAAGTAATAAATACTGTTTGCAAAAATTGAAAAGTAATTAAGAAGCAGTCTCTTGGTGAGATGCCGTGCTGCACTTCACTTAAATAGTGTTTCTTGGTAACATCAATATGCACTTATCTAATTTTTATTTTATTTTTGTGTTTTATCATGATTTTTATTCATTAATAATAATGCAATAACAGAGGCGAATGCTCAGGTTATTTAGAGCAACTGCACTTCTGTAACACGTATTGCGGCGAGTTCCTGAAGTAAACTTGCCCCAGTGATTTGATGAAATAAACTTGAGTAAGTTTTTGTTCTAATGCCGAGCAGCAGGCGGGTACGACGAAAAGAGTGTTCACAGTTTTCAGCCAAAGTATTCTTCAGAAAGGAAGCACAGCACATAAACACATTCACACAATCATACACACAAAGCTCACGCATGACGGCTGTCTCCGGCTGTTGTAGCCATAATCTTTTTTTCAAGGGGGAGGAAATGTGAACAATGAATAGTTATCGGCGGGAGGAATTTAGGGCATGAGATGCTGCCTCAACAATCAGCGCGGTTCCGTAGCCGTGTGTCGTGCGGGGACGAGACTGTTGGTGTTATACGAGGTGCATTCAAGTTCTAAGGCCTCCGATTTTTTTTCTAATTAACTACTCACCCGAAATCGATGAAACTGGCGTTACTTCTCGACGTAATCGCCCTGCAGACGTACAAATTTTTCACAACGCTGACGCCATGATTCCATGGCAGCGGCGAAGGCTTCTTTAGGAGTCTGTTTTGACCACTCGAAAATCGCTGAGGCAATAGCAGCACGGCTGGTGAATGTGTGGCCACGGAGAGTGTCTTTCATTGTTGGAAAAAGCCAAAAGTCACTAGGAGCCAGGTCAGGTGAGTAGGGAGCATGAGGAATCACTTCAAAGTTGTTATCACTAAGAAACTGTTGCGTAACGTTAGCTTGATGTGCGGGTGCGTTGTCCTGGTGAAACAACACACGCGCAGCCCTTCCCGGACGTTTTTGTTGCAGTGCAGGAAGGAATTTGTTCTTAAAAACATTTTCGTAGGATGCACCTGTTACCGTAGTGCCCTTTGGAACGCAATGGGTAAGGATTACGCACTCGCTGTCCCAGAACACGGACACCATCATTTTTTCAGCACTGGCGGTTACCCGAAATTTTTTTGGTGGCGGTGAATCTGTGTGCTTCTATTGAGCTGACTGGAGGTTTGTTTCTGGATTGAAAAATGGCATCCACGTCTCATCCATTGTCACAACCGACGAAAAGAAAGTCCCATTCATGCTGTCGTTGCGCGTCAACATTGCTCGGCAACATGCCACACGGGCAGCCATGTGGTCGTCCGTCAGCATTCGTGGCACCCACCTGGATGACACTTTTCGCATTTTCAGGTCGTCATGCAGGACTGTGTGCACAGAACCCACAGAAATGCCAACTCTGGAGGCAATCTGTTCAACAGTCATTCGGCGATCCCCCAAAACAATTCCCTCCACTTTCTCGATCATGTCGTCAGACCGGCTTCTGCAAGCCCGAGGTTGTTTCGGTTTGTTGTTACACGATGTTCTGCCTTCATTAAACTGTCGCACCCACGAACGCACTTTCGACACATCCATAACTCCATCACCACATGTCTCCTTCAACTGTCGATGAATTTCAATTGGTTTCACACCACGCAAATTCAGAAAACGAATGATTGCACGCTGTTCAAGTAAGGAAAACGTCGCCATTTTAAGTATTTAAAACAGTTCTCATTCTCGCCGCTGGCGGTAAAATTTCATCTGCCATACAGTGCTGCCATCTCTGGGACGTATTGACAATGAACGCGGCCTTATTTTAAAACAATGCGCATGTTTCTATCTCTTTCCAGTCCGGAAAAAAAAAATCGGAGGCCTTAGAACTTGAATGCACCTCGTGCAGTGTGGTTCGTGCGTCGGTGCGTTTACGATTCGGAAGACAATGAAAAGCACAGGAAAGGAGAGAAAGAACGGAGACTGAGTAAACTAAGACAAATCTAAAGTTAAATGACAGAAATAAAACCACTACGATAAAAGTAGACAGTGCATCCATAATTCACGTATACAAAAGAAAATATTTCTTGAACGGCTCCACTTACGGATGAAGTGTGGTACCCTTAAACTTTAGACTACGGTCGGACTGGTAAGTGCTCTAATGGCTCTAAGCACCATGGGATTTAACATCTGAGGTCATCGGTCCCCTGTGATAAGTGCATCCGTGAACAACGCCAGCTGGCATTTTTGCTGAAACAACAACGTCTCCACACGATCAAAGCACTCGACACGGTCGAAACTGGGCACGGACACGTCAGTGACGACACTGGGAAGTGTCACCGCGGTAAATGTCGTGTATCTCGGGCCTCCCGTCGGGTAGACCGTTCGCCGGGTGCAAGTCTTTCGATTTGACGCCACTTCGGCGACTTGCGCGTCGATGGGGATGAAATGGTGATGATTAGGACAACACAACACCCAGTCCCTAAGCGGAGAAAATCTCCGACCCAGCCGGGAACTGAACACGGTGAACCGTGGAGGTATGAATGCGGTGAACCTAATGTTCTGGGCTACTTAAAATGACGAACATTGGCTTCAAGTTTGTGACGTAATAACAACTCCCCTCTTTTTTTTACCTCAATGGTAGGATCAGACGGTAATAGGTTATCTTAGACAGTGCGGTGGTAATGCAGTTAAAAACGTTGAAGTGAAACAGTAGATCAGTACAAAGGGAACGAAACAGTCAAAGATTGAAACTGAACTCCAAAACCAATGCCCGTTTTATAGAAATTAACAATCGCAGTAAATAAAATCAGTACTTGGCAAGAGCACTGAAGAGCAGAGTTTTTAATTTACTGCATAACCGGCCTCAGCTTTTATATTGTAGCCATTTTCTAATGGAATCTGCAACTGAACGCTGTACACGAAGATATAACTAATATTTAAATACTTCAAATAAAAGGACTGTACGAGTTTCAATATGAACACTGTAAGATTACACGTACACAGTATAAGCACATAAAGAAGGAAAAAATGTAAAAAATAAAGCATATTCATATGATTGTTGTTGTTGTGGTCTTCAGTCTAGAGACTGGTTTGATGCAGCTCTCCATGCTACTCTATTCTGTGCAAGCTTCTTCATCTCTGAGTAACTACTGAAACCCACATCCTTCTGAATCTGCTTAGTGTCTTCATCTCTTGGTCTCCCTCTTATAATAAAACTTGTTTTGTGGTGAAGTTTGGGAAGAGTATCGTAGTTGAAGACAAGAACAACAATGTTCTGTATACCACGTTTTACCACACATTACCAGCACAAAGAAAAAATATATCTTACACAACTTTTATACGTATCTCGTGTAATCCGGGGTGCTGCTTCTTGGTGCTGCCGTAGGTTCATTTTGATGTTATTGCATCGTCACATAGAAATTATGTAATGGTATAAATAAATTTTTGTGCTTCTAGTTTACAAATGATTTTATTTCGCACGCTAGATGTTCGGCGGCGAATGTCCATCGTGGAACTTAGAAGTCTGACTTCGTGCTGTTGATACAAATTTCGGTCTAAGACAGAAGTATGGCGGCGTACAAATTGCTTCTATTTACATGGATTTACACAACTGCTGTCATAATTACATACTGAATTTTGCATGCATACAATTAAAATTTGTGCGTATATCTTCCCAAATTACATTGAAATTCACATGGAATAAAAGTGAGTAATTTTATACAAAGAAAGGAAAGCATCTGTTTCTATTAAGACGATAAATTGCGTGATTTATCATTGCACAATATATTTCGTTAATTTGCATATAGCATTTAACTGACTTAGAGAAACATCATGCTATCAGTGCAGATGGTTAGTTTTATTGAACGCAAGGCCTAGATGCAACTAATTAATTTTAGTACGACTAAAATTTTACGTTTCTATATGATCGTAATTACAGTTCTATTAAGTAACACCAATTAAAACATGAGTATGCTTGATTCTGATTGAAAAATCATCGTGTCATATTTTTATTAGAGGTCCAAACAATTTCTGGATTCAAAACAAAACATGGCTGTCTCTCTATGACTTGGAAATATCTGAACTTTAATCGTTAATTACTCCATATTTACAACAGCAAAATCAATCCTACCATGTGCTTGTAGGTAGTACTATGTGTAAATTATGATGGTACACTTGTTTTTAATCCAACATGTTTCCTTCATTCCATATACAGATGAGATACAATGTAAACAATGTCAAAGCAATGCCCTCTTCGGGAGGGTGGACATCAGGCTGGAATAGGATACAGGATCCCAAGGGGTTGTGGTATTACACTCTACGATTTTTGCCATCCACGCATCCCTCCGATACCAAATTGGTGATCCCCTGATGGGTCAGAAAGTGGCCTACCAACCGATCCCTTCTTTTAGTCAGGTTGTGCCACAAATACCTCTTCTTCCCAATTCTGTTCAGTACCTCCTCATTAGTTACGTGATCTACCCATTTAATCATCAGCATTCTTCTGTAGCACCACATTTCGAAAGCTTCTATTCTCTTCCTGTCTAAACTATTTATCTACTATGTTTCACTTCCATATATGGCTACACTCCATACAAACTCTATCAGAAAAGGCTTCCTGACATTTAAATCTATACTCCATGTTAACAAATTTCTCTTCTTCAGAAATTCTTTCCTTGCCATAGCCAGTGTTCATTTTATATCCTCTCTACTTCGACCATCATCAATTGCTTCGCTCCCCAAATAGGAAAACTCATCTACTACTTAAAGTGTCATTTCCTAATCTAATTACCTCAACATCACATGATTTAATTCGACTACATTTCATTATCTTCGT